>NC_134578.1:84624280-85314280 GCF_050947875.1 Dermacentor variabilis
CTGCTGCTGCTGCTGCTGCTGCTGCTGCTGCTGCTGCTGCTGCTGCTGCTGCTGCTGCTGCTGCTGCTGCTGCTGCTGCTGCTGCTGCTGCTGCTGCTGCTGCTGCTGCTGCTGCTGCTGCTGCTGCTGCTGCTGCTGCTGCTGCTGCTGCTGCTGCTGCTGCTGCTGCTGCTGCTGCTGCTGCTGCTGCTGCTGCTGCTGCTGCTGCTGCTGCTGCTGCTGCTGCTGCTGCTGCTGCTGCTGCTGCTGCTGCTGCTGCTGCTGCTGCTGCTGCTGCTGCTGCTGCTGCTGCTGCTGCTGCTGCTGCTGCTGCTGCTGCTGCTGCTGCTGCTGCTGCTGCTGCTGCTGCTGCTGCTGCTGCTGCTGCTGCTGCTGCTGCTGCTGCTGCTGCTGCTGCTGCTGCTGCTGCTGCTGCTGCTGCTGCTGCTGCTGCTGCTGCTGCTGCTGCTGCTGCTGCTTGCTGCTGCTGCTGCTGCTGCTGCTGCTGCTGCTGCTGCTGCTGCTGCTGCTGCTGCTGCTGCTGCTGCTGCTGCTGCTGCTGCTGCTGCTGCTGCTGCTGCTGCTGCTGCTGCTGCTGCTGCTGCTGCTGCTGCTGCTGCTGCTGCTGCTGATGATGATGATGATGATGATGATGTATACGGAGGCGGAGAAATAAATTTGTTGCGTAGCAGCGGGTGACGAAATGCTTCATTAAAAAGGCACAAACGAAAGATTTTTTGACGTGATGACAAGGACGGTAAGTTAAGATTAGATTTCCTGGAACTGATACCATTGGTTCTATTAAAGTTAGAAAGAATGAAACGAGTAGAGTTATTCTGAACCATTTCCAGTGAGTGCGTTAGATTATTTTGACCTGGATCCCAGATTGAAGCAGCACACTGATGTTTAGGTCGTATTAGAGTTTTATAGAGGATTAATATTAAGGAAGAAGGTGCTTTGTAAAAGTTGCATCGTAAGAAACCTATCATTCGGTTAGCGGTACTTATTATATGTGTGATGTGGGTATTCCATGGAAGATCTTGAGGTGATGTGAAGGCCTAGGTACTTCTAAGTTGTTACCAATTCTAATAGAGCATCAGTAAGGGAGCACACAGGTAGTTCACTGGTAGTTCGCCATACACGCATGAATGTACACTTGTTGACATTTAGGTCCATTAAACATGAATTGCACCATGCAGAAACGGCGTTACGGTCAGCTTGAAGCCTGGGTATATCCTCGTCGCGAGATATTTCGGTGTAAATTACGCAATCGTAAGCAAATAGGTGAATTTGAGATGAAACAAAGGAACGTAAGTCGTGAATATATATGAGAAATAGGAGGCGTCCAAGCACGGAGCCTTGTGGTACACCTGAATAAACAGGACTCAGATTAGAGGTTACTTCGTTAGCTGAAACAAACTGTGAACGGTTAGTGAGGAAAAGCTCAAGCCAGTACCGATATTTATAAGATTGGCCTGTTTAAAATTGTTTATAAAGCATTCGAAAATGTAACGATCCGTCCGCAATCACAACCTCGGGTAAACTTTCAAAAGTGAGAGTTCGTTATCCCCTTATAACTCCTTAAAGCGTAAACACGTACCCAAATCAACGGGATCATGGCGCATGTTTTTAGGGCAGTTAGAATGCAAACATCAAAGTATTCATTCCGTTGCATTAGCATTTGTTACGTATTTTTTTAAATTTTTAGGTAAACTGCCTGTTGGCTAGTTTTTTGTGGAACCCAGAAACAAAGTAAGAGACATGCACAGCCATCTCACGTGCTATAAGATACCGCTGATCGTAAGGCTTAATTTTGTTTGCTTGTCATTACGCTGCAATAATAACTGCAGTGAAAATTGCTCGTTTTCATAGTTCCATCAACGTATCTTTTTACAATTAAATTTTTACCATAGAAACCCATGTGATCCAATTGAACAGATCAAGAAGCATATGTACTGCGGATGTGTACACGTAAACCTGCAGAAAGCGATCGGCTTTCACTAAAAATTCATATTTGAAAGTGAATGCCATGTGCTTTTTTACCTTTAGACTCGACCAAGGCCTAAGGTGAGATGAGTAGCATTCCTCATCTATGGAACATGAGACGCCTATTAAAGAAGGCAGTTGGAAATGCAGATCAAGACCACCCATTCATAAAATTGAGAAAAAAAATATCTTGGGGTTTTATGTGCCGAAACCGATATCTGATTATGAGGCACGCGGTAGTCGGGGACTCCGGAAATTTGGACCTCCTCGGGTTCTTTAAGGTGCACGTGAATCTAAGTACACGGTTGTTTTCGCATTTCGCCCCCATCCGAATGCGGCCGCACGTCTCCAGGATTTCATCGCGCGACCTCGCATTCAGAAGCCCAACACAGCCCCTGAGCTACCACGGCTGGTCATTCATGAAATAGAGAAAGTCCTTGCAAAGCACTCTTTCGTTTCCTTTGAATCGAGTGCGAAGGTTAACACACTTATTTAGTCCTTATTGATCAGATTAAGCCGTTCACGAAATACATATTTTATTGAAATTTGATTATTTGAGCATGTCTAATAATTTACCCGCCGTGGTTGCTCAGTGGCTATGGTGTTGTGCTGCTGAGCACGAGGTCGCGGGATTGAATCCCGGCCACGGCGGCCGCATTTCGATGGGGGCGAAATGCGAAAACGCCCGTGTGCTTAGATTTAGGTGCACGTTAAAGAACCCCAGGTGGTCGAAATTTCCGGAGTGCTACACTATGGCGTGCCTCATAATCAGAAAGTGGTTTTGGCACGTAAAACCCCAAATATTATGTCTAATAATTGGTTTACTATAATGCTTTCCTTAGTTTCGATGGTAACACATTATTCTTCATTCGTTCCCAAATCGGGTGGAAGGAGAGTGCCGTGTTGTGCATTCAAGATCAGATTCGAAGTCTACGTAGTTCGGCCGTTGTGCAATGCAACGGCTGTAGCCCCAAATGCTGTCGCCGGCCCTGCAGGTGACGGATGTTGCCCCAGTGAGCGGAGAAGCGTTCATGAGTGTGAACTTGAAGTTCATGCATCTAACCAGCTTTCTCTGTGCGCTTGGAAAGTTGATCATTATTGTTGGTGCTAGTCCACCATGCTTTAGGTGAACGCATAAATTCACGCACCATGCTTCAGGTCAACGCAGGGGAACGCCAGCCTCCTACGCTGGCGTATGGATGGATGGGGAGGGTGTATCACTTCATGTGATGGTTTTTTCAACATGCATTGAAAGCACATCCACAATATTCTCGAGGATTTTGGTAAGATTCCGTGCTTTAGGATAGTGTTGAATGTAATAACTTCTTGCGTCAGCTGAGCAGTAAACCCATTGGTTCAATCGTTAATAACCGTGGGATGTTGACAGTGGTAGTGCATTGAAATAAGGGATAAATAGGTAAGCCAGGTTACTAGCTGTATCTGTGAAGAGGCTTTATAATTCAGTAGTGGCTCGAAGTGCCCATCTCAGCTATGGGCTATTGTTTTCCAGCCAAAGATGTCCAATGCGAGGAAGATTATGCCAACATGACCATATGGTATCTTTTCCTTATGGGCTTGCTATGTAGCTTCGCTCTGAAATACCACATATGGCAGTTTTCCCTAACACCTCCTCAGCTACATCACAAAATATGGAGTGGCTCGGCCAATAAACCCAACCCAACGTTTCAACAGTTGCGAAGCTAAGAAACGAGCAGTATTACTCTCCCATCTGAAGTATTAAAATATTTTTCAATATGCACAAAGTCAACAGAGATGCCTATATTGCTGTTAGATCATGAAGCACATCTTAAAGATTTCACTGTTTTGTAAGAAAAATACTTCTTTCTTACGGTCCTATAATACGATAATGTATGTACGGCCTAAGAGTTTGTTGCTCTGGCATCGTCTTGATAAAGATTCATCAGCGTGGTCACGCCCACTTTAGGCAAAGGCCTCTCCCATACTTCTGCAACTACCCCGGTCATGTATTGATTGTGGCCATGTTGTCCCTGCAAATTTCTTAATCTCATCCGCCCACCTAACTTTCTGCCGCCCTCTGCTACGCTTCCCTTCCCTTGGAATCCAGTCCGTAACTCTTAATGACTATCGGTTAACTTCCTTCCTCATTACATGTCCTGCCCATGCCCACTTCTTTTTCTTGATTCCAAAGATAAAGATTGATTTCAAAGATAAAGAGAAATATTTCAAAGATTGATAAAAATTACAGGTTACCAAAAGTATTTCTCTCAGTTCACTCCTTTATGGTCCACCTGATGCCCTAGTAATTAGCTAAAGCAAGCATTACATACTCTCCTATTTATATTACACTATCCTAGATGAAGAGCTGCTGGAGAGAAGGGAGGGATAACTTATCGTACATTACTGTTGCATCAATTCTCAGAACTGCTCGGTGTCGATTCGAGTGAAATATAACAGTTGTTTGAGGTG
This sequence comes from Dermacentor variabilis, assembly GCF_050947875.1. Taxonomy (NCBI): domain Eukaryota; kingdom Metazoa; phylum Arthropoda; class Arachnida; order Ixodida; family Ixodidae; genus Dermacentor; species Dermacentor variabilis. The sequence continues at coordinate 84,628,694 of NC_134578.1, forward strand.
TGGTGACAAAATAAGACATTTTTTGTACGTGTGGGCACTACCGTGATATGGTATCAGTGATTTCATCTCTAAAGTTCTTAGCCACGCAGAACAATAGTTTAAATCAGTCTTAAATAGTGCACAGATCAATTCACATGTACAATTCCCTTAATTTTTACGAAAGGATTCGTATAGTCAATTTTATAGAAGCAGAGTACAAAATTAAAAAACAAAATTTTAAACCTGTCGTGCTCATAAAAGTAAGTTAGCATTGACAAAAATATGCTTCGTGCTTCCTGTTTTCGTGTGCGTGGTGCTGCAAGCAGGCAGTTCTTTAAAATATAAATCAACCTGACATACCTTGGTCACCGAACACGGTACACAAGAGATAAAGACGCTTCGCATTTGTCATATATATAAAATTAGGTTGTTTTCGGGAAAGATACGACATCTGGTTAAGCAGTTTCCGAGTGTGTTTTTTCTACTAGTGAGCATCGCTTTACATCTGGAATCAAACAGACGTACCTAGGTTAGTAAAATTTCCGGGCTGATGCTACGTCTCACTTAAAACGAAATTCAAGTGCGTCGTGAACGTGAAGTTAGGTGTGCGATTGTAAATTATACGAATCTCGTTTCCTTGTTCCGAGTATGTTTTTCTGGAAATTGCATCGCTCTAAAATATAAATCAACGTGACATACAGTGGTCACCAAAAAGCAAAAGCGTTATCCCGTGTAAACTGTATGACTGAACCGCTGCGTGGCACTTCTCAACGTATGTCTTTTCCGGTCTCTTGAGAGATATAAAAGTGACCCACTAGCGTGCTTTTATCACTCTTGCAGCTTTTGGGCGATCGAATATTAGGTCTCAGTCTAGCCTTCAGTCTTTTCAGGTAAGCTTTTCACAGCACGGCGAGCAGCTAACACGTTTTTTTTATATTTGGTGAATGATGACGTAATGCGCTTACGATTTTTTCCTTTATGAGTGTATCATCGTCTGATAGCTATGGGACCCTCATATATTATAGCTTTAGCAGCACGTGTTCTTATAGCTTCAACAAAAAGTATCAAGCTCGATATTGAATACTCAGTTACAAGGGTAAGTATTGTTTCGTGACTGTGATAGTTAGGAGCACTCCAATAATGAGCTTGAAACGATGCCACGAAATTATTTAGTTTATAGGGTCCGCATAATACGGGGTGTTTCTTCAGCGGCAATCAAAATATTTCTCAGATTAGAGGGATAGCAGCTAGATTGCTTATATTTACAGAGAATCTTTATAACTCTGCGAGAAGTCCCCTACTCGAGACCTTGCTTCCCATACGAATGTTTTAGCGTGCATCAGTATAAAAAGACGCTGCGGTTTACTGCTACCGTGAATGAACTGCCTTGTCAAACTGCCTGTCTTCATCACGTGACCCTCGTCCCGAAGTCTACTGCTATCTCTCCGCAAAGAGGAGTACGATTCGTCAAATAAAAGCTGCGTATGCTCTCGTGCTAAATAGAAGCGGTTTCTATTTAAAAGGACGCACATAATAATAAAGCGACTGCGGACCTTCAGAAGACAAAAAAAGGCGCACTTGGATGTTAAATACCTTAAATACTAAAAAATGTCATCAACTACATAACGTTCAGTGCAAAGCGAATCACACCTTTTCGCCTCTCTAGGCTGTTGTATGTAAGGCATGTAATAGCAAGATTTCTCTTCGTCCTCGCAGGCAACAAAGGCGCTCTCATTGCTAAGATGAAGTTCACTCGTGCAATCTTGCTCCTCGCAGTACTGGCAGGTAAGTCGGTTTCGCCAAGTTCCACCGCATTGCACACATTTAATGGCAAAACTGTGTTATATAAACGCAATACGCCCTCAACAAATTTAGCGAGTGGGCACACACTTTGGCACATGGCATCACATTCTGGTGAAAATTGTAATTTCAAACATTGTAACGGCGGCATTTTAAAAATGCACACGCGATTGGACATTCTTCCGTTTCCTAGGAAAAAATCGATTCTCGAGCCTTGGAAATTTTTTGCAATGGGTGAAAGTACAGCTTCACACAAAAACCTAGATATGCCCTCCGAAATTTATTTTAATGTGCACCTTCCTCCGTGCAGCGTTCTTCGCAATGATGATGGCCGAGGAGGAGAGAACAGACGAAAAGTGTTGTTACTGCAGTAAGTATGGAAGATATGCAAGTTTGAGGGTTGTAACCTATGGCTTTTTTTACGAAGCTGTCAGATGCTTCTTTTCATGAAATGCTAAATTCCATAGTGGCTATAACAAACTGGAGAAAAGTCATGCCTGAGCACCCGTCAGTACATTTTTTATTGCTGTTTTATGACTGTTACGTTGTCTTCGGGAGCGTGTATCTGTCCTTCCTCCCTCGCATGAAGAGCCTTTACACGAAATAATGTATTTATGCCTGCAATGCAAGTGTAGCAAAAGAATACTGAATAGAGGCAGTTGCACATGCTCTCCAGCTTGTTTCTATAGTACTGACTACTTGCAATATCAAGCTTTCTCAAATATTTTCCTGGGCATAGCGGACGCTTGTCGCGCAGTAATGCGCCCTGCCAATGTCTCTGTGGGCAACTGAAAATCTTGGTAATGACAGATTCGATTTCTTGCTCAAATATAAGCAACCGTAACGCACGGCAAATATTTATTTACCAACAAGTCAAAGCAGGTGTAGGAAAAATATCCTAAACAGAGGTGCATTTTGTATATGGAGAATGTCGAGTTTTATCGTAGAGATATCAACCCGTATTTCTGGCTTTCCTGACCCGAAGCGCAATGGAAGAAAGTATGCTTCTTGTACAAAGCTGCATGCTTTACGCTATATCTAAATATGTCAATTGAAATAGGCTTTACAGGATAACAAATTAGGCACACCCCCACGAGCTATCGTTTTTAATCGTTTATATCATCGCTTCAACAAAATGCGAACTTTTCTCCAACTTTTGTAGTCAGCCTTTACAACCCAAAGTAAACGTTCTCAACGTCATGTAGCATGTCTGATATTGCTATATTGAAATCTTTCCGCATCTGTGGCTTTATTCATATCAGGTTGCGTTGTATTTGATGCATTCGATAATTTCGCAGCCCGACGAAATATGCACACTGTGTTTTTGATTAATCACATAGTGGAAGTTTCTTCGAGTGAATGTCGAACAGCTAAGTCTGGCATCCGAATGTCCGTATACGCAGAGCGGCGTCGCGGCATCTCCCCCGCCACGTATAAGTGAGTACAGAGTGAGCGGGCGCAAATAGATATTCTCTCATTGAATAATTTCTGACGATCGGTAATTTTTCCATGATAATTTCAATCACATTTGCTTTGTAGGAATAACCGTTTTGTTGGTGTTATGTGCGAGGCCTACCATTTATATTATCGCTTCTTTGCAGAAAAGGGCAGCGGATGCCCGAACCCCGCTGCCTGTCTCAAGAGCTGCAAGGACCAGAACATAGCAGCAGGTGTGTGCATTGGAAAGCTACTGGACGTCTGCCTGTGTTTGAATATTACGCAGGTTTTGTAGCTGTAACCTCGCCTACACATGCGCTCAATAAATGCATCCTGTTTACTGTCGGACAGTGAAAAAATTTGTGATCTCTTTTTTATGGGCTGTATACTCTAAACCTCTCTGCATCGCCCCAGTGTATTGTCTGGTCCTGTAGCAGCTGCTCCTTAATAATCGGACGCAGCTTCTACATTGTAATGACTAAAACAGTTCTCATCAAATAGTTCCGCATAGCACACGTGGGGGTGCGACTGAACCTATATATTTTCTTGTTACATTCGTCAATGCCTGCTTCGAGCATAAACATGCAATGACCGGTGCGGTAGTGAAGCGCACATTCTGAACTGTCCGATTCAATCGCTTATTGCATCGGTTTAGTATATATGCTGCTCTGTGGTGATTAGTTACGCTTGTCCTTTTGTAACGTAGTAATGATGGCGAAGAAAACATTTGCAGAACTGAATGACGCATCTAATTTCCTGATGGTCGAACCTGTGCCCCAAAAAGCAAGTTGCACTCAAAGCATAACGTTAGCAGCGAACACACTCTGTGATCGTGCCAGTCTGCTCAGCGAGTGAAACCTGCCAGCTTTCTTACATCGCTCGTCGAATGTTCCACTGCAATGGGTGGTGTCCGCGTGGTTTTGCGTATCTGGTTTGAACATGTTATCTTATCTCACTGTATACTCTGAATTATCTAGACTTGCAGCAGCTGCTCCTGAATTATCGCACGTTCTTTTACATGGGCTAATACGATTTGTCGGCAAGCATACAACGTAACACACGTGTGTGTTCGACTGATCGAATAAGTGTTCCTTTAAAGACCGTGAAACCCAATTTTCCGTTTGAACGAGCATTGATCGCTGCGATAGTGAAGCACAAATTTTAACTGAGCAATTCAGCAGCGTACTCCATAAGTTTCTTCTATATGCTGCTGCGTGGTTATTAACTACGCTTGTGGCACATTGTCATGTAGTGGCGACGGTAAAGAAAACAATCCCAAGTCTGCGAGTGGCAAAATTACTTTCTTATTGTTCGAACCTGTGCGAAAAAAAGCAAGTTACACTCAAAGCAGTTTGTGAAGTGCGTTCCCTTTCTTACATCACTCGTCGAATGTTCCGGCGCAACCGCTTATACGCCGCGGTTTTTAAAAAAAAACGACTATAATATTTGTGTCGCACATGTAGTCTGATTATACTAGGCTGGGCGAGGACATACATAACAGAAGGATGGAAAGATTTCACTCGCGTAAGTTGCAAAGGTGCATTAGTGTCCTGCGCGTAACGATGAGTCTTAACAATAGTAAACCGCCGAGAAAGCGGTCACGACGGAGGTGTTTAACAACCACACGTGTCCATATCACGCATGCTCAGCAGCAGAAAAGGTCATCGTGACCCCGAGTTTCGAATCATAGCCGGAAGTGAACCACCTACTTTCGCAGCCCCTGAACTGCAACCGTTGCTGACAACCAAGTATTGGAACTGAGCCTCAACTGCTGATTAGCGGTTGACATAGCAATTGTCACAAGGTATTTGTCAGGATCCCACGCATTGTGGTAATCTATGATGCGCGGAGTATTTTGCATATACATGACCAAGCCGTCATTTCTTGGACTCCTCAAAAACGATAGCAGGTGGACCAATGTATTCCTTTAAATTAAGTCGTCGTGTGAAGGATTCGTGCGCGGCGGTGTGTTTGACGAGAGCAGTACGAAAAACTAAATTGTATACGGTGGTATTTTAACAGAGATATCATTTTACTCCAGGCGGCCATTGTCAGGATCCGCGTAGGTTGCAGGAGAGCGTGAGCGACAGAAACACGAATTGCGAAGTCATAAGCCGGGACGTGCTTTCCAGTCCCACGTACAGTCGCAAGCAAAATTGGGAGACTACGGTGTTATCCAAAAATTGAAATATACTCAAGCGGAGCTTCTTTTGCTGGAATTGATTTATTACATTATTTTGGACAATTAACCACACGTGGCAGTGTGCTCTTCATTTGAATTGTACTTGAAATCGAGTGCTGGAAAAAAAATGCGGCACCAATGGCCCCTAGACATTTCCTCGCTACGGCACATATGGCTGTAAAACCTATGATGACATTTGTATATAAGCAAAGAAACGGACAACTTCATTACCTTCGGTAAGCATTCATTCTGTGGAATGAAGAAGAGTTTCTACGAAGCGTAAACAGTTAAGAGGAATTTACTGCGCAAAGTGGGACGGTCACGCAGATTGTGCAGCGCTACGTTTTCTTGAACCCAGCTACATGTGGTAGCGTGGCGGAGGCTTCGGGTTGAGAAAACTCAGAAGCTTCGACGTTACAAAATCGAAAATCCACAGGTTTTCCGGCACTTGAACAAAATTTAATAACTTCTGCCAATAGGAAAAAAAGATAATCCAGTGTTTAGCAACAATCGTCCGCATCAGCCTCGTTTTCGTGGCCCCAAGGCAGCTTCTTTTCACTACGCACAATAATTATATAACTTCTGTTTAAACGCGCCTTCCATGCGGTTTCCAACCACACACAGCTCCCGACCAATTGGGATGACAGACAATCAAGCACCACGAACAACAATGTTGCTCATGTTTGATATTTGATTGAAGAACGCATAAGACGGGGTCACAGATAGGTAAATAGTGAAGACTGCTCTTGTCCCGTCTATTCCCATATCTGTGACGCCATCCTGTCAGCGCCTCAATCAAATTTCAAACATGAACGTGAACCAACCATCCCAACTCGCCATCCTAATACGCCACAGCTGCAGACGGAATATGGAACTCGTGGCGCAAAGGAGTTCAAACGGGTGCAAGGGCAGAGAGAGAGAGACTGGCCCTGTGAATGGGACAGGCGATCTGTTACTCCTAACTAGTCTTCTCCGCTGCTTGTCAGTATAGGCCGGGCACAAGTTGGCGGCGGCTTTCCTCCGGCAAACGTCCATGAGCCCCTCGCGTAGTCTCGGCCTGTTCTGGAGTGGCAGCTCTTTCTTTTGCGGCGCTTCTTCTCTGTCGAGGAGGGCCCGTTACGAGGAAATTAGCAGCGCCCTGCATTGCGTGGGCGCTGCCCTCCGACTATGTTCCCAGGGTGGATCTCGCATCCTACACTTGTCCGTTACAAAGAGCATGTTGTCCATGGCAGTCAGACCACCGTCATCCTCGCCAAGACTGCCGCGGAGGCAGACGACGTGATTTTCTGCAGACAAAAGCCACAAACACGCTGTCGATTGAAGCCATTGCTGTCGGGTATATAACTGTGGGCCGGCTTGTGCAGTGCGCTTCATTCATGCAGCAAAATGCGGAATGACAGGGGGAAGGCATCCGTAATAACCGTCAGCTTAAATAGTGACTGCCATATTGGGAAATGTAATCAATCTGTGTGACCAATTTGATGGGAACCTGCTACATAAAGAGCACCTGCGTTGCTGGCATTTCACAAAGCCAGGCCTTCCTCTAGTATAAATGAATTCACTGATCCACCTGCGTTGCATCCGTAACCTCCAAGGAAGATACTTCAAATCCGGGACATAACCACAAGCAGTCATTAGTGTGTACGACTTAACGCAGTGACAAAGGGTGTGGCACTGTTTCCAGGCATGGTAAGTTTATCGCACGTTATCTATAAGTAACTACACCAACTCGCGCGCAAGCTTACACCCACTTTTTTGTTAAGGTATTCAAATAAGTGAATAGGCGCATACTTGAATCGACGCTGTCCCAGTCGGTGCTTGCACTTTGGTGCCAACGAGCGGTGTTTTCTTTATAAATGAAACCGGCAATTTTAGGTCCCCATCACCCCTTGAGGCTCAGTTCCAACACTCGGGTGTGCATTTAGTTGCAGTTCAGCCGCGGAAAAAATAGATGGATCATTCGTGGTTATAGTTCTAAACTTTGGTTCACGCTTACCTCGTCGGCTGTAATTTATGCGAGCTATGACAGAAGCATAATTAAACACCAGGCACCAACCTATCGTGTAAAGGTACACATTGGCCCGTTGAATCGGCCAATTGGTACTGTGTACGTCACTAACGAGCCATCAATGGATGTTAACACTGAAAATGCGCATTGATTGTTTTCAAAAGAAATTTTTTTTTGCTTCAGTTGCGCACTCAAGTGTCTTCTTCATCATCATCATCATCATCATCATCATCATCAGTCTGGTTAAACCCACTGCAGGGCAAAGGCCTCTCCCATACTTCTCGAACTACCCCGGTTATGTACTAATTGTGCCCGTGTTGTCCTTGCAAACTTCTTATTCTCATCCACCCACCTAACCTTCTGCCGCCCTCTGCTACGCTTCCCTTCCCTTGGAATCCATTACGAAACTCTTAAAGACCATCGGTTATCTTCCCTTCTCATTACGTGTCCTGCCCATGCCCCTCTTTCTTTTTCTTGATTTCAACTAAGATGTCATTATCTCGCGTTTGTTCCCTCACCCAATCTGCTCTTTTCTTATCATTTAACTTTACACCTACCATTCTTCTGTCCGTAGCTCGTTGCGTCGTCCTCAATTTAAGTAGAACCCTTTTCGTAAGCCTCCAGGTTTCTGCCCCGTAGGTGAATACTGGTAAGACACAGCTATTATACATTTTTCTCTTGAGGGATAATGGCAACCTGCTGTTCATGATCTGAGAATGACTGCCAAACGCACCCCAGCCCATTCTTATTCCTCTGATTATTTCCGTCTCATGATCCGGATCCGCCGTCACTACCTGCCCTAAGTAGATGTATTCCCGTAAGACTTCCAGTGCCTCGCTGCCTATTGTAAATTGCTGTTCTCTTCCGAGACTGTTAAACATTACTTTTGTTTTCTGCAGATTAATTTTTAGACCCACGGTTGTGCTTTGCCTCTCCAGGTCAGTGAGCATGCATTGCAGTTGGTCACCTGAGTTACTACGCAAGGCAATACCATCAGCGAATCGCAAGTTACTAAGGTATTCTCCATTAACTTTTATCCCCAATTCTTCCCAATCCAGGTCTCTGAATACCTCCTGTAAACATGCTGTGAACAGCATTAGAGAGATCGTATCTCCCTGCCTGACGCCGCTCTTTATTGGGATTTTGTTGCTTTCTATATGGAGGACTACGGTCGCTGTGGAGCCGCTATAGATATCTTTAAGTATTTTTACATACGGCTCGTCTACACCCCGATTCCGCAAAGCCTCCATGACTGCTGAGGCTTCGACTGAATCAAACACTTTCTCGTAATCAATGAAAGCTATATATAAAGGTTGGTTATATTCCGCACATTTTTCTATCACCTGATTGACAGTGTGAATATGGTGTATTGTTGAGTAGCCTTTACGGAATCCTGCCTGGCCTTTGGTTGACGTAAGTCTAAGGTGTTCGTGATTCTATTTGCAATTACCTTAGTAAATACATTGTAGGCAACGGACAGTAAGCTGATCGGTCTATAATATTTCAAGTCTTTGGCGTCCCCTTTCTTATAGATTAGGATTATATTAGCGTTTTCCTTACATTCCTTTACGCTCGAAGTTATGAGGCATTGCGTATACAGGGTGACCAGTTTCTCTAGAACAATCAACCCACCATCCTTCAACAAGTCCGCTGTTACCTCATCCTCTCCAGCTGCGTTCCCTCTTTGCATAGCTCCCAAGACTTTCTTTACTTCTTCCGGCATTACCTGTGGGATTTCCTCTAGACTATTCTCGCTTCCATTATCGTCGTGGGTGCAACTGGTACTGTATATATCTCTAAGAACTCCTGAGCCACTTGAACTATCTCATCTATATTTGTAATGATACTGCCGGCTTTGTAACTTAACGTATACATTTGATTCTTGCCAATTCTTAGTTTCTTCTTCACTGCTTTTAGGCTTCCTCCGTTTCTGAGAGCACGTTCAATTCTATCCATACTTTTCTTTCTTATGTCAGCTGTCTTACGCTTGTTGATTAACTTCGAAAATTCTGCCAGTTCTATTCTAGCTGTAGGGTTAGAGGCTTTCATACATTGGCGTTTCTTGATCATATCTTTCGTCTCCTGCGACAGCTTACTGGCATCCTCTCTAACGGAGTTACCACCGACTTCTATTGCACACTCCTTAACGATGCCCACAAGATTATTGTTCATTGCTTCAACACAAAGTGCTCTTCCTGAGTTAAAGCCGAATACCTGTTCTGTAGCTTGATCTGGAATTCATCTATTTTCCCTCTTAAAGCTAACTCATTGATCGGCTTCTTATGTAGAAGTTTCTTCCGTTCCCTCCTCACGTCTAGGCTAATTCGAATTCTTACCATCCTATGGTCACTGCAGCGCAACTTGCTGAGCACGTCCACATCTTGTATGATGCCAGGGTTAGCGCAGTGTATGAAGTCTATTTCATTTCTAGTCTCGCCGTTCGGGCTCCTCCACGTCCACTTTCGGGTATTCCGCTTTCGGAAGAAGGTATTCATTATCCGCATAATATTTTGTTCCGCAAACTGTACTAATAACTCTCCCCTGCTATTCCTAGTGCCTATGCCATATTCCCCTACTGCCTTGTCTCTAGCCTGCTTCTTGCCTACCTTCGCATTCTAGTCGCTAATCAGTATAGTGTATTTTGTTTTGACTTTAGCCATTGCCGATTCCACGTATTCTTAGAAGCTTTCGACTTCCTGGTCATTATGACTGGATGTAGGGGCGTAGACCTTGTACCTCTTTACCATTTTGTACCTCTTATTTAGTTTCACAACAAGACCTGCCACCCTGTCGTTAATGCTATAGAATTGCTTTATGTTAGCAGCTATATTCTTATTAATCAGGAATCCGAAACCTAGTTCTCATCTCTCCGCTCAGCCCTGGTAGCACAGGACGTGCCCGTTTTCAGTACTGTATATGCCTCTTCTGGCCTCCTAACTTCACTCAGCCCTATGATATACCATTTACTGTCCTCTAATTCCTCCAATAGCACTGCTAGACTCGTCTCACTAGATAACGTTCCAGCGTTAAACGCTGCCAGGTTCATGTTCCAATGGCGGCCTGTCCGGAGCCAGGGATTCTTAGCACCCTCTGCTGCATCGCAGGTCTGACCACCGCCGTGCTCAGTTGCTTCGCAGCTGCTGCGGACTGAGGGCCGGTGTTTGATTGTTGTGTTCATATAGGAGGTTGTGGCCAAGTACTGCACCAGGGTGGCCAATCCTGCTCTGATGAGTGGTGAGTGGTGGTGAAGTGTCTTACGTGGTATTATTTGTTACAAAGCGTATTTGCCCGTGCAAAAGCTGCGTACGTTAATTATGGAGCAGCTGATGCACAACTAGATAATCAGTGGGGACGAGGCACATATGTTTACTTATTACAATGAATAAAAATTGGATAGGCAAATTTTTTTCTCATGAGAGAAAATAAACAGTATTAGTTTATTGAGCGCATGTGTTAGCGAGGCTTTGACAGCGGATTCACCCAAGGAGATTCGTACAGAGGCAGATGTTCAGGCCCAGGGGCAGGCCCAGTAGAGATGGAATGCATACGGCTCCTTTTATTCCATCGTCATTACAGCTTTTAAGGCAGGCTTTCTGGTCAGGGCATCCGCTACCGATTTCTGCATGAAAGCAATGTTTTCATTTCAAGACGCCGCAAATAAATACGCATGGCTCATTGTACCAAAGTAAGCGTGATTCAAATTTTTCCTAAGAGTCCGCTTATAACAACTAAATAATTTGGAAACGCCGAATGCAAACACCTAACAAATGTCTTCGTACATAAAAGTGTACACTAGCTCTGGCTTTATTAGTTATAACAATAACAGCTTCTGAAACACCACACAGCAACTTCGGAAAAGACCACTCAATGGTTACGCGCACTGAAAATAGGCACACACACCGCGAATATGATTATTTCGGGGGGTACAGTATAGCTCATAATACCAAACTCGAAAGGTTCAAAGTTGTTCAGTAATCAGGACGTTCATTCTCTACGTGGACATCCAGAAAGATGTCAGGTGAAGACGGGGTGATTACTTGGTGCCTCTGTCTCAAGCAATTACTATTGTCGGTGAAAATAAGAAACAGTCTTGTCTGACTTTTCAGCAATATATGTAAAATTGCACCACGGAAGGAATACCGATTGACAAAAAGAATTCCTATGGATTATTTTCAGTTGGACACGTTCCTTCAGTATTCATTTATACGTGGCATGCCACACGGTGCGACACTTCTCTGCGCAAATGAACATTTTCATGGGAGACTTAGCCGCAGAAAATGTGATTCAGCAAAACACGGCGTGTGTGTTTTTTGTCTTGCAAAATCATGAATCGAATAACGTGAATTCAACGTGATATCGATCGAACCACAGATGCGCAAACATTTCACTATAGCAATGGCAGTTATGGTAAATGACATTTACACGCGCTTACTCTGTATTTAAAGGTCTAAATAGAAGGAATAGAGAAATACCTATATTCGGCTCAAACAATCGCTATGAAAGAGTAAAAAAAAACGTAGCTTTTGTGTGTGCAACCCTAATACATTTTTTTTCTGTAAAGCTGATCGCACATAACATCGTTAAGACTACAGTAAAGCATGCAGTTTTATACAAACCCATCCTTGATGGAAAATGATCGGTAATACTAGAAAGAGGCACAAATTCGTTTAGATATACGCTCACTTAGCTATCATAGTGAGACAAGACTGAGTTTGAGTATGTTTTAGTCACAGTGGATCTAATAACAATATTTGGGGTTTTACGTGCCAAAACCACTTTCTGATTATGAGGCACGCCGTAGTGGAGGACTCCGGAAATTTTGACCACCTGGGGTTCTTTAACGTGCACCTAAATCTAAGAACACGGGTGTTTTCGCATTTCGCCCCCATCCAAATGCGGCCGCCGTGGCCGGGATTCGGTCCCGCGACCTCGTGCTCAGCAGCCCAACACCATAGCCACTGAGCAACCACGACGGGTACAGTGGATCCCGCATTTCATGAAAAACACACGCCCGCGTCATAAAAGAAGAAACAAAATGCAACACTCAAACGTGCATAACTTCCACACTTACTGCACATGCAACTCTTCTCCTCGGTTCTCTCCTCTGCAGCAGTCATCATGGCGAGGAACGCTGCACACAGGTAGGCGCGGATTGTAACAAATTCCCTAGGGTATATCCAAGTTTCTTCGTGAAGCTCCAGTTAAACCCATTTTTAAAGAATATTTCGACAGCCTGCGGAATCGACTGTTTCATAGTCATTGGAAGACTATCCAATCGTGTGTGTATTTAGTTGAATCTCACCGTTAAAATGCCTGAAGCTGATATCTTACTGAACCCGTGATGCTATCCGGCAAAAGTGTGTCCCCGCGCCCCCAAATCCAGCAGTGCATATTGCGCTCACAATAAATACACCGTTGCCATTAAATATATGGAATGCAATGCCCCTTGGCGCCGCCCACTTACCTCCGAGTACTGCAAGGAGGAAGATGGCAGAGGTGAACTTCATCTTAGCAATAAGTCTGACTGTGTTGGCTGCGAGGACGAAGGGAAATGATCAATATACGCGACACACAGAACACAGCGCGCAGTTCGGAAAAAAATGAATTTTCTTTGCCCTCAACGTTAAATAACTTATGAATTTCTACCAAGTTTAAAACGTATGTGATCCACCTCCCGCCTTCAGTTGGCCTGTGAACGCGGCCTGCAACCTCTGGAACCTGTGCGTGCTTAAACAAGCTGAAAGCAGCATTGTGCATAAGGGGAGACTTCACCTTATAAATGGGACTACCTGTTGCGCAATGACACCGACACATGGTGCGCTCGTTACTGAACGAAGAAAGCTTGTTGGACATGCATGGCTGTTTAGCAACTTGCGGCGGAGACTATCTACTGCTCAAGATATTGGTGCAAACTTAATCACCTGCCAATGGCAAATAAGGCGCTGGGTAAGGCCCGTCTCGCCGACGGTGCACAGTCGTTTTTGGTTGTTTTGGAAAATATTCCGTAAATATAAAGAATAGTGCGCAGTTTCATTCAATTGAGAAGTAAAGGAACGGCTGACTAAAAGGACCTGTCTTATGCATACCTTACAAACAAAATTGCTTCGCACGCATCGCATCGAGCTGACGATTGTAGTTCTTGTAGTTTATTTGATAACAAAAGCAATACTTATTTTGGAACTGAAATACTTTGTTTATTTTAATTTTCGTGGGGAAGGAATATGAAAGATTAGTACTCGCAGAATACAAGCTCGAGGGGCAAAATACACAATATAAAAGCTAACAATTGAAATAATGTAAGTGCACTACAAAATTATAAATCGAATGCGGAAGAAGAACTATCCACTGCTTACAGAGATTTGAAATAACTACCTGAAAGAGAAATCAGTAGAATGGTACTAAGTATTCGATCGCACAGAAGCTGCAAGTCTGATGATGGAACCCGATGGGTCTGCTTTATATCTCCCTTTAGGCCGGAAGTGACTCACGTGGAAAAGCGCCACGCAGCTGTTCGTCGATTCAGTTTGCACGGGATAACGCTTGTGCTGTTTGGTGACCAGGGCGTATTACTTTGATTTATAGTTTAAAGCGATGCCTGCTTTCTGAACCGCGGGATCAAAAACAGGAAAACCGACACTTGTTTTTCTCAACGTTAAACAATTTTTCTACGCACGACTTTGTTTAAAATGTGTTTTTAACTTTATATAGAACAAATTTTCTAGTACAGTTGAATTCAGATAATTTTATGGGAAGTTTACTTGTACATTATCTGAGAACTACTGTCCTGTGGTGCCAAAAAGTCAAGAGCGCTGAACTTATATATATACTTATCCCTTATCACTGTCGCGTTCTTAATCAAATCCTTTTTCTTTAGCACATCACCCCAGACAAATATTATACTAGTTTTGCATGACTTGCTTTATCTCCTCTAATTAGTACAGTTCTTTCATAAGCTAGTCCACAAGAGAATAACCAGGTCATGGTGTAAGGCATATTTTAAATATCTATTAGCGCACATAATGATCGCCTTTCAATTATTCATAAAATATTTGCGATGTATCAGAAGTGTTTTAGTTTACCACGTGACGTCATCTTGGATTATATTGAGAAAATAACTTTTGATAGCCGTTCAAACCTAAAGTGCCTTCTGAAGTGAAACCTGATCTTCAAAGATCAATAACCTGTTGGGCTTAATGCGTGTAGTCATTGTGTGTGAAATAGTGTGAAAGAGGAAACTAAGTTTGATTAATGAGAGCAGAATTCTGGGCAAGTTGTTAATCCATTACTTGAATGATATTGCGCGACACTAAAAAACGAAACGGACGTGTCGTTTTTTGCGCTTGGTGTGTCGTCTTCTCTGACGTCCGTGTCGTTTTTTAGTGTCGCGCAATATCATTTAAGTAAGTTTGATTGGGCGAACCTGTGACCACAAAAACAGGCTCGCCTTAAAGAATGCGACAACGGCGAACACAGGCGGCGATCGTCAAAATCTGATGAGCTGGTCGAGCGTGTGGTCTTTTATACATCTGTGGTCGAATGTTCCAGACTAATCGAGGGCACCCGCATGCATTCCACAAAGTTCTACATTATTCGCGTCGCGGGCACATGCGATCAGATTGTACAAGGTTCGGTGACAGAAAGCGGATGGAAGCATCGATTACATTCCAGAAACTTCGGATACATGCAGGCGTGTCCTGCGCTGTGCGATAACATTTGTTCGGTGGTGAAACGTGTCGTCCGTTAAAGACAAACAAGTACACGGGTCAATATAAAACCACTTCAAAGAGACTCTGCAAGAAATATTGCTCGCCTATTATTCCATATCTTTTTCCACCGCCATCGTAATACAGAAAGGGAAATTGGACTTATTGCCCTGCTGGCAGGAGAAATCAATAAACTCAGCGGCAGCGTTTACTACCTCCCGACAACCTACTAACCTCAATCAAACTGCCTCACCGAAACTCTCAATTACATCGTGGATGTGCTTTCAATATACGTCAATTATAATCAAATTAATTTATATAGTCTCCCAGCCTTCTTGACGTTCGCATAAACCGCTGCCATTAAGTTGCCATAGGAACGTTGGCTTTTTCGGTCGCTTCTGCACCGTGAGACCACAGGTTTGCCTTTAAATTTAATATCAAACAGACCTTGGCCACCCCACTGCATAACGTTGTCCTTTGCGCAAAGCGTCCAGTGTCAACTGCGTCGTCGTTCTCCTCCGCGTGCGCCTCTTCTTGCAGCCTCAGGATTCGTATTAAGCGGGGAACCGTGGTGCCCACATCAGCCGTACTGCCATTCTGCTATCGCAAACGTGACCTGATTCTGGCATTAATCGATTTCGGTTATGTTTTTGATGTCTCAAAAGCTGTCAAGATGTATTCTTCTCTGTCCACTCTACAATTCGCTCCTGTTAAAAAATTATGTGAATAAATAGTGTTTTATCATCAGATCGGCATGTTCCACGCAAAGGTTTTATTTCATCATCACCGTCAGCCTGGTTACGTCCACTGTAGGGCAAAGGCCTCTCCCATATGTGCCCATAAACCCCTGTCATGTACTAATTGTCGCCATGTTATCCCTGCAAACTTCCTAATCTCATCCGCCTACCTAACTTTCGGCCGCCCCCTGCTACGCTTCCCTTTCCTTAGAATAAAGTCCGTAACCCTTAATGACCATCGGTTATCTTCCCTCCTCATTAAATTTCCTGATGTCATTTACTCGCGTTTGCTCCCTCAGCCAATCTGCTCTTTTGTTATCCCTTAATCTTACACCCATCATTCTTCGTTTGGTAGCCCGTTGTGTCGTCCTCACTTCAAGTAGAACCCTTAACGTAAGCCTCCAAGTTTCTGCCCCGTACGTGAGTACTGGAAAGACACAGCAGCTAAACGCTTTTCTCTTGAAGGATAAAGGCAACCTGCTGCTCAAGATCTGAGAATGCCTGCCAAACGCAACCCAGCCCATTCTTATTCTTCTGATTATATTGGTCTCATGACCGGGATCCGCGGTCGCTACCTGCCCTAAGTGGATGTATTCCCTTACCACTTCCAGTGTTTCGCTACCTTTCGTAAACTGCTGTTGTTTTCCGAGACTGTTAAACATTACTTTACTTTTCGCGCTGATTAATTTTTAGACCCACCCTTCTGCTTTGCCTCTCCAGGTCACTGAGCATGCATTTCAATTGGTCGCCTGAGTTCCTAAGCAATGCAATATCATTAGCGAAGCGCATGTTACTAAGGTTTTCTCCATTAAATCTTATCCCCAATTCTTCATACTCCAGGTCTCTGAATACCTCCTGTAAACACGCTGTGAATAACATTGGAGAGATCGTAGCTCCCTGCATGACGCCTCTCTTTATGGGGATGTGTTGCTTTCTATATGGAGGAATACGGTGGCTGTGGAGCCGCTATAGATATCCTTCAGTATTTTTACATATGACTCGTCTACCTCCTGATTCCGTAATGCCTACATGACTGCTGAGGTTTCGACTAAATCAAACGCTTTTCCGTAATCTATGAAAGCTATATATAGGGGTTGGTTATATTCCGCACATTTCTCTATGACGGGATTGATAATGTGAATAGTGTCTATTATTGAGTAACCTTTACGGAATCTGGTCTGGTCCTTTGGTTGACAGAAGCCTAATGTGTCCCTGATTCTATTTGCGATTACCTTAGTAAATACTTTGTGAGCAACGGACAGTAAACTGATCGGTCTATAATTTTTAGGTCTTTGGCGTCCCCTTTCTTATGGATTAAGATTATGTTGGCGTTCTTAACAGACTCCGGTACACTCGAGGTCATTAGGCATTGTGAATACAGGGTGGCCAGTTTTTCTAGAACAATGTGCCCAACTTCCTTCAACACATCTGCTTTTACCTCATCCTCCACAGCTGCCTTCCCCCTTTGCATAACTCCCAAGGCGTTCTTTACTTACTCCGGCGTTACTTGTGGGATTTCAAATTCTTCAATACTATTCTCTCTCACAGTAACTTAGTCGGTGCCACTAGTACTGTATAAACCTCTATAGAACTCATCAGCCACTTGAACTATCTCATGCACACTAGTAATGATATTTCCGGCTTTGTGTCTTAACGCATACATCTGATTCTTGCCTATTGCTAGCTTCTTCTTCATTGCTTTTAGGCTTCCTTCGTTCCTGAGAGCATGTTCAATTCTATCCATAATATAGTTCCTTATGTCAGCTGTCTTGCCCTTGTTGATCAACTTCAAAATTTCTGCCAGTTCTATTCTCGCTGTAGGGTTAGAGGCTTTCATACATTGGCGTTTCTTGATCAGATCTTTCGTCTCCTGCGATAGCTTACTGCTTTCCTGTTTAACGGCGTTACCACCGACTTCTATTGCGCACTCCTTAATGATGCCCATAATATTGTCGTTCATTGCTTCAACGCTAAGGTCCTCTTCCTGAGTTAAAGCCCAATACCTGTTCTGTAGCATGATTCGGAATTCCTCTTCTTTCCCTTTCACCGCTAACTCATTGATTGGTTTCTTGTGTACCACGTGCTTCCGTTGCCTCCTCAAGTCTAGACTAATTCTAGTTCTTACCATCCTATGGTCACTGCAGTGCACCTTGCCGAGCACCTCCACATCTTGCATGAAGCAAGGGTTAGCGCTGAGTATAGTTTATTTCATTTATATTCTCGCCATTCGGCCTCCTCCCCGTACGCTTTTGGCAATGCCGCGTGTGGACGAACGTATTCATTATGCGCATTTATTCTCTTCTGCCAATTCTACTAATAACTTTCCCCTGCTATTCCTAGAGCCTATGTCATATTGCCCACTGACTTGTCTCCGAACTGCTTCTTGCCTACCCTGGCATTGAAGTCGCCCATCAATATAATGTGTTTTGATTTGACTTTACCCATCGCTGATTCCACGTCCTCATAGAAGCTTTCGATTTCCTGGTCATCATGACTGTTGTTGGGGCGTAGACCTGAACGACCTCCTATTTGTACTTCTTATAAAGTTTCACAACACGACCTACCACTCTCTCGTTGATGCTATAGAATGCCTGGACGTTACCAACTATATTCTTAATAATCAGGAATCGGACTCCTAGCCCTCGTCTCTCCGCTAAGCCCCGGTAGCACAGGACGTGCCCGCTTTGTAGCACTGTATAAACTTCTTTTGTGCTCCTAACCTCACTAAGCCCTATTATATCCCATTTACTACCCTCTAATTCCTCCAATAACACTGCTAGACTCGCCTCACTAGATGACATTCTAACGTTAAACGTTGCCAGGTTTAGATTGCAATGGCGGCCAGTCCGGAGCCAGGGATTCTTAGCACCCTCTGCTGCGTCACAGGTATGACCGCCGCCGTGGTCAGTTGCTTCGCAGCTGCTGGGGACTGGGGGCCGGGGTTTGATTGTTGTATTCATATAGGAGGTTGTGGCCAAGTACTGCACCAGGGTGGCCAATCTTGCTCTGGCGAGAGAGTGGGGTACCGGTTCCGGTCACCGGGATCAGGCAGCACTCCAGGCCTGTTTATGCCAATCTGAGCTCGGTTAAACCGCACAGATGGCACTCAACTGGAGAAACATGGTATTTTATGACTTGCTTATGAGTGTTCATAAATAAGTGCGGACAGTAGTGACGAAGATATGCCACACACACACACTGAAACGGAAGAGAACAGGGGATTTGAACTCGTGACCCTTGGATGTTGCCCGGATAGATGGCTCAGTCGGTTGGTTCATCAGGCCACAGGTTACATAGAAGTGGCATAGTCCCTCTCCAGAGCCTCGTACTTACGTGGAAAGATACTGATCTTGTCCGCAATGCCCGAATGGTTGGAAGGCATACTTTCTTGGGAAAAATGGCCGCGCGTCGATGAGAGCGAACTCAATCGGCTCTAGAGACTAGGAAAAGCTTAAGTAGGTGCGAGGCGGGCGTTGCACGCTTAGCGCGGGAAGCTCGTCCGAGTAACTATCCTAAGAAGTGCTTCTCACGACAGCGAAATACCTTCGTCTAATTATAATAACCCTAATCTGACTACTTCCGAAAAGAGACCGGCGCAGAGGGCTGTACTACGAGTGTTATGACTGATATTGTTCTCTCTCTCTCTCTATCTCTCTCTATCTCTCTCTCTCTCTCTCTCTATATATATATATATATATATATATATATATATATATATATATATATATATATATATATATATATATATATATATATATATTCTTTCGCATTGCTGGGATCGAATTCGAACGCTGTTCATTTGGTTCCGCGTGTAGCAGGAAAAAAAAGAACTTGAAGAAAGAAAATTGCTCAACCATAATTGCAGCGTCGTAGTTCTAATGCTCACCCGCGGTAGAGGAACGGAAGGAGATATAGACGTGCGTGGCCATGCTATGCACGCGAAAAACTGCCTTAATAAATTTAGAGACTTGAGAATAAGTTACGTTAACCACAGATAACACGGCAATCAGCGCTCGAACACTACAAGACAAATTATTGAGACATGGGGAATTCCCTTAAACTAAGTATGGTTTCCGAGAGAAATGCTTCTAAGTATCGAGAGGATGGCGTCCATACGAGACTATGCCGAGCAGCTTAGAGCTCCATTGAGGACCAAATATTCGACAACGTTAGTACAACTTATTTCGAAACTCTAACGAAAAAGTTTTGATTGGTAAAAGAACTTCTATATTTCTGATTATAATTCAGAATAGTGCGTCACATAGCTTCACAGGAAATGGACAAAATAAATCTGCTGAACATCCCCACGCTGAATACAGCTTTTTCGTAGTTCAGACATATATTCTTCTGCTCAATGTGTTAGAATTGCAGTGCGAATGAAACATACATTCAGATATCGTTGAAGACAAACTGCATCTATTCATACTACGCGTGAAGGACCTTACCTTCGGCCTTGCTTCCCACATGGAAGTACTTCATAGTAGATGAATTGCTTATTAAGGAGTTCGTCTTAGTGCTGCGCGCAGCATATGTGCCACGTGGAACTACTTTTCTCACTTCGTAACCATCGCACGGCGTAGCGGTATAGTTCCGTATGTGGCTGCTGCATGTGTTATGCGAATTGAGCTGAAAGCAGGATGCGGTAGATAAGCAGCCACGATAACATCACGTTGAAAAAGCGTCGGAGAAGAGCACTCCAGATTTTCGAGCACTGACAGAGCAAATTCACAGGCAAACTTTCCATTTAGACTAAGTTTTGTAAGGCATTGAGCTGTGAACCTTCGTACATACGGGAAATATATATATATATATATATATTTATATATATATAAATATATATATATATATATATATATATATATATATATATATATATATATATATATATATATATATATATAGTACATGCACGCATTTTGCCCTCCGACGACACTGGCTTCACATGGGCATACTCTTCGCATGCATTCTTGGCCAATGTGATCTCCTGCAGAATATCTTTGTTTTTGCGTTTGCTTTCAATGAATATTTACAATAAGTAAATACCAATAAATCTGTAATGCGATTCGCAACACGTCCTCACAGCAACATGATCTGCCACAATAGGTGTTGGGTTTAACGTCACATCCTTACACAAAGGTATTTTTAATCTGTCTCGTATCTGTACAATATGGAGGCTTCCATAATGGTCAGTGTTCTCCAAGCAAACGTAATCATTTTCTTCATGTTAATTATGTAGTTCAGACTGTGCGTTACCATAATGAATTATACGATATGTAGAATTTTCAGAAGGACCACGTTAAATAGGTCTTGGAAGGTAAAGTTAAGTGTTGAAGTCGTATGTTCCAACTATCTTTTATTCATTTCCTTTGACCGCGTAACTAAATTGTAATATGCCCGAGTTCTATGGTGACCTGTTTCTAACATATATAGAGCAAATGTTCTTCCTTTCGCAACATTGGTTTGAGATGTGGAACAATGCATTAGCAAGTCCAGTCTCGGTAGTTCCTTTGGCAACAAGGTGCATTTCACTAGGGGCTTTACGCCTATCGAACAGAATAAGGCAAACGGACAGTATTTTTGATGTATTGGTTGGATTAGGTCAGATGAATATCTGCGACGTGGGCGACGCTCGTGTGGGCGAAGAACTCATCATCAGGCATATGCATCTCATTGGCTACGAGGTCAAGCAGAGGCAAAAACATAGTGAAATAGATGATAACATTTTGCCTGCCGTGAAGAAGTTCTTGGTAAATGCGGCACACTTTTTTTTCTAGAGCTTGGTAGTTGCAATAAAACAGTGCTCAGAATTCATCCACCGCCGAAATAAAATGATTGGGGATTAATGCGGTATTTTTTCAAGAAGTAAGCTTTTGTGGTTTTTTGAAAACTGTATGCATGAAATCCGGGGGGGGGGGGAGGTGTCAACCACATTGTCTTCAGCAGCAATAAGTTATGGGGGTCCGTTACTGTGCCTACAAATTGTATCATCGCTTCTGAGCACTTCATGAAAGTGAATGGCCATGCTCCACGGCCTGCTGAAAAGCTGAAAAAGTGAGGGCTACCGGTGAAGGGTATCCCTTCAACCTCGACTCGAAATCTGCCTTTACCTCTAATGTTGATTGGAGTCATGCTTTCGCTGGCAATAAATGTGTCCTGTTTGCTGTATAAGAATAAAAACTCTCTATCGAATAATAGTAAACCCGACCTATTACACAATAATCTAATCCATATTGGCACAACGAAAGGTTTGATGATTTAAATATTAACTGAATTACGGTATATTATGATATTATTATTATTATATATAATATACATATTGTAATGAAGCAGGCACGCCCCTCTGCATGTGCCGACAGAGGAGGGAGACGAAAGACCGTGCCGTATTCGCGAGCGAGTCCCGTGCTACGGACAGCCCTTGCATTTCCTTGAGATACCCGCAGAGCGTTCCGCCACACCGCTGCGAACGACAATAAATGTCATCGTAGTATATATATATAGAATAGTGATATTAACGTATTTTGTACAGCGATGTTTCTCCAAGTTTTGCTAAATTTTGATGTCGTGCACATAGGTAAATTAATTATTACTCTTTTCAAGTTAATTTGACCAATCTAGGTTTTTTTTTCAGATGTATAGTTTTGGCATTGTAAGTTTGTCACACACGCACACTTCCTGGTGCCCCTGTCAAAGTGTAATTATCCGGCACAGACCCCGTCAACCTTTCGGATTTTAGTCTGTGCTCCACGCAGTTTTTACATGCTATAATGTACTGTTGTGCCGAAATAAACTGAATGCACGAATCAACTTTTACAGTGTTATGGGAATTTTATTGTTACGTTAAATAAATAAGAGTCCTGCAAATATTCCCGTGCAGCATAATTAAAAATTACGAATTCAAATGCTGAGAATAAATTTCTATTGTGAGCTGTTATTGTCAGGGAATTATTCAATAGAGTGTTACTCAAGAGAGAAGGCTTCATCCAATCTCGCATAAACTACAGTAGGCGAAATGAGAATGAATTTGAGTGTCGAAACGTAACCCAAAGCGAACGGTTTATTTTTTGCCCACTTTGAGCTACAACATGTGCAACATATCCAAACTATAAGAGCAGATGAATCCTGACATGGAATGCCTGCTAGGAGGGGTTGATAGGCGAAAGACCAACATGCACTGGTTGAGATATGTGTTGCTTTATATACATCAAATTCAGAAGGAGCTTTTGCCAATTTCGTCTGTTATCTGGGATAACTATCTGCTATCTGAGAGAGCAATACCATCGACCACACCTCGAGCTTAAGCGAGAATAGGCCAGGGACTGCGGCCGCATGCAGACGAACATATCCACACCTCCAAGTACTTATTAAGATACTCCGTGAACTCTATGGAGATACATCTCCTTAGTGCGGAGAGCGGCTAACTTTCGCCTACGTGACGTGCACATGTACACTACGTCCCTCAAGTTACACTTCTCCCCTTACGAACTTAATGCCGAGGTTTGGCTTGTTAATGAAAAGCTAAAGAGCAAGAGAGCTCTTCTCTAACAAGTTTAGATAACCGCAGAGGAAAGTTGAGTCCTGGACTCAGGGACCCACCAGCCACCGATATCGTATAACATAAGGTTAACACTTCTACCTGCGCTGCGAGTATACGCCCGGTATTGCACCATCTCCGGAAACGGCCGACGCATTCCTTTCCAAAGTAGGGGCGCAAGCCAGAAACGGCGCACACCTCCTCCCACCTGAGCTTGAGAACGCATGCCGGTATTTCACCATCTCCTGGATCGGCACCCATGTTTCCGTCCCTTATACGGATGGCAGACAGCCAGGATATCCCTCCCACCTGCCCCTCGGACCACATGCCCGGCATTGCACTATCGCCGCGATGGCCGCACACTGCCCAACCGCCTCTATGAACGCAAACCGGCCAAGATGCCCCTCCCACTTCCCCCTGGAACCGCATGACTGGTCTGATGCACGTGTGCTGTGCGGGAATATTTGTCGCACGTTATGTTATTCCCGTTAAATTAAGAATGCTGATAACTCTGGAGCAGGTTATTCTAACATCACTGCATTGTTCGTTCTGACAAGGTCGATAGGTTTACTGTGGATTAAGGTCAGTGAATTAGCATGATCAACCTATGCTGTATAATTCAGCTAGTATTCATTGTGAGACGGTGCACAGGCAACATTTAATAAACGCCCAGCAAGGCAAGGTTTATTGCAAGCGAAAAGTGGAGATCAGTCAAAATTGGAGGCGCATGCACACGTCCAGTAGACGTTGAAGCACATGACTGATTGGGAAAGCTGGTTTCGGCAACTTTTTGTGCCGGCATTGGCGACTGGGAATCCACTGCCAGGACCTGCATGAAAGCAATGAAATCTATGGATGCATCAACTCACACCCTCAAGTAATTTACTGCCTCGAAGCAAATGTGATTGAAATTTGCTTCGCGCCGTCGGGTATTAAATACGGACGCGCAATTTGTGATACCCCTCACTCGTGATCCCACAATCGGCGTACATCAGAGAAGGCTCAAGATCTGGGCCCGTTTACTATTACAAAAATAAGCTATCAAACTCGCATACCTGATATTCCAAGATCTTCTGGGCGATGCACACGAGGTGAGGCTTGTATTGACTATGCTCTGACCATTACTTGGCGTGACTTCGCATGCAACACAGTTGTCTGTCAATGGGCAGTCTGACTGCAGGCTTAGTAATCGGCATTCATTCCGAGAAGTTTGTCCAGGGTTGTTGATTAAGAACAACTCCCGTTTCTTGGGGGGAGGGAGGAATGTATGAAAGCCCTTGTGTGCAATGCACCTGATGTCAATTAAAATACAGACACGAAATAAATTTATAAAAGGAATGCTCCTTATATCTAAACAACTTGTAGACACCTCAGAATATGTTCTGTCTATTGTAAAGACAGGTTAAAGTAAACAGGGGAAGAAAACCTTCATGTAAACATGAGTCGTGTGTCTTGAGCACCTAAATATACTTCGAAAAATTATTCAACGTGGTACTTTTAGAAGCGCTCAAAAGCATATATTTTAGTTCAGGCAACTGAAGTTCTGCCCTTACATAAATAAAACCAATAGGCACACGCATGCTTCGATATACCTTCACAATTCAGAAACAGCCACATTTTACGTACACCAGACGCCATTAAAATATGACTTTGCAATGGTGCAGCACAACAAACGCAACGCATTGCTCTGTTCAAGCTCTTGTTTCCACTGGTGTTCCATAGGATACTATAAATTTATTCACCGTTCGAATCAATTTATGAGAATCGGGCTAGAGACATAATTTTATACTGCAATATTTTGTAGCTTCGAAAATACCACCCGATGGCTGCCTACTGTGAAGTAATTTTGCCTTCTTCTAAGAAAAATATAAATGAATGCGTAATACAAGAAATCATCAATACAGATTGAAGGAGCTCGATAGCGTCAGCAGCTGCCAATATTACTTTCTTTAGCGCTGTTGTGCTATAAAAATTATATGGTTTCTTCAAATGCAAATGTAGACTATCGCACAAATACTCGACACACAGGCGAAAGAAATTTAGGTAGATCGTCAAAGAAAATGTGAGTATTGTGGAACAGTGTACAATAAGTAAGCTTACAAGAGGGCCTGTAACGAAAGTTATCCCTGCACATGCTTTAGCGACGATAGGATTTTGGGGTTCATGAAAAGCTGGCCATTAGCTTCACAGTATTTGATAGTTGCAAAAAAATACCTGTCTGCCTAGAAACCTAACTTGTACTTTTAATTTCTCCACTATGTATCTCCTTGTTCTCTTGTTCTTCTGCAGTCATCATGGCCACGAGCGCTTTACAGCGCTGAGCCAAATGTAGAAAATACGAAGTGTAGATGAACGCTACTTAACAAATATTTATCTTCTTCGTTTGACATTAAAACTTCCCCAGGCGATGAAATTGCTTCGTTTCGAAGGTGATGGGAGAATACTCACCCGTGTCTTTCTTTCTTTATTCAATGCTGCAAACCTTACACAGGTCCAACCGGGATGGGTTAAATGGCAACAAAACAATAAACAAGAATAACAAGGTAAAAAACATCAAAGTGTGGCAAAAGGCAATAAGGAATAATTCGACTCGGGTACAGTGCGAGGGAAAAATGAAAACTCGAATAAATCTGTTCGCGCAAGATACGGCGTCAGGGAATTAAGATGATGGTGGCGTGTATGCCTTGACTTTAAAAGCGACAGATATGGAGAAGGGTTAATAGCTAGGTCTTGACTCTAAAGCAAGAAAAGAAATTGGAAAGGTAAATTTTTTCTTCGTTCTTCAAGACATTGGATACCGTTAAGCTGCATTAATTCAGAGAGTGAGTCATGCGGGGAAAATTTAGAGTATATAAAGCTTACAGCTTTTCTCTGTACCTCTCTAGGATGGTGATATTTTGTTTATTGAATGGGTTCCAGACAGCGCATGCATATTGAAGTTTAGGTCTAATAAGTGAATTCTGAGCAAGTAATCTTACGCCAGGTTGAGAATTTCTAAGCTGATGTCCTAAAAAGTCCAGTTAACAGAATGGGGAAGAACAGATCTTACCTATATGTAAATTTTATGATAAAGTATTAGTAAGTGTGACACCCAAATACTTATATTTAGTCTCTTCCAGCAAAGGTGACGAACCCAGCCTGTAGTTAAAAGAAAGTGGAGCTTTATTGCGAGAGAAGCGAAGAAAGACGGTCTAATCAGTCTTAAGTTTCTTGTCCCACGTTTCACACCATTCAAAAATCTTAGCAACAGAGGAGTTCAGATGAATTTGGTCGTTAATTGAAGTTATTTCTTGAAAAATCACAGAATCATCCTCATACAACTTGATTTGGACATTCGGATTGAGTGCAGCAATAATGTCATTATATATAATAAAAACAATAATGGCCACTTTAGTCCATTTACTTTCTGCAATCTCATCATTGCAATGTTGTAAACGCAGCATAAGTAACGAAGGGCTGGTTTGTGGGGACAGTACGTGTTCAGAACTACGAACGGGGTTTATACAGCGAAACATATTTAATTACAACACTGAGTGCAGTGCCACATGGTGTGACCCATTTACCTTCCAGTAGTGCAAAGATCGATATCACAGACATGAGTTTCATCTTAGGAATAAGTCTCAACTTTGGCGTGGGG
The DNA here is from genome assembly GCF_050947875.1 of Dermacentor variabilis. Classification (NCBI taxonomy): domain Eukaryota; kingdom Metazoa; phylum Arthropoda; class Arachnida; order Ixodida; family Ixodidae; genus Dermacentor; species Dermacentor variabilis. The sequence continues at coordinate 84,655,708 of NC_134578.1, forward strand.
GAGAAGCGAAATGTTCACAGTGTGAAGAATACAATTTCCCTTTACGCTGAACAACGCGTGTATTTAGACATTTCTTTTTTTAGCACATTCCTAAGCTCATTATGTGTTTAATTTGCCTGTGAAACTGTGCTGTCATTCAAGAAAATGAGGTCTGATGCTCGTGGACAATCTTTCAAGGTGGTGCAAGCACATTTGCTTATGTGCGCCACACTGTATGCAGAGTACATACATAACGCATGCAGATCCCACATGTTGAAACAAAGTAGCATATTTTGCGATCGCTAGGATGACAGAAAAACCATTTGATGCGGCCGCTCGGTACCTAGGAGTCGTAAACAATAGCTGCATAAGACTTCCTGTAGTTCGAATTGCTCACACGTGGGATAGAAGGCTTCAGGTAAGACCTTTATCATAGAGGGCACAATGTTGTAGGTTCCTATCAACAATATTTGAGAAATGTGAATGATTCTAATAGCGGTCCTGTTTCTCTGAGGCCCAAAAAGATTTCTGGCTTCCTGAAGAGGTGGATCTGGTGCGGGGCTTTTAAAGAGTTATTTCCTATATTTTATGTAAAGCTCAGTAAGGATGTATGCCTTTTTTCTGAGATTTCTCATAAAAATTTCGATAGTAATTGCGCTCCCGTTATGAAGATATTGGGCACTCATTCCGAGGCCCTACGGGGACTATACGCGTTAGAAGATAAAACGCAATTCATAGAAAGAATGAATGCGCATCAGCAAATTATTTAGTAAATGCATGAGCAAACATGCTGACTGCTCAAACCCATATAGATCGCGTCGCACCTCCCTTGAATAGACTAAATCCGAGAATCAGGCCTGATTTTCGATTGCACAATAGTTACAATACTGATAAAGATACGATAATAGTCCTGCTTTATATCTTAATTCAGGGCAGAACAAGAGGTGCACGTGGAGGAGAAGGTCGACGTGTCTCCAAATGAATGCGATGTGCACACCATAACGCCTATGCAAGAGGTGACCAAAGCAAGTCGGATGATTTCAAATATAAAGCGACTCACACTTGCAAAAAAAGAAACATCCGGGTACAGAAAGCCAGACAGGCGTTCTTTTTTTCCAACGGTAACCTCATTTTACACATACGGCGCATTTGAAATGTTCTTTAGGTTACCTACGAGGGTTCGTCGGTACGACAGTGCGGGTATGAACGAGGGGGTGGCGGGTTCCTTTTCTGCGATGAAAAGTCAACCCTCACGTGAAACTTGCTGTTCAATACTGTTTTTTCTGATGCAACTACAACTCGGTGTTCCGTAGCCAAGGTGCAAGATAACCTTACGCGTTCCGTCTGGCTCCAGAGAAAGTACTTCCGAATGAAACGCGACACGGAGATGGCGAAGTTGGAATGGCGACAGTGCTGCAACTAGAACGGTATCGCGAACGTGAGCATACAAAGAGCAGCCCAAGCTGTTTGGCACCGCCAGCACCATGGCGTAATCGTTAAACAGATTGAATTACTTTGGCAGTTATTTATTTAGTATTTGTTTTTAATATTTGTTTTATTTGTGAGGCGTACTTCCAAGGCCCCAAGGCCTTACAGAAAGGAGCGGTCACAAAAGAAAGTAATATGCATATAGTATATATATATATATATATATATATATATATATATATATATATATATATATAAAGAAAACGAAGTTTAAGCGATGGCATGGTGGCCTGCTGTTTTGAAGGAAGATCTACCCGCGAGGTGTATGATGGAATCAGAAAGCGCCAGCTGGAGGTGTTGCATAGAACCCGGCGCGCCGCTCCATGGCCTCCGAGACACCAACGCGTAGGCGGGCGCTAATGAAGGAGGCAGCGGTCGGTGTGTGAATTGTGGAAACGCTGGAAACGGGATTTCCTTCAGTTTCCGCAAAACAGGACTGTTTTCTCGTATATGAAGATTACAACCCGAGAGCTATCTTTTCTTTAATTTTGTGTATGTCGTAGTTTACGACTTTTCCTCGTATGTTTGCTTGAGAAATTCAATTATTTAAGTAAATTCCTTGCGTCAAACGGATGGCCTGGGTGTGGGTGGCTCAAGATTGTTTTTGCGAAATGTCCAACGCCGGACCTGAGACGCCGACGACTTTTTTCTGCGTCATGCGCACCTCTACACTATCGTGTAAAGACACTTGCAAACAGGAAACGAGGCACATTTATTTCACAACAGCAAACCTAATTTTAAGCTCACCACGCATTTCAATTGTGTTTTAGGTTAGACTTCGCATTTGTCCGGAAATTGTAGCAGCCAAGGCACATCGGTGTTATTCGAGATATAAAACGATGCACACCTGCAGGAAAGTATAGTTGTAAACTGAAAAGCAGATACGTATTCTTCCCCAAAACTACTTTATTTCACGTATATGACAGATGTAAAACGCGCTTTATTTCCTATGTACCATGTTCGCTTACCAAGGTTTGTCAGGTTGATTTATATTGTAAAGGATTGCGGACCTGCAGAACCACATACTCAAAAACAGGAAACCGGGCGCATATTTTTCACAACGGTAGCTTAGTTTTATATGCACGACAGGTGTATAATTTATTGCCAGTTTTATCCACTGAGCTTCCGTAAGAACGACTATGCGTATCCCCTCATGAACGGGAATAGAGAAAACTCTGTATGAAAGTCATCTGGTAGTTGATTCAAATGAGCCTAAAGTACCGTTCCGTGGGGCTAAAGAACATTAGCGCTGAACTCGCTGATGCCATATCACGGTGATGTTCTTAAAGTTGAAACCTCCTTCATTTACTGCCACACCGAAAACAAGTATAACATTTAAGCTGAATAGACACGGAACATTTCCGAGAATCGATGCTGCAGTAATACATGATCAGCTCTTTCTTCATTGTCTCGTCCAGTTCATTGTGTAGACTAGTGCCACAGAACTGAACTAGGACAGTGTGTAATGCTTGCAATCCACAATCATTAGTGGAGAACTTGGGCGCTATTTATTCATTTCTTAAAAAAGTGGCGAAGCACTATGTGTGGTTTACTACCGTAAGACACGGTAAAGCAGTGAAGTAAGAGAAGTACACATGATAACCTTTAAGACAAAAGGTACCCAGTGAAATGAAGCCTGCTGATGAAAGGGCAATAACTGTTTACGCGGAAAGTACATTGTATTGCTTAAATTCGTTACAAACACGCATTGTTCTTTCAATATAGCGAAGTTTCGAAAATGTGTTTCTTGTTCACATACTGACAAAGAAATCTTGATTAACCTTGTGTCTAATCAAAAATATTTGAATATATTGAGATGTACCATTAATACTGCGCGAGCTTAAGCTTCGTAACAGTTACAGGATTTCCTTGGGTTAATTGCAGAGACATACACCTAATATTCGCCCTATTCAGTGATGAAGATTAGGAAATTCTACGGCGAAAATTGTATTTTGTGCGATTTGGGGCTGAAGTTTCAGAGAAAACTGATATGGATAAGATAGCATATCGTCGTGCTGGCATTATCTTTCTCGCATACCACATCCTTGGCCGGCAAAACATGTCCAAAAGCTGCGATGAGCACTTTGAACCCCTATTGAAATACAAACTCACTTCATAGAACTTCGTCTATTCTTCTACATGCTTGCCTCAACCTGGTGGCAAGAATGTACCATGCAGTGCGTTCTAGATCAAGTTGGAAATCCATCTTTCAGCCGTTGAACAACAACGCAACGGCTGTAGACCGAAATTTCATCAGCAGCGCAGCAAGAAACAGGAGTTGCTCCGGTGACTCGTGGTTCGCTGCTGACAGCCAGCTCGAAATCCATTGACGGGCCAACTTCTTCGGCGCGCTTGGCAAATGGATATGCATCGTCGATGCTGGCCTCCCATGCGTCAGGTAAAATAATAGCCTATTCCATGGTGGCATTACGCTCGAGAAGCAAGCCAAAAGGGAAGAATCGTATGAGAGCTTAAGGGAACGCGAACGTGACGAAGGGTGGGAGGGTGTATTTTTTCATTTGACCGTTTTAAACCTACATTGAAAGCCCATCCGCTGTGTTTTTGAGTATTCTGGTCAGACCCATGGTTTTAGGATACTAAGCATTCGGAAGCAAGTAAATGCCGCGCTGAGTGTAATGACAAGTTTTACCGGGTGGGCAGTTGAGGCATTGCCTTTTTCGGTAACAACCATGGCGTATGCACGCTGCCAGTGCAAAAAAATCTGGGATAAGTTAACAAGCTTTGTCGCAGTACTTCTTGGGAGCACCTTCATATATTAGTCGTGGTTGAAAGTGCACATCGGAGCCTCAAACCATGGTTTGGGCAGCTGAAGATGAACATAGGCAATATTATAGCAACGTGAAAATGGTATCTTACCTAGAAGTGTTTGCTACGAAACTTCGTGCTACGGCCCCTCAAATTAATTTTTTGCCACCTTCCACTCTCCTCATCTCCATCATAGGATATAGCCTCGATTCGATCTATATATCTGTCAATAAGTGCAAGTCAAAGCTAGAACGGTTCCGAAGCTTAGGCACGAGTGGTATCAATCTTGCACGTGAGATACGTGAGACCTTTTTGAGATGAGATACACGAGCACTGTGAAATCTGTAAATGCAGTTTTTTTATATATATTCGCTTTCGTAAACAAAAATGCTTACTTGTTACGGATGTTAAAAAAATATCTTACCACTTCATTAGGTACCATTTCACTAGGCACCTCATATTTTACAGAACATCAAACGTACTGTTCTCAGTTTTGCCATTTAGTCTGTCTCATGGTGCAATTACCTTTTCGTTTCTTCTTTCCATCTATTAAGCACAAGTAATTTCCCCTATGTGGTCCTTGCTGTCAGTGTTTGTTGGCTTCTCATGATATGGCTAATAAAAATCGGGCCCCTCAGTTAACCCCCTTTCTTCTCGTTTTACATAACCAGGGACTCGAATCCGGCAACATTGATGCCTTCAGGTAGCATATGTGGGTTTATTGACCAGTTGCCTTCACCCAAAAAGATTATGTTCTTGTGACGCCTGCGGCAACAAGGACGTTCCACGTCCGCCGCCAAGGTCTGTGAGTGGTGGCGCTGGCTAACACTCCCAGGGTTCTACTAGTACACATAAATACCCAAGAAAGTCAATGGGGAAACAGCGCCGCGGTAGCTCAATTGGTAGAGCATCGCACGCGAAATGCGAAGGTTGTGAGTTCGGTTCCCACCTGCGGCAAGTTGCTTTTTCATCCGCTTTAATTTCCATTAACTTATCGTTTCTTCATTTCATCTATTAAACACAAGTAATGTCCCCTATGTTGTCCTTGGTGTCAGTGTTTGTTGGCTTCTCATAAAATCACATATAGTAATTCGCCAGTTTTCACGAATGATTAAAGCTAGAGTAGTTTCTGCGCTAGTTTTTATCTAAAGCAAGGATTGCGCATTCTCTAACTTTCTTTTGTATTCAACCAGTGTGGATTGGGAAGAATTGGGCATAAAAGTTAATGGAGAATACCTTTGTAACTTGCGATTCGCTGATGATATTGCCTTGCTTAGTAACTCAGGGGACCAATTGCAATGCATGCTCGCTGACCTGGAGATGCAAAGCAGAAGAGTGGGTCTGAAATTTATCTGCAGAAACCTAAAGTAATGTTTAACAGTCTCTGAAGGGAACAGCAATTTACAATAGGTAGCGAGACACTGGGAGTGGTAAGGGAATACATCTACTTAGGGTAGGTATGAATTATTGGGCAAGTGAATTATTCGCTGCCAGTTAACTTGAAGAAAGCCAAGACTGCTTGGGACGGCCCTCAAATTTGGACCGCTGGAGGACACCTACTAATGCCTAATGGAATCTTCATGGTAAGAATTACCGTTCATAACCAGACCTACCCTGCCACATTCTTGATCCTCCAACGGTGTACGAGACGTAATTCTGGGCATGAAATCCCTGAGCCAACACAGCGCAATCATCGGCCTGAAGTCAGTCAATAGCGCTATCCGAAGATCAAGCGATACCGCCGGGGAGTGCTCCTAGCTACCTTGCCTTGAGTGTACTTGAGAAACAAGTCAGCATCCCGCCTCGTTCCAGCACTGTGTCATGACAAAATGCGTCATCCAGAGCGCCCAACCTCTACAGCTCGATCGGAAAATTGGCGTCGCAAGAGGGTTCTCCCGACTGTACGGAGGAAGAGTGGAAGTGATGCTGGCCAACTTAAGCCAGAAGTTCTAGCACGTCAACAAGGGCACCGCGATACCATACCTCAAGAAAATTGTGGAAACCAGCAATATTTTTGTCTTCTCAGATTTTGCCGAATCTACCTCGATGGCCGCAGTTCGCAAACCGGCCTACTACATAAGTCCAAGCCTCCCCATGATTAAGTAACAATGGCTCGAAAGTCTTTGACGATACAAAGACTCCTTTCCGATGTCATCGAGGATTCGACAAAACCAGTTGCAAAGCATCACATTACAACCGAAGAGCGCGCTCGACCACTCCGCCAAAGCCCTTACCACGTTTCGACGCGAGAACGTGAAGCTATAAGGCAACAATTCGACAAAATGCTGCACCAGGACATCATCCAGCCGTCAAAAAGCCCGTGGCCTTGTCCAGTGGTCTTAGTGAAGAAAAAGCAAAGAGCCCTGCATTTCTGCATCAATTATTGTCGACCGCACAACAACACGAACAGGGACGTATACCCCTTCGCACGGATAGCTGACGCGTTTCAACGAGGCGTAATGAACTCTGAAAGCACTTATATCGTCCTTTGAAGCTGCGGCTCAAGCTTCGTGGATGCCGCCTGAGCTCAAGGCATTCAGTGCTGAAGAAGCTTTTACAAAACGGCACTCACGTAACAAAGATGTTTATTCTCCAACTAATGTTATTCCCCTAGTCACCATCTAGTCACCAACTGAGCTAGTGTGAGTCCTGCGAGGCGTCAGGCGAACTTGTTGTAAACACACAGGCAACGGAAGCGAGCTATGGATGCGTGTTCATGTCATCAATCAAGGCGACGCCCAAGACATAGTTAAGGAAAGGGTCACTAATACAGCAAAGTCAGGCTAGATGCTGCAGAAAGACCTGAGTGGGGCTTATCCGATAGCGTGTAAGTATTGTTTCCCACCGCTAACCTCTGATGTATACAACGGCATCGGATCGTAGGTAGTAAAGCGAGGTTTTCTCGGTTTCCTTTTTTAAGTCATTGAAAAGACTTCTTCATCACTATCTGACAAGGTAGTCATACCGCGGCTGAAATGACTTGCAATTACTATGGATTGTTACAATTCTTTAATTAGTTAACCTACTTAGCAGGAATTAATCTTAATCGGTGTTATATTGAAATTATGTATATTCTGATTTATAGGTAATGTTAACTGAACGAAATAATCTTTATCACCCTTATTATTCAATGGGCTTATTATAGGCTGAAAGCAGCAAAATACGAAAGGTCTAATGCGTTTTAGAAACCGGAAATGCAGCCCTATTAACGTAACATCTTCCTTTGTACCAGCAATGAACTCGCCGGGGTTGTGACGCGCGTGCTTTGAACTTGTATTGCTGCGAGCCGCCGGAAGTGTTTGCTGCCGACGCTCGTCAGAACAAAGCAACCGAAGCTTCCGTAACAATTTCGGCTAAGCAGCCACTATTGTGTTTTTCCTTGGCACCTTGAAAAAGATGACTGAAACCGGCGCCGTGATTACTTAAATGCCTATGTTGCTGTTAAGATATAAAGCACCCAGAACCAAAACACAACGGTCGAGCTTACACAGCAGGCACCAAAGTAAAACTGTCTCGCGAAAAAAAAGATTATGCTGCGAGAAATACATTGGCGAAAAATTTATCTCACTCTTCAGAGCACTGGAGCAGCAGCAAGATCTTCAGGAGCATGGTTGCTATGGCAACTTTGATGTTTGGGGTATCAGTCCCAGTGCTCCTTAGCGAAAAACAACACGTGACTCAACCCACTCTATCCAACAAATTCGTTCTGGCCAGGGCCTCTACTCTGGTTTCTTTCCTCAATGGGCTTAGGTGATGCAATCATAAATATTGACACCCAGCCTTTGCTCGTCCTAATTACCTGTAATAAGTCATTACCCGCCTTACATAATAAGGTAATTCAATATAGGCCTCAATATTCCTTAGTGCCCTTAAATATTGGTTAGGCTGACTTATTTGGAGCATTATCAGGTAACGTCTCTAGCATAAATCATGTTATTTGCGTTCACTTTCCCTATTTCCCTCAAACATGCGTCATTAGGCTTTAGAAAGAGTAATACAATTTAATCTCCTTTGGCCTTCCTAAACCTACAATAGTCTTAGAAGTCAGCGAGCAGTGTAAACTGAGAAATGTCAATCGCCGCTTGATTGCGCTCGCTTTGCAAAAATACTCTAACGAAGACAGACACAGAAGTAAAGAAACCTGACTTTTTGAAACAATTCACAATTTCACCACGATTTCCTTTTGTACTTTGTAATTTTGTAAAGCTGACAGAAAAAGTACACGCAGGCCCTTGCGTCGATCGCACTCCTATGATTCGTGGATTGCAATTTCTTTATATTCCTGCGATCATAATTTTTGTATGATCTAGAAAGTGAGTCGAGGCAAGGCGTGACTTAATCTAGGGCATTTCTTTCTAACTAGGCAAAAAAGAGGGTCTATTATACCATCAAACGGAATTAATTTCGATTCGCCAATCAATCTCGACGCACATCAAAAGAAAAGAACCATTTTGCCTGACGACAGGCATTGTAAGGTCCGTTTGAGTCGAGCTGTAACTCTCTCTTTTGATAGCAACACACGCGAGCGCTATAGACGGCAAGCGTATGTAACCAAATATGGCGAGAACCTTCTTCATTAGTTCAAATATCAAAACACCGAATATCTAGCACCCCGTATTTTAATACGAAGCATCCGTTCAACTTCGCAGTGGGTAGGTAGGTTCCTGGTTCGCCTCGCTTTAGGAAATGTTCAATCCTCTGCTTTCGGGCACCGAAGCCGCGTGCTCTAACCATTAGGGCCATGTTCTTTTTTAAATTGATTTGGAAAGTACGCTTCTCTCGTCCCAATGTCAGCAATCTCTTTGAGACACTTGCCGCGTACATCCCATGCCTTTTGTCACCTCCTTTCCTCTTGACAGTTCGTGCCTTGAGGCACCGTGTTGCACTGCACAATCTATGGGACCTTGCCACTTCGCGAAGTTATTTCCTCGTAACTTGTTATGATACGTACCAGCTTTGGGATGTCGTACAGAATCCGTGTTCCCCGAAGTTAATGAAGTCGTAGATTTCTTCGCCGAAATACAAGAACCGTCATTTCTTTACCACACACCACATAACATAGGCATGCGTATGTGCGATTGTATAAACCGTAGTAGCTCGGGACGTGACCATCGTGTTTTTCTCGTTCGCCCTCATCCACCTCCTATGATGAACCCAACAATCGTCATCTCGTAGCCTCTCGTCAAATGACCGGCGTAGAGATTACGCAATTGCGGTCATAGAATGGCGTACATCTTTGTTGTTGTCATACACTCGTTGTCACACACACGTACGCTCGCAAACCACACACACACAGCTTTTTAACTTTCCCGATAACGCTGCAGCTTTCTTTGTTAAAGATAGAGTAAATCATAAATTTGTTGATAGATCTGTACAAAGCAATAGAATTACATTTTTAGACTATCTTCTGCCTATCCTATGCAACTAGTATGACGCGACTGTGCTTTTTTGGTATGCTTTGAAATGTAATATTCCTCTCGTTTTTTGCTCATATGTACGTATTGCATTTCAAAAATTGTATGCTTTATCAACCAGTTCGGCACTAATCGATATGGTTTGAAATTTCTTGTGGGATACGTAAAAGAAATTGGCATTATAGTACAGATCCTTACATTGAGATATGTATTATCCTGTATTTGAACAGTGCCCCTTACACTGCTCATTGGTACTCTTATCTATTCATTTAATTTCACTTGACTTGTGAATTGACATTGGTGAACTTTGTATATACAATTACTTTTGCTCTTATTTTATTAGACCCGCCGTGGTTGCTCAGTGGCTATGGTGTTGGGCTGCTGAGCGCGAGGTCGCGGGATCGAATCCCGGCCACGGCGGCCGCATTTCGATGGGGGCGAAATGCGAAAACACCCGTGTGCTTAGATTTAGGTGCACGTTAAAGAACCCCAGGAGGTCAAAATTTCCGGAGTCCTCCACTACGGCGTGCCTCATAATCAGAAAGGGGTTTTGGCACGTAAAACCCCAAATATTATTATTTTACTAGTGCTGTGCTAGGATTTTCTTTATATTTTTATCGGACCTTCAACTTGCCTTCAGCTACAGATGCGACAAGTGATTGTTACTTGTGTAAAATAATCTGATAGAAAAAAATCTTTCTTTCAACCTCTTAACGCTTTAAGGAACCCGTAGAATGCTGAATAAGCAGGTACCTGCAAAATACTCCGCCTTACAAAGATTTTCACAGCTCGAAGAATCTGCAAAGTTTTCAGGGAAAATCGGGATACGAGAACGGAACGCCTTACGGCTCATTTCAACTATTGCGTTGGACGTTATTGTTGCAATTAGGTGGCGGCCAAAGCAAGCGGTCCACTGGCGGTTATAGTTTGACTGTCTCGCTCACCCTGATTTCATTTGCTGTAGTTCATCCGGGATAAGACAAAAGTACTTTCATTCAGCACAAGGAAGCATAAAAACAATACAGCTATACTATACGTAATTGAATCGATCAGTCCAAAATCTCTACGTTGCTTTTGCAGCGTGTAACACACGTGCAGGCTGAAAATTGTTATTGATGATTTCAAATGCGCGATTTATTACTTTAGTTTCACGTGCATGTGTGTTACGTGGGCTTATTAACAGCGAAGGTTTGATTCAATGTAAGGAAACCATTCAACAAGTCTCCAAAAGTTTAAAAATTTATACTTGATTACAATACCACTAATAAATATATTGTATTATATTGAAGAATACATTTTTGTTAATCGTCCATCTTATGACCAAAGAATTTGTGTGAGGAGCGTGTCATACGTTTGTTTCATCCTCTTCTCCTGTGTAAATATTCTTGCATATTCTGCTGAACCTGCTTGGACTTGTTGTCTGCAGCCTTTTATAAACAAATAAATAAATCGTACTACCGCACAATTCCTTGCAGCAATGCAAATAGGGTTAAAGTGTAGAGGATACGTGAATTCAAATCAGATCAACAAATTCTTTAATTCGAGACAAACAGGATACATTTATTGAGCCTGCGTGTAGCCGAGGTCTATTCCGAGCCGTTGTGAAGGCACAGACAGACTTCAAGTAGAGGTTGAAGGCATATGCCTACGTTCAAACCCAGTGATTGGCAGCTTTTGGTGCATTCTTCAGCGTCCGGGCATCCGTGGCCATATACTGCAGAAAAGCGATATGTTACTTCGAGGCACCATTAACTCACATTTTCAAGAAGTCAGTCAGTAGGTTCGAAGATTTAATTTCGAAACCGCTAACGTAAGAAACAAGAACCTACGTACATCAGTGTGTGCGATACTTATGTGCTTATTAACAACAGTCACTGACTCTCAAAGTGGACACAGCGGATGTGTCAAGAACAAATGCTTGCGGAATCACAGAACATCGTCCTATTTCGCCATACTACAGTTTGTTCCGGCCCTAAGAAAACACACGCAGGCACCACCACTTGCCGACAGGGCGGAATACAAAGCAACTCATCTGAGTGACCTCTAAAGCCTGGACATTGTGTAGGCATCGGAACCGCCAGTTGCAGACATGAAATCCATGTATGCCTTTGACGTGTGTCTGACAATGCTAATTGGTTTAGTTTGTCGAAATGAGACCATAGTCTTATGGGATTTGTTAAAAATATATCGAAACACAATGACGTGAAGATATACAATAATTTTAAATAAAAGCGATGGGAGTGTATTTCCAGTTCGCTCTGTTGGCGCTGTACTCCGTTCTACGTGACCTATTATTTGGCGTGACGCCTCACTATGTCAGTGTGCATTCTGATCGCAGTCTCAGCCATTCAGAGCTTACTCAAAGGTGCATACAGAAAAGCATTCACTAAGAACACTGTGTTTCTCTTTTGTGATATTGGGGCACTATCATCCAAATATAGAACCATACATCTCTATAAAAATACAGACGTGAAAGTATTTCTTAATAGCTATGTTTCACTTATCAAATCATGTTTAGACGCGTCCTATCTGTATTGTTAAATTATCTCAGACGAAATCAGGAAGTATTTATATTCGAGTGATCCCGCCGACAATAAAGTTAAAAAAGAGATAGATGGGCGCAAGCAATCAGTTTTTTTTTCTAAAACTCATTTACCATAGCACATTTAGATGTGCCGAAAGCATATAAATTCGTGCATACAGCACACGTTCTCGCAGCCCGTTCGTAACATGACACCTTTAGCGCGAAACATCGAACGAATGTAAATGGAGAGGCGTCACGCTCCTCGACTTCCTCCTGGAAGAGCAGGTGGATCCATAACTACGTTTGCATATATGTGAACCGGGAGCGAAATTTGACCACGTGGGATGCCTTCCGCACCCAGCTGCTAGACACATTCACTAGTAGCGACAGAACAGACAACGCGCAGAGCCTTCTCGAATCCCGTATTCAAAAACCAAATGAGAGTGTTGCCATGTTTGCAGAAGATATGGCCCGCCTTTTCCGCAGAGCAGACCCGGAGATGGCCGAAGAAAAGAAGTTGCGCCATCTATTGCGCGGAGTGATGGAGGAACTGTTTGCCGGGCTAGTGAGGAACCCACCGACGACAGCGACCGAATTTACCAAGGAGGCTACCACTATAGAATGGGCGCTACAGCAGCGGTACCGCCAATATGACCGCAAGAGGTCGCCGGTTAATGCTTCAATTCTACCTGAGAGCTGCAGCTCGTCTCTGCGTGAAGTCATCCGAGAGATTGTGCAAGAGGAGATCCGGCAACTCGGGATCTCTCCCATGGCACCAGCGGTGGCATCTGTCGCTGATATTGTTCGGGAGGAAGTTCGAGAGACCTTTTCGTCGCACGACTGGCAGGCGGTGCCGCGACGATTAATCTACGCGGAAGTTGTCTGTCGTCCACCTCCGGCCACTTCGATGCTGCTGACACCGTCGACCACTACGACGCAGCTATCACCACTAACCCCGACACCCTATTTTCGAGAGTCACAGTCGCCGCCAAGTATGCCGAATCGGCACCAGTCGATCGCTGCGCCTCGTTTCTACGGTGAATCCCCTGCAGTTGACATAAAAATTGTTACAGCGCAAACACAAGCAACCATAAAGTATGAAGGGCGGGACACAAGCGCGTCCTTCATACTTTGTGGTTGCATGTGTTTGTGCTGCAACAATTTTTATGTCAAGTATGCACCAACTCGCCCAGGAAGAAGTTTTAATGAATCCCCTGCAGGCTATCTGCTTCGAAAAACCGATTTGTGGGGCACCGCTGACCGCCGGCCGCTATGCTTTCATTGCGGCGAAGCAGGGCATGTTTACCGCGCGTGTCACTACCGCGCGGCTGGGTATCCAAGATTTCCCAACTGCAATTACCCTGTGTCTGATGCTGCACGTAGCTGCGACGACAATTCTACAAACTTTCGGCCAGAAGGCTCAACGACGCCTCGATCGCGTTTCCCTTCTCCGGCTCGTTACACCCAACCAACCCGTCGCGATTTTTCTGACGCCTCTAGGGGCAGGTATCCTAGCCCGCGCCGGCGAAACTAGACGCAGCGACCTCCGGGGGTGAGGTTGCAAACCGGCTAGATATCCAAGAGCCCCCATCTGCGACGATCGACGAGTCTAGAACTCCGATGACTCTAACGACACCCCCTGTAACCGACGCCATCAAGGCCGATCTTGTCGTTTGCATTGACAGCCACCAAGTAGCCGCTCTCATCGATACTGGTTCGCATTTTTCAATAGTAAGGAAAAAGCTGGCCGATAGGCTAAGAAAAGTGAAGATGCCGTGGACCGGGCCCAACATCAGAACTGCCGGAGGCCAGTCGATGACGCCGATTGGAAAACGCACAGCCAGGATAGTAATCGCCGGTGCAACCTTTGTCGCCACACTCCTCATTCTCTTTGAGTGTTATAAGGAACTTATATTGGGGATGGATTTTTTGAGAGAATACGGTGCAGTGAATAATGTCCGTGACCTCGTAGTCACATTTTCCACGAGCTCAGATGATGTCGACCTCGCGGAACACCAGCGACCCCGCTTACGTATCGCCGACGACGACGTCACGCTTCAGCCGCGAAGCTGTTCCCTCGTACCTGTAATCTGCGACAACTTAAACACCGGGACTGGCGTCGCTGAGCACATCGACGCACCGGTACTGAGCCAAGGGGTGTCCATCGCCAGGGCCGCAATTAACGTACACGACGGACATGCTGAGCTCCTGTTAACGAATTTTACCAGGGAACGTCGACACATTGTTAAAGGCACGACTGTTGCTTACTTCGAGAAATTTGCTTTACTACAGGACTGCCTCTCAGTGGAGCACGCGACGTCCACCGTGGTTATGCCTGCTTCTGCGGTTGACATCAGTCCCACCTTATCGCCCGTGGAACGCAACAGCCTTCTTGAGCTCATGGATGAGTTTAAGAGCTGCTTCTCATCTACGTCACGAGTTAGCCAGACGCCGCTCACTAAGCACCGTATTGTCACCGAAGCCGACGCCAGACCAATTCGGCAGAATCCTTATCGTGTGGCACCGGAAGAGCGCGAGGCGATACAAACGCAAGTGAAGACGAGATGCTTGAGGACGGGGTTATTCGGCCATCTAAGAGTCCTTGGGCATCGCCTGTCGTGTTGGTGAAAAAGAAGGACGGTAGCCTGCGCTTCTGCGTCGACTATCGAAAACTCAACGAGATCACAAAGAAAGACGTTTATCCGCTGCCGCGTATTGACGATTCACTGGACAGGCTACGAAACGCACGTTACTTTTCGTCGATGGACTTGAAAAGCGGCTACTGGCAAATAGAAGTTGATGAGAGAGACCGTGAGAAGACCGCTTTTGTGACGCCCGACGGACTTTATGCATTTCAGGGGCTCCTCTTCAGTTTGTGTTCTACTCCGGCAACCTTTCAACGACTAATGGGCACGGTACTCTCAGGCCTGAAATGCCAAACTTGTCTGGTGTACCTCGACGACGTGATTGTTTTATCCGTCACGTTCGAGGAACACTTACAGAGACTAAAGACTGTCTTTGAAGCAATACGCTCAGCTGTTCAAACTTTGTAACCTGAAAAGTGCCATTTTGGTTTTGGAGAAGTTCAATTGCTCGGTCACGTTGTTAGTCGTGAAGGTGTTCGACCTGACCCTGATAAAATCTCTGCCATTGCTAATTTCCCAACGCCATCAGATAAAAAGGCCGTGGGACGTTTTCTGGGCCTTTGCGCCTACTACCTACAAAGGCGACATCTTACCAGAGAAGATGTCCCCTTTGTGTGGGGTGAAGACCATCAACGGGCTTTTGATGACCTACGGCAACGGCTGCAGACGCCTCCTGTGCTCGCACACTTTGATGAAGACGCCCCTACGATTCTTCAGACCGACGCTAGTAATGTCGGCCTTGGCGCAGTGCTTGTACAGCAGAAGGATGGCGCCGAAAGAGTGATTGCTTATGCCAGCAGGACGCTATCAAGAACGGAGGCTAACTACTCTACTACAGAAAAAGAATGTCTCGCACTGGTGTGGCCCGTCCTGAAAGTTCGGCCATATTTGTATGGTGGTGTTTCACCAATAGAGTGTTTCACCGTTGTCAGTCATCATCATTCACTTTGCTGGCTGACTAATTCCAAATATCCAGCTGGTCGGCTTGCGCGCTGGAGTCTTCGGCTCCAAGAGTTTGACATCACTGTTCTATACAAATGGGGCAAATGACACACCGACGCCGACTGCCTTTCTCGGTCTCCTGTTGAGATTGCAGTGCACGACGGCGATGACACGGCTTTGCTAGGCGTGCTAGATACTGTCGCTGTTTCACGCCAGCAACGCGAGGACGCAGAACTTGTTCCTCTTTTCGATTACTTAGAGGGAAGAACAAGCATCGTGCCGAAGTTATTCGCCAGAGGGCTGCCTTCATTCTGATTACGCTAGGACGTTCTTTATAAAAAGAACTTTTCACCTAGTGGCAGCAGCTACCTACTCGTCATTCCCGCATCTCTTCGCGACGAAGTCCTACATGCCTGTCAATACGAGCCGACCGCTAGTCACTTAGGCTACACTCAGACATTGGCAAGAATTAGGCTAAAGTACTACTGACCGAGACTTATGTCGATAGTGAAATGTTACATACAGAAACGCCTGGATTGCCAGCGCAGCAAAGCCCTACCGGGCAAGCCAGCTGGACTGCCGCATCCTGTTCAGATACCGCAAGCACCGTTCGAGCAAATTGGCATGGACTTTTTAGGTTCGTTTCACTGTCTACTGCTGGAAATATATGGATAATGGTCGTCACAGATTACCTCACTCGATACGCCGAAACAGGTGCTATCCAACGTGGAACAGCAGCCGAGGCAGCGCGGTCTTTCATCAAAGCTATCCTCCTAAGGCATGGCGCTCCCGCAGTGGTCATAACAGAAAGAGGAGCTGCGTTCACGGCTGCGCTTCTGGATACCGTTTTGCGACTAAGTGGTACCACTCACCGAAAGACCACGGCTTATCATCCCCAAACCAATGGGCTGACCGAACGTTTGAATAAGACTCTGGCAGACATGATGAGTATGTACATCGACGTCGACCACAGGAACTGGGACGAGATTTTACCATATGTTACATTTGCGTATAACACGGTTCGCCAAGAGACAACGCGCGTGGCACCTTTAAACCTCGTTTACGGCCGGGAAGTGACAACAATGTTGAACGCAATGCTGCCAAACGAGTTTACGCAACGCACAGAGGAAGCCAGGCAGCTTGCGCGTTTGCGAATCAAAGAACAACAGGAATACGATGCCCGACACTGCACTCTTCGACCCAGACACGTCACATACAACGTCGGTGACCAGGTGTGGTTCTGGACTCTTATTCGTCAGCGGGGGCTGTCTGAGAAGCTCCTGCGAAGATACTTCGGCCCGTACACAGTTCTGCGCCGCATCAGCGATGTGAATTATGAAATTGTCCCCGACAGTCAGCACTGCTCCAAACGCCGGCGGCATCTGCCCGAGGTTGTGCACGTGCTTCGTATGAAGCCATACTTTCCCTCATAACCTCAACTTTTCACCGTCTGTGCACAGCCTTCGGAGATTGGTGCATCGGGACGATGCCTTTTTTTCCAAAGTAGGGGCAAGTGCCAAATCCTATATGGTCGCCGCGGGAATGTGCCAGGCCATGAAAACGACGCTGAAGTAGCGCGCCAGTAGAAAAAAACAGAGACGATAACGACGTCCCGTTGACTGCTCTCATAAAGTGCTTTTACACATCCTCGACACCGGCTTTCGCGTCTTCTACTAGGCTGTGACTATATATTCACATTACGCAATTTTCATATTCTCCTTATCCGAGAAACCGAATATTCTACTGTACATGGACATGACACAAATCACAAGATGTAGCTCCGTGTATGGTATTTTTCGGACAAGTGTACGACATGTTAGCAGAGGAATATTGCCCCCGCGCGTCGACGGCTCAGAGATGATGAAAAATGGGATGTTTCATTCTCCAACGTTTTCAATTGTCTACAATTACATAGCGACGGTTGATTACCGCGCAACTTGCATACGCTGTTCGGAGAAAAATGCTTGTGCAATAAACATTTCACAAATTTTTCATTTTAAGGAAACCAAGTGGAGGTCATCTGTAACTACCTATAGTATTTTATGTTTACTGTTTAATATTTTTGTTAGAGACGTAAATTTAATGCATTCTGGAAATGCTCCTCATACGAGGGATTAAAACAGACATGCAATCCTGTGGAAAACGTGGCAATCATAGAACTTCAGGATATAATACAAGGTACTAGGGGGTGGGGGTTCTAAGGTACTGAACCACTATAGAGTTTAGCAGTTCATTAAAAAAGCGGCCGTGGCTTAGCTTGGTTAAGCCTGGTGATTGCGAAGTAATAGTGTGTTATTCTAGGATCAGCTGGTAGTATGGCTGGTGGTAGTCTTGGGTTATGCTAGTGTTACGGCTTACAGTGAATCATCTAAGAGGAAGTCATCCGTCGAATCCGTGTATGCCGACAAACATTTGCCTCACCAGTGTGCCCATTACAAAATCTTCCAGTGTCGATTGGCCGACGGTGCGGTAACACTCCATTTTCTCCGCGTCGTAACATATGCCCACTCGGTGCTTGCAGTAGCGTTCGTTAAAGTACGGTAGCGTTACGCCGTAATAAATGTTGGGGTTATTGTCCCCGTCCGAAATGCGATGCAGTTTGTTGTACGTCTCCTCGTCGTCTTCACGATGCAGTAGCGGTACCGTAGCGCCCCTTGTGAGAGGAGCGGGAGTTAGGCCGCCGTTTGTGGCTACAGCCTCGCCTCGCGACGGCGTGAGATTGGGCCCCGTTTTTACACAGCTAGTGGGACGTCACTCTAGGTCACGTGGTGTGACGTCCCGCAGCGAGGTCACGCTAAAGGTCAATGGTGCCTACCACCGCCGCGCCACGGAACGGGCTGAAGGGCGACCTAAAGTAGTATTGCTTCGCAATAAAAAGGCTCTACCAGCTTCGCAAAAAAACATCATGGTACATCACACAGACATGTTTAACTTTCATACTTACCACTTCCACTACGCATCTGCTCGCTTCTTTCCTCCGCTGAAGTCATCATGGCAAGGAACGCTGCACACATATACGCGCGCAACATATGAAATTACCCAGGGTACAGCAAAGATTCATTCTGAAGCTATAAATTCACCCATTGCTAAAGCAGATTTCGCCAGAAGGCGAAATTGATTTTTTCGTGGGAAACAATAGAGTAGTTTCTCGTGTGTGTTTTTTGCAGAATCTCATTGCTACAATATTTGTATCTGTAATTTTTTTTAGAATAAGCTGTTCTTCGGCAGTAGTGTGCGTACATCCTCTCGCTTCCAGGAGTGCATACTGCGTTTATGTGAAAACAATATTGTTATTAGATTTACGGAATGCATTGCCCCTTGGCGCAATCAACTTACCGGCCAGTACTGCAAGGAGCAACACAGCATAGGGAAACTTCATCTCAGCAGTGAGTCTGTTGACTGCAAGGACGAAGGAAAATGTTAGTATTAATTGCCTCACACCACAGAACGTACAGTATTAAAGAGAGAAATTCCCTGCGCACCGAACATTAGGTACGTGTAAATTTTCTGAAAAGCCTCAAATATCTAGGACCCCATTCCGTGTTTAGGTGACCGGTGAATATTAGCCACCACTTTAGGGAATCTGTGCGTGCTTGTACGGAGCGACAGCTTTTACTTAGCGTAATCACTCTAGTTAAAAGTATCACACTTCGTAGGGGTGACTTCATTTCACAAATGTAATTCACGCGTCCTTCTCGCTTATAGTGCGGTCTTGTTTTGGGTTCTGTAGAACGATGACCTATTTATGTAGGTGATCGTGCAAAAATCCAGCTCAATTGAGAAGCAATTGTGGCTTTGTGCCTTACGAAACAGCCAATTCTCTTGCTGGCATTTTTTAGAAAATAATTTCATACACCACCAGTCAAGCTCATAATTGGACTTTCCCTAACTATCACAATTTCCAAAGGTATAGTTATTTCTGGTACTTCGAACAATTCCTTTGGAGTATTAGTGTTTTGAAGCAATACAAACATTTTCTTCTCCTCCAATAAAAGCTTTACGGGGACCACATATATCAGATGGTAAAACACTAATCATGGAAAGAAAGTATGGGTAGTAGTAATCATCTATGAAATGCACAAGAAAATTTTGTGCTCTCTACACGCACATGAAAAACCTACCTCAAAGGAAGAAATGCAAGAATCTGGCTAAACCTTCGATCGCAGAGCAGCTGCAACACTGATCAAGGCATGAGAATGGCCCTCCTTTATATCTACCCTTAGGCCGGAAGACACGCACGTGGAGAAGACTTGCACATCTGCTCATGAATACACTGTGGACAGGATAAGGCTTTTGCTCTCTGACGAACAACGTGCGCCAGGTTAATTTAAATTTTAAAGCGGTGCCTGATTGATAAAACACATACTGAAGTACAGAAAACCGGATGCACGTTTTTCTTAACGGTAAACATATTTTCATACATGAGAAATTCGAAATATGGTTTATGATCTATGAACTCTTCTTTCGGAAAACTGATCAGGCTTATCATCTCGTAAAAGAGATTAAAGATAATCTTTTGTGGACTTCATTTCAGCAGTGATTCAAACTGTTCCGTACTGGTAAACAGTTGTGCTAAACAACACCAGCGCAGAACTCACTGATACAATGTCACGGGCGTGCTCTTTCTTAAACAATATTTCATTTATTACTACACCTCAAGCATGTATAATAATAACATTACATCGACTCTACCTAGCATTTAAAATGCTTACACCAGTTATGTATGATCTGCTTTTTATGCAAAATAGCTAGAACAGTGTGTGATTCTTCCTTTAGGTAAATATAAATGCTTATGTTTGTTTGCCGTGTATTGATATCACTGTCAATTGTTGTCATTAATAACCTAAGGTCCCACTGCAGTTATTTCATTTTGGGACCCTCGTCTGTATACTTGCGATGTTGTAACCATTTTTAACCAATAAATCTGAATCTGAATCAGTGCAAGCACTGCTGATTGTTATACTATCCTGAATGATGACACAGTACTATATGTTTTCTTTACCATGAGACCTGGTAAATGACTAAACTGACAGAAGCACTTTTGATAACCTGTAAAATATGAGGTACCTAGAGAAGCTGTAGCTGTTGAAGTTGTACCAAATATTTTAAATTCGTCAGAAATCATTATTTAAAGTCACGGATTTCTGAAAAAATGTATTCACCGCCCCTTCCCCTCCGTTTGAAGACGGTCGAACAGGAAAGCCGTGCTTGTGGCACCCAGAGTTACACCATGCGAGTCAAACTTCGCAAGCAGTCTTTGTTGTAAATTTCTTGTTTCCGAATTTTTTTTATCTCACTTTCGTTGGCAATACTTTTTTATCATTTTTTCGCTGAGATAATTTTCACCATTGGTTGGATTGGTTTGGCGATTCACGTAGCTGCCGGAATTTCTTGCTGGCACAAGAAGTACCGGCAATGACGCGCTCTTAGTATCACGTTTCCGTCGCTGGACACTGTTCGTTGACCGCAAACCCCCGGCATAACCTTTTCTTCTTTCGCTGCGCGCGTGATAATGCACCATGTGATAACCGTGTAAGATTCGCCTATAAAATAGCATCCTCACAGAGGTAAATGGTTTAGCCCAACCTCCTTGTATGCAACTCGTGTACAACCTCCGCAACCGTTTTAGCTCTAGCTTGCGTTTATTGGCAGATACACATACAGAATCGTGGGTCAGGTTCTGTGATGTAGCTCAGGAGAGTGGTACGGACAAAATTGTCATTAGTGCTTTAGTAGCACGATGATTCATAGCAAACCCATGCTGGTAGTATACCTATTGCGTGTTGGCATAAGCTTCCTGGTTTTCGACATCTTCGGCTGCCAAACCATTGTTTAGAAGTGCGATGTGGTTTTAACTGCGACTGAAATATAAAGCCACTTCAGTGAGGCAATGCTAGAAAGCCTGCTAACTTATTTGTCCCAGATTTCTTTTTCTCACTGGCACTGTGCATATGCCATGGTTGTTACCGAAAGAGGTTGTTCCTCCATTGCCCACCTGGTAGGAGATGTCATTGCACTCAACGTGGCATTTATTTACTTACAGCTTACTATACTGAAACAAAAATTCGGACTGAAATACTCAAGAACACTTTCGATCTCTTTTGAAAAGTAGTTTGAAAATAGCCAAATAATTTGACGCACCAACGCGCCCTTCGTGACGTTCCCGTGCAATACTGTACTTCAGTTACCATAGGACGCCCGCCATTTTGGCTTGATTCCCGAGCGTGAAACCACAATGGAATAAGCAATGATTTTACTTGGCGCATGGACGACCAGCCCCGACAATACTCATCCATTGAAACTACAAAACGAAAATGTGGAAATATAAAAATATGAAAATATTAAAAGTATGAAAATATACGAAACTCTCCTGTCGGATATTTCTATGCTCCGAAGGCGGTCAGAATGATCGCATAGTTTTAAACTACCCCTTTTCCAATCGCACGTCTACTTAGAGCCCCGTTGTCGTACTCTCTACATTTTTGTAAATCACTAACGGTAAAGGTGTTACCAAAGCAATAACGAAATACGGTTAAGGGTGTATACCTTTTTACAGTGTATATGTATACCTATATAGCCTCCTACGCCGCGGTGCTGGCCCGGCGAAACATTTTGGGCCTCTTGGTGCATACTTGCGTTTACGTTGCCGTTGTGGCCGCGGCATTTTTGTCTTTCTACCTTGCTCATCTGACACTCGCCTCGGATTAGCGTGAATTACCAAAGCTTGAGCCGGGAGACATGCTTAAGAAAATCCGGTCATCTCGACTGAGAGACACCGGTGATGGTTGCATCCAAACAAACAGCGATACAAAAGCACGTTTCACACGAGTGATGATTGTTAATCACAGACCAGCTATGGGCCCCTGTTCGTTATTCTAAGCAGTCGCACGGGAATTTCATGGCCCTTGTATTTACGAGCCCTTTTATGCAAGCATCGATGTCTCCTTTTTCATGCTGCACGACGACGCTACGCGGAACTCCCGCCTGGCAACATCATAGCAGCAACTGTCATTGAGGAATTCCCAGTTTCCATGGCCATGAATAAGCTCTTAGAAGGCGATGCCAATAGGTGTAAACAACAACCGGGTGGGGGTGGTAGTGGCAAGTGAGGCCACTCGGCAACCAGTCTCGGAATGGCGGGAGAGGGGCCGGGGAGGCAAAAGTAGACCGTTTGTCTCTCACTTTGCAGAATCTAGAACACAACACCTGGTGTGCCGATCACCTCTCGAGTCTACATAAAGCGCCTAGATGCCCTTAGAAGTAGGGTCTGGCCTCTCCACCAGCTCCACGTGGAGCCCCCATCACATTGTTTTTGAGAGCACTCCTCGCTGGTATACTTGTAGCACACACGGTCTACTCGGTTTTAGCTGGTAAACTTCTCTACCACTACGATTCTTGCAAGACTTGTTGAATGCATTTATTCCGGCTACTTGGTCTGTCCTGCTGGGAAATTCAACAGTGCAATGGATATTCCCAGTACTTTCAAGAATACTTCCATTCATTTTGCCGTGAATGATTTTCTCGCTGTGAAAAAGGGGCAGCGCGAAGGGTTCGTTTCTCGATGCCAGCACGTTTCATCACGCCACTGTTCTGACAGCGAATGCTCGTGAATTACCCGGCTCGAGCGCAGGCACATCACGTCCATACAAGGCGAGAGTCTCATGACGAAGCTCGAATGACGACAATGCCGCTGCCACTTAGGCAGCCCGAACGCTAGCACATACCAACCTAGCCAAATATTTTAGCGCCGCATGTGACGTGGCATAGTAGGCTGTAGAGGTAAACGGATTTTCTGAAATTGCCTGAAATTGGTACGGAATGCTTTACATTAAAACATTTCGTCTACCACCATGGAACGCGCACCTAGTATATTTCTGTATATTGAGAACGCGTTCTCGCTGAACTCATGCACCAGATATAAATGATTTCCTTCGCCTCATTTCTAATCGTAGCGGGCGGGAAGTGAAGAAAAGTGAATGTATGCCACGAACTGTAAAAGATGATTGTTTACGTACGAGGAATTCGAAAGTTAGGGCTCTGATGTCGGCCTAAAATAAGGAGAGACATTGTTTGCTTTATTTCTGTTTGTTTCCTTTTCAAGATGGCGCCACGCAACGTCGTGCAAATCTTCATTGGCACTGTGCAATCGTCAATCGTTGGAAGTTAAGCATTGGTTCGGACGGTTTTTGGTGTTCGATACTCCTGATGCCGTTTCTGAATCTCAACACAACATTCGCTGAACTGCGTGAGTCCCCATTCGCTTTTCGTGGACCAGAAGTACCGGACCCTCCGCTCACTCTTGGAGCAGTCAGACGATTTTTCCACGGAGAGCAGCTGACACGTCTAAGCTAGCAGACGACCAATTATGAGGCTTAGCAGATAGACCCTACTGAACGTTCCCATCGATGTCAACATCGCGAAAGAGCTGTTCATGAATGAGGAAAAAAAACACGTTTATGTATTATTTTGCGACGATTGTGTAGCCATCTCCGGAGATGGCCTTCTTGTGCCTCAAGCGATGTAAACTTTGTGGAACGTGTTCCCTACATAAACTTTGGTACCACAGAGATGCAAGTTTTCTTTCTTGCGAACACAGAGCAAGCGTCGAATTCCTCACGCAGGCTGCGCAGAGTGATGCTGACGCTGAACTACTAGACGAAAGACAGAAGTGTTTTCACTCGGAGTCAAATTGCTGGGGCCCTAAAGAGAGTAGAACAGCTTTGAACACGATTCTGCAAGGTGACTGAAGCCACAGTGCATGCATTGGTAAGCATTCGTCTGCATCCTTAACGCTGAATTCCCGTGTCTAACACTCATCTTTGGCCAAATCGAACAAATGGGCGTGATTTAAAACCTGCCTAATCGGAATAGACGACATAGCTATTCCGGCCACCATCATCGGTGATTATTCTTTCAAGAGTGACTTTTCGTGATCACCTTATAAATATTTGGGGGGTATACGCAAACCCCATGAAGGCGAACCTTGTGGTGCGTGTCCATTATAACTGTTACAGTGCAGTCACAAGAAATTTCTGTCCATTGATTTTCTTTTTGTTAGGCATCTCTTACTTTAGCTTTATGTAAACAACCCACTATTAGCCAAAGTGTTAGCAAAATGCAAAAGCTATTAGCAAAAGCTATTCTTGTGCAACCTAGGAAATTGTACATCTCGCACACCTTCACCTTCGTACACCTCACGACCTTTGCTTCCCGCCAGAAACTCGAGTAAAATTTTTCTCGTAGAGCAGATATTTTTTTCTAATTAAATCTGCTGCAGGACAGTAGAAACACATCTAGTCCAAGTGAAGAGATCATGAGGCATGTGTGGCTGCAGCTTTGTGCAGATAAACAGAAAAAATCAATCTGCTTTCCCTAGAACGTCAAACCCGGTGATAAATGATGTATTTTTGCCATTAGGCATAATCAAGGATTACAACGACGTGAGCACTGTCCAAATGCCGTAAAACATAAGGTGCCTATTTAAGAGGGTGCCTGGCATTACAGATCACGTCTACCGATTCGCAAAGTGCAGGCAAACATTATACAGCACGTCTGTTTCCCTGACCGCGAGCGACGCTTCAGAGGCTTAATTATTCCTTTATATTCTCGCCATGGGGTTCTCGAAATCCACACATTATGGACATTTGATATCTTTGGCATGTCGCAATATTGGTTGATTATAATTCTGTCTTTAGCTTTGAGATAACGGGACCCGTTTCTCTGCATGCGTTCCTCAACGTGGTGGGATGGATGTGCCGTGTGGACGATGTAGATCAACTTGCATATCCATGTCATTCAGCCATTGAACAAGAATGCAAGCCCTGTAGGCCGAAATTTACTCGGCAGCACATCAGGTAACAGATGTTGTTCTCGCGAGCTGTGTTTCGCTGCTGACAGCAAATTTGAAATCCATCGCGCTAAGGAACTTCATTGGCGCACTTGGCGAATTGATCAGTATTGTCGGTGCAGGTGTCCCATGCATCAGGCAAAAGAATAGCTTACTCCATTGTGGTCTTATGCTCGAGCAGCATTCCAAGAAGGGGAGAAAATTATGGCAACCGAAGGGCAGTATTTACAGGAACGTCACGAAGGGTGGGAGGATGCATCATTTCATATGACCATTTTTAACCAACATTGAAAGCACATCCGCGGTGGTCTTAAGTATTTTGATCACACGCTTTGCTTTAGGATAGTAAGCTTTCTGGAGCAAGTAAATGCCGCGCTGACTGTAATTACATCTAGTAGCTGGTAGCCAGTGCAGGCATAGCCTTTTTCGGTAAAAACCATGCCATATAGACAGTGCCGGTGCAAAAAAGAACCATGGCACACTGACGGAGCAGGTCACCGTACTCGACCTCTTGCTCTGTAACTTACCTGATGTTGTATACAATGTGCCGGTGCTGCAAGGCTTGAGCGATCACAACGTTGTTCTAGCAGATTTATCAGTTCTGTATGTGAAAGTTGCAAAAACACCTAGTCGAAAGATTTATGCCTACAGCAGGACCAACTACGAGGCGATTAGTGCTGCTTTCGAGTCGTTCTTTCCAACTTTTGACGCATTCTCAGAAAATCTAGATATCGAACAACTGTGGAATACTATCAAACTGAATATATTTGAACTGCGGGAAGGTTTTGTCCCATCACGAGTTATATCAAGTAGGCGAGCTCAAGACAAACCCTGGTTTAACACAGAGTTACGTGCCCTTGTTCGACGACAGCGATGAAATTATCAAAGATTCAAGGCGTCTAATTCGCCAGAGCATTTGGCCTTGCTGACAGCAATAAAAATTGAATTTAGACAAAAGTCCTACCTCGCTAAAGAGTTACATTTTTTTAAATCTAGGAGAAATACTTGTCAGGAATACCAAAGAATTTTGGAGGTATGTGAAGCGTAATGGCACGGACAACAGATCGATACATGCTTTGAAAAATAGGGAAAAAATTATTCATGATAATGAGTGTAACGTTGAAATTTTTAGGCATTATTTTTCATCTGTGTTGTTCCCGTCTAGCTTACGTAGTGTCTGTTTTGGATTACCTGCTGAAATATACCGCATGCCTGAAGTCACCTTTTGTGTCGATGGTATCCGTAAATTATTAAAACATGTGAACCAAGCTAAGGCATGCGGCCCTGATGTCATTCCTGCCGCTATCATAAGGAATTGTGCGGACACGTTATGGATTTATTTCACCCGGTTGTTCCAGAAGTCCCTCAATGAAATAGACATGCCTGGTGATTGAAAATTAGCGCCATTCGTGCCCGTACATAAGAGTGGGGACGAAACTCCGTACAGAACTACAGGCCCTGTTCCTTAACTAGTATAACTTGTATAATGTAGTATAATAGTATGTTATGGAGCATGTAATAAACAGTTGCAATATGGACCATTTAACTAAGCATAATCTCCTAGGTCCCCGTCAACACGATTTTAGGCGTGGATTATCTTGCAGTACACAGTTGGTAGAGTTTATTCACGATTTAGCCATGGCAGTTGATACGCAACAAGTTGTGAACTGCGTTTCCCTAGATTTCCCCAAGGCATTTGATGTATTCGCACACAGTCACCTGCCCTCCAAATTAAGAACTTGTAACTTGGATGCTAAAATAATAGCGTGGATTGCCGAATATTTGTCAGTGCGAAAGAGGCTGTTCTTCTGAACGGTATATATTCGCAATATGCATCAGTTACGTCAAGAGTTCCCCAAGGCTCAGTGTTGGGGCCACTATTCTTTTTGTTGTATATTAGTGATATTTCAACTGGTATACAGTCTTCATCCAGCATGTTTGCCGATGATAGTGTTGTTTATAGAGTCGTAGATGCCTTTTTCCGATTCACAAATCCTGGAAGTTGACTTAAATACTATAGCATACTGGTGTGTGCGTTGGGATATGTCATTAAATATAAATAAGACTACACGTCACCTTCACAAGAAAACGAGCTAATCATCCGTATAGGTATCGAATTCATGATATAAGTCTAAACACAAGCAAGGAATTTAAATATCTAGGTGTGTTTTTTACTTCCGATTTACGATGGAACAAACATGGCAACTATATTGGAAATGAGGCAGTATCAGTTTTGCGATTCTTGCGGCGCAATATTAGTGATTTACCGAGCAACTTAAAAACGCAGTTGTATTTCAGTCATGTACGTTCAATACTTGAATATGGATGTGTTTATTGGGACGCACACACATCTGAGCCTATAAATCAATTAGAAAAAGTCCAGAATGGGGCAGTTGGATTTGTTCTTGTTAAATATAGCCGGCAGCTCAGCATGACAGAAAGCAAACTTAAGCTTAAATGGCAAGAGCTGAAGGATAATAGAAGGCATATGAGATTAAAATTTTTCCACGATATTTATTATTCTAAAACAGGCATAAACCGCGAACAATACACCCTGGCACCACACTACTTATCTAAGCGACTTGACCCCTGTTTGAAGGTCAGCGAATATTCTTGTAGGGCTTACGTCGTCCGTTTGTTGCTTTTTTGTTAGAAGTGTTCGAGATTGGAACAGTTTGCCATCGAGTATTGTATACAGCACAGAAAATGATGCTTTTTAACGCATTGAATTACCTTGTTTAAGTATTTATTCAATTCTATAACCTCCCTGCTGTAATGCCCTACGGACCGATGAAGCTAACTAATCATCATCATCATCTTCATAATCATCAGCCTGCTTACGCCCACTGCAGGGCAAAGGCCTCTCCCGTACTTCGCCAACTACCTCGGTCATGTACTAATTGGGGCCATGTTGCCCCTGCAAACTTGTCAATCTCTTCCGCCCATCTAACTTTATGCCAGCCCTGCTACGCTTCCCCTCCCTTGGAATCCAGTCCGTAACCCTTTATGACCATCGGTTATCTTCCCTCCTCATTACATGTCCTGCCCATGCCCATTTCTTTTTCTTCATTTCAACCAAGATGTCATTAACTCGCGTTTGTTCCCTCACCCAATCTCCACTTTTTTTATCCCTTTTACGTTACAGCCATCATTCTTCTTTCCATAGTTCGTTGCGCAGTCCTCACTTTAAGTAGAACCCTTTTTGTAAGCCTCCAGTTTTCCGCCCCGTACGTGAGTACTAGTAAGACATAGCTGTTATACACTTTTCTCTTGAGGGATGATGTTAACCTACTGTTCATGATCTGAGAATGCCTGCCAAGCGCACTCCCGCCCATTCTTATTCTTCTGATTATTTCCGTCTCATGATCCGGATCCGCCGTCACTACCTGCCCTAAGTAGATGTATTCCCTTGCCACTTCCAGTGCATCGCTACCTATTGTAAACTGCTGTGCTCTTCCGAGACTGTTAAACAATACTTTAGTTTTCTGCAAATTAATTTTTAGACCCACCCTTCCGCTCTGCCTCTCCACGTCAGTGAGCAAGCATTTCAATTGGTCCTCTGAGTTACTAAGCCAGGAATTATCATCAGCAAATCGCAAGTTACTAAGGTATTCTCCATTAACTCTGATCCCCAATGCTTCCCTATTCAGGTCTCTGAATACCTCCTGTAAACACGCAGTGAATAGCGTAGGAGAGACCGTGTCTCGCTACCTGACGCCTTTCTTTATTGGGATTTTGTTGCTTTCTTTGTGGAGGACTACGGTGACTGTGGAGCCGCTATAGATATCTTTCAGTATTTTTACATGCGGCTCGATTAAACCCTGAGTCCGTAATGCATCCATGACTGCTGAGGTTTCGACTGAATCAAACGCTTTCTAATAATCATAATCTCACAATCATTATCAGGTAACTAATAAATAAAAAGAATAAATAAAAATCAGCAAGCAAGCTTTCTAGCAGTAACTCTTTCAATTGCCTTTATACTTCATTATTGGTTGAAACTGCACGTGGCAGCTATAAACCAATATATTTACAGGCAAAGATGAAGAGAAGGAATACCATGGCCAGCAGGCAAATGGTATCTTACCCGCACGAGCCTGCTATGAAGCTTTGTGATACAGTAACTCATAGCAAACTTTGCAACATGCCACTCTCCTCTGATACATCACAGAATCTCGGCTCCATTCAGCATCTGTATCTGCCAATAAGTGCGAATTAGATCTAGAAATGTAGCGAACCTTCGGCTCGAGCAGTATAATTGTTGCACGTGAAATATGTGAAACCTTTTTTATTAGGCAGTGTGAGTTGAGGGAATAATATTTTTTCAGTCGCTCATTTTAATTAGAAATGATTTTTGTTACAAAGTTAAAATATAATTTACCACTTCACTAGGTAGCACTAGGCACCTAATATTTTAGCAAATATTGTTACGGGGATGTTGGGAGTGTAGAAGGTTACATTTGCGATATATATACAAAATGAATCGTAGTAGTTATGATGGCTGGCTACCGACAACCCGCAGCAGGCAGCTTCTTGCGATCTTCTTCCTCCTTTTGTTAATCCTTCCGTAACAATATCAAAAGTATTTCTGTCAACTTTGTCATTTACCATGTCTCATGATTATAATATCAGATGTATATCGCAAATATTTGCGATTTCCTAAAGCTATGCCAGCCTCTCCATTAATATTTATCTAAAGCACGCATTAACAGTCTCCTAGATGTCTTGCATTAAGCTAGCCTGGACGTAGAACTGGTCTAGACAAAGGAGGTAAGGCGGATCATGTATAACGGCTGTATGCAATCTCAAAATATTTATTCTCGATTCAATATAGTCATAGCACTTGCTTGTGGTGTAATAATAAGCAAACTATTTTTAGAGAACGATCACCACAGTAACATTGTATCGGTGAGCTCCGCACTGATGTTGTTTAGCACCACTGTTTAGCACCACAGAACAATTTGAATCATCGCAGCAATGAATCCCCCCAAAATTCTTTCTAATCACTTTTATGAGATATAAGCCCAATAAGTTTTTTCCCAAGAAACAGTGCATGCATCTTAATCCCCATTTTAAATTTGTCATGCATAAAAATAGATAACGTTAAGGAGGATGTGTATCCGGTTTCCTGTTTTTGAATATGTGGTTCATCGAACATGCATCGCTCTAAAATTCAAATTAGGCTGGCGTACCTTGCCCATCGAAGAGCAATGGCCTTATCCGGTCTCCAGTGAATTCTTGAGTAGATGCCTAACCCTTCTCCACGTGCGTCCTTTCCGGCCTAAGGGAAGATATAAAGCAGGCCCATTGTCATGCCTTAATCAGTGTTTTAGCTCTTCTAAGATCGAAGACCTAGCCAAACTCTTGCATCTGTTCCTCTAAGGTACGTTTCTGATGTTTCTGTGAGCAGTCGACAAATGTTCTTATGCATACGATTGATATTTACTATTATGCATACGTTGTTTCTGTGATAAGTGTGTAATCTACTGATTCATATGTTCCCCGTAAACCGTTATTGAATGAGCACGAAAAGCTTGTATTGTTCCAAAACAATTTTAAAATTTCAAAAAGAATTTGAAGTTTGAAAACTCAGTATTGCTTTCGTGACTTTGATAGTTAGCAAAACATCAATATTGTGCTTAACGCGAGGTGTACGAAATAATTTCCTAAAAAGTAAGTATGAAGTTTTGCTCTCTCGTGAGCCACAAACCCATTACTTCTCAATAAGGCTGAATTGTCGCCCGATCCCTTATATTTTGGGAACATCATTCCAAAGAACACCCCCCCCCCAAATAACAGTGCACACTAAGCGAGAAAATCCTTACCCACGGCTTTGCATCCCGAATAGAAGGACATTAGATTATACCAAAAGCTTATGTACTAAATATTCTCGCCCGCAGGTTACTGAGCAGCCGTTTCAAACTATATTTCCACGCCATTAAACCATCGAACAGTGTGTTGCTATTCTTCATCCTAGCGGCACTCCAATTTTTCAAATGAAGTCTCCCCTACACGCTATGCTGCTTTAAACTACAGCGATTACGCTAAGTCGAAACGGTCCTATATTAGGACAAATGCGTTTCTAAGGGGATATCCCACGTTGAAACGCCATCTAGAGGCGGAACTGGATCCTAAATATTTTAATCTTGATAGAAAATCTAAATGCTCTTAATGTTCAGCCTGAAGGGAATTTCTTTTTTTTAGCACTATAAGCTGTGTGTTTTCAGGAAAATAACACGAAGATTTTCCTTCACCCTCGTAGGCATCAGATCAATTCCTAAGATGAAGTTCACCTCTGCTGTGTTGCTCCTTGCAGTACTGACAGGTAAGCGGGTGGTGCCAAGTGGCAAGGCACTCGGCATGATTATTAACAAAGCTGTTTATACGCTTAACGCAATATGCACTCCTGAAAATGGGTAAGCGGGCGCACACTACTGTCGCAGAGCTGTGAATTCTGATATAAATTGTTGGTAGGAATATTACAACGATGAGATTCTACAAAGTGCACATATGATTGGATTTCATTTCCGTTTTCTACGAAATAATCAACTTCCATGGCTGGCGAAATCTGCCCCAAGAATTCATGAAACTGTGACTTCAACAAAAAAAATTTGTTGTGCCCTCGGTAGCTTCTTATCATGTGCGCCTACCTGTGTGCAGCGTTCCTCGCCATTACGGCTACAGCGGAGGAGAGCAGCGAGGAGATGCGTGGCGGAGGCGGTAAGCATGAAAGGGACGCATGTCTGTGTGGCATAACATATTGTTTCTTTTTCTGAAGCAGGCAGTTCTTTTTCATGAAATGGCAATTCCAGAGTGACTGAAATATGCGTACATAAAAAAGTCTTGTCATAGTCTCCTCTGTGGCACATTTCTTATTGCCCGAAGTTCCATGATTGTCACCTTTTTTGCAACACTGTATGTCTGTTTTTAATCCTTCGCATGATGAGGACTTGCAGAATATGCTACATTTACGTCTCTAACTTAAAATATAGCAGTAACATGCATAAAACGACGTGCATCTGTTTACATTAGCGCTGAAAACTTATTACATAATAACATATCATTTCTTCTCAGATAATCGAATGTGAGTTGCGCGGTACTTAGCCATAGCTATGTAAATGTCGGCAATTGAAAACGTTAGATAGTCAAACATTGAATGTTTTGATCAAGTATATTCAGTAAATGCGCTTGCAAAAATGTTCCTTCTTAACATGTCGAACACTTGTGCGAAAAATACCTTACGCAGGGCCGCATCATGTGTTTTTGTGTAATTTCCTTGCACAGTAGCATTTTAGGTTTCCTGGTACACTGAGAATTTCGAGTTTTTCTGATGTGAAGTGGTATCTAAGAGTAATTGTGGCTCTACCTTTTACTGACGGACTGTGAGAACGTGCACGGTCTGCAGGAACCTATATGATTTTAGGCATATCTAATAGCGCAATTTATCTCGTGAAACGAGCATCACCGCACGAAAAAGTGCACTTGAAATACCATCACTGGCTTCCCGCTGGATCATCTCTTGTCTCTGCTTACTTCACATCTTTTATTATCATCCACACTCCAGGCTTCCCCTGTTGAATCCAGCCTTACGTGCATCCTTCCGCTTAAGCCACAGCCGTCACATAGCACATATTATCACCCAGTCATCTGCCATGAACACTTCCTTCTGCCCTGACGCAATAACCTATTGGGACCGTCACCCAGAAGATACCGTCTCATGCACTGACTGTAGATCATTCCGCGAAACCATAAATTACTACATTGCTTGTTTACTGATCCTACCCACTGTTACTAGAATACGATCTTCCCCTTTTTTCACAGTTGTTTTTGTTATTGTAGCTTCTTTTTTGCTATGTACATTTCTTCTAACATTGTCGCAAGAATTAATGCCCTCCCTTATGAATATCGCAAGTATGGCAAAAATAAACCCACAGTGTGCTTCCCCCCCCCCTTTTGCATGTATCTTTAAGTAAATTCCGCATGGCGGAGACTGCGATTAGAATGCCTGTTGACACAGTGATGCGTTGCGCCAGTTGATACGTCACATAGAAGGATGTTCAGTGTGAACAAGAGCGAACTGACAATACTCTTCCATCACTTCCTTTTAGAAAGTATTGTATATGTTCGCACGGTTGTCTTTCGATATATTTTTACCAAATCTCATAAGACAGTGTCTTCATTTAGACGTACTAATTCAATCAACTGTGTCAGGCACGCCTGAAACGCATCAATGGATTTCCAGTTTTCAACTGGTGGTTCCAATACCTGCACAATGCCCAAGCTCTATAGATCACTCTTATGAATTGCTTTGTATCCCACACTGATGGCAAGTGGCGGAGTATGCGCATGTTTTCTGGATCCCGGAACAAACTGTAGTATGGCGAAATAGGACGACGTTGTCTTATTCGGCGAGCATTTGTTCTTAACAAATGCGCTGTGTCCACTTCGAGAGCCAGTTACTGCTGTGGTTAATAAGCACATAACTATTGCACGCTCTGATGAACGTAGGTTCTTGTTTCTTATGTTAGGGGTCTGGAAATTAAATTTTCGAATCTATTGACTGATTTGAGAATGTTAGTTGATGGTGTCTCCAAGTAACATATCGCTTTTCTGCAGTATACGGCCACGGATGCCCGGACGCCAACGAATGCACCAAAAGCTGCCAATCATTGGGTTTGAACGTAGGCATATGCCTTGAACCTCTACTGGAAGTCTGTCTGTGCCTTGACCACAGCTCCAGCTCGGAATAGACCTCGGCTACACACAGGCTCTATAGATGTGTCATGATTGTCTCAAAATAAAGTGTTTATCTGATTCCAATTCATGTATGCTCTACACTTTAAATCAATTTGCATTGTTGCAAGCAACATTGCGATATTGCAACTGCTCCCCAATTGTTAACGCGCTTTTTTACGCGGAGTGAAACATTAGATATAAATACCCGCACGCTGTAACCCAAGTGAATTGCCGACTGCACAAAGAACTGTTGCAATTCAAATTATGCATAACAGTTTTCATCCGGCACGTGTTTTAATCACTGCGATAGGAATGTACATATTTTGGACTGATCCATTGAACCGCGTATTGTATAACTGTATTGTATACGCCGCTGTGGGTTGTATATTAACGCCTTTGTCCTATCTAGGACAAGCTGCAGCCGATTAAGTGAGCGTGAACCGGACGGTCTAACTATAACCACAAGTGAACCTTTCACTCTGCCAGAACTTAATTGCAATCATAACGTGCACCGCAATTACGAAAGTGAACCTTAAGGCGCGATGCCGTTCTAACATGGCGATTTTAACAACATATTGCGCATATTCCCCGATCTGTGAAAGTCTTTTTCATTCGAAGTATTTTCCAGGTATCTCTCTATCCGGCGTTGTAACGGTTGCGCAAAACAAAGAGAGGCGAACCAAACCTAGTTGAAAAATAGGCCAGGCTGGTTTGGTGTGTCCTGATGTTTACCGGTGTAAACACCAGCAGGCTCTGGTGTTACACAGTGTACACGACAGAGTCATCTGGTGTGTTATGGTGTACAAGATTACAAAGAAGGCGCCAAATAAAACAACAGCCTACGTGGTTGTCTCGTGTCTCCTTCCTTCGTCTGTTGTTTTGTTTGGCGCCTTCTTTGTAATCATGTATAACCAACTCGCCCACCAGCACGTGCTCAGGGACTGGTGTACAAAGCAGAGGGGCTTGGTGCTTTGTGGTGTTCACACCACAGTGGCATGGTGTGTTCTGTTGTGCAAACGACAGTGAATGCGTGCGTTTTGATTGCACATCACACTGGTGCAGTGCCATCTGGTGTGCACACCAGGGTGGTTTATGCTACCACATGCGCATACCTTGGTTGTCTGGCGTGCACACCACATTATAGTCTAGAGTTACTTGGGGTGCACATCACTGTAGGCCGGTGCGGTCTGGCGTACATCTTAGTATGTTGTGATGCATATTAGCTTCGGAGCACTTGCCTCGGTTTATACTATTTTTTCTGGTTAGGGTATCATTAAGGCTCTCTAAATGCTAAATCCCCTACG
Organism: Dermacentor variabilis; assembly: GCF_050947875.1. Lineage (NCBI taxonomy): Eukaryota > Metazoa > Arthropoda > Arachnida > Ixodida > Ixodidae > Dermacentor > Dermacentor variabilis. Next base: position 84,691,353 of record NC_134578.1, read on the forward strand.
TTCAAATTAGCACAACCATCACAATGAAATTTATTTCATTCATTAATTTCAGCATACTTTTCGCGTTAACGGCCATTGGAGGAATGAGGAATAGAGAATACAAATTTAGCAAAGAATAAAGAAGTGAAAACAAAAAGAAAAAAATATGTAATGCAAGATCGGTGGCCCACATATACAAGATAGAATAATTCGATGTAGTGACCTTGAACGAACTTGACCGGGTAAAGAATTCCACAGTTCTATAGTATGGACACAAAAACTATTCAAATGTCTCCGTGTGGTGGTCAGGAGACATATTCAGTCAGGATGTAAGCCCGCCGGCTCTGATGAAGCTGCTGGCTGAAATAAGTTGTGGCGAGGTAATCGCAGCACAGAAAACTTTAGTGACTCAATGTGAGGTTTGTAGGACAGAGTGAAAGCTGCACATATTAAATTTAGATGGGAATCATTACAATACAAACCATTGCATGAGAGCTGTGCCTCCAATTTGTCAGAGTAATGAAAGCTGAATAATATTATTGTATACACGAACAAAAAGTTTCAGTGACGAAGAAGTTACACTTTTGTTTTCAAGTTGCAGGATACAAGAAATAGCGGCTTTATAAAATGATTATACGTTGTCCGAGTGTGTGTGTTTGTAAATCATATATATATATATATATATATATATATATATATATATATATATATATATGTTGTGCCAATTTAGATTGACATTTTATTGCATAGATCCCTTACAACATACCTTGTAGGACATGAATAGGAACATCTATGGTCAATGTTTTGTCTCACAAAAGCCGGAGTTCCACGGGAAATATTTCAATAATTGCAGACAAACAGCGCTGTGTATATCAGACGTGAGTTATCCCAGTATCCAGTTTTCAACTTGTTGGATAATATGAAGGTTTGGAAAACGAGTAGCTTCAAAATACATTAGTTTAATTACTAGCGAATGCATACTAATCCAACATTTCGTGGGAAGGAAGGAAAGAAAGTGGCAGTAAAAATGGAAATTTCTGTTTCTAGCTTTCGTAAAATCACTTTTGAGTGAAGTGGTGAAAGCCGGTACCTTTAATTCACATTCACGCTTCATAATGCTACCTGTTACTTACGTTATACAACAATAAATATTAAGTTAGAACCACATAAGAATTGTGAAAAGTGATGCGAGGAAAGGGTTGATATGTACTAAATATAAATACTGTGCTTACACATGCCTTGGCAAATGTGTAACTCAATAAACCACACGTGCTCGCTGAGTAAATCTGTTATTTTAGCAGTAGTATGGTTTTGGAGGTCATTTTCAGGTGAGCATGCGCATGCCACGTTATGTTCCAATGTCCACACAAATGCGTATAAGCATCCCACATACGCAATAATTTAATGGCAACGTCAATTGCCAAACTACCAAGATTGTGTGAAATTTTATTCTTTCATCACAGGGCTAAATTATTTTTGCTTCATGCCTTACAAGCTACATGCGATGGAAGAATGAGATTTTGTGTATTCATAAAAATACACGAATGGAGTACCTATGGCCGGCACAATATATGATCCTCCTGATTTCATGTTAAAAAATTGCAAGCATACCGTTAAATACTGTCTCAAAGCGTCCTTCAAATTAAAAAGCCCACACTGCACCCATGAAAATATTTTATTTGAAACAAATAATGTAAAAAATTACAAACCGCCTCACATTAGTGTACAGTTACATTTCCCTTGAGCATACTACAAGAATATGAGCTCAGGACTGAGAACATTCTGAGATACTGATACATGATAGTAAGGTACCCGTACTAGAACAAGCTTAGATACTTTGCTTCATTGGGCGATGGTTCATAGTTCCTCCAACGGTGTTCACGAGACGTCATTCTCGGCATGAAATTCTTGAGCCAACACGGCACAATCATCGTCCTGAAGTCCGTCAATAACGCTATCCGAAGATCAAGCGATACCGCCGGGGAGTGCTCCTAGCTACCTTGCCTTGAGTGTACTTCAGAACTCAGAACTTCAGAAGTCAGCATCCCGCCTTCCTCCAGCACAGCCATTTCCGTCGGCATCGAAACATCCGCAGGCCTAAAATGCGTCATCCAGAGCGACCAACCTTCACAGCTAGATCGGAAAATTGGCGTGGAGGAATCGCCCGACTGCACAGAGGAAGAGCGCAATATCTGCTGGCCAGCTTAAGCCAGAAGTTCTAGCACTTCAACAAGGCCGCGGTGATAGCATACCTGAAGAAAATTGCGGAAACCAGCAATATGTTTGTCTTCTCAGATTTTGCCGAATCTACCTCGACGGCCACAGTTCCCAAACCTGCCTTTGACATATGTCCAAGTCTCCCCATGAGTAAGAAACAATGGCTCGAAAGTCTTCTTCGACGATACAAAGACTTCTTTCCGACGTCATCGAGGATTCGACAACACCAGTTGCAAAGCATCACATTGGAACCGAACGGCGCGCTCGTGCACTCTGACAGAGCCTTTACAGCGTTTCGACGCGACAACGTGAAGCTATAAGGCTACGATTCGGTGAAATGCTGCACGGGGACATCATCCAGCCGTCAAAAAGCCGGTGGGCTTCTCCTGTGGTCTTTGTGAAGAAAAAGGAAATAACCCTGCGTTTCTAAATCGATAATTGTCGACAGAACAACAACACGAACACGGGCCTATACCACCTCGCAAGCATAGGCGACGCATTTGAACCAGGCGTAACGAACTCTGAAAGCACTTAAGAGGAAGCGTTAGCTCGGGTGCTCCTATCTAAGTACAAGTAAAAGGAGAATTCGTTTTTCTCGGCACCCACTGCACCAAATTTGACAAGATTTGTTGCATTTAAAAGAAAAACATAAAATCTACTGACTGTGGGTTACGCATTTTACATTTAAATTCTCAATTTATTATTAAAGATTGGCAAAAATCGAATATTTTAAAATATCAAAACTATCAAGCTTACAACTCTGTAGCTCAGCAATGAAAAATGATAATACAATTATGTGGATTGAATCTAATAGTACATTTAAAGCGGACAAAATTGATATGTTGCACATGAATATCAAAAAATTTAGTAGTATGGCAATACAGCTTTTGCACAACCATTGTAACCAACGTAACAAGTTCACGTAAGATGTAAAACGACATATATAATTTGTCCGCTTAGAATGGTCGAGTGGATGCCATACACACAACTTCGATATCTGTTCTTGATGCAGAGCTATGAATTTGTAAACTTCGTGCTTCTGTTTTTTTTTAAAATGGTCGAATATTTGAAAACCTTTTTAACAAAATTCAAGCCCGAAATCAAAATTACGCTTCCACCAGTCACTAGAATTTAACATTCTCTCTCAAATACAACAAATTTCATTTCAATTTTCAATTTCAACGAGGAAGCGCTTCATTCACTCGAAACCTCAGCAATCATGGAGGCATTGCAGAATCAGGGTGTAGACTAGCCGTATGTAAATATACAGAAAGATATCTATAGCGGCTCCACAGCCACCGTAGTCCTCCATAAAGAAAGCAACAAAATTCCAATAAAAAAAGGCGTCAGGCAGGGAGATACGATCTCTCCAATGCTATTCACAGCGTGCTTACACGAGGTATTCAGATACCTAGATTGGGAGGAATTGGGGATAAGAGTTAAAGGCGAATACCTTAGTAACTTGCGATTCGCTGATGATATTGCCTTGCTTAGTAACACAGGGGACCAACTCCAATGCATGCTCACTGACCTGGAGAGGCAAAGCCGAAGGGTGGGTCTAAAAATTAATCTGCAGAAAACTAAAGTAATGTTTACCAGTCTCGGAAGAGAGCAGCAGTTTACGATAGGTAGTGAGGCACTGGAAGTGGTAAGGGAATACATCTACTTAGGACAGGTAGTGACTGCGCATACGGATCACGAGACTGAAAGAATCAGAAGAATCAGAATGGGCTGAGGTGCGTTTGGCAAGCATTCTCAGATCATGAACAACAGGTTGCCATTATCCCTCAAGAGAAAAGTTTATAACAACTGTGTCTTACCACTACTCACGTACGGGGTAGAAACCTGGAGGCTTACGAAAAGGGTTCTACTTAAATTGAGGACGACGCAACGAGCTCTGCATATATATATATATATATATATATATATATATATATATATATATATATATATATATATATATATATATATATATATATATATGCACCATTACTATAACCAATTTCTCCCGCGTTTGGTGCCCCTTGGTATCAGGGATTACTGCATCTAATGGGTTCGATAGCTTCGCACCACGAAAAAAGGGAACGGACTCTATTCTTGATGGATCATAACGGGGATGTCATTTTGAGCGAACAAGCATTAGATAAGTTTGCGATGGTAACCCCTGCCGTAGTGACAGGCGTCGCCTGAAATATTGTTCCAGTAATAAATTTTAAGTCAGTTTTTATGTTTCCGTCTTGCTTTTATTGGGGTTATGTCAAATATATTTCGTGAATACCTGCAGGCCCTTGCGGCAGAACCCATAAACTGGGACAGTCACGGCGAAACGAATGAACCCACACATCACATATGGCTTTAGAGTTCCCGCATTCATGTTTTTAAAGCGGACTTGAAAAACACTCGCACAGGAAAAAGCAAATAGACTGTACGAGCACTAGCCAGCGCTCTTGCAGTCCTGCGCTCGTCTAATCTACATGTTTCGCTCAGTGTATTGTTAAAATCTGCGCTGCAAACAACAATGTGGGATCCAGCAACCAACTAAACCGCCTCGCCGCTTTAGCGCCTTTTGGGTTGTTCGCTTGAGGGCTGCATGTTCTACCACCTGTAAAGTCTCGAAAGTTTCGAACTTCCTATCTGTGTAGATTTATGACCCACACAGTCCGAAAGTGGCTGTGCCTCTGCGTGTTTTTAGGGGCGGACACAGGCAGTGTTGTGGCATTATAGGATAACCATGCGCGCATCGCTAAAAAACCAGTGCTGTGTCGCAGGTGGACGAACTTGTTCCCATCGCCACAAATTACTGCTATGGCAGTGTCGGCTGTTACGGCTTACTGCTGCTCTAGTAAATGACAGGCGAGTTAGAACAATTTCCAGAGGGCTCAAGATATTGCTTACCGCATTAGGTGAAACTCTTAGAAACTCTAAGTAACGAGACCCCGTGAATGCATTTGCTTAACAGCAATACGGTATTTACTCGAGCGTATTAGTTGAAACATTAGCAAATCATTATCATCACATTCCAGCAGCACAAGGCACCGGATGCTCAGAACTCACTGCATGTACCCAAAGCTGCCATGACAAGGGCTTTGGATTAGACGCACGCGTTTGATCTCGACTGCTAATCTGCTTGTGCACCTAATATTCAGGCTAGTCCACGACTGCCTGGCAATAAACGACGCCCATTGGTTCGCTCTGAAATGTGTGGCCTTTACTGTCACAGTGAGACGCTATCTTATTTTAATATAATTATCTCATCTTAATGCACTATCAATTCTTATGCATCTCGTGAACGAGCAATGCAGTGGCGTATGAAATAGTCCACCGTTACCAAATCATTTACTTTAGTCAGTGAATAACAGTTTTCTGCAAATCATTTCATAGAAGACACAATAATCTGAGACTGCGCAATTCTATTGTCAAGTTTGGACATTTGTTTATTGCGGAGGTTTGTGACTTGCCGATTTTAACCACACCGATTCAACCGGTAACTGTCCGTTAATTGCATACGCAGCTGTGTACTCTATGGTTACCATTTTTCCTCGTCTTGTATACGTTTCATCCGGTCAAGTCAGCGTACACCTGAGGTTCGCACTGTAGACAGACCTGTACTGGCTTTTTTTGCCAAGAAAATAGCAAGGCATCGTTCCCTTAAAGCTCTTTTCTGCGCAGTGATTGTCACGACAGCAAATGGGGACATGTCATACATTTTATGTTCTCGGTTTCAGAAGCGACAAGAAAAAAACATTGAGAAATTCTCGCACGGCTTACAAATATTTTTGTTGCTTCAGTCCAGTCGCATTTCAGTGCCTGTCATTTATTGTTTACTGATGTTTGGGATTTTACGATACTAAAACATATGTTTGGACCCTATGGCTGTCATCCACCGCAGCACCCACTATGAGATTATTTATTATAACGCTAGCCATTCAAAGCGACTATAGCCTTCTGCTCGGGTACTATGGAGGAAAATTACAGAGCGTTAAGCCACGTCACCATGAATTAAGAGAAACACTGATGAAAAAAGATGACAGGCCAGATAGGGAAAGAAAAAGCCAAGTGCAAGTTCAAAGAAGGCGATAGGAAAAAGGCGACTGCCGATTTCCCCCGTATGTGTCAGTCCGGAAGAGCTATCTGAGCGTAACCATAGCCAAAGGGCTTCGTTGTCTCTGTCGAGGAGCCTTCAAGGTTGTAGCACTTTGGGTTGGTTAATCGACAGGATCCCTCTCTCCGGGCATTGCAAAGCAGCGAATTGCTGCACGTAGGAGAGTCCCTCGTGCGTGAGTGTTTGACGCCAACTTGACTAAGTAGGCATGAGTGGGCAGCTGGCAATGCTCAGTAGACTATAAATACTTACCATCGCTTAGTGCAAACAAGGAGGAACGAAAGAAGGCAAGGAAACCTTTTTTTTATTCCAAGATGGAAGGGAACAAAGTTTCCCTAGTTCCCTGCCATCCTTCCTTTCTGCACTAAGCAATAAAAATATTTGTGGTCTACTAGCAGTAGGAACCTACTAGCACCGCCACATGTGCTACTGGGGATGTGTCAATCTAAAATGAGAAGAAATATCCTTTCTGTTTATCTAATGTTGTGCAGAATTGTACCCACGTGACAAGGTTTCCCAAACCCACAGGAACGTCTGCGTAAGCATGGTTTTGAGGTGTTCCGACACCACGTACTCGAGCACGTCTCTGTTGGGCCCTCCCGCGTGTAGCCTTGCGCGACATAACCTTGTCTGGGCAAAGAGTGGTTCTAGGGGTTGCCGATGCTGCGTGTTTGGACCTTTAAGCCAGACCTGCCCTTCCCCCCCCCGACCTCGGGCGGAGGCAACATACCTCCTTAGCCACTGCTTCACACAGGCGGCGGCTCCAGATTCACCCATCTGGAGGAAACCAGTAGTCGCATTTTCATATTCTGATGATGGTGATGATGGCCTCATACAATGACTCGTACGCACAATGGGGAATTGTTTTTGTTCCCTTGTTGAATGGCGACCAAGATTATTATACCTTCGTCTTTCTCTCTCATTGTCAATCTTTCCTGTCTTCTAGTCAGTTCATTTAACTTCCTATTTTCCGACAGCAACCGTTACCTTGTCTAATATATGTAGTTTCGGGAAAATATATATTAGGTTGTAACGTTGATGCATAGCCGGCGTTTCTAAGTGTTCATCCAGCAAAGTAGCGTGCCCTTGTTGGTCTTGAGGATTGGAGGCTACCCCCGCCATCGAATATTCCACGGCTTACTTTGCAAATGCTGTCCCTTCACCCCCTCCAACAAAAATCATCCTCTAATATAAGGGTGCACCAAAACAATTTTCCTGTTATTTTTATATTACAGTGGAATGTCACCAGACTCAACCGCAACCTGGACGGCGTGAAAGAAATGTTACCGAAGTTTATTCGAATGTGCTGTGAGTTCAAGAGACATACATTAAATGTACACAACCCAACCTTCTTCGGCAATACGCTGTTTAACAGAAACACCGATACGACGCTTTCGCGTCATTCAGTGGTTTAACCATAGTTCTGTAGCTTGCCAACATGTGGCCCTTGAAGCTGTGAGGCTGTGTGAGTTCTTAGGGTCCTTGAGGCTGTGTCAGTTCGGGCATTTCTTTAATAAATTCATTATTGTTGCGTTACAGAAATGTGCCCCCAAATAATCACCTTAGTAAAACAGGTTTTTAAAAGCTCATATATCCACTTCCACAATCCTACATACTAGTGGGTCATTTTAACGCTCACAACACGTTGTGGGGAGACTCGCGATGCGAGGTGCGTGGTGACCTCATTGAAAACCTCCTTGTAACTTCTAGAGTGTGTCTCTTCAGTCAGACCTAACCAATATATTGTAATCTTCACCATAATTGATAGTCATCAACAGAACTGTCGATTGGCTACGCTTCCTTTCTCTTTGACTTAGAACGACATGTAATGAAAAATCTATTTGGAATTGAGCTCTTCCCACTAATGTTAATCTGAATAACACAACAAGACTCCCCTCCAATTGCCCCTCGCTGGAAATTGGCATTGCCTGATCGGAAACGTTTTAAGAAATCTACTTACTCAACACGGTATTTTAGAAGTAATTTTAGCATAAATCATGCCGTATCATACTTTACCGCCTTTATCATTGACGCAGCTGAGGTCACTCCTCAAGCAAGTGGTGGCTAATTCAAAAGACGGCTTTCCTGGTGGAATACTAATCGCAGATGGCACGAAGGAGACCAAATAAACCCTGGTGTAAACTACGTGAAGGTCCCACTACTGAAATTCTTTTTAAATTGAAGCATGCTAAACCACAGGGAAGAAGGATGCGACGACAAGCAACGAAGGCAAACTGGAAGAGGTTTCTTTCACGTATAAATTCCTACACTCAGTCTACTACCATACGGAACGTGACAAGAATGCTAAAGGGACTATAAATACATTCTTTGGCTCTCTCTGCAATTGTTTGTTCGCGCAGTCAAGAAACGTTTGCTAATATGCACCAACTCGTCCAGCAACAAGTCCTAATACACATCCGTTGCCTTTAGTAAATGACTAAGTAAATAGCGTGGTAGACGCAGGAAAACCTTAAAGTGTGCGAGCAACAAATGCAGCTTAGTCTAAACATAGCGTCGAAATGGGCAGAACAAAAGGCTGTAAGGTTAGCCCCCAAAATATTACCAGTTTTCTTTTTCAAGGAACTCAAGGCTCGTCCCGGAGTTAGTTACCAAACTACACGGACAACATATTATAACAGAATGCATAACTGGGCTAGTGGGTTTATTTGGATCTTGAAAAAAAAAGACACGAACAAAGAGAGCGGACAGGACAAGGCGCTTAATCAGATCTGATCAATTTTTTTCTAAGGAAACAAATATGTACACAAAAATTAATTATGGCGGCGGCGCAGCTGATTAGTGCTTTTGAAGATATTCTGTGTCTTCAAAAACAGAATAACAACCCCATTCTCTATAGTGGGCGCCTAGATGTGTCCTTCCTGATGAATTATAAAAAAATGTATGATGAATAAAAAAATGTTCAGTTGTTATTAACTGCCGCGTCCTGTTCACTCTCTTCGTTCTCTTCTTTGTGCCCTTTCACAAATTCAAGGCACACGGACAGCAGATACCTGTTGTCAAAGAACGCAAATTTCTAGGCATTGTACTTGATTCATGGCTAAGCTTCATTCGTCGTATCAAATACGTTAAATGTAAATGACTAAAAATGATAAAACTTCTGAAGTTTTTGTCGCACACAACGTAGGGTGGCCACCGAAAGTTCCTCGTCAACCTATACAAGAGCCTTACACGTACATCTTGAGAATACGGCGCCACCCTATATCAGTATGCTACACCGAGTTCCCTGAGGACGCTGGACCCTGTTCACGATTAGGCATACACCTTGTGACCGATGCCTTCCGAACATACCAAATACCGAGCCTCTCAGTTGAGTCTCATGAGTTGTCTCTATATCTAAGAGGAAATGTGCGAGGTTTACATATTAGACCAACAGTGGGGGAGCCCTTCTGACTTCGTGCTAGAAAGCTGATTGAAGAAATGCGTATGCCACTTATGGAACACCATTTATTGTGCCCTGCAAAGCTTCTACTACCTTGTCAATGGCAGCTGGTAGAAAGTAGAAGGCCTGTAAATAGTAGCTATGCAAGAAGACCGTCACAAAACTGGTTCCCATGTAATAGACCGCTAATACCAATTGAATGTGAATTCAGCTGTGTGGCCGTGAACATGAAAATTAGGTCCGCAATGGTCCTGATGTTCTTTAAAAATACGTTTGCTAGATCAAGTTTCATCATTATCATAACCAGTCTGGCTACGCACACTGAAGTGCAAAGCCTCTGTCATACTTCTCCAACAACCCCGGGCATGTGCTAATGGTGGCCATATTGTCCCTGCAAACTTCTTAATCCCATCCCTCCGCCTAACTTTTTGCCGCCTCCTGCTACGCTTCCATTTTCTTGGAATCCAGTCCGTAACCCTTAATGATCACCGGTTACCTTCCCTCCTCATTACATGCCCTGCCAATATCCATTTCGTTTCTTGATTTCAATTAAGATGTCATTACCTCGCGTTTGTTCCCTCAGCCAATCTGCTCTCTTCTTATCCCTTAACGTTACACCCATCATTATTCTTTTCTTCAAGTTTATAACGGGCCTAACATTCATGTTCTGCCGATTACTTTGGTGTTATAAAATTTTAGAAATCGTGGACAACTCCTCTGTAGTCGACTGCCTGTAATGCGAAATTTAATAATAGGACACTTAGACTGCAAGATTTGCTCGTGCTGCGACTACGTTCTTAAAATCAACACCCCTCTATGGCCACACACAACCTATTTGATCAGGTTAGTCACGGGCCTAATGTTTTGAAAACTCCGCAGTTGGTTCTCTTTAATCGTAAATATCATCCTGGAGCCGTGATACAGCATGCTTATAAACAACATCTATCAGTGCAGGTGCAAAACAGACCTAAAAGCTTTCAGCCACTTCGAACTGTATTCTTCTCTTACAGTAACGCCTTTATATATAAAAAAGATGTAATGCGCTTGATCTTCATGGCCCTTCGCCATCTCTTTCCCTAACTCTTCGCCATCCACCGCTTTTATAAAAATGGCGTGATCGTCTGCGCAACGGGAGATGTTGCGGTATACATCATGCCAGAACACCAATGATAACGTTGCTTGAATAAAGGTGCCGCTATTCTTTTTATCTCGTATTAGCTCAAAATCAAAAGCACAGATTAACAAAGCGTCAAAAATATGTCTAACGTGGAGCTTTGCTGCTTAGAGATAGTCTATTGTTAGCTGCAGTTCTTTAATTACATTGAATGGCACCCACGTCTCCCATATCCCAGTTGTCGTTGCTAAGCTCGCTTGCATTTTCTACTTCGATAACAGACACATTAATTTGCACAGAATTAACGCCTTAGTCTCTTCATTCATGGCAAGGCATTCAATGTGTGCTTTGTTAAATAGTGACCCACTCTACCTCCTTAGTAATATCATTACTGGCCTCGCGAGTAAGCGCAATCGTTTAAGATATGACGAAGGTCCGTGGCGTATTCGTTGTGTGTGTGTTGAAAATAGCTTCGAAAATTTTCGGCTGTGCGCGCAGAAGTAGCATTCATATTGTATTGTCTTAGGAAGCACGTGAAAACAACACAGAACACGGTGTGCTTGCACAGTAGCTTTATATTGTCATCAGACTGGTCCAGCGTTCCTTGACTAGTTGCACACGCACCACGTGCCTTGGTCGCAATATCCGCCGCCAGAGCCCAGTGACTTGCAGTAACTCTTGCAAGCGTCGGCCTTGCAGCCAGACGCGCGAGCTGCAGAAAAGCGAAAGGGCCTCAGTGACAATAGTGACCTTCCTTCGTGAACTGTCTCTCTAAACGGTAAAATCGTGTACTTCAACTGCAATCGTACCACGACAGGCACGCGTGCTACTCTCATTCACTGCTTTTGATAAGCCCAATGAATGCATGTAAAAGGAAGACGATATGTTTTATCAACTGTATGTGGCGCTTCGTTGTCTTTCGTGCCTCTTTCGCTTTGAAGGAGTGGTTGTTGCGGCTAATTCTGACTTTTAAAGCTTATATCTATGCAGTAGACGGAAATGTAATTATTAAGAAACTTTACCTCGTTTGTTACAAGAAGGCTTATCTATCTATCTATCTATCTATCTATCTATCTATCTATCTATCTATCTATCTATCTATCTATCTATCTATCTATCTATCTCTCTCTCTCTCTCTATATATATATATATATATATATATATACATATATATATATATATATATATATATATATATATATATATATACATATATATATAAGAAAAATGTTTGCGCTTCACGAAACTCTCCTGCATAGACAAATCAGAGCTGCCTGCGACAACAGCTTTCTTTGCGGGTGATTGAAATTGTCAGGTTGTGGTTTAACGTTCTCGAGCACGTTTGACACGCATCCAGCATCACTCTGGCAGCTGTCCCTCGCAGAATGTAAGTTTTACCGGTAGTTTTGTCCTTCCGTAGGTCGCTGCCGCTAATTTTCACCCGCCACCACAAGCTGAGCTAGGCGAAGAGGACCAATCGCAGACCCAGGCAATGCCCCTCTTCATCCGACAATTTACTTTCACTGCTACATACCGGAGCCACCGAAACATACTCCACTGGTGCGCCTTCCTTGCTTCTTGTGAAACAATTGATAAGAAAAAACCTGTCAAGGTAGGAAACTATGTTTGCTTGAAGAGCATGTCATGCGGTCCGATGTATCTACATATAATAAAAATTAAATTCTAGGGTTTCACATGCCAGAGCAACGCTATTATAGTTAGAACGCCGTAGTGGAGGACTCTGGAATTCTCACCACTTGTGGTTCTGGAACGTGCCCACAATGCACGGGGCACGGGCGTTTTTGCACTTCGCCTTCATCGAAATGCGAGAGCAGTGGCACAATTTCCATGCCGCGGTCTCGTACTTAGCAGGGCAACACCACATCCGCTAAATCAAAGCGACATGTCGCCTATATACAGGGTGTTTCACGTAACTTGAGCCAAGTATTTAAAGAAGTGGTTAACTGCAACTGAATGAAACCAAGGACATTTGTTTGCGGTCATGTGGTGCATCTCAGGGTATTTTTGCATAGCGCCTACTTAAATAATTAACTAGAACAAATTAATAAATTTTTAATCATATTAGGGCCAAGTGGGTTTTCTTACGTTCTAAAGGGCATTAGAAAACTACCGATACCATTTTTTGGGCAACGTACGTACAGTCGACCAAGAAAGTTTACGAACCACGGTATCTCAGAAAATTCAAAATATACGAGCAGCCTTTAAAAGCAGCCAGTAAAATTGTGCATCACAATGTTGTCATATGCCACAAAAGGCTAAAAGTGGGAATAACAGGCTGTGTTTTGAGACTGAGGAGACATTCAGCTTTGGGTCAGATCTCTTGGTCCGTGAACTTTTTTGTTCGACTGTACATGCTGCACGAAGATATTTTCCGGCGTTTAGAGAGCCCAAAATATGAAATAAGTCTTACGTGACGGCGCACACGCGCTACCGTATTGCAACCCTCCCGACCACGCTTCGTGAGAAAGAACCGCGGTCGCGGATTGTGGCGAAGTCAGCGGTTGCGGCTCTAGGCGTGGTCTTACGAGTGCGTCATCATCTTTGACGGTGGCCCGCGGAAAGGAAGCACCGTCGTGCTTCAAAAGCGATAAGCTAGACGCACTGTTGAGCCCGCTGCAATACCATAGCACACGAGCGCAGTCACATGGTTTTGTTAATAACATCGCGGGTTTTCTTTAAACGCCGGAGAAAATCACCTCGAAGCATGTACAGTCGCGATCAATTTGAAGGTGATCGCTCGAGCGGCGACCAAAACTAGGAGCAGCGCCACGTTACGTCATCAACGTCGGTCGAGAGGGAAACATCAGATAGCTCCCCTCTCACTCTTTCGGTGTTCCCTGAAAAGGTGTCACTCCCGTCAGCGTTCAAGGCATAGCCTGCGAATTCATTTCGACTGCGTTATGAGCTTTTGCACAGAGGCATCATTGTTAGGCCAAGATATGCATGAGGAAGCGACGCACACAGATCTTTGTCATGAAAGGGAAACAAACACAAAAATGTGGCGAGTTGGTCTTGGGGGTGATGGTTGCAGCCTGGAAGAGCATAATAGGGGAAGAAGGCAGTGCAATTTTTATCTTCGCAGTTCCGAAATCGGCCGCTATGCTGCTTGGAAGGCCCGCCAGTCGATGCTCGCGCGATCACCTTCAAGTGATCGCGACTGTACGTTGCCACAAAAAATTCGATCGGCCGTCTTGAAATGCCCTCAAAAACGTAACGTAACGCACTTGGTCCAAAAGCAAATATAAAAAATTTTCTAGTATTGACCTTACTAAGTAACTAATTAAGCGGAATACATAAGTTATTCTATAGAGCGCCAAATGACGGCAGACCATATGCCTTTGGTCTCATACAGCCGCGGATAAACAGTTCTTTAAAACCCGGGGTTCATGTAGCACGAAACACCCGGTATATATACCGGGTGTTTCAGCGAGCGCTTTCAAAATTTTTTCAACTTTGTCGAAGGAGAGGACGTTATTGTACAAAAATAGAAATGCATAACCGACTAAGTAAAAATCAATATTTGGGTTTTTAAAAACAATATGGGCCATATTGCCATATGTCCAATATGACCACATTGCAATTTAAATATTCTAGCGCCGTGTCGTTAGTTCTCATGCAGGGTCCACATGGAATGAATTCTCAGTATGACAACCGTTTCTAGATCTTAATTACCGAACTTTGCCGAGAAATACATTGCCGTTCTAGTTACTTTATTATCGAAACATCATTTTATGCGTTTAAACAAAAAAAAGTAGTTGGAACGCCAATGCATTCCTTTTTCACTGTTTGGGGAATTATTATTCTGAAACCGGTGTTATCCTGAGAATTCGTTCCAAGTGGATCCGCTTTTCGAACTCCATGGCTAGAAGTTATAAAGTGCAATATGGAGCATAAGGTAATTAGTTAAAGCATAGTGAACTTATTAAAAACATAATTAGCGAATGTATTAGCTGATGGTGCACTTAAATTTTTGTGCAAATAATGTCCGCGTCTTCGAGCACACCAGCTTATGAACTTAAGTGGTTCTCTCTGCGACAGGCAACCTTTAACACTGTTGAAAGTTCAAATTGAAACAAACACACACACACACATATATATATATATATATGTATATATATATATACAGAGACAGAGAGAGAGAGAGGGAGATATGCAAAATCAAACTCTGGCAGAAATATTTCAGTTGTTTAATCTTGGCCAGCGACGAACTCAACGCTTCCTGATACAGTCGTATCTGAGCTTCCTAAGAATATATTGGTAATAAATACCTTACAACACAAACATATACCTAAATATTATACGTACCTTCTTCACTGCGTTCCTCGGATCTTTCTCCTGTTGCAGTGATCATGACCACGAACGCTGCATGCAGAAGGGCAAAAAAGATATCAACAGAAAATCCTAGAGAACATCAACGTCCTTTTTTTATGGATCTGTTGACTCCACCGTTCAGTAAGGTGGAGTCAACGGTGGAGTCAACGGTGGAGTCAACGGTGGAGTCAACGGTGGAGTTCAGTACGGTGGAGTCAATTGAATGCGAATCAATCGATTCGCATTCAATAAGACAGACGACAGAGTTTCAATTCGCTTCAATTCTCCTGAAACCTCAGCAGTATGCTTGCACGTAAAATATGTGCCAGAAATTGTTTCTCGGCCGCATCACCGTTTGTCCACTGCTCTGTGTTTAGGAGTGCAATTCGCCTCCAGTGCGCCATGGGATATCTTTTTTGTTATATTGAATGCGTTGCTAATTGGCATAGTCTGTTTACCTGCTATTACTGCAACCAGGAAGATGGCAGAGGTGAACCTCATCTTAGCGAGAAGTCTGGCTGTGTCCTGCGAGCAAGAACAAAATTGACATTTTCCGTGGCTTAGAACACACAGCGTATGGCAGCACAGAATTTCAAGTGCACTAAACAATCTGCATGTTTATGCATTTCAAAATATATATATATAAATTACACGTGAGCAAGTTCTTTTTCTGGTTGAACTATAAGAATTCTTACACTTCGAGAACAAAAAACAACTTAAAGACTTATAAAACAGTCTTGTCTAATGCTCATGCATGCAGCAGGACTTTCTTTAACTTTTACCTAAAGCTCACGAATGGACTTACTTTGACAATCATAATCGCGAAAGCTCTGCTTTAATTTGAAAATTGAAACTTTGTACATGAAATTTCCCGAATATATGTGTTTATGCTATAATAACATTCCGCACTGATGCAACTGATGATTCCGCACTGATGTCGCAGAGGGCACATAAAAAAGGAGAAGAGCACTACTTGTTCAAAGACAAGGCCATAGTGCACCTAGTGACAGGGCCAATGCAGACGAGAATATATTTACTACCCGTAGTGATATAAAAAAATCTCACCTAAAAAGATAAGATTCAGTGATCAGACGAAGTCTTGAACTGCTCTGCAACTGCAAGACTGACAAAGGCAACACACTGAGCCTCTTTAAATCTATCCGAGCCCGGAATTTGACGTGCACGTGGCGAGGTTTAGCGTAGCTGGTTAACGGATGCGCTATGTACGTTTTGCTATTTCTCGGTCGGGGTTATCCACGTGCTTCAGGTCATATTAAATCGTAAAGCAATGAAGCCTTTGAGGACAATGTACTCAGGCGGCGGAAACCGGATACATTATTCTTTGTGATGGCAACGCATATTTACATTCACCACATGCTTAAACGACGTTTTAGGTTTTGTTAAATATCTCATTTTGAAAAATGACTTGGCCTACGCTACCATAAACTGGATCAGGGATGACTTTATAACAAATTTCAGAGTAGGGTGGCTGAAGCTTTTTCAAAATACTGTCTTATGTTGATAACGAACACAGCCAAAAATCGCACTAAACCACTGGTCATATGCACACATCAATCGCTGTCATATTGTTCGTTCAGAAATGTTTGTTTACAACTACAACTCATACACCTCTTTTATTACTGCTATGTTCCCCGCAGATTGTCTTTGAAATGTGCATAACACTTATGGATCATCCGGCTCACCACCATTGTTGGGTCACAAGGCGGCAAAGGGACGCAAGAACAAACAAGTAGATTAAGAAGGAAAGAAAAGAATGTTTATGCAGGAGTTACGTGGAACTTAGGGCCACTCAAGATGGTCTAAGTAAATCCGACACAGCGTTTGCTAAATGTTGTTGCTGAACGGATCCACTCAGTGTCCTCCCAATCAACATTCTGTTATGCAAACGGAAGACGCCGCTTGGTACATTTATCTACTGGTCTTTGCTCCACTCCTTCCTAACTTCTTCTTGCGTCTCGCGCAAGCATAGCACCAGCACTCTACGCACATAGAAGAATACGAGCTGGCGAAACAGTACCATAGGAACCGGTAAGCTTGCATAATTAGAGCAGTCTGCAGGGATTGCAACGAAAAACTCTGCAAGAGAAAGGTTTTCTAACTTACTTTGGCTTGTTGTGGTAAAACAGTGCAGGGTCAGCAAGGCATGTACGAAGACCAGATGTAAAAAATTGCGCAAATACCACACCGTACGGAAATCGGCGGTATAGTACGTAAATGAAAACATTGTTCAGCGTTCCGCAAAGCATTACGGCATTCACAGATGCGGTGCCATATATATATATATATATATATATATATATATATATATATATATATATATATATATATATATATATATATATATATATATATATATATATATATATATATATATATATATATGTGTGTGTGTGTGTGTGTGTGTGTGTGTGTGTGTGTGCGTGTGTGTGTGTGTGTGTGTGTGTGTGTGTGTGTGTGTGTGTGTGTGTGTGTTTGTGTGTGTGTGTGTACATGTCTGTATGTGAGTGTGCGTGAAAACTTTTAATCACCGAACCCTGCAGTGAAACAGGTTGCAGAACAGAATCACGTGTGAGGAACAATAGAAGTTTACTGACGTTTAGGAAGGGCAACGACCTTCACTCCGACCACTGGTATCATGAGGGCAACAGTTCTAAGCACACGCAATTCAATGCAAGTGGTTCTGGAATTCGCAATGGTTGGCAGAAACGTGCCTTTCAGCCCATCAATCAGAGTGTGTTGTTCAGTCACACAGCCCATTTGTTCAGGGGTGGTATGCAGTAGCGCCTTTCCCATTTTCAGAAAGGTCTTATGCTTCTGGAAATACATATGTGGCAAAAGCTTCGCTACCGATAAAAACTTTAAGTTATGATGAAAGTTGAGGAATGCGTACGATTTATTCTACTTAAGTGTCTTTAAACCGAGCAGAAATAGCTTCATTTGCATGACTTACCATACTTCATTAGCCGATACGACAACGTTGCTCCTCTCAACTACTTCTGCTCGCGTGTAGTTGCTGAGCGCCGATTGCTGGCACCTGAAGGCGGCGGGCCTTCTCCTGGCGCAATGTGGTCGCGGCTACGACGCAACGACAATGTAGCGTTCCTTTGCGTGACGTTGCATTTAGAGAAGTGCTGTCGTGTTACTCGCCCCGCGAGATTCGACACCTTTCTTACATCTCTGAAGTTTACAACAACGTTCCGCCACATCAAGGGCACCGACAACGTTCCAGCTGACGTTCTCAGTCGTGTCAATGTCGTTTCCACGTTGACATCGGAACCTTTAATCATCGAGGCCGACTTACTCGCCAGTCAACAGCGTGACGACACTGAACTTCGTACACTCCGGAATTCGTCAACGTCCCTGAAATTGGAAGACGTCGTTGTGACCCCAGATGGTAGTTCCGTCGTCTGCGACGCTTCTACGGACAAACCTAGACCATACATTCCGGCATCCCTCGGAAGACATCTATTCGAAACCGTGCACAACCTGTCGCACCCTGGCATACGCGCGAAACAGAAACTTCTTTCCAGTCGTTTCGTTTGGCCTCGGCTAAACGCGCAAGTTTGCGATTGGGTTCGCTGCTGTTTGTCGCGTCAACGTTCGAAGACCCAGCGTCACCCCATTCCGCCTGCCAAGTGTTTTTTCCCACCAGATGCTCTTCTTGACACCGTACAGTTGGACCTTGTCGGCCCTCTCCCACCTTCGAAAGGTCACTGCTACACACTGACATTCATCCACCGTTATACACGGTGGCCAGAAGTTACACCTATATCTGACATTTCAGCGCCCACTGTTGCAGCAGCTTTCGTGTCTACGTGGATTGCAAGGTTCGGCTGCCCATCCACAACAATCAGAGATCGCGGTCGGCAGTTTGACTCAGCACTCTTCAACGAGCTACTCAAACTACTGGGAACGACACGTTTTTGCACAACTGCTTACCACCCGCAATCCAATGGACTAGTTGAACGTTTTCACCGCCATCTCAAGGCCTCCCTTATGGCGCATAAATTGCCGGAGAAGTGGGTCCTGCATTTGCCCCTCGTCTTACTTGGCATCAGAGCCGCACTCAAGAGCAACTTAGGTTGCTCCTGTGCCGAGCTAGTTTACGGCACTCACCTACGCCTTCCGTGCGGTTTCTTTGTCATCACCCCCAAAACGCCTATGCCACCACCTGCCGAATCCGTTGCCGAACTGCAAGCCTTCTTCAGCCAGATGCGCCCCGTACCTACATGTTCACAAGAAGCAAGGTCCCCGTACGTTTCTCCCGCACTCACCTCTGCTACCCACGTTTTCGTACGTAACTGTGCTGTGCGGAAGCCTTTGCGGCCACACTACTCCGGGCCATATTGTGTTCTAGAGCGTCGTCCGACGACTTTTGTTGTGAACTTCAACGGCCGATCAGACAAGATTGCCCTGGAACGTCTCAAACCTGCCTACATCGTAGCAGCCGCGCCATCAGCTCCACCAATGTGCGACGCCACCCTGCTGCATCCTACGCCGCCGCCTGCGCACGTGACACCCCAGACCAACGCCCAGACACGCCGCGTCACGTGGACTTTCCATCGTTCGTCGAACTTTCCTCCTCACTAGGGGGGGGGGGCGGAGCCCTCTGTAGCGGTAGCAGCATCGGCGTCGCACGAGAGATGACGTAGACGCTCGCGTCTACACGAGGCCCGAGCGGCTGGCACGCTCCGGCGCGGGCTAGCGTTCCGAAAGAGATTAATTTTTAAAGAATGCTACGCTAAGAGATCGAGTGTCGGTTCTTCCTCTCCTGATAGAGCCCGAGACCTTACCGGTCTACGTGGTCGCTCGTCGCCACAGTAGCATTTCAGGTAGGCTTATAGCGCGGTAAAAAGACAAGGACGAACGTGAGATGTGACACATACAGGCACGTTCGTCCTTGTCTTTTTAACGCGCTATAAGCCTCACGATGTCTTACCAACAAGCCCAAATCACTGCTTTACAGCATTTCAGGTTTTCTGGTACGCTGAGAATTTGAAGAATCTGATGTGAAGGGGTATCTAAGAGTAATTGTGGCTCTACCTCGTTTTACTGACGGACTGTGAGAACGTGTGCGGTCTGCAGGAACCTATATGATTTTAGGCATATCTAATGGCGCCTATTATTCCCGTGAAACGTGAAACGAAAAAGTGCACTTTAACTATCATCACTTGGTTCCCGCCGGATCATGTCTTGTCTCTGCTTGCTTCACACCTTTTATTACCATCCACACTCCAGCCATTTCCTGTTAAATACAGCCCTACGTACATCCTTCCGCTTAAGGCAAAGCCGTCCCATAGCAAACATTATCACCCAATCATCTGCCTTGAACACTTCATTCTTCTCTGACCCAATAACATATTAGAACCGTCTCCCAGAAGATACCGTCTCATGCACTGACCGTAAATCATTCCCCGGAATGTTAAATTACCGCATTGCTTATTTACCGATCCCACCCACTGTTACTCGAACACGATGTTCCCCTTTTTTCACAATTGTTCCTGGCTTGTTATTTTTATTGTTGTTTCTTTACTGCTACGTACATTTGTTTCAACATTGTCGCAAGGATTATAGTCCTCCCTTTTGGATTGCCTCGTGGCCTTTAAGGCGAACATAAATTAAATGAAATGAAAATGCCGTTTCATACGTGAAACTTAGCTTTTCAGGCATACTTCCCCGTCTGTATTCATGTAGACATGCATGGTTCTAGATTGCCTTTGATTGCGTCCCAATGTGGCAACAATAAACACCCACTGTTTTTAAACAATATTTTCCTGTATATATCTTTGAGTAAATTCCGAATAGCTGAGACTGCGACCAGAATGCCATTGACACAGTGAAGCGTAGTGCCACTTGATACGTCACATAGAAGGAAGTTCAGTGTCAATAGAGCGAACTGAAAATACTCTTTCATCACTTCTTTTTAGAAAATGTTGTATATGTTCGCATGGTTGTCTTTCGTTATACTGATAACAAATCTCATATGGCTGTGTCCTCATTTCGTCATACTAAAACAATCTGCTGTGTCAGACGCACCTCAAACGCATTAATGGATTTCCCGTTTTTAACTGGCGGTTCCGTCCCTTCAATGTCCAGGCTGTAGATCTCACTCATATGAATTGCTTTGTATCCCGCACTGTCGGCAAGTGGCGGTGTCGGCGCGTGTTTTCTGGAGCCCGGAACAAACTGTAGTATCGCGAAATTTGACAACGTTGTCTGATTCAGCAAGCATTTGTTCTTAACAATTCCGCTGTGTTCACTTCAAAAGTCATTTACTATTGTGGTTAATAACCACATAACTATTGCGCACTTTTATGTACGTATGTTCTTGCTTCACACGTTAGGGATGTTGGAAGTTGTATTTTCGTCTCCATTGACTCACTTGAGAATGTTAGTTGAAGATGCCTCCAAGTAACATCTTGCTTTTCTGCAGTATTTGACGGCGGATGCCCAGACGCCGACGGCTGCACCAAAAGCTGACGATCACAGGGTTTGAACCTAGGCATATGCCTTAAACCTCTACTGGACCTCTGTCTGAGCCTTTGACAATAGTCTCGGTACACAACGGCTCTATAAATGTATCCTGTTTATATCAAAATAAAGAGTTCATTTCATCTGATTCTAATTGACGTGTGCTCTACACTTTAAGCCAATCTGCATTGCTGCAAGCAACTTTGCGATAGTGCAACTGCTCCACAATTATTAAGCTCTTATGTTGCACGGAGTGATACATTAGCTATCAATAACCGCACGTAACCCACATGAAGGCCAGATTGCACAAACAACTGTTGCATTTCTAATTCTGCATAAGAATTTTCATCCGGCACGTGTGTTAATCACTGTGATAGTAATGTACTTATTTTGGATTGATCGTTTCAACGGCATATTGTATAACTGTATTGTATGTGCCGCTGTGTCTAGTATAATCACGCCTTTGTCCTCTCCAGGACAAGCTGCAGCTTATTAAGTGAGCGTAAACCAGACGGTCAGACAAGTGAACCGCTTGCTTTTGCCGTAAACTAATTGCAACCGTAACGTGCACCGCAATATTGGAAGTGACCGTCAAGGTGCGATGCGCTTCTAAAATCGTGATTTTCGCTGTATATTGCGAAGATTCCCCGAGCTGTGAAAGTATTTTATTCGAATTATTTTGCAGGTACCTGGCTATCCGGTGTTGTAACTGATGCGGACAACAATAATAGGTGAACCGATCCCAGTTGAAGAATACGCAAGACCGGTTTGATGTGCTCTGATGTTTTCTAGTGTAAACACCAGCAGGCTCTACTGTTACATGGGCTGCACGACAAAGTGGACTGGTGTGTTGGGGTGCACAAAGGAGAGTGGCTTGGTGTTTTCTGGTGTGCACACCAGAGGAGCTTGGTGTCTTCTGTTGTGCGCACGACAGTGACTGCGTGTGTTTTGTTAGGCATATCAGGGTGGTGTAGTGTCATGTGGTGTGCACATCAGGATGGTTTATGCTACGGCATCTACATACCACCGTTGTCTGGTTTTCACACAACATTATAGTCTAGAGTTACTTGGAGTGCACAGAACTGTAGGCTGGGGCTGTCTCGCGTACATGTTAGTATGCTGTGATGCATATTAGTTTTGGTGCACCTGCCTCGGTTTATACTGTTCTTCTGGTTAATGTAGGATTAAGGCTTCTGAATGCTAAATTGCCTACTTTCAAATTAGCACAGTCATCACATTAAAATTTATTACCTTTATTTATTTCTGCATACAGTAGGCCTGAACGGCCATTCCAGAGTGCGGAGTACAGAATACAAATTTAACAAAGAATCAAGAAGCGAAAACAAAAATAACAAAAGATGTAATGCAAGATCGGTGGTTAACATATACAAGATCGAAGAATTCAACTTAGTGACAATGAACGAACATGACCGTGTAAAGCTTTCCACAGTTCTACAGTATGGACAAAAACACCATTCATCTTTCTCGGTGTGGTGGTCAGGAGGAACATTGAGTCAGGATTGTGTAAAGTGGATGTAAGTCCACCCGTTCTGATGAAGCTGCTGGCTGAAATAAGTTGTGCCGAGGTAATCGTGGCACAGACAACTTCAGTGATTCAGTGTGGCAAAAATTCAGGAGCAAAAATAAGATAGCGAGGGAGGTTGCCGAAGCATTCTTTATTCAAAACTCCGGTAATATGTGTGTCGCGAGGCCGACGGTGAGTCTGCACAAACACAGAAATTGATTTTTTAACCACTAAGCTTCATTTTGTTACACGTATTTGCGCCAGAGCATATAATTTGCGTGTTTCTTGCAAAAAACCATTGCTGCTAGTGCGCGATAGATCGTGTTTTTATATCTCATCCCTGTTCGGTCGCGCCATTCTTCCTTGAGTGACGACAGGTATTTCTGTATTCGTTTTCCTTTACTGGGCTTTGTGTCGAAGCATCGTAGAGCAGTAAGCTAAATTATTATCAAACGTCGTAGAAGATCTTGCTAAACACGGTTCTGGAATTGCTCGTATATGTATTCCTGCTTACTTTTGTAGAAGGGAGAATATATCAAACCTAAAGCGTACTGGAAATATGTCGTGCACATAAATGTTATATATATAACATATATATATAACATAAATATATATATATATATATATATATATATATATATATATATATATATATATATATATATATAACTGGTATCCTTGTTTGGGGTATATGATCCTCCAAGCCTTCGCCGCTTTAGGATTTAAATCAACTTTACGGGCATTGCTCAGCCTACAGCAAATGCAATCAGCCGCACACAGTATGACTGGTAAACAGGTACGTCAACGTTCTCACCACGTGCATCTGACCTCCCGGCATATAGAGAGATTTAAAACAGACTCGTTGTCGTCTTTGTCAGCCTTGATCTGTTGCACGACTAACTACATCGTGTAAGACTCGCATTTCGTTTCCCGAGCTAGGTATTTCCTATCTCTGGGGGCACTCGACACCTTGTATCCTGTATAGGTTGCATTACTTGTTACTGCTACTTCTTGCTAGTTCTTTCCACTAGTAGTGTGTTATCTTATGCCGTATTTGTTATATGTAGATCTTTCATTGCGTGAGCACCACATGCTCATATAGCATGAACACCAAATTATGACATTTTTTTTTTAAATCAGAAGGTACAAACAAAAATATTGGTTTAGTGATTATGACGCATAACAAGAGTTCTTTGATGGGCTTGAGCCGATGTGTACAATACATTCGTGTTCGAAAACTCCACAAGAGACACATTTGGAAATCCGTCATTGCGCTTTTTGTTCTAGAAGTAGCACCATTGCCAGAATAAGCGATTTCATTGTTCTTATAGCGTTCCAAAAAGGTTCAAACAGCAGCGCACACTTAGCGAGAAGGAACTTAATTATCACCTTCCATTATATGTGCAAGGAGTTCACATCACACTGACAACTAATGCGGTGACATTTTGCGCCAGCATAGTATACAAATGCCGTAACTATTTTTCCCTCCTGTAACCATTGCGCAGTGGAAGGCCACTCTTCCACGCATGAACAGTATCACTTAGGTGTAGTGTCCCATTTACAAAATGCCACTTATTAAGTATAGTTACAGCGGGGACCTAAAGGAGCGCTGCTATAGAAAAGCACACGTTTTTTTTTTAAATGAAGGCTAATTAAAGAATAAACAGGTCTACAAATGTTTACATTTTTTTAAATGCTGAGGTCACTGATTGTATATAGAAGATGGACTTTCTGTTTTGGGATTATGGAAGCTGTGTTTCGTAACTCACAAGTGATGCACAACTCTCTTTGTCTACGCAGGCAGCAAAGTCAAACCCATTGATAACATGAGGTTCGGCTCTGCGATCTTGCTCTTTACAGTACTTGCAGGTAAGTGTGTCGTGCCAAATGGGACTGCAATAATAATAATAATATTTGGGGTCTTACGTGCCAAAACCACTTTCTGATTATGAGGCAGGCCGTAGTTGAGGACTCCGGAAATTTTGACCACCTGGGGTTCGTTAACGTGCACGTAAATCTAAGCACACGGGTGTTTTCGCATTTCGCCCCCATCGAAATGCGGCCGCCGTGGCCGAGATTCAATCCCGCGACCTCGTGCTCAGCAGCCCAACACCATAGCCACTGAGCAACCAAGGCGGGTGGGACTGCATTGCTTGATACTAATAACAAAATCATTTTCAACATAAAAGTCAATTGAACTCGTAAAGATGGAAAAGTAGACAAACAAAGGTGCTAGAGAGGAGCAAACTCAGGCACGAATGGCAGGTTCAATGATTTTAACGGTGAGATTACGCAATATACCCTCATCAATGCTCTCTCATGTTACCATGTCAGAAGCCATGTGATTCGCTGGTGACTCCTACTTTAGCATTTGATGAAGTTACAAATAGCTTGCACGTTAGCACACGGTTGCAGCTACTCAATATGGCGGTTCACCACTTCGGTGCCCAGGATGACATCAGTACAAGCTATTTAGCTCTGCTTGCAAAATATTCGTTCTTTCGGAGATTTGTCGTTCTGATCTGGTGCTCCCACCTTTGCGCAGCTTTCCTAGCCATGATCACTGCAGCGGACAGAAGTGATGAAATGCGTAGTGGCGATGGTAACTGCAAAAAGGGACGCATGTACGTGTCTCTTTTAACATATTTGATAAGAAATAAAGTATTACGATCAAATAGGCCGACTTTATTATCAAAGGATGAATTAGTTATTAGTTAAAGATATGCGCCAGAAAAGTTTCTCTCTGAGCTTCCTTTTGCAACCTTTTGTTCTGTGCTGTTCCCTGATTCTACCGTTGGTTTATATATACACCGCTGCACCATATATATATATATATATATATATATATATATATATATATATATATATATATAAAGAGAGAGAGAGAGAGAGAGAGAGTGCAGCGGTGGCGCAGAAGTAGAACACCCGCGTGACGTCACACCAGCGAGCGCCCTCTCTCGGTAGCGCCGCAGCGGTGGCGCGCAAGGCTTCGACTCAACCATCGATGCCGCGAGCTGGGGCCCCGTCTCTCCGTCTGGCGTGACGTCACACGGCCACGTAACGCGCAGCTGTCTAAGGAGGCGCCACGACCACCGATGGGCCGAAAGTGCGAGCAGTAATGCTTTCGCAATAAAAGCGGGCTCGTCCTGTGCTACCGGGGCTTAGCGGAGAGACGAGAACTTGGAGTCGGATTCCTGATTAATAAGAATATAGCTGGTAACATACAGAAATTCTATAGCATTAACGAGAAGGTGGCAGGTCTTGTTGTGAAACTTAATAAGAGCTTCTATGAAGACGTGGAATCGGCGATGGGTAAAGTCACAACAATATACAGTATACTGATGGGCGACTTCAATGCCAAGGTAGGCAAGAAGCAGGCTGGACACAAGGCAGTGGTGGAATATGGCATAGGCACTAGGAATAGCAGGGGAGAGTTATTAGTGGAGTTTGCGGAACAGAATAATATGCGGATATGGAATACGTTCTTCCGCAAGCGGGATATCCGAAAGTGGACGTGGAGGAGCCCGAGCGGCGAGGCTAGAAATGAAATAGACTTTATACTCTGCGCTAACCCTGGCTTCATACAAGATGTGGACGTCCTCAGCAAGGTGCGTTGCAGTTACCATAGCATGGTAAGAACACGAATTAGGCTAGACCTGAGGAGGGAACGGAAGAAACTGGTACATAAGAATCCGATCAATGAGTTAGCGGTAAGAGGGAAACTAGAGGAATTCCAGATCAAGCTACAGAACAGGTATTCGGCTTTAACTCAGAAAGAGGACCTTAGTGTTGAAGCAATGAACGACAATCTTGTGGGCATCATTAAGGAGTGTGCAATAGAAGTCGGTGGTAACTCCGTTAGACAGGATAGCAGTAAGCTATCGCAGGAGACAAAAGATCTGATCAAGAAACGCCAATGTATGAAAGCCTCTAACCCTACAGCTAGAATAGACATGGCAGAACTTTCGAAGTTAATCAGCAAACGTAAGACAGCTGACATAAGGAAGTATAATATGGATTGAATTGAACATGCTCTCAGGAACGGAGGAAGCCTAAAAGCAGTGAAGAAGAAACTAGGAATTGGCAAGAATCAGATGTACGCGTTAAGAGATAAAGCCGACAATATCATTACTAATATGAATGAGATAGTTCAAGTGGCTGAGGAGTTCGATACAGATTTATACACTACCGGCGGCTCCCACGACAATAGTTGAAGTGAGAATAGTCTAGAGGAATTCGAAATCCCTAAGGTAACGCCGGAAGAAGTAAGGAAAGCCTTTCGAGCTATGCAAAGGGGGAAGGCAGCTGGGGAGGATCAGGTAACAGCAGATTTGTTGAAGGATGGCGGGCAGATTGTTCTAAAGGAACTGGCCACCCTGTATACGCAATGCCTCATGACTTCGAGCGTACCGGAATCTTGGACAAACGCTAGCATAATCCTAATCTATAAGAAAGGGGACGCCAAAGACTTGAAAAATTATAGACCGATCAGCTTACTGTCCGTTGCCTACAAAGTATTTTCTAAGGTAATTGCAAATAGAATCAGGAACACCTTAGACTTCCGTCAACCAAAGGACCAGGCAGGATTCCGTAAAGGCTACTCAACAATAGAACATACTCACACTATCAATCAGATGATAGAAAAATGTGCGGAATATAACCAACCTTTATATATAGCTTTCATTGATTACGAGGAAGCGCTTCATTCAGTCGAAACCTCAGCAATCATGGAGGCATTGCAGAATCAGGGTGTAGACGAGCCGTATGTAAATATACAGAAAGATATCTATAGCGGCTCCAACGCCACCGTAGTCCTCCATAAAGAAAGCAACAAAATTTCAATAAAAAAAGGCGTCAGTCAGGGAGATACGATCTCTCCAATGCTATTCACAGTGTGTTTACAGGAGGTATTCAGATACCTAGATTGGGAAGAATTGGGGATAAGAGTTAATGGCGAATACCTTAGTAACTTGCGATTCGCTAATAATATTGCCTTGCTTAGATACGAGCTGTCACACAGGGGACCAACTGCAATGCATGCTCACTGACCTGGAGAGGCAAAGCCGAAGGGTGGGTCTAAAAATTAATCTGCAGAAAACTAAAGTCATGTTTACCAGTCTCGGAAGAGAGCAGCAGTTTACGATAGGTAGTGAGGCACTGGAAGTGGTAAGGGAATACATCTACTTACGACAGGTAGTGACTGCGGATACGGATCATGAGACTGAAAGAATCAGAAGAATAAGAATGGGCTGGGGTGCGTTTAGCAAGCATTCTCAGATCATGAACAGCAGGTTGCCATTATCCCTCAAGAGAAAAGTTTATAACAACTGTGTCTTACCACTACTCACGTACGGGGTAGAAACCTGGAGGCTTACGAAAAGGGTTCTACTTAAATTGAGGACGACGCAACGAGTTCTGCAAGGAAGAATGGTAGGTGTAACGTTAAGGGATCTGTTATATATATATATATATATATATATATATATATATATATATATATATATATATATATATATATATATATATATATATAAATATATGCACTATTACTATAGCCAATTTCTCCCGCATTAGGTGCCCCTTGGTATCAGGGATTAGTGCATGTAACGGGTTCGATAGCTTCGCACCACGAAAAAAGGGAACAGACTCTATTCTTGATGGATCATTACGGGGATGTCATTTTGAGCGAACAAGCACTAGATAAGTTTGCGATGGTAACCCCTGCCGTAGTGACAGGCGTCACCTGAAATATTGTTCCAGTAATCATTTTTAAGCCAGTTTTTATGTTTCCGTCTTGCTTTTATTGGGGTCATGTCAAAAAAAATTCGTGAATACATGCAGGCCCTAGCGGCAGAACCCATAAACTGGGACAGTCACAGCGAAACGAACGAACCCACACATCACATATGGCTTCAGAGTTCCCGCATTCATGTTTTTTAAAGCGGACTTGAAAAACACACGCACAGGAGAAAGCAAACAGACTGCACGAGCACTAGCCAGCGCTCGTGCAGTCCCGCGCTCGTCTAATCTACATGTTTCGCTCAGTGTATTGTTAAAATCTGCGCTGCAAACAACAATGTGGGATCCAGCAACCAACTAAACCGCCTCGCCGCTTTAGCGCCTTTTGGGTTGTTCGCTTGAGGGCTGCATGTTCTACCACCTGTAACGTCTCGAAAGTTTCGAACTTCCTATCTGTGTAGATTTATGACCCACACAGCCCGAAAGTGGCTGTGCCTCTGCGTGTTTTTAGGGGCGGACACAGGCAGTGTTGTGGCATTATAGGACAACCATGCGCGCATCGCTAAAGAACCAGTGCTGTGTCGCAGGTGGACGAACTTGTTCCCATCGCCAATAATTACTTCTATGGCAGTGTCGGCTGTTACGGCTTACTGCTGCTCTAGTAAATGACAGGCGAGTTAGAACAATTTCCGGAGGGCTCAAGATATTGCTTACCGCGTTAGGTGTCTAAAAAAATTGCAATTTCGTGATTAAGAAACTCTAAGTAACGAGACCCCGTGAATGCATTTGCTTAACAGCAATACTGTATTTACTCGAGCGTATTAGTTGAAATGTTAGCAAATCATTATCATCACATTCCATCAGCACAAGGCACCGGATGCTCAGAACTCACTGCATGTACCCAAAGCTGCCATGACAAGGGCTTTGGATTAGACGCATGCGTTTGATCTCGACTGCTAATCTGCTTGTGCACCTAATATTCAGGCTAGTCCACGACTGCCTGGCAATAAACGACGCCCATTGGTCCGCTCTGAAATGTGTGGTCTTTACTGTCACAGTGAGACGCTATCTTATTTTAATATAATTATCTCATCTTAATGCACTATCAATTCTAATGCATCTCGCGAACGAGCAATGCAGTGGCGTATGAAATATTCCACCGTTACCAATTCATTTACTTTAGTGAGTGAATAACAGTCTTCTGCAAATCATTTCATAGAAGACACAATGATCTGAGACTGCAGAATTCCATTTTCAAGTTTGGACATCTGTTCATTGCGGAGGTTTGTGACTTGCCGATTTTAACCATACCGATTCAACCGGTAACTGTCCGTTAATTGCATACGCAGCTGTGTACTCTAGGGTTACCATTTTTCCTCGTCTTGTATACGTTTCATCCGGTCAAGTCAGCGTACACCTGAGGTTCGCACTGTAGACAGTCCTGTACTGGCTTTTTTTGACAAGCAAGGCATCTTTCCCTTAAAGCTCTTTTCTACGTAGTGATTGTCACGACAGCAAATGGGGACATGTCATAAATTTTATGTTCTTGCTTTATGAAGCGACAAGAAAAAAACATTGAGAAATTCTCGCACGGCTTACAAATATTTTTGTTGCTTCAGTCCAGTCGCATTTCAGTGCCTGTCATTTATTGTTTACTGATGTTTGGGATTTTACGATACAAAAACATATGTTTGGACCCTATGGCTGTCATCCACCGCAGCGCCCACTATGAGATTATTTATTATAACGTTAGCCATACAAAGCTACTATAGCCTTCTACTCGGGTACTATGGAGGCAAATTACAAAGCGTTAAGCCACGTCACCATGAAGTACGAAAAACACTGATGAAAAAAGATGACAGGCCAGATAGGGAAAGAAAAGGCCAAGTGCAAGTTCAAAGAAGGCGATAGGAAAAGGCGACTGCCGATTTCCCCCGTATGTGTCAGTCCGGAAGAGCTATCTAAGCGTAACCATGGCCAAATGGCTTCGTTTTCTCTGCCGAGGAGCCTTCAAGGTTGTAGCACTTTGCGTTGGTTAATCGACAGGATCCCTCTCTCCGGGCATCGGAAAGCAGCGAATTGCTGCACGTGGGAGTGTCCCTCGTGCGTGGGTCTTTGACGCCAACTTGAGTAAGTAGGCATGAGTGGGCAGCTGGCAATGCTCAGCAGACCATAAATACTTACGATCGCTTAGTGCAAACAAGGAGGGACGAAAGAAGGCAAGGAAACCTTTTGTTCATTCCAAGATGGAAGGGAACAAGGTTTCTCTAGTTCCCTCCATCCTTCCTTTCTGCACTAAGCAATAAAGAATATTTGTGGTCTACTAGCAGTATGAACCGACTAGCACCGCCACATGTGCTACTGGGAATGTGTGAATCTAAAATGACGAGAAAAATCCTTTCTGTTTATCTAATGTTGTGCAGAATTGTACCCACGTGACAAGGTTTCCCAAACCCACAGGAACGTCTGCGTAAGCAGGCATTTGACGTTCTCCGACACCACGTACCCAAGCACATCTCTGTTGGGTCCTCCCGCGTGTAGCCTTGCGCGACATAACTTTGTCTGGGCAAAGATTGATTCTAGGGGTTGCCGATGCTGCGTGTTTGGAGCTTTAAGCCAGACCTGCCCCCCCCCCCCCACCTCGGGCGGAGGCAACATACCTCCTTTGCCACTGCTTCACATAGGCGGCGGCTCCAGATTCACCCATCTGGAGGAAACCAGTAGTGGCATTTCCTATTCTGATGATGGTGATGATGGCCTGATACAATCACTCGTACCCACACTGGGGGATTGTTTTAGTTCCCTTCTGGAATGGCGACCAAGAATTCTTATATCTTCGTCTTTCTCTCTCACTGTCAATCTTTCCTGTCTTCTAGTCAGTTCATTTAACTTCTTATTTTCTGACGGCAACCGTTACCTTGTCTAATATATATAGTTTCGGGAAAATATATATTAGGTTGTAACGTTGATGCATAGCCGGCGTTTCTAAGTGTTCATCCAGCACATTAGCGTCCCCTTGTTGGTCTTGAGGATTGGGGGCTATCCTCGCCGTCGAATTTTCCACGGCTTACTTTGCAAATGCTGTCCCTCCACCCCCTCCCACAAAAATCATCCTCTAATACAAGGGTGCGCCAATACAATTTTCCTGTTATTTTTATATTACAGTGGAACGTCACCAGACCCAACCGCAACCTGGACGGCATGAAAGAAATGCTACAGAAGTTTATTCCAATGTGCTGTGAGTTTAAGAGACATACATTAAATCTACACAACCCAACTTTCTTCGGCAATACGCTGTTTAACAGAAACACCGAGACGACGCTTTCGCGTCATTCAGTGGTTTAACCATAGTTCTGTAGCTTGCCAACATGTGGCCATTGAAGCTGTGAGGCTGTGTGAGTTCTTGGGGTCCTTGAGGCTGTATCAGTTCGGGCATTTCTTTAATAAATTCATTACTGTTGCGTTACAGTAATATGCCGCCAAATAATCACCTCAGTAAAACAGGATTTGAAAGCTCATATATCCACTTCCACAATCCTACATACTAGTGGGTCATTTCAACGCTCACAACACGTTGTGGGGAGACTCGCGATGCGAGGTGCGTGGTGGCCTCATAGAAAACCTCCTTGTAACTTCTAGAGTGTGTCTCTTCAGTCAGACCTAACCAATGTATTGTAATCTTCACCATAATTGATATTCATCAACAGAACTGTCGATTGGCTACGCTTCCTTTTTCTTTGACTTGGAACGACATGTAATCAAAAATCCATTTCGAATTGAGCTCTTCCCACTAATGTTAATCTGAATAACACAACAAGACTCCCCTCCAATTGCCCCTCGCTGGAAATTGGCATTGCCTGATCGGAAACGTTTTAAGAAATCTACTTACTCAACACGGTATTTTAGAAGTAATTTTAGCATAAATCATGCCGTATCATACTTTATCGCCTTTATCATTGACGCAGCTGAGGTCACTCCTCAAGCAAGTGGCGGCTAATTCAAAAGACGTCTTTCCTGGTGGAATACTAATCGCAGATGGCACGAAGGAGACCAAATAAACCCTGGTGTAAACTACGTGAAGGTCCCACTACTGAAATTCTTTTTCAATTTAAGCATGCTAAACCACAGGGAAGAAGGATGCGACGACAAGCAAGGAAGGCAAACTGGAAGAGGCTTCTTTCACGTATAAATTCCTACACTCAGTCTACTACCATACGGAACGTGACAAGAATGCTAAAGGGACTATAAATACATTCTTTGGCTCTCTCTGCAATTGTTTGTTCGCGCAGTCAAGAAACGTTTGCTAATATGCACCAACTCGTCCAACAACAAGTCCTAATACACATCCGTTGCCTTTAGTAAATGACTAAGTATATAGCGTGGTAGACGCAGGAAAACCTTACAGTGTGCGAGCAACAAATGCAGCTTAGTCTAAACAGAGCGTCAAAATGGGCAGAACAAAAGGCTGTAAGGTTAGCCCCTCAAAAATTACCAGTTTTCTTTTTCAAGGAACTCAAGGCTCGTCCCGGAGTTAGTTACCAAACTACACGGACAACATAATATAACAGAATGCATAACTGGGCTAGTGGGTTTACTTGGATCTTGAAAAAAAAAAAAGACACGAACAAAGAGAGCGGAGATGACGAGGCGCTTACTCTGATGTGAAAAATTTTTTCTAAGGAAACAAATATGTACACAAAAATTAATTATGGCGGCGGCGCAGCTGATTAGTGCTTTTGAAGATATTCTGTGTCTTCAAAAACAGAATAACAAACGCATTCTCTATAGTGGGCGCCTAGATGTGTCCTTCCTGATGAATTATAAAAAAATGTATGATGAATAAAAAAATGTTGAGTTGTTATTAACTGCCGCGTCCTGTTCACTCTCTTCGTTCTCTTCTTTGTGCCCTTTCACAAATTCAAGGCACACGGACAGCAGATACCTGTTGTCAAAGAACGCAAATTTCTAGGCATTGTACTTGATTCATGGCTAAGCTTCATTCGTCGTATCAAATACGTTAAATGTAAATGACTAAAAATGATAAAACTTCTGAAGTTTTTGTCGCACACAACGTAGGGTGGCCACCGAAAGTTCCTCGTCAACCTACACAAGAGCCTTACACGTACATCTTGAGAATACGGCGCCACCCTATCAGTATGCTACACCGAGTTCCCTGAGGACGCTGGACCCTGTTCACGATTAGGCATACACCTTGTGACCGATGCCTTCCGAACACACCAAATACCGAGCCTCTCAGTTGAGTCTCATGAGTTGTCTCTATATCTAAGAGGAAATATGCGAGGTTAACATATTAGACCAACAGTGGAGGAGCCCTTCTGACTTCGTGCTAGAAAGCTGATTGAAGAAAAGCGTATGCCACTTATGGAACACCATTTATTGTGCCCTGCAAAGCTTCTATTACCTTGTCAATGGCAGCTGGTAGAAAGTAGAAGGCCTATAAATAGTAGCTATGCAAGAAGACCGTCACAAAACTGGTTCCCATGTAATAGACCGGTAATACCAATTGAATGTGAATTCAGCTGTGTGGCCGTGAACATGAAAATTAGGTCCGCAATGGTCCTGATGTTCTTTAAAAATACGTTTGCTAGATCAAGTTTCGTCATTATCATAACCAGCCTGGCTACGCACACTGAAGTGCAAAGCCTCTGTCATACTTCTCCAACAACCCCGGGCATGTGCTAATGGTGGCCATATTGTCCCTGCAAACTTCTTAATCCCATCCCCCTGCCTAACTTTCTGCCGCAACCTGGTGCGCTTTCATTTTCTTGGAATCTAGTCTGTAACCCTTAATGATCACCGGTTATCTTCCCTCCTCATTACATGCCCTGCCAATGTCCAATTCGTTTCTTGATTTAGACTAAGATGTCATTACCTCGCGTTTGCTCCCTCACCCAATCTGCTCTCTTCTTATCCCTTAACGTTACACCCATCATTATTCTTTTCTTCAAGTTTATAACGGGCCTAACATTCATGTTCTGCCGATCACTTTGGTGGTATGAAATTTTAGCAATCGTGGACAACTCCTCTGTAGTGGACTGCCTGTAATGCGAAATTTAATAATAGGACACTTAGACTGCAAGATTTGCTCATGCTGCGACTACGTTCTTAAAATCAACACCCCTCTATGGCCACACACAACCTATTTGATCAGGTTAGTCACGGGCCTAATGCTTTGAAAACTCCGCAGTTGGTTGTCTTTAATCGTAAATATCATCCTGGGGCCGTGATACAGCATGCTTATAAACAACATCTATCAGTGCAGGTGCAAAACAGACCTAAAAGCTTTCAGCCACTTCGAACTGTATTCTTCTCTTACAGTAACGCCTTTATATATAAAAAGGTTGTAATGCGCTTGATCTTCGTGGCCCTTCGCCATCTCTTTCCCTAACTCTTCACCATCCACCGCTTTTATAAAGATGGCGTGATCGTCTGCGGAATGGGAGATGCTGCGATAGACATCATGCCAGAACACCAATGATAACGTTGCTTGAATAAAGGTTCCGCTATTCTTTTTATCTCGTATTAGCTCAAAATCAAAAGCACAGATTAACAAAGCGCCAAAATATTTCTAACGTGGAGTTTTGCTGCTTAGATATAGTCTATTGTTAGCTGCAGTTTTATGATTACATTGAATGGCACCCACGTCTCCCATATCCCAATTGTCGTTGCTAAGCTCGCTTGCATTTTCTACTTCGATAACAGACACATTAATTTGCACAGAATTAACGCCTTAGTCTCTTCATTCATGGCAAGGCATTCAATGTGTGCTTTGTTAAATAGTGACCCACTCTACCTCCTTAGTAATATCATTACTGACCTCGCGAGTAAGCGCAATAGTTTAAGATATGACGAAGGTCCGTGGCGTATTCGTTGTGTGTGTGTTGAAAATAGCTTCGAAAATTTTCGGCTGTGCGCGCAGAAGTAGCATTCATATTGTATTGTCTCTTAGGAAGCACGTGAAAACAACACAGAACACGGTGTGCTTGCACAGTAGCTTTATATTGTCATCAGACTGGTCCAGCGTTCCTTGACTAGTTGCACAAGCACCACGTGCCTTGGTCGCAATATCCGCCGCGAGAGCCCAGTGACTTGCAGTGACTCTTGCAAGCGTCGGCCTTGCAGCCAGACGCGCGAGCTGCAGAAAAGCGAAAGGGCCTCAGTGACAATAGTGACGTTCCTTCGTGAACTGTCTCTCTAAACGGAAAATCGTGTACTTCAACTGCAATCGTACCACGACAGGCACACGTGCTACTCTCATTCACTGCTTTTGATAAGCCCAATGAATGCATGTAAAAGGAAGACGGTATGTTTCATCAACTGTATGTGGCGCTTCGTTGTCTTACGTGCCTCTTTCGCTTGCAACTGCTCTGCAACTGCAAGACTGACAAAGGCAACACACTGAGCATCTTTATATCTCTCCGAGCCCGGAATTTCACGTGCACGGGGCGACGTTTAGCGTAGCTGGTTAACGGATGCGCTATGTACGTTTTGCTATTTCTCGGTCGGGGTTATCCACGTGCTTCAGGTCATATTAAATCGTAAAGCAATGAAGCCTTTGAGGACAATGTACTCAGGCGGCGGAAACCGGATACATAATTCTTTGTGATGGCAACGCATATTTACATTCACCACATGCTTAAACGACGTTTTAGGTTTTGTTAAATATCTCATTTTGAAAAATGACTTGGCCTATGCTACCATAAACTGGATCAGGGATGACTTTATAACAAATTTCAGAGTAGGGTGGCTGAAGCTTTTTCAAAATACTGTCTTATGTTGATAACGAACACAGCCAAAAATCGCACTAAACCACTGATCATATGCACACATCAATCGCTGTCATATTGTTCGTTCAGAAATGTTTGTTTACAACTACAACTCATACACCTCTTTTATTACTGCTATGTTCCCCGCAGATTGTCTTTGAAATGTGCATAACACTTATGGATCATCCGGCTCACCACCATTGTTGGGTCACAAGGCGGCAAAGGGACGCAAGAACAAACAAGTAGATTAAGAAGGAAAGAAAAGAATGTTTATGCAGGAGTTACGTGGA
The DNA here is from genome assembly GCF_050947875.1 of Dermacentor variabilis. Classification (NCBI taxonomy): domain Eukaryota; kingdom Metazoa; phylum Arthropoda; class Arachnida; order Ixodida; family Ixodidae; genus Dermacentor; species Dermacentor variabilis. Next base: position 84,728,330 of record NC_134578.1, read on the forward strand.
ACTTAGGGCCACTCAAGGTGGTCTAAGTAAATCCGACACAGCGTTTGCTAAATGTTGTTGCTGAACGGATCCACTCAGTGTCCTCCCAATCAACATTCTGTTATGCAAACGGAAGACGCCGCTTGGTACATTTATCTACTGGTCTTTGCTCCACTCCTTCCTAACTTCTTCTTGCGTCTCGCGCAAGCATAGCACCAGCACTCTACGCACATAGAAGAATACGAGCTGGCGAAACAGTACCATAGGAACCGGTAAGCTTGCATAATTAGAGCAGTCTGCAGGGATTGCAACGAAAAACTCTGCAAGAGAAAGGTTTTCTAACTTACTTTGGCTTGTTGTGGTAAAACAGTGCAGGGTCAGCAAGGCATGTACGAAGACCAGATGTAAAAAATTGTGCAAATACCACACCGAACGGAAATCGGCGGTATAGTACGTAAATGAAAACATTGTTCAGCGTTCCGCAAAGCATTACGGCATTCACAGATGCGGTGCCATATATATATATATATATATATATGTGTGTGTGTGTGTGTGTGTGTGTGTGTGTGTGTGTGTGTGTGTGTGTGTGTGTGTGTGTGTACATGTCTGTATGTGAGTGTGCGTGAAAACTTTTAATCACCGAACCCTGCAGTGAAACAAGTTGCAGAACAGAATCACGTGTGAGGAACAAAAGAAGTTTACTGACGTTTAGGAAGGGCAACGACCTTCACTCCGACCACTGGTATCATGAGGGCAACAGTTCTAAGCACACGCAATTCAATGCAAGTGGTTCTGGAATTCGCAATGGTTGGCAGAAACGTGCCTTTCAGCCCATCAATCAGAGTGGCTTGTTCAGTCACAGAGCCCATTTGTTCAGGGGTGGTATGCAGTAGCGCCTTTCCCATTTTCAGAAAGGTCTTATGCTTCTGGAAATACATATGTGGCAAAAGCTTCGCTACCGATAAAAACTTTAAGTTATGATGAAAGTTGAGGAATGCGTACGATTTATTCTACTTAAGTGTCTTTAAACCGAGCAGAAATAGCTTCATTTGCATGACTTACCATACTTCATTAGCCGATACGACAACGATACGACAACGATAAGACAGTATTTTGAAAAAGCTTCAGCCACCCTACTCTGAAATTTGTTATAAAGTCATCCCTGATCCAGTTTATGGTAGCATAGGCCAAGTCATTTTTCAAAATGAGATATTTAACAAAACCTAAAACGTCGTTTAAGCATGTGGTGAATGTAAATATGCGTTGCCATCACAAAGAATTATGTATCCGGTTTCCGCCGCCTGAGTACATTGTCCTCAAAGGCTTCATTGCTTTACGATTTAATATGACCTGAAGCACGTGGATAACCCCGACCGATAAATAGCAAAACGTACATAGCGCATCCGTTAACCAGCTACGCTAAACGTCGCCCCGTGCACGTAAAATTCCGGGCTCGGAGAGATTTAAAGATGCTCAGTGTGTTGCCTTTGTCAGTCTTGCAGTTGCAGAGCAGTTGCAAGCGAAAGAGGCACGTAAGACAACGAAGCGCCACATACAGTTGATGAAACATATCGTCTTCCTTTTACATGCATTCATTGGGCTTATCAAAAGCAGTGAATGAGAGTAGCACGTGTGCCTGTCGGGGTACGATTGCAGTTGAAGTACACGATTTTCCGTTTAGAGAGACAGTTCACGAAGGAAGGTCACTATTGTCACTGAGGCCCTTTCGCTTTTCTGCAGCTCGCGCGTCTGGCTGCAAGGCCGACGCTTGCAAGAGTCACTGCAAGTCACTGGGCTCTCGCGGCGGATATTGCGACCAAGGCACGTGGTGCTTGTGCAACTAGTCAAGGAACGCTGGACCAGTCTGATGACAATATAAAGCTACTGTGCAAGCACACCGTGTTCTGTGTTGTTTTCACGTGCTTCCTAAGAGACAATACAATATGAATGCTACTTCTGCGCGCACAGCCGAAAATTTTCGAAGCTATTTTCAACACACACACAACGAATACGCCACGGACCTTCGTCATATCTTAAACTATTGCGCTTACTCGCGAGGTCAGTAATGATATTACTAAGGAGGTAGAGTGGGTCACTATTTAACAAAGCACACATTGAATGCCTTGCCATGAATGAAGAGACTAAGGCGTTAATTCTGTGCAAATTAATGTGTCTGTTATCGAAGTAGAAAATGCAAGCGAGCTTAGAAACGACAATTGGGATATGGGAGACGTGGGTGCCATTCAATGTAATTAAAAAACTGCAGCTAACAATAGACTATCTCTAAGCAGCAAAACTCCACGTTAGAAATATTTTGGCGCTTTGTTAATCTGTGCTTTTGATTTTGAGCTAATACGAGATAAAAAGAATAGCGGAACCTTTATTCAAGCAACGTTATCATTGGTGTTCTGGCATGATGTCTATCGCAGCATCTCCCATTCCGCAGACGATCACGCCATCTTTATAAAAGCGGTGGATGGTGAAGAGTTAGGGAAAGAGATGGCGAAGGGCCACGAAGATCAAGCGCATTACAACCTTTTTATATATAAAGGCGTTACTGTAAGAGAAGAATACAGTTCGAAGTGGCTGAAAGCTTTTAGGTCTGTTTTGCACCTGCACTGATAGATGTTGTTTATAAGCATGCTGTATCACGGCTCCGGGATGATATTTACGATTAAAGACAACCAACTGGAGTTTTCAAAGCATTAGGCCCGTGACTAACCTGATCAAATAGGTTGTGTGTGGCCATAGAGGGGTGTTGATTTTAAGAACGTAGTCGCAGCATGAGCAAATCTTGCAGTCTAAGTGTCCTATTATTAAATTTCGCATTACAGGCAGTCCACTACAGAGGAGTTGTCCACGATTGCTAAAATTTCATACCACCAAAGTAATCGGCAGAACATGAATGTTAGGCCCGTTATAAACTTGAAGAAAAGAATAATGATGGGTGTAACGTTAAGGGATAAGAAGAGAGCAGATTGGGTGAGGGAGCAAACGCGAGGTAATGACATCTTAGTTTAAATCAAGAAACGAATTGGACATTGGCAGGGCATGTAATGAGGAGGGAAGATAACCGGTGATCATTAAGGGTTACAGACTAGATTCTAAGAAAATGGAAGCGCACCAGGTTGCGGCAGAAAGTTAGGCAGGGGGATGGGATTAAGAAGTTTGCAGGGACAATATGGCCACCATTAGCACATGCCCGGGGTTGTTGGAGAAGTATGACCGAGGCTTTGCACTTCAGTGTGCGTAGCCAGACTGGTTATGATAATGATGAAACTTGATCTAGCAAACGTATTTTTAAAGAACATCAGGACCATTGCGGACCTAATTTTCATGTTCACGGCCACACAGCTGAATTCACATTCAAATGGTATTAGCGGTCTATTACATGGGAACCAGTCTTGTGACGGTCTTCTTGCATAGCTACTATTTACAGGCCTTCTACTTTCTACCAGCTGCCATTGACAAGGTAGTAGAAGCTTTGCAGGGCACAATAAATGGTGTTCCATAAGTGGCATACGCTTTTCTTCAATCAGCTTTCTAGCACGAAGTTAGAAGGGCTCCTCCACTGTTGGTCTAATATGTAAACCTCGCATATTTCCTCTTAGATATAGAGACAACTCATGAGACTCAACTGAGAGGCTCGGTATTTTGTGTGTTCGGAAGGCATCGGTCACAAGGTGTATGCCTAATCGTGAACAGGGTCTAGCGTCCTCAGGGAACTCGGTGTAGCATACTGATATAGGGTGGTGCCGTATTCTCAAGATGTACGTGTAAGGCTCTTGTATAGGTTGACGAGGAACTTTCGGTGGCCACCCTACGTTGTGTGCGACAAAAACTTCAGAAGTTTTATCATTTTTAGTCATTTACATTTAACGTATTTGATACGACGAATGAAGCTTAGCCATGAATCAAGTACAATGCCTAGAAATTTGCGTTCTTTGACAACAGGTATCTGCTGTCCGTGTGCCTTGAATTTGTGAAAGGGCACAAAGAAGAGAACGAAGAGAGTGAACAGGACGCGGCAGTTAATAACAACTCAACATTTTTTTATTCATCATACATTTTTTATAATTCATCAGGAAGGACACATCTAGGCGCCCACTATAGAGAATGCGGTTGTTATTCTGTTTTTGAAGACACAGAATATCTTCAAAAGCACTAATCAGCTGCGCCGCCGCCATAATTAATTTTTGTGTACATATTTGTTTCCTTAGAAAAAATTTTTCACATCAGAGTAAGCGCCTCGTCATCTCCGCTCTCTTTGTTCGTGTCTTTTTTTTTTTCAAGATCCAAGTAAACCCACTAGCCCAGTTATGCATTCTGTTATATTATGTTGTCCGTGTAGTTTGGTAACTAACTCCGGGACGAGCCTTGAGTTCCTTGAAAAAGAAAACTGGTAATTTTTGAGGGGCTAACCTTACAGCCTTTTGTTCTGCCCATTTTGACGCTCTGTTTAGACTAAGCTGCATTTGTTGCTCGCACACTGTAAGGTTTTCCTGCGTCTACCACGCTATTTACTTAGTCATTTACTAAAGGCAACGGATGTGTATTAGGACTTGTTGTTGGACGAGTTGGTGCATATTAGCAAACGTTTCTTGGCTGCGCGAACAAACAATTGCAGGGAGAGCCAAAGAATGTATTTATAGTCCCTATAGCATTCTTGTCACGTTCCGTATGGTAGTAGACTGAGTGTAGGAATTTATACGTGAAAGAAACCTCTTCCAGTTTGCCTTCCTTGCTTGTCGTCGCATCCTTCTTCCCTGTGGTTTAGCATGCTTAAATTGAAAAAGAATTTCAGTAGTGGGACCTTCACGTAGTTTACAGCAGGGTTTATTTGGTATCCTTCGTGCCATGTGCGATTACTATTCCACCAGGAAAGCCGTCTTTTGAATTAGGCGCCACTTGCTTGAGGAGTGACCTTCTTAGCTGCGTCAATGATAAAGGCGCTAAAGTAGGATACGGCATGATTTATGCTAAAATTACTTCTAAAATACCGTGTTGAGTAAGTAGATTTCTTAAAACGTTTCCGATCAGGCAATGCCAATTTTCAGCGAGGGGCGATTGGAGGGGAGTCTTGTTGTGTTATTCAGATTAACATTAGTGGGAAGAGCTCAATTCCAAATGGATTTTTGATTACTTGTCGTTCTAAGTCAAAGAAAAGGGAAGCGTAGCCAATCGACATTTCTGTTGATGAATATCAATTATGGTGAAGATTACAATACATTGGTTAGGTCTGACTGAAGAGACACACTCTAGAAGTTACAAGGAGGTTTTCTATAAGGCCACCACGCACCTCGCATCGCGAGTCTCCCCACAACGTGTTGTGAGCGTTAAAATGACCCACTAGTATGTAGGATTGTGGAAGTGGATATATGAGGTTTTAAAAATCTATTTTACTGAGGTGACTATTTGGCGGCGTATTTCTGTAACGCAACAATAATGAATTTATTAAAGAAATGCCCGAACTGACACAGCCTCAAGGACCCCAAGAACTCACACAGCCTCACAGCTTCAAGGGCCACATGTTGGCAAGCTACACAAGTATGGTTAAACCACTGAATGACGCGAAAGCGTCGTCTCGGTGTTTCTGTTAAACAGCGTATTGCCGAAGAAAGTTGGGTTGTGTAGATTTAATGTAAGTCTCTTAAACTCACAGCACATTGGTATAAACTTCTGTAGCATTTCTTTCACGCCGTCCAGGTTGCGGTTGAGTCTGGTGACGTTCCACTGTAATATAAAAATAACAGGAAAATAGTATTGGTGCACCCTTGTATTAGAGGATGATTTTTGTGGGAGGGGGTGGAGGGACAGCATTTGCAAAGTAAGCCGTGGAAAATTCGACGGCGAGGATAGCCCCCAATCCTCAAGACCAACAAGGGGACGCTACTGTGCTGGATGAACACTTAGAAACGCCGGCTATGCATCAACGTTACAACCTAATATATATGTTCCTGAAGCTACATATATTAGACAAGGTTAACGCTTGCCGTCCGGAAAATAAGAAGTTAAATGAACTGACTAGAAGACAGGAGAGATTGACAGTGAGTGAGAAAGACGAAGATGTAAGAATTCTTGGTCGCCATTCCACAAGGGAACAAAAACAATCCCCCAGTGTGGGTACGAGTCATTGTATGAGGCCATCATCACCATCATCAGAATAGGACAATGCGACTACTGGTTTCCTCCAGATGGGTGAATCTGGAGCCGCCGCCTATGTGAAGCAGTGGCCAAAGAGGTATGTTGCCTCCGCCCGAAGGGGGGGGGGGGGAGGGAGGCAGGCAGTTCTGGCTTGAAGGTCCGAACTCGCAGCATCGACTCAACCCCTAGAATCACTTTTTGCCCAGACAAAGTTATGTCACGCAAGGCTACACGCACGAGGGCCCAACAGAGATGTGCTCGGGTACCTGGTGTCGGAGCACGTTAAATGCCTGCTTACGCAGACGTTCCTGTGGGTTTAGGAAACCTTGTCACGTGGATAAAATTCTTCACAACATTAGATAAACAGAAAGGATTTTTCTCGTCATTTTAGATTGACACATTCATAGTAGCACATGTGGCGGTGCTAGTCGGTTCATACTGCTAGTAGACCACAAATATGTTTATTGCTTAGTGCAGAAAGGAAGGATGGAGGGAACTAGGGAAACCTTGTTCCCTTCCATCTTGGAACGAAAAAAAAGGTTTCCTTGCCTTCTTTCGTCCTTCCTTGTTTGCACTAAGCTATCGTAAGTATTTATGGTCTACTGAGCATTGCCAGCTGCCCACTCATGCCTACTTAGTCAAGTTGGCGTCAAAGACTCACACACGAGGTACTTTCCCACATGCCGCAATTCGCTGCTTTGCAATGCCCGGAGAGAGGGATCCCGGTTAATTAACCAACGCAAAGCGCTACGACCTTGAAGGCTCCTCGGCAGAGAAAACGAAGCACTTTGGCCATGGGTTTGCTTAGATAGCTCTTCCGGACTGACACATACGGGGGAAATAGGCAGTCGCCTTTTCCTATCGCTTTCTTTGAACTTTCACTCGGCTTTTTCTTTCCCTATCTGGCATGTCTTCTTTCTTCATCAGTGTCTTTCTTGCTTCATCGTGACTTGGCTTAACGCTTTGTAATTTGCCTCCATAGTATCCGACCGGAAGGCTATAGTAGCTTTGTATGCCTAGCGTTATATTAAATACTCTCATAGTGGGTCGTGCGGTGGAGGACAGCCATAGGGGCCAAACATATGCTTTAGAATGGTAAAATCTGAAACATCCGTAAACAGTAAATGACAGGCACCGAAATGCGACTGGACTGAAGGAACAAAACTATTTGTAAGCCAGTGGGAGAATTTCGCAATGTTTTTTCTTGTCGCTTCTTAAAGCGAGAACATAAAATGTATGACATGTCCCCATTTGCTGTCGTGACAATCACTGCGTAGAAAAGAGCTTTAAGGGAAAGATGCCTTGTTATCTTCTGGCAAAGAAGCCAGTAAAGTTCTGTCTACAGTGCGAACGTCAGGTGTACGCTGACTTGACCGGATGAAACGTATACAAGACGAGGAAAAATGGTAACCCTAGACAGCTGCGTATGCAATTAACGGACAGTTAGCGGTTGAATCGGTATAGTTAAAATCGGCAAGTCACAAACCTCCGCAATATACAGATGTCCAAACTTGAAAATGGAATTGTGCAGTCTCAGATCATTGTGTCTCCTCTGAAATGATTTGCAGAAAACTCTTATTTACTGACTAAAGTAAATGATTCGGTAACGGTACAATATTTCATACGCCACTGCATTGCTCGTTCGCGAGATGCATATGAATTGATAGTGCATTAAGATGAGATAATTATATTAAAATAAGATAGCGTCTCACTGTGGCAGTAAAGACCACCCATTTCAGAGCGGACGTATGGGCGTCGTTTATTGGCAAGCGGTCGTGGACTACCCTGAATATTAGGTTCACAAGCAGATTAGCAATCGAGATCAAACGCATGGGCCTAATCCAAAGCCCTTGTCATGGCAGCTTTGGGTGCATGCAGTGAGTTCTGAGCATCCGGTGCCTTGTGCTGCTGGAATGTGATGATAATGATTTGCTAACATTTCAACTAATACGCTCGAGTAAATACAGTATTGCTGTTAAGCAAATGCATTCACGGGGTCTCGGTACTTAGAGTTTCTTAATCACGAAATTGCAATTTTTTAGACACCTAACGCGGTAAGCAATATCTTGAGCACTACGGAAATTGTTCTAACTCGCCTGTCATTTACTAGAGCAGCAGTAAGCCGTGACAGCCGACACTGCCATAGAAGTAATTGTTGGCGATGGGAACAAGTTCGTCCACCTCCGGCACAGCACTGGTTTTTTAGCGATGTGCGCATGGTTGTCCTATAATGCCACAACACTGCCTGTACCCGCCCCTAAACACACGCAGAGGCACAGCCACTTTCGGACTGTGTGGGTCATAAATCTACACAGATATTAGGAAGCTCGAAACCTTCGATACTTTACAGGTGGTATAACATGCAGCCCTCAAGCGAACAACCCAAAAGGCGCTAAAGCGGCGAGGCGGTTTAGTTGGTTGCTGGATCCCACATTGTTGTTTGCAGCGCAGATTTTAACAATACACTGAGCGAAACATGTAGATTAGACGAGCGCGGGACTGCACGAGCGCTGGCTAGTGCTCGTGCAGTCTATTTGCTTTCTCCTGTGCGAGTGTTTTTCAATTCCGCTTAAAAATATGAATGCGGGAACTCTAAAGCCATATGTGATGTGTGGGTTCATTCGTTTCGCCGTGACTGTCCCAGTTTATGGGTTCTGCCGCAAGGGCCTGCATGTATTCACGAATTTTTTTTTGACATGACCCCAATAAAAGCAAGACGGAAACATAAAAACTGGCTTAAAAATTATTACTGGAACAACATTTCAGGTGACGCCTGTCACTACGGCAGGGGTTACCATCGCAAACTTATCTAGTGCTTGTTCGCTACAAATGACATCCCCGTTATGATCCATCAACAATACAGTCCGTTCCCTTTTTTCGTGGTGCGAAGCTATCGAACCCATTACATGCACTAATCCCTGATACCAAGGGGCACCAAATGCGGGAGAAATTGGCTATAGTAATGTTGCACACGTGAAAGGACGTTTAAGTACGTAGGAACGTGTCCGTACTTAAGCCGATTGTCTGTATGCAAATTGTGGTAAAGGGAATTCGTGTAAATATTATATTTCATCGAGCTTATCTGCAGGAAAGAGTTGAGAAAAAATAGCTCAACCAGGCGCAGAAAATTCGTTGATTACTAAAAAGTTTCTGAATTGGAACTTTCAAACATACCGAAATGGCGTAGCGTTTATTGCAGCTGCCGCATATTCTGGCATTTAGTAAAGAAGATAAAGAGAGTCACACGTCTCTTTGCAGATATATTCACAATATAAAAGTTGCCACATTCTATTCTTGACGATTTCAATATTATGATTGTGGGACGATCTGACACCAGAAGCGAAACTTATTTCTTTCGTCACTTCATGTTAGGCGCGAGTGTTCAACATGTTATTAGAGAATCATGCGCTGTGCGAACTGTTAGAATAATATTCAGAAAAAATACAAAATTCTCCGTTATCAAGAGTGTTGTGTCTAGAATGAGAGCGGAAGTAGCATGTGTTGATCTTAGTTCTCATAAATTATTTTTGCCGTGTAATTTAAAAAGCCAACCATACAGTACGAACAAATCGGAGCAGCCTCTGTTTGTGACCGCATCCTCCTGCTATCCTTAAATGTAGCAGCTGAATTTATTAGACCCTTTAAATGATCACCAGAACGCTCAAATACAGTATCTCTCTCTCTCTCTCTCTAAGTCTCTCTCCATATATAAATATATATATAAATATATATATATATATATATATATATATATATATATATATATATATATATATATATATATATATATATATAGATCACAACGTCAGAATCAGGGAACAGCACAGAACCAAAAGGTTGCAAAAGGAAGCTCTGACAGAAACTTTTCTGGTGCATATTTTTTATTGCTAACTAATTCATTCATGGATAATAACCTCGGCTTATTTGATCGTAATAATTCCTTTCCTATCAAATATGTTAAAACAGACACGTACATGCATCCCTTTTTGAACCGTGTTTAGCAAAATCTTCTACGACGTTTGATAATAATTTAGCTCACTGCTCTATGATGCTTGGAAACAAAGCCCAGTAAAGGAAAACGAACACAGGAATACCTGTCGTCACTGAAGGAAGAATGGCGGGCATACATGGATGAGATATAAAAACACGATCGATCGCGCACTAGCAGCAATGGTTTTTTGCAAGAAACACGCAAATTATATGCTCTGGCGCAAATACGTGTAAAAACCTAAAGCTTAGTGGTTAAAAAATCAATTTCTAGTTCGTGCGGTCTCACCGTTGGCCTCGCGACCACATGTTACCGGCGTTATGAATAAAGAATGCTTCTACTACCTCCCTCGCTATCTCATTTTTGCTCCTTGACACTACCTTGGTTTTATTTAGCAACGGCTTGCCCTTAAATTGTTCGCAATGTAGGCACATATTAGATGACAGCTGCGCTTACGGAAGCGCTGCGTGTTCTGTTAATCGCCTATTCAAACGCGGCACTGTTTGGCAAATATACCACAAACAGGAGGACCGGGTAATCATATATGCTACACCCTTTCCACACTCTGCCAAGCCTTCACGGTTTTTAAAATCCCGCCCACTCTTGCTTATTACCTTCAACTTATCCTCCTACCACTGCGAAAATACGGCGCAATTTCTTTCTTGCCGAAAACACGACATTTATGCCATAACATTGACTTGCCTTTTTCAAGCGGTGGGACATGCGCAGATATGGAATACTGGCCACTGGCTACTCAATAGCGTTGAATTTTGTTCCCACGATACCTTTTGCTTCTAAGTTTAACTTCTTCAGCAATCTTTCACTGTTCAAGGCTAACTTACTTACTGGATAACTTGACTGTATAAGCCTGATGAGTTGGTTAGAAAAAGCTTCAATGATTCGATGCAGGCAAGACTTGGGAACGCAGATTCTATGCAAGATGTGACCATACCTTGTTCACCTGCTGCGAGTGATCAGAACATAAATCCAAAATGGGCTTCCCATACTTCGGTGAACACACCCGATGAGCATGGTGACAGCCAATTAGGATATTACAAAACAAAAAACCGAATGGTCTGCTTCCTCAATACTTTAAAGGCGAAGCTCAGACCGTTACGCCCCTCTTGAAATGTCTTGTGCCCATTCACTATAGTATACATGGAACCGCTCGCTCCAAGAAAAACCAAAATAATCGTCAAGATAACGGATCGTTTTAGCAGAATACGTTCCAAAATACCAGCAAGCTCCCGATCAATTTTACTCACGTAAAGTTCACCAAGTATTGGCACCAACGTGGGAACCTATACAAATTCTCAATCTCTGCGTATAAACATCATCAAACCAAACGACCAGCGTCGAGAATAAGTACACGGACAGCAGTTCCAGAAAGGCACCGACGGAAACACCCCATTGTCTTGGAAATACAGTTCATTATTTTTTTATGTACGTAGTCTTGCAGAAAACTCATGAATGTGTCATGCTCCAAAGAGTAGAATAAGTTCTCCATGTCAATGCTAAACACACACATGGGCAAGAAGCAGTTGTCGTCAGGAACTCGATGACGTAACCAGAGTTCTTCACATGGAAGGGATCCTCGATGCACAGTGAAGAGAGGTTATTTGCAGTTATCCAGACATCAAATACTGCCAGGTTCAATGTTCAGATACTATTACCAGAAAGAGGTTGCCTCCTTGGAGTGCTTCAAGAGTAAAGAAGCGTCTGCGCAAATGTCCCTTCCCATTTTTCAGAGTCGCACATAGCTTCTCTAACTTTAGCTCCCCCAATAAGCTAATAGCAATCTTCTTCAGGTCCGCGGGTCTAACCGTTGCTTTCCTTAGGTAATTCATACTCATGGAAGAATGGAGCACACGAACAGCGCCGAGATAGGAAAACACGGTCGAGCGCACACTAGGAACAATGGTTTATTGCGGAAGACGCCTAAATTATGTACTGTGGCGCAAACACGTGTCACAGCTTAAAAATGAATGCTTAAACAATCAATATCTACTTCGTGGAGAGTCACGAATGGCCTAACAACACGTATTTCACCGGATTTATCAATACGGAATGCATCAGCAATCTCCCTCGCTCTCCTATCATTGTTTCTTCAGAGTATCTTGGTTTTATTTAGAAGCAATCGGCACCTAAATTGTTTGCAATGTAGGCACATATTAGACGATGCCTTCTCTTTCGAAGAAGATCTGTGTCCATTATTCGGTTATCCCTGTCCTTTTGCATCATTACACCTTGAATATGGATCACCGACACGCCCAACAGTCGGTAATCCCTGTCCTACTTGGTCTTCAAGAATGTTCCCTTTACTGCTAAAATGCAAGCGCCTATTACGATCCCACTGATTCTGGCATGCATTCAACGCCATGATAAATAAACAAAATTTGATAGTCACTTACGTATCCTTAGGTTATTTGAATGAGAAAGCATTAGGACTTGTCTTAGTTATCACCTTAATTCAGAACTCCACCATAATCTACATCAGACTAATTTGTACAAACCTTACTCTACCTTAATCCACTTTAATCCATCTTAGTTGAGCTTAATTCTCCTGAATACCTTTATTCCGTTAATATAATTCTAGGATTCGGCCACGGCATCCGACCGACGCCTTGGCTGTGCACCATGGCATTGCGCCGTGCAAGCTCCCGCAGGTGCAGCGCCGGGAACTGGACGTGGTCACTTGGTCACGCGGGTTTTCCTGCCATCTCATGTTAAGGTCGGACGTTCGCCGGATTTTCCTCTTCATGGGCCATATCAGGGTTACACTTTAATAAAGCCGCCGTCATTCCAATTGCACCAGGAAACCAAAATTCGCATCTGCGACGCAGGAAAGTTTGGGCGGTGCACCCTATCTTGTGATGGATTGTGTAAAAGCTACTTGATGGGTCTTTTTTCACGGTGTTCGAAGACTTGGAGCGAAGGCAATCTGAGTTCGGCGTGACTTAGGGAACCCCGATCGCCTTTCGCGTTTCATAGCACGCTTCTGCGCCCAGGCTGACCGCTACCACCTAGGGAGGGAAAATATGGTTGTCATGGAGACGTCGTCTTATTACAATATCGTCAGAATTGAAGAATCGACATCTCATTGTCGTCATGCCATCGCCGTTATACGTATTTGTCGTTTGATCGCTGTAGTATCCTGTGTCGACTTCCAGTTTCGGTTTCGAATCGGTTACGTCATGGCGCCACTCAGTGCCAAACGCTGTAAGTACACCTGCTGCGCTTCCCCTCGCTGGAAAAAAGTCATCCTTTGTGTGGTCCCGGACTCGAGCAGTCCGGCTTTTCACTGAGGCGCTTCGCGGCCCGGCTGTTGGGCCTCATGTCGTAGGTCCCGCGTCCGGCCGCCCCGTCGAAGCTACTACAAACAGGCGACGAGGCAAACCGTTTACTCTGCTGCCTACTTGTCTTTGCTGTTCAACTTCTGCTGCTATCCTGCTTCCGAAAAGCAAGACGCCGCAGCTACGTCTCCTTCTCCGTCAACTGCAACTCCCCCTCGTTTGTTCTCGGTGCCCAGCATGGCGTTCATACCACCCATGCCGCCTTTCCTGGCGCTACCCGATACTCCTGCGGTACCGTGGCTCACGTGGAAACGTCACTTTTGCACGTTTCTGGAGACAACTGGAGGCGAGGCACTTCAAGACGACATGAAGAAAGCACAGTAACTTATGCCTCGAGGGGCGTCGTCTCTACGTCGATCTCGCGTTGCAGACGGACCTGATCGGTCCGTCTGCATCTACTACGGATCTACTACGGATACTACTACTACGGATCTACTACGGATCTACTACGTTCGAAGACATTCTTCGCATCTTCGACCAGCATTACGAAGAAAGCACCTGCCCCCTGGTGCACCGTATTATCTTCAGGGACAGAAAGCAGCTACCCGGGGAAACATTTCAGGACTTCGTCACCGCGTTACAAAGGCTAGCGCCTGCTTGTACGTTCGGCGCTTGGCACGACGAGTCCCTTCGTGACCAAATCCTGCAAGGCAAGGATACAAGAGGGGTTACTTTACGAAGGATCATCCCTTACACTCAAGAAAATCCAAGAAATCGAACGAAGCTTATGTAAGTTCACAAGCAACTTCAAGTCTTCAACAGCTAGTCTTTCTAGCGTGTCTCGACGCAACACCAAGATGGCGACGACAGCCACCACCTTCCTCGCCCGGGCGCGCAAATGGCGGTACCCGCCACCCTTCTCCGTCGAACCGGCGGCTTCAAGATGGCGCCCAACGGAATGGCGGAAAACCACGACCTGAGGAGGCCGGCCAACATGGCGTCCGGCCAGAACTCCGTGAAGCCAGTCGAGACGTAGCAGTCCATTGCTACCGATGGGGCTCGCCTCACCACATCGCATACGAACCAGGCTGTCCGGCCAAACGCGTTACCTGCCGTGCTCGCGGAAAAGTGGGACATTACGCTTCAGTTTGACGTTCGAGGAACCGAACGCATCGACAGTCCCCTGCTCGAACGCAGCTTGTTTCCGCTAGCCCTTATACAGAATCAGCCCCCAATTGTAAGCACAGACACCCGTCTGTGCTTACAATTAAAGAACAAAATTTTCGTCCGGCAACAATTTACGCCGAAGTGCTCGTTGTGAATACAGCACTCGAGTTACTCGTGGATGCAAGAGCTACGGAGTCGCTGATGAACATTTGTATGAAGAACATTTCAAGGTTTTTATATTATCTCCTTCGAGTCTCCGGCTCAAGAATGATTCACAGCAAGAAATTCTGCGTTCAGGACATTGCTCCCTGCTCGTCAAGTACCGCAACGAGGCTGCAGTAGTCACATTTCATGTCACGAACCAAGGCACTTCTCTTTTGGGCTTAGACGTCAATCAAGCTTTGGGCATTGACATTCAAGGGTCTTCGCTCACATACCACTTGTCAGGATTTCCAGCTGACCCAAGCGTTCAGCTTCCGTTTCTGCCGCACAACGCTCCTTTGGAGTTCACCCATTTGTTCTTAGGACAATTGGGACATGTAAAGGGCTTCGTCCACGACGTTCGTCTCCGAGCTTCAGTGCAACCAGTCTCAGCGAAGCTGCGTCCTCTACCTCTGGTTCTCCGTGAGCAAGTCTCCGCCGAACTGCAACGGATAAAATTAGCTGATATCATCGAACGAGTCACTGCGTGTGAGTGGATTTCTCCGCTCGTCGTCATTCGAAGAAGGACAATTTCATTTGACTTTGCGTCTATTTTAGAGAGCCCAAAAAGGCTATCGTCATACACCTTTCCACCACCGAGGGATGACGAACTGTTGCATCGACTCGCTGGTGCTATTTTCTTCAGCAAGTCGGACTTGCAGTCTGCTTATCATCACGTTTTATTGTCCGAGAAAAGCCGTGAGCTTACTATTTTCATCACTCTTTCGCTTCAAGCGTTTGTGTTTCGGATTGTCATCTACGCCTTCCGCTGTCCAAGTACCTTGTGCTGTGCATTCCTTGTGTTGTGCAAGTACTTTGTGTTGCGCATTCCAGTGACTACCCATTTCTTGATGATGGTTTCCCACCTTTTCTTCCAGTTACTACTGGTAGAGAGAATACCTTACATTTTTTGTAACGTAAACGTGCACTACGCACAATGTTCCGTCCATGACAGCCACAGAGCTGTCTCGAGTAGGGCTTAGGGCGAATGAGCCCCCCATCAGTGCTGTCCTAGGAGACACACTGATGTTCGCATTGTCTATTTGTACTCGGTGAACTCTTTATCATGTGTGGTCTGTATGTGCAATTGTGCACATCTACCTTGTCTTCCCAAGACTAGTACTTTGCAGAACCGTAGTGCAATCTGTTCATTTTCAGTATCCATGTTGGTGTGTCTCTTAAAATGAAGCCAAAGGTGTCCTCTAAGAAAAAGAAGTCTGTGATAAGTACATGTACCTGACTGTTCTATTGTATAAAGATGCCATCATCAAACACGCGTGTTACAGTGCTGGCATGTGCTCTTTAGTCTACTCAGTTCAAGTCAATGACAGGGCATGTAGTGAGCAGCATTACCACTGCGATTATTTTTCCATTTGGCCAACGCCACCTAAATGATAAATGTCCATTACTCACACCAGTAGAAAATCCTATTCATTGTCTAATGATAAATGATAGCATGTCGAAAATTTACATTGGAAAATCCTCTTTATGTAACGCTTACACTTCTGTGTTCTTCTGTAACTGCGTGGTCTGCGTGTAACTACCCGGTCGTGTGGCTGCTATTCTAGTGCACTGGTCCATTGCCACTAGAAAAGAATGTGTTTTCCTTACTCCTGTAGCCTTTTTCTTAAACTCTTCAAAATCCACCCGGATGACTTCAAACGGTATGTCAGAATGACGAGGTAGAACCATCTCGTCTGTTTTCTGAAGGTACTTTACTTATGGACTTGACGCTGATGGCAAGACTGCACGTACCGCTGGACGTCCTCTTTCAAGTGTTTCCATCGGAAACGTTGAAAAATCTTGCGATAAGTTCGCCAGAACCCGTCGTGCCCGCCAGAGTCCGGGGAGTCACGATAATGTTGCCAGATTCTAGGCACCATTGTTTTTCGGACTATGAACTTTCCACCGTGGAGTTGCAATTCTTCAGTTCCCTCCCACAGCAGAGCTGCGCTGACAGTCTCCTGATCTGGGGTTACCTCAAGCCTGGAGAGTGCGTCTGCATCCTTCAGGTGTTCTCCAGGTCTGCGATGGACCACGAACACAAACTGCTGTTGTTGACTCACCCACCACGCAATTTTTACCCTAGGCTCTCCGAGGTTAAGGATATATGTTAACGCTTGGTGATAGGTAAAGGGCGTGAAGCTCCTGCCATACATGTAAGGTCTAAAATAAAGTACGGCCATTAGGACTGCCAAACCTTCTTTCTCCGTAGTCGTGTAATTTAGTTGCGCTTTGATAATGTATACCAATAATATCCCACAACTTTTTGTTGCTGGCTCCGTCGAGATTCTGAATCCCTCTGGTAAAGCAATGCACCTATGCCGTAATGAGAAGTGACGTTCAGCTCGAAGGGCAACTTGAAGTCTGGAAAAGTCAGAATTGGGTCAGACGAAATGATGCTCACAAGGCTTTGATAAGCGAACTCACACTCTGCTGTCTACTGAAATGGCACATTCTTCTGGGTCATTTCTGTGAGGCGCTTTCTTTTCGTGGCATGATCTCTAAGGAAAGCCCGAAAATGTCCTATAAAACTAAAGAGCAAGAAGCTAAGGAACTCACTTCTCATGTATACGGCAAGAAACAGCGTGCGTCAGGGCTGCAGAATATTCAGACACAATGCTTCTTTCCTATTGTCACTGAATACTGAGAAAGTATCTTGTGAAATATTTTACGTTGTAGCCTTAAAAACGTAAACTTGCTCCTAATGCATTTAGTCACGCTATAAGCATGCGCAGGGGAAAGTTCCTCTCCCTTCAATTATCAAGTAGGTTTCTTGAAGGGAAAGGCTTCATGATACTAATACTAATAATAATAATAATAATAATAATAATAATAATGTTTATTGCCACAAGATATACAAAAGAACACAAACAGGCCGATCTAAGCCTCAGTTGGCTTGTAGGACCGTGTCTATGAATATGATAGACAAGGCAAAATAATAATAATAATTATAATAATAATAATAATAATAATAATAATAATTTTGTTTAATTAATAGCTTCAGAATGGCAAGCTTCCGGATGACTGGAAAACAATATTCAAACCTTTACGCAAATCGGGAAGCAAGAAATGTATAAAAAAGCTATTGGCCAATTTCTCTGACTTCGACAACATGCAACATTTGCGAACACGCAATATATAAGCATGTAATCCGTTTCCTTGGTGAGCATTGCGTATTGACAAACGCTCAGCACGGGGTTCGGCAGGACTTTTCCTCAAACTCTCAGTTAGTAGAAACATTTCATAATTTTGCCAACACTATAAATAATAGAAAACAAACCGACGCTATATGCATGGATTTCAGCAACATATTCGACAAAGTAGCCCCCAGCAAACTATTTTACAAATTAAGTTTTATGCCTAGACACGGTAAGCTATCAAAATGGATACAAGCGTAACCAACCAACCGTTTCCAATCCGTTAGGATAAACCAGATTTCCTCCACAACATTAACTGTTGCTGCTGGCGGTCCCTGTATCGGACACGTGTACTGATTATATCTGCGCGGATGCGCATCGGTGATGCGCAGTGTGTACAGCGTGCTGCATTCATGTCCATTATAAGCCACGCTCTCAATAAACCTTCGTGCTTTCCTGCACTGACCATGCTGCTGTAAGCGTCGTCTCCCTTGGCACGTTACATGGTGTCAGAAGTTGCTCCGCTGCCTGTCGACGCCTGAGGGAAATCGTAACCGCGAAGAACGCGTTATGGACCTGCTAAAGGCACCATAGCCATTGCGGCTGACAGGTAACGTCACGGAAAACTGGAAGCGTTTCAAGCAGAAATTTTATTTATTTCTGCAGGCAACGGCGGCAAAGGACAAAGGACAACGGCGGCAAAGGCAGCCCTCCTGCTGAGCATGGCGGGTGACGACGCGCTGAACGTCAACAACTTCCAGTTCGCACTGGATGAAGACAAGACCGACTACAGTACAGTGGCGAGAAAGTTTGATGCCTATTGTGCCGAAGTGAGCAATGAAGTGCACGAGAGATATGCATTCCGTTCAAGAAAGCAAGCGGAGGGTGAACCACATGAAAAATTTGTTCGTGACCTGAAAAAGCAAGCAGCGCAGTGTAATTTTGGTGTTTTGCAAGAATCCATGATAAGGGACCAGGTCGTATTTGGCAGGCACGATCCTAGACTACGGGAGAAAATGCTTCGTGACAGCCAACCGACTTTGCGAAAAGCAGCGCAAATGTGTAAAAGCGGAGACGGCAGCACAGCGAAACGAAGTATGGCGTAGCGGGGAAGACAGAGTCGATGCCGTATCGAGGCGCACGGCGCCACCCTCAAAAGAGCGGAAGCAAGGAAAAGAACAATTTCACTGTAGTAAGTGCAACCGCTGGCATAAACCGAAGCAATGCCCAGCGTTTGGAAAGAGGTGTCGTTTGTGCCACAAGTTGAACCACATTGCAAGTAGTTGCGCGTCAGAGGTAGTCAGCGAAGTCAAAAAACAGCAAGACGAGGACTTCGACCCTCTCGAGATCACGACATCTAGTCACGAAAGGGATTGGACGGTTAAAGCCCAAGTTCGCAATCGCGAGGTAAACATTAAAGTGGACACGGGGTCGGAGGCAAGCCTGTTTCCCATGTCAATTGCCACCAACTGAGGGGGGCTGGAGAGTTGAAGCTAATGAATTCGGTGCTGAGGGCGTATAACGGCGGTACCATAGCGTGCTAGGGAACGTCTACGCAGGAAGTAAGGCTTCGTAATACTTCTACTACGGTCACATTTTTTGTTGTGAAAAATGGCCATCAGGCCATACTCGGGCTAGAAGCTAGTGAGGCTTTGGGGCTGGTCCAGCGTAAAGTAGGTGCCGTAGACAAGATTTCCAACGACGGACTTCTCAAGAAATTCAGGCATGTCTTCGAGGGCCTAGGATGTTTGCAGCAGGCATACAGCGTGGTCCTGCAAGTGGTGCCAGTCGTGCAACAAGCTCGACGAGTTCCTTTGGCACTGGAAGAGCCTCTAAAGAAGGAACTTGAAAGAATGGTGCGTGCTGGCACAATTGTTAAAGTGAACGAGCCTACCGACTGGGCCAGTCCTTTAGTTCTGGCAAAAAGGAAAGATGGCACGTTACGGGTGTGCATGGACCCCAAAGCTGTTAACAAGTACATAAAGCGGCAGCATTTTCCGCTTCCTAGGCGCGAGGATTTGGAAGGTCGTTTAACTAATGCCGCGTACTTCAGCTGCCTTGACGCGAACTGCGGCTGTCATCAGATACCGCTAGACGAGCGCACATCTAAGATCTGCACTTTCTCTTCACCGCTTGGGAGATACCATTTTCTGTGTCTGCCTTTGGGCATTTCGTCCGCACCGGAGGTATTTCAACAAACCATGAGTCAAGTATTCGAGGACCTACCTGGTGTGCTTGTATACATTGAAATTTTAGTTTGGGGTTCCAGTAAAAAAGAACACGATGAACGGTTGACGGAAGTGCTTCAGGCTGCCGAGAAAGCAGGATTGACTTTCAACGCGCAGAAATGCAAGTTCGGTGTGAAATCAAATTCCTTGGTGACGTCATAAAACCGACCGGGCATATCGCCTGACCCATAGCTTATCGAAAGCTTGGCGAACATGCCGACACCAACGTCCAAGACTGATGTCCAGCGTATGCTGGGAGTGCTGAACTATTTCAGCAAATTCGTGCCACGGTTGTCAAGCTTATCAAGTCCCGCGCAGAGTTCCAATGGACAGCAAACCATGCAAAAGAATGGCAAATCTTAACGCAAGTTTTGACTACCGCTCCCCTGCTTGCAGTCTTTGATCCGCAAAGAGAAACTAAGATAACGTGCGACGCATCAAAGGAAGGTGTCGGTGCAGCATTATTGCAAGGCTACAATGGTGAATGGAGACCAGTAGCGTACGCATCTCGTGTATTAACCCGAGCCGAGCAAAGCTGTGCACAAATTGAAAAGGAGGCACTCGGAATTTGTTTTGGCTGTGAAAGGTTTCACAAGTTTGTGTACGGAAGAAAAGTTCTTATCGAAACAGACCATAAGCCGCTTATAGCGATCGCGCAAAAGGAAATCACCAACATGCCACCGCGAGTGCAAAGATTATTCTTGCGGCTACTAAAATACAACTTTGTCTTGCAGTACATTCCCGGGAAACAGCTGGTTCTCGCTGACATGTTCCCCGCAGGGGAGTCTGCGTCAGCAGGCGTTTGGTGTGCTGCGACACCACGTACCCGAGCAAACGAGGGTTGGACCCTCCCGGGGAAAGGGGGATCCTGGGGGTTGAGCCGATGCCGGGTGTTCGGACCTTTAAGGCCCCCCGGCGGAGGCAACACACCTCTTTGGCCTCTGCTTCACGTAGACGGCACCCCCGGACTGACCCACCCGGGGGAAATCGGCAGTCGCCTTTTCCTGTCTCTCTCTCTTAATACAACCTTCGTCTTTCCCTTACTTTCCACCTTTCCTGTCTCCTTCTCTCTTCTATTTACTTCCTTCTTCTTGGCGGCAAGGGTTAACCCTGTGAGGCTATCCAACCTTGGGTACACCATATTTGGTTATAGTGGCGGCGTACGGCTGGCGTCGTGCAGACTTGCATGCAAGCTCTGCCGCGTCCCCTCGTTGGGCTCCGTGGAAGGTGGCCGGCGCTGTTGCCGAATTTTTATGCGAAGCATATTAACGTAGGTTTCGGGCCTTCGCGCGAATCCCAGCGGTGGCCACCATTGACCCTGAAGTGGGGTCACGTGACATGACGTCACGTGATGACGTCACACAGGCTCACACTGGGTTGAAGTGTGAGCCTGCTGCAAACAACCTAGGCCCTCGAAGACATGCCTGAATTTCTTGAGAAGTCCGTCGTTGGAAATCTTGTCTACGGCACCTACTTTACGCTGGACCAGCCCCAAAGCCTCACTAGCTTCTAGCCCGAGTATGGCCTGATGGCCATTTTTCACAACAAAAAATGTGACCGTAGTAGAAGTATTACGAAGCCTTACTTACTGCGTAGACGTTCCATAGCACGCTATGGTACCGCCGTTATACGCCCTCAGCACCGAATTCATTAGCTTCAACTCTCCAGCTCCCCTCAGTTGGTGGCAATTGACATGGGAAACAGGCTTGCCTCCGACCCCGTGTCCACTTTAATGTTTACCTCGCGATTGCGAACTTGGGCTTTAACCGTCCAATCCCTTTCGTGACTAGATGTCGTGATCTCGAGAGGGTCGAAGTCCTCGTCTTGCTGTTTTTTGACTTCGCTGACTACCTCTGACGCGCAACTACTTGCAATGTGGTTCAGCTTGTGGCACAAACGACACCTCTTTCCAAACGCTGGGCATTGCTTCGGTTTATGCCAGCGGTTGCACTTACTACAGTGAAATTGTTCTTTTCCTTGCTTCCGCTCTTTTGAGGGTGGCGCCGTGCGCCTCGATACGGCATCGACTCTGTCTTCCCCGCTACGCCATACTTCGTTTCGCTGTGCTGCCGTCTCCGCTTTTACACATTTGCGCTGCTTTTCGCAAAGTCGGTTGGCTGTCACGAAGCATTTTCTCCCGTAGTCTAGGATCGTGCCTGCCAAATACGACCTGGTCCCTTATCATGGATTCTTGCAAAACACCAAAATTACACTGCGCTGCTTGCTTTTTCAGGTCACGAACAAATTTTTCATGTGGTTCACCCTCCGCTTGCTTTCTTGAACGGAATGCATATCTCTCGTGCACTTCATTGCTCACTTCGGCACAATAGGCATCAAACTTTCTCGCCACTGTACTGTAGTCGGTCTTGTCTTCATCCA
Organism: Dermacentor variabilis; assembly: GCF_050947875.1. Classification (NCBI taxonomy): domain Eukaryota; kingdom Metazoa; phylum Arthropoda; class Arachnida; order Ixodida; family Ixodidae; genus Dermacentor; species Dermacentor variabilis. The sequence continues at coordinate 84,750,849 of NC_134578.1, forward strand.
GTGCGAACTGGAAGTTGTTGACGTTCAGCGCGTCGTCACCCGCCATGCTCTGCAGGAGGGCTGCCTTTGCCGCCGTTGTCCTTTGTCCTTTGCCGCCGTTGCCTGCAGAAATAAATAAAATTTCTGCTTGAAACGCTTCCAGTTTTCCGTGACGTTACCTGTCAGCCGCAATGGCTATGGTGCCTTTAGCAGGTCCATAACGCGTTCTTCGCGGTTACGATTTCCCTCAGGCGTCGACAGGCAGCGGAGCAACTTCTGACACCATGTAACGTGCCAAGGGAGACGACGCTTACAGCAGCATGGTCAGTGCAGGAAAGCACGAAGGTTTATTGAGAGCGTGGCTTATAATGGACATGAATGCAGCACGCTGTACACACTGCGCATCACCGATGCGCATCCGCGCAGATATAATCAGTACACGTGTCCGATACAGGGACCGCCAGCAGCAACAGTTAATGTTGTGGAGGAAATCTGGTTTATCCTAACGGATTGGAAACGGTTGGTTGGTTACGCTTGTATCCATTTTGATAGCTTACCGTGTCTAGGCATAAAACTTAATTTGTAAAATAGTTTGCTGGGGGCTACTTTGTCGAATATGTTGCTGAAATCCATGAATATAGCGTCGGTTTGTTTTCTATTATTTATAGTGTTGGCAAAATCATGAAATGTTTCTACTAACTGAGAGTTTGAGGAAAAGTCCTGCCGAACCCCGTGCTGAGCGTTTGTCAATACGCAATGCTCACCAAGGAAACGGATTACATGCTTATATATTGCGTGTTCGCAAATGTTGCATGTTGTCGAAGTCAGAGAAATTGGCCAATAGCTTTTTTATACATTTCTTGCTTCCCGATTTGCGTAAAGGTTTGAATATTGTTTTCCAGTCATCCGGAAGCTTGCCATTCTGAAGCTATGAATTAAACAAAATTATTATTATTATTATTATTATTATTATAATTATTATTATTTTGCCTTGTCTATCATATTCATAGACACGGTCCTACAAGCCAACTGAGGCTTAGATCGGCCTGTTTGTGTTCTTTTGTATATCTTGTGGCAATAAACATTATTATTATTATTATTATTAGTATTAGTATCATGAAGCCTTTCCCTTCAAGGAACCTACTTGATAATTGAAGGGAGAGGAACTTTCCCCTGCGCATGCTTATAGCGTGACTAAATGCATTAGGAGCAAGTTTACGTTTTTAAGGCTACAACGTAAAATATTTCACAAGATACTTTCTCAGTATTCAGTGACAATAGGAAAGAAGCATTGTTTCTGATGTTCTGCAGCCCTGACGCACGCTGTTTCTTGCCGTATACATGAGAAGAGAGTTCCTTAGCTTCTTGCTCTTTAGTTTTATAGGACATTTTCGGGCTTTCCTTAGAGATCATGCCACGAAAACAAAGCGCCTCACAGAAATGACCCAGAAGAATGTGCCATTTCAGTAGACAGCAGAGTGTGAGTTCGCTTATCAAAGCCTTGTGAGCATCATTTCGTCTGACCCAATTCTGACTTTTCCAGACTTCAAGTTGCCCTTCGAGCTGAACGTCACTTCTCATTACGGCATAGGTGCATTGCTTTACCAGAGGGATTCAGAATCTCGACGGAGCCAGCAACAAAAAGTTGTGGGATATTATTGGTATACATTATCAAAGCGCAACTAAATTACACGACTACGGAGAAAGAAGCTTTGGCAGTCCTAATGGCCGTACTTTATTTTAGACCTTACATGTATGGCAGGAGCTTCACGCCCTTTACCTATCACCAAGCGTTAACATATATCCTTAACCTCGGAGAGCCTAGGGTAAAAATTGCGTGGTGGGTGAGTCAACAACAGCAGTTTGTGTTCGCGGTCCATCGCAGACCTGGAGAACACCTGAAGGATGCAGACGCACTCTCCAGGCTTGAGGTAACCCCAGATCAGGAGACTGTCAGCGCAACTCTGCTGTGGGAGGGAACTGAAGAATTGCAACTCCACGGTGGAAAGTTCATAGTCCGAAAAACAATGGTGCCTAGAATCTGGCAACATTATCGTGACTCCCCGCACTCTGGCGGGCACGACGGGTTCTGGCGAACTTATCGCAAGATTTTTCAACGTTTCCGATGGAAACACTTGAAAGAGGACGTCCAGCGGTACGTGCAGTCTTGCCATCAGCGTCAAGTCCATAAGTAAAGTACCTTCAGAAAACAGACGAGATGGTTCTACCTCGTCATTCTGACATACCGTTTGAAGTCATCCGGGTGGATTTTGAAGAGTTTAAGAAAAAGGCTACAGGAGTAAGGAAAACACATTCTTTTCTAGTGGCAATGGACCAGTGCACTAGAATAGCAGCCACGCGACCGGGTAGTTACACGCAGACCACGCAGTTACAGAAGAACACAGAAGTGTAAGCGTTACATAATGAGGATTTTCCAATGTAAATTTTCGACATGCTATCATTTATCATTAGACAATGAATAGGATTTTCTACTGGTGTGAGTAGTGGACATTTATCATTTAGGTGGCGTTGGCCAAATGGAAAAATAATCGCAGTGGTAATGCTGCTCACTACATGCCCTGTCATTGACTTGAACTGAGTAGACTAAAGAGCACATGTCAGCACTGTAACACGCGTGTTTGATGATGGCATCTTTATACAATAGAACAGTCAGGTACATGTACTTATCACAGACTTCTTTTTCTAAGAGGACACCTTTGGCTTCATTTTAAGAGACACACCAACATGGATACTGAAAATGAACAGATTGCACTACGGTTCTGCAAAATACTAGTCTTGGGAAGACAAGGTAGATGTGCACAATTGCACATACAGACCACACATGATAAAGAGTTCACCGAGTACAAATAGACAATGCGAACATCAGTGTGTCTCCTAGGACAGCACTGATCGGGGGCTCATTCGCCCTAAGCCCTACTCGAGACAGCTCTGTGGCTGTCATGGACGGAACATTGTGCGTAGTGCACGTTTACGTTACAAAAAATGTAAGGTATTCTCTCTACCAGTAGTAACTGGAAGAAAAGGTGGAAAACCATCATCAAGAAATGGGTAGTCACTTGAATGCGCAACACAAAGTACTTGCACAACACAAGGAATCCACAGCACAAGGTACTTGGACAGCGGAAGGCGTAGATGACAATCCGAAACACAAACGCTTGAAGCGAAAGAGTGATGAAAATAGTAAGCTCACGGCTTTTCTCGGACAATAAAACGTGATGATAAGCAGACTGCAAGTCCGACTTGCTGAAGAAAATAGCACCAGCGAGTCGATGCAACAGTTCGTCATCCCTCGGTGGTGGAAAGGTGTATGACGATAGCCTTTTTGGGCTCTCTAAAATAGACGCAAAGTCAAATGAAATTGTCCTTCTTCGAATGACGACGAGCGGCGAAATCCACTCGCACGCAGTGACTCGTTCGATGATATCAGCTAATTTTATCCGTTGCAGTTTGGCGGAGACTTGCTCACGGAGAACCAGAGGTAGAGGACGCAGCTTCGCTGAGACTGGTTGCACTGAAGCTCGGAGACGAACGTAGTGGACGAAGCCCTTTACATGTCCCAATTGTCCTAAGAACAAATGGGTGAACTCCAATGGAGCGTTGTGCGGCAGAAACGGAAGCTGAACGCTTGGGTCAGCTGGAAATCCTGACAAGTGGTATGTGAGCGAAGACCCTTGAATGTCAATGCCCAAAGCTTGATTGACGTCTAAGCCCAAAAGAGAAGTGCCTTGGTTCGTGACGTGAAATGTGACTACTGCAGCCTCGTTGCGGTACTTGACGAGCAGGGAGCAATGTCCTGAACGCAGAATTTCTTGCTGTGAATCATTCTTGAGCCGGAGACTCGAAGGAGATAATATAAAAACCTTGAAATGTTCTTCATACAAATGTTCATCAGCGACTCCGTAGCTCTTGCATCCACGAGTAACTCGAGTGCTGTATTCACAACGAGCACTTCGGCGTAAATTGTTGCCGGACGAAAATTTTGTTCTTTAATTGTAAGCACAGACGGGTGTCTGTGCTTACAATTGGGGGCTGATTCTGTATAAGGGCTAGCGGAAACAAGCTGCGTTCGAGCAGGGGACTGTCGATGCGTTCGGTTCCTCGAACGGCAAACTGAAGCGTAATGTCCCACTTTGCCGCGAGCACGGCAGGTAACGCGTTTGGCCGGACAGCCTGGTTCGTATGCGATGTGGTGAGGCGAGCCCCATCGGTAGCAATGGACTGCTACGTCTCGACTGGCTTCACGGAGTTCTGGCCGGACGCCATGTTGGCCGGCCTCCTCAGGTCGTGGTTTTCCGCCATTCCGTTGGGCGCCATCTTGAAGCCGCCGGTTCGACGGAGAAGGGTGGCGGGTACCGCCATCTTGCGCGCCCGGGCGAGGAAGGTGGTGGCTGTCGACGCCATCTTGGTGTTGCGTCGAGACACGCTAGAAAGACTAGCTGTTGAAGACTTGAAGTTGCTTGTGAACTTACATAAGCTTCGTTCGATTTCTTGGATTTTCTTGAGTGTAAGGGACGATCCTTCGTAAAGTAACCTCTCTTGTATCCTTGCCTTGCAGGATTTGGTCGCGAAGGGACTCGTCGTGCCAAGCGCCGAACGTACAAGCAGGCGCTAGCCTTTGTAACGCGGTGACGAAGTCCTGAAATGTTTCCCCGGGTAGCTGCTTTCTGTCCCTGAAGATAATACGGTGCACCAGGGGACAGGTGCTTTCTTCGTAATGCTGGTCGAAGATGCGAAGAATGTCTTCGAACGTAGTAGATGTCAGGTCCGTCTGCAACGCGGGATCGACGTAGAGACGACGCCCCTCGAGGCATAAGTTACTGTGCTTTCTTCATGTCGTCTTGTAGTGCCTCGCCTCCAGTTGTCTCCAGAAACGTGCAAAAGTGACGTTTCCACGTGAGCCACGGTACCGCAGGAGTATCCGGTAGCCCCAGGAAAGGCGGCATGGGTGGTATGAACGCCATGCTGGGCACCGAGAAAAAACGAGGGGGAGTTGCAGTTGACGGAGAAGGAGACGTAGCTGCGGCGTCTTGCTTTTCGGAAGCAGGATAGCAGCAGAAGTTGAACAGCAAGGACAAGTAGGCAGCAGAGTAAACGGTTTGCCTCGTCGCCTGTTTGTAGTAGCTTCGACGGGGCGGCCGGACGCGGGACCTACGACATGAGGCCCAACAGCCGGGCCGCGAAGCGCCTCAGTGAAAAGCCGGACTGCTCGAGTCCGGGACCACACAAAGGATGACTTTTTTCCAGCGAGGGGAAGCGCAGCAGGTGTACTTACAGCGTTTGGCGCTGAGTGGCGCCATGACGTAACCGATTCGAAACCGAAACTGGAAGTCGACACAGGATACTACAGCGATCAAACGACAAATACGTATAACGGCGATGGCATGACGACAATGAGATGTCGATTCTTCAATTCTGACGATATTGTAATAAGACGACGTCTCCATGACAACCATATTTTCCCTCCCTAGGTGGTAGCGGTCAGCCTGGGCGCAGAAGCGTGCAATGAAACGCGTCCTACATATGGTTTCGAACCAGACAGGTGCACAACCTGTGTACCGTGACGACGGTCCGAGGGAGTGTAAATATGCGAAATATGGTAATTAGCATGTGAATTTTGTTCCTAAGTCCGGTAGGGCCAAAGAACACGACTGAAACTTGTCACGTAATCCAGGAACTCGTACAGGTGTCCAGAATAATACTTCGTCCATAATAATAATTCGTAATAATACGTCCAGAACTGAACTCAGTATGCGCGCGATACAAAAGCTTCATGTTGCAAAAATATAAGGCCTAGCACACGTAATTTGTGCCATGACAAAGCTCGACGGCTCTATCACGCGCTCTGGCGTCGTAGTTTGTATTGAGTGCGATATTACCTTTTCGAAAGGCGTTAAAATTGCTAGAGAGGCATTGAAAGTCAGCGCTATGTACTACCCGTAGACAAGTGAGCTCAGTGACCGGCTGAACAACGCATTGATCGATGTACAGGCGATGCACATCTCCACCAATCTTCTTTAGCTTGACTTCATCATTACTTAGGTTACCATCCCTTATAACACATCCCTTCACGGCACCCGTGTTTTATTTCTACATTAGCTATTGTTGGGTCAACAGCCAAACTTGCCAGTAGGCACACAGACGTTCTGTTGCGCACCTTTTTCAGCAACGCTGTATATGGCTAGCTTATTCCTCCGGCCGTCATTCGCCTGTACGCCAAAAGCGCCTCCGGCGCAACCCCATGTGCATGTGCGAAAAAAAAGAGGAAGGAAGGTGCGCGACTGGCGGCCCCAGTAGTCACGTCGTTGTTCTCTTTCGCAGCCGAGCGCGCGCGCATGTTTCTGTCTGGCTCCGAAATGAGTTGGCCACGCGTCATACATGTTCCTGAGGAGCAGGCAGCTTTCAATCAGCAACACAGCAAGCAGAACCACGAACACACCGTGCCGATGCTGCAGCCCGGGCAACAGATCAAGCTCGTGCATCCGAGTGCGAGCTGCAACTGCTAGTGAGGATCTGGATTTCTACCAAGCCGTCGTTTAACGAAATGCCGTGTTTAAGCCGTGCTTTACAAACCCTTAGCTCTCTAGAGTCTGTCAGGTTATCAGCCTGCCTGAGAAATTGCCGTCGTGCTACATGGGTCATTAGAAGATGTGTCATTAAAGAATCCACTAAAATAATATATTCTGTAAATATCCTCTGTCCTCTAGGCATCGCCCGCGTGCCCCAATTTCGGCATCGCGTCACCTGTAGCTCCTATTTCGCTTCATTCGGGCACGCACGGTGATCTGCCCGCAGGGAATGTCAAATGTCACAAGCCAATTTCCCTGTTTATTGTAACGAAATGATCGTCAGGGAATCCCGTGTGACCATGATTAAGGGCATACGAACAAAATCGAACAATAGTTGCGCGGGATTTTTTGGGCCAACTTGCGTATCTTAATTTTCAACTCACTTGAACGTTAATATTTTTTTTCGCTCCTCACATACTTAACCACCTTTCGAACTTTTCGCATCGTCATGTTAAAAAAGGTTAAACCTAGCACGCGTAATCGGTGTCGTGAACACGACTCTCGGCGCACGTAGCAGAAAACAGACAATTAAATGCCCTTCATGGTTTATGACGCAGAGTACAAAATAGAGTGAATGGTAAAGGCGATCCGGGTTCCCTAAGACACGGCGAACTCGGATTGCCTTCGCTCAAAGTCTTCGAACACCGTGAAACAAGACCCATCAAGTAGCTTTTACACAATCCATCACAAGATAGGGTGCACCGCCCAAACTTTCCTGCCTCGCAGATGCGAATTTTGGTTTCCTGGTGCAATTGGAATGACGGCGGCTTTATTAAAGCGTAACCCTGATATGGCCCATGAAGAGGAAAATCCGGCGAACTTAACATGAGATGGCAGGAAAACCCGCGTGACCAAGTGACCACGTCCAGTTCCCGGCGCTGCACCTGCGGGAGCTTGCACGGCGTAATGCCATGGTGCACAGCCAAGGCGTCGGTCGGATGCCGTGGCCAAATCCCAGAATTATATTAACGGAATAAAGGTACTCAGGAGAATTAAGCTCAACTAAGATGGATTAAAGTGGATTAAGTTAGAGTAAGGTTTGTACAAATTAGTCTGATGTAGATTATGGTGGAGTTCTGAATTAAAGTGATAACTAAGACAAGTCCTAATGCTTTCTCATTCAAATAACCTAAGGATACGTAAGTGACTATCAAATTTTGTTTATTTATCATGGCGTTGAATGCATGGCAGAATCAGTGGGATCGTAATAGGCGCTTGCATTTTAGCAGTAAAGGGAACATTCTTGAAGAACAAGTAGGACAGGGATTACCGACTGTTGGGCGTGTCGGTGATCCATATTCAAGGTGTAATGATGCAAAAGGACAGGGATAACCGAATAATGGACACAGATCTTCTTCGAAAGAGAAGGCATCGTCTAATATGTGCCTACATTGCAAACAATTTAGGTGCCGATTGCTTCTAAATAAAACCAAGATACTCTGAAGAAACAATGATAGGAGAGCGAGGGAGATTGCTGATGCATTCCGTATTGATAAATCCGGTGAAATACGTGTTGGGAGGCCATTGGTGACTCTCCACGAAGTAGATATTGATTGTTTAAGCATTCATTTTTAAGCTGTGACACGTGTTTGCGCCACAGTACATAATTTAGGCGTCTTCCGCAATAAACCATTGTTCCTAGTGTGCGCTCGACCGTGTTTTCCTATCTCGGCGCTGTTCGTGTGCTCCATTCTTCCATGAGTATGAATTACCTAAGGAAAGCAACGGTTAGACCCGCTGACCTGAAGAAGATTGCTATTAGCTTATTAGGGGAGCTAAAGTTAGAGAAGCTATGTGCGACTCTGAAAAATGGGAAGGGACATTTGCGCAGACGCTTCTTTACTCTTGAAGCACTCCAAGGAGGCAACCTCTTTCTGGTTATAGTATCTGAACATTGAACCTGGCAGTATTTGATGTCTGGATAACTGCAAATAACCTCTCTTCACTGTGCATCGAGGATCCCTTCCGTGTGAAGAGCTCTGGTTACGTCATCGAGTTCCTGACGACAACTGCTTCTTGCCCATGTGTGTGTTTAGCGTTGACATGGAGAACTTATTCTACTCTTTGGAGCATGACACATTCATGAGTTTTCTGCAAGACTACGTACATAAAAAAATAATGAACTGTATTTCCAAGACAATGGGGTGTTTCCGTCGGTGCCTTTCTGGAACTGCTGTCCGTGTACTTATTCTCGTCGCTGGTCGTTTGGTTTGATGATGTTTATACGCAGAGATTGAGAATTTGTATAGGCTCCCACGTTGGTGCCAACACTTGGTGAACTTTACGTGAGTAAAATTGATCGGGAGCTTCCTGGTATTTTGGAACGTATTCTGCTAAAACGATTCGTTATCTTGACGATTATTTTGGTTTTTCTTGGAGTGAGCGGTTCCATGTATACTATAGTGAATGGGCACAAGACATTTCAAGAGGGCCGTAACGGTCTGAGCTTCGCCTTTAAAGTATTCAGGAAGCAGACCATTCGGTTTTTTGTTTTGTAATATCCTAATTAGCTGTCACCATGCTCGTCGGGTGTGTTCACCGAAGTATGGGAAGCCCATTTTGGATTTATGTTCTGATCACTCGCAGCAGGTGAACAAGGTATGGTCACATCTTGCATAGAATCTGCGTTCCCAAGTCTTGCCTGCATCGAATCATTGAAGCTTTTTCTAACCAACTCATCAGGCTTATACAGTAAGTAAGTTAGCCTTGAACAGTGAAAGATTGCTGAAGAAGTTAAACTTAGAAGCAAAAGGTATCGTGGGAACAAAATTCAACGCTATTGAGTAGCCAGTGGCCAGTATTCCATATCTGCGCATGTCCCACCGCTTGAAAAAGGCAGGTCAATGTTATGGCATAAATGTCGTGTTTTTGGCAAGAAAGAAATTGCGCCGTATTTTCGCAGTGGCAGGAGGATAAGTTGAAGGTAATAAGCAAGAGTGGGCGGAATTTTAAAAACCGTGAAGGCTTGGCAGAGTGTGGAAAGGGTGTAGCGTATATGATTACCCGGTCCTCCTGTTTGTGGTATATTTGCCAAACAGTGCGGCGTTTGAATAAGCGATTAAAGGAACACGCAGCTTTTCCGTAAGCGCAGCTGTCATCTAATATATGCCTACATTGCGAACAATTTAAGGGCAAGCCGTTGCTAAATAAAACCAAGGTAGTGTCAAGGAGCAAAAACGAGATAGCGAGGGAGGTAGTAGAAGCATTCTTTATTCATAACGCCGGTAACATGTGGTCGCGAGGCCAACGGTGAGTCCGCACGAACTAGAAATTGATTTTTTAACCACTAAGCTTTAGGTTTTTACACGTATTTGCGCCAGAGCATATAATTTGCGTGTTTCTTGCAAAAAAACCATTGCTGCTAGTGCGCGATCGATCGTGTTTTTATATCTCATCCATGTATGCCCGCCATTCTTCCTTCAGTGACGACAGGTATTCCTGTGTTCGTTTTCCTTTACTGGGCTTTGTTTCCAAGCATCATAGAGCAGTGAGCTAAATTATTATCAAACGTCGTAGAAGATTTTGCTAAACACGGTTCAAAAAGGGATGCATGTACGTGTCTGTTTAAACATATTTGATAGGAAAGGAATTATTACGATCAAATAAGCCGAGGTTATTATCCAAGAATGAATTAGTTATCAATAAAAAATATGCACCAGAAAAGTTTCTGTCAGAGCTTCCTTTTGCACCTTTTGGTTCTGTGCTGTTCCCTGATTCTGACGTTGTTTTATATATATATATATATATATATATATATATATATATATATATATATATATATATATATATATATATATATGGAGAGAGACTTAGAGAGAGAGAGAGAGAGAGAGAGAGATACAGTATTTGAGCGTTCTGGTGATCATTTAAAGGGTCTAATAAATTCAGCTGCTACATTTAAGGATAGCAGCAGGATGCGGTCACAAACAGAGGCTGCTCCGATTTGTTCGTACTGTATGGTTGGCTTTTTAAATTACACGGCAAAAATAATTTGTGAGAACTAAGATCCACGCATGCTACTTCCGTTCTCATTATAGACACAACACTCTTGATAACGGAGAATTTTGTATTTTTTCTGAATATTATTCTAACAGTTCGCACAGCGCATGATTCTCTAATAACATGTTGAACACTCGCGCCTAACATGAAGTGACGAAAGAAATAAGTTTCGCTTCTGGTGTCAGATCGTCCCACAATCATAATATTGAAATCGTCAAGAATAGAATGTGGCCACTTTTATATTGTGAATATATCTGCAAAGAGACGTGTGACTCTCTTTATCTTCTTTACTAAATGCCAGAATATGCGGCAGCTGCAATAAACGCTACGCCATTTCGGTATGTTTGAAAGTTCCAATTCAGAAACTTTTTAGTAATAAACGAATTTTCTGGGCCTGGTTGAGCTATTTTTTCTCAACTCTTTCCTGCAGATAAGCTTGATGAAATATAATATTTACACGAATTCCCTTTACCACAATTTGCATACAGACAATCGGCTTAAGTACGGACACGTTCCTACGTACTTAAACGTCGTTTCACGTGTGCAACATTACTATAGCCAATTTCTCCCGCATTTGGTGCCCCTTGGTATCAGGGATTAGTGCATGTAATGGGTTCGATAGCTTCGCACCACGAAAAAAGGGAACGGACTGTATTGTTGATGGATCATAACGGGGATGTCATTTTGAGCGAACAAGCACTAGATAAGTTTGCGATGGTAACCCCTGCCGTAGTGACAGGTGTCACCTGAAATATTGTTCCAGTAATAATTTTTAAGCCAGTTTTAATGTTTCTGTCTTGCTTTTATTGGGGTCATGTCAAAAAAATTCGTGAATACATGCAGGCCCTTGCGGCAGAACCCATAAACTGGGACAGTCACGGCGAAACGAACGAACCCACACATCACATATGGCTTTAGAGTTCCCGCATTCATATTTTTAAAGCGGACTTGAAAAACACTCGCACAGGAGAAAGCAAATAGACTGCACGAGCACTAGCCAGCGCTCGTGCAGTCCTGCGCTCGTCTAATCTACATGTTTCACTCAGTGTATTGTTAAAATCTGCGCGGCAAACAACAATGTGAGATCCAGCAACCAACTAAACCCCCTCGCCGCTTTAGCGCCTTTTGGGTTGTTCGCTTGAGGGCTGCATGTTCTACCACCTGTAAAGTATCGAAGGTTTCGAGCTTCCTAATATCAGTGTAGATTTATGACCCACACAGTCCGAAAGTGGCTGTGCCTCTGCGTGTGTTTAGGGGCGGGTACAGGCAGTGTTGTGGCATTATAGGACAACCATGCGCACATCGCTAAAAAACCAGTGCTGTGCCGGAGGTGGACGAACTTGTTCCCATCGCCAACAATTAATTCTATGGCAAAGTCGGCTGTCACGGCTTACTGCTGCTCTAGTAAATGACAGGCGAGTTAGAACAATTTCCGGAGTGCTCAAGATATTGCTTACCGCGTTAGCTGTCTAAAAAAATTGCAATTTCGTGATTAAGAAACTCTAAGTACCGAGACCCCGTGAATGCATTTCCTTAACAGCAATACTGTATTTACTCGAGCGTATTAGTTGAAATGTTAGCAAATCATTATCATCACATTCCAGCAGCACAAGGCACCGGATGCTCAGAACTCACTGCATGCACCCAAAGCTGCCATGACAAGGGCTTGGGATTAGGCCCATGCGTTTGATCTCGAGTGCTAATCTGCTTGTGAACCTAATATTCAGGGTAGTCCACGACCGCTTGCCAATAAACGACGCCCATACGTCCGCTCTGAAATGGGTGGTCTTTACTGCCACAGTGAGACGCTATCTTATTTTAATATAATTATCTCATCTTAATGCACTATCAATTCATATGCATCTCGCGAACGAGCAATGCAGTGGCGTATGAAATATGGTACCGTTACCGAATCATTTACTTTAGTCAGTAAATAAGAGTTTTCTGCAAATCATTTCAGAGAAGACACAATGATCTGAGACTGCAGAATTCCATTTTCAAGTTTGGACATCTGTATATTGCGGAGGTTTGTGACTTGCCGATTTTAACCATACCGATTCAACCGCTAACTGTCCGTTAATTGCATAAGCAGCTGTCTAGGGTTACCATTTTTCCTCGTCTTGTATACGTTTCATCCGGTCAAGTCAGCGTACACCTGACGTTCGCACTGTAGACAGAACTTTACTGGCTTCTTTGCCAGAAGATAACAAGGCATCTTTCCCTTAAAGCTCTTTTCTACGCAGTGATTGTCACGACAGCAAATGGGGACATGTCATACATTTTATGTTCTCGCTTTAAGAAGCGACAAGAAAAAACATTGCGAAATTCTCGCACTGGCTTACAAATAGTTTTGTTCCTTCAGTTCAGTCGCATTTCGGTGCCTGTCATTTACTGTTTACGGATGTTTCGGATTTTACCATACTAAAACATATGTTTGGCCCCTATGGCTGTCCTCCACCGCACCACCCACTATGAGAGTATTTAATATAACGCTAGCCATACAAAGCTACTATAGCCTTCCGCTCGGATACTATGGAGGCAAATTACAAAGCGTTAAGCCACGTCACGATAAAGCAAGAAAGACACTGATGAAAAAAGAAGACATGCCAGATAGGGAAAGAAAAAGCCGAGTGAAAGTTCAAAGAAAGCGATAGGAAAAGGCGACTGCCTATTTCCCCCGTATGTGTCAGTCCGGAAGAGCTATCTAAGCAAACCCATGGCCAAAGTGCTTCGTTTTCTCTTCCGAGGAGCCTTCAAGGTCGTAGCGCTTTGCGTTGGTTAATCCACCGGGATCCCTCTCTCCGGGCATTGCAAAGCAGCGAATTGCGGCATGTGGGAGAGTACCTCGTGTGTGAGTCTTTGACGCCAACTTGAGTAAGTAGGCATGAGTGGGCAGCTGGCAATGCTCAGTAGACCATAAATACTTACGATAGCTTAGTGCAAACAAGGAAGGACGAAAGAAGGCAAGGAAACCTTTTTTTTTCGTTCCAAGATGGAAGGGAACAAGGGTTCCCTAGTTCCCTCCATCCTTTCTTACTGCACTAAGCAATAAACATATTTGTGGTCTACTAGCAGTATGAACCGACTAGCACCGCCGCATGTGCTACTGGGAATGTGTCAATCTAAAATGACGAGAAAAATCCTTTCTGTTTATCTAATGTTGTGAAGAATTTTATCCACGTGACAAGGTTTCCTAAACCCATAGGAACGTCTGCGTAAGCAGGCATTTAACGTGCTCCGACACCACGTACCCGAGCACATCTCTGTTGGGCCCTCGTGCGTGTAGCCTTGCGTGCCATAGCTTTGTCTGGGCAAAAAGTGATTCTAGGGGTTGAGTCGATGCTGCGAGTTCGGACCTTCAAGCCAGAACTGCCTCCCTCCCTCCCCCCCCCTTCGGGCGGAGGCAACATACCTCTTTGGCCACTGCTTCACATAGGCGGCGGCTCCAGATTCACCCATCTGGAGGAAACCAGTAGTCGCATTGTCCTATTCTGATGATGGTGATGATGGCCTCATACAATGACTCGTACCCACACTGGGGGATTGTTTTTGATCCCTTGTGGAATGGCGACCAAGAATTCTTATATCTTCGTCTTTCTCACTCACTGTCAATCTGTCCTGTCTTCTAGTCAGTTCATTTAACTTCTTATTTTCCGGACGGCAAGCGTTAACCTTGTCTAATATATGTAGCTTCAGGAACATATATATTAGGTTGTAACGTTGATGCATAGCCGGCGTTTCTAAGTGTTGATCCAGCACAGTAGCGTCCCCTTGTTAGTCTTGAGGATTGGGGGCTATCCTCGCCGTCGAATTTTCCACGGCTTACGTTGCAAATCCTGTCCCTCCGCCCCCTCCCACAAAAATCATCCTCTAATACAAGGGTGCACCAAAATAATTTTGCTGTTATTTTTATATTACAGTGGAACGTCACCAGACCCAACCGCAACCTGGACGGCGTGAAAGAAATGCTACAGAAGTTTATTCCAATGTGCTGTGAGTTTAAGAGACATACATTAAATCTACACAACCCAACTTTCTTCGGCAATACGCTGTTTAACAGAAACACCGAGACGACGCTTTCGCGTCATTCAGTGGTTTAACCATAGTTCTGTAGCTTGCCAACATGTGGCCCTTGAAGCTGTGAGGCTGTGTGAGTTCTTGGGGTCCTTGAGGCTGTGTCAGTTCGGGCATTTCTTTAATAAATTCATTATTGTTGCGTTACAGAAATACGTCCCCAAATAATCACCTCAGTAAAATAGATTTTTAAAACCTCATATATCCACTTCCACAATCCTACATACTAGTGGGTCATTTTAACGCTCACAACACGTTGTGGGGAGACTCGCGAAGCGAGGTGCGTGGTGGCCTTATAGAAAACCTCCTTGTAACTTCTAGAGTGTGTCTCTTCAGTCAGACCTAACCAATGTATTGTAATCTTCACCATAATTGATATTCATCAACAGAACTGTCGATTGGCTACGCTTCGCTTTTCTTTGACTTAGAACGACAAGTAATCAAAAATCCATTTGGAATTGAGCTCTTCCCACTAATGTTAATCTGAATAACACAACAAGACTCCCCTCCAATTGCCCCTCGCTGAAAATTGGCATTGCCTGATCGGAAACGTTTTAAGAAATCTACTTACTCAACACGGTATGTTAGAAGTAATTTTAGCATAAATCATGCCGTATCATACTTTACCGCCTTTATCATTGACGCAGCTAAGAAGGTCACTCCTCAAGCAAGTGGCGGCTAATTCAAAAGACGGCTTTCCTAGTGGAATACTAATCGCAGATGGCACGAAGGAGACCAAATAAACCCTGGTGTAAACTACGTGAAGGTCCCACTACTGAAATTCTTTTTCAATTTAAGCATGCTAAACCACAGGGAAGAATGATGCGACGACAAGCAAGGAAGGCAAACTGGAAGAGGTTTCTTTCACGTATAAATTCCTACACTCAGTCTACTAACATATGGAACGTGACAAGAATGCTAAAGGGACTATAAATACATTCTTTGGCTCTCTCTGCAATTGTTTGTTCGCGCAGTCAAGAAACGTTTGCTAATATGCACCAACTCGTCCAACAACAAGTCCTAATACACATCCGTTGCCCTTAGTAAATGACTAAGTAAATAGCTTGGTAGACGCAGGAAAACCTTACCGTGTGCGAGCAACAAATGCAGCTTAGTATAAACAGAGCGTCAAAATGGGCAGAACAAAAGGCTGTAAGGTTAGCCCCCCAAAAATTACCAGTTTTCTTTTTCAAGGAACTCAAGGCTCGTCCCGGAGTTAGTTACCAAACTACACGGACAACATAATATAACAGAATGCATAACTGGGCTAGTGGGTTTACTTGTATCTTGAAAAAAAAAGACACGAACGAAGAGAGCGGAGAGGACGAGGCCCTTACTCTGATCAGAAAAATTTTTTTCTAAGGAAACAAATATGTACACAAAAATTAAGTATGGCGGCGGCGCAGCTGATTAGTGCTTTTGAAGATATTC
Organism: Dermacentor variabilis; assembly: GCF_050947875.1. Classification (NCBI taxonomy): domain Eukaryota; kingdom Metazoa; phylum Arthropoda; class Arachnida; order Ixodida; family Ixodidae; genus Dermacentor; species Dermacentor variabilis. The sequence goes on from NC_134578.1 coordinate 84,766,919, forward strand.
TGTGTCTTCAAAAACAGAATAATAACCGCATTCTCTATAGTGGGCGCCTAGATGTGTCCTTTCTGATGAATTATAAAAAAATGTATGATGAATAAAAAAATGTTGAGTTGTTATTAACTGCCGCGTCCTGTTCACTCTCTTCGTTCTCTTCTTTGTGCCCTTTCACAAATTCAAGGCACACGGACAGCAGATACCTGTTGTCAAAGAACGCAAATTTCTAGGCATTGTACTTGATCCATGGCTAAGCTTCATTCGTCGTATCAAATACGTTAAATGTAAATGACTAAAAATTATAAAACTTCTTAAGTTTTTGTCGCACACAACGTAGGGTGGCCACCGAAAGTTCCTCGTCAACCTATACAAGAGCCTTACACGTACATCTTGAGAATACGGCGCCACCCTATATCAGTATGCTACACCGAGTTCCCTGAGGACGCTGGACCCTGTTCACGATTAGGCATACACCTTGTGACCGATGCCTTCCGAACATACCAAATACCGAGCCTCTCAGTTGAGTCTCATGAGTTGTCCCTATATCTAAGAGGAAATGTGCGAGGTTTACATATTAGACCAACAGTGGGGGAGCCCTTCTGACTTCGTGCTAGAAAGCTGATTGAAGAAATGCGTATGCCACTTATGGAACACCATTTATTGTGCCCTGCAAAGCTTCTACTACCTTGTCAATGGCAGCTGGTAGAAAGTAGAAGGCCTGAAATAGTAGCTATGCAAGAAGACCGTCACAAAACTGGTTCCCATGTAATAGACCGCTAATACCAATTGAATGTGAATTCAGCTGTGTGGCCGTGAACATGAAAATTAGGTCCGCAATGGTCCTGATGTTCTTTAATAATACGTTTGCTAGATCAAGTTTCATCATTATCATAACCAGTCTGGCTACGCACACTGAAGTGCAAAGCCTCTGTCATACTTCTCCAACAACCCCGGGCATGTGCTAATGGTGGCCATATTGTCCCTGCAAACTTCTTAATCCCATCCCTCCGCCTAACTTTTTGCCGCCTCCTGCTACGCTTCCGTTTTCTTGGAATCCAGTCCGTAACCCTTAATGATCACCGGTTACCTTCCCTCCTCATTACATGCCCTGCCAATATCCATTTCGTTTCTTGATTTCAATTAAGATGTCATTACCTCGCGTTTGTTCCCTCAGCCAATCTGCTCTCTTCTTATCCCTTAACGTTACACCCATCATTATTCTTTTCTTCAAGTTTATAACGGGCCTAACATTCATGTTCTGCCGATTACTTTGGTGTTATGAAATTTTAGCAATCGTGGGCAACTCCTCTGTAGTCGACTGCCTGTAATGCGAAATTTAATAATAGGACACTTAGACTGCAAGATTTGCTCGTGCTGCGACTACGTTCTTAAAATCAACACCCCTCTATGGCCACACACAACCTATTTGATCAGGTTAGTCACGGGCCTAATGTTTTGAAAACTCCGCAGTTGGTTGTCTTTAATCGTAAATATCATCCTGGAGCCGTGATACAGCATGCTTATAAACATCTATCAGTGCAGGTGCAAAACAGACCTAAAAGCTTTCAGCCACTTCGAACTGTATTCTTCTCTTACAGTAACGCCTTTATATATAAAAAAGATGTAATGCGCTTGATCTTCATGGCCCTTCGCCATCTCTTTCCCTAACTCTTCGCCATCCACCGCTTTTATAAAAATGGCGTGATCGTCTGCGGAACGGGGGATGTTGCGGTATACATCATGCCAGAACACCAATGATAACGTTGCTTGAATAAAGGTTCCGCTATTCTTTTTATCTCGTATTAGCTCAAAATCAAAAGCACAGATTAACAAAGCGTCAAAAATATGTCTAACGTGGAGTTTTGCTGCTTAGAGATAGTCTATTGTTAGCTGCAGTTTTTTAATTACATTGAATGGCACCCACGTCTCCCATATCCCAGTTGTCGTTGCTAAGCTCGCTTGCATTTTCTACTTCGATAACAGACACATTAATTTGCACAGAATTAACGCCTTAGTCTCTTCATTCATGGCAAGGCATTCAATGTGTGCTTTGTTAAATAGTGACCCACTCTACCTCCTTAGTAATATCATTACTGACCTCGCGAGTAAGCGCAATCGTTTAAGATATGACGAAGGTCCGTGGCGTATTCGTTGTGTGTGTGTTGAAAATAACTTCGAAAATTTTCGGCTGTGCGCGCAGAAGTAGCATTCATATTGTATTGTCTTAGGAAGCACGTGAAAACAACACAGAACACGGTGTGCTTGCACAGTAGCTTTATATTGTCATCAGACTGGTCAAGCGTTCCTTGACTAGTTGCACACGCACCACGTGCCTTGGTCGCAATATCCGCCGCCAGAGCCCAGTGACTTGCAGTAACTCTTGCAAGCGTCGGCCTTGCAGCCAGACGCGCGAGCTGCAGAAAAGCGAAAGGGCCTCATTGACAATAGTGACCTTCCTTCGTGAACTGTCTCTCTAAACGGTAAAATCGTGTACTTCAACTGCAATCGTACCACGACAGGCACACGTGCTACTCTCATTCACTGCTTTTGATAAGCCCAATGAATGCATGTAAAAGGAAGACGATATGTTTCATCAACTGTATGTGGCGCTTCGTTCTCTTACGTGCCTCTTTCGCTTTGAAGGAGTGGTTGGTGCGGCTAATTCTGACTTTTAAAGCTTATATCTATGCAGTAGACGGAAATGTAATTATTAAGAAACTTTACCTCGTTTGTTACAAGAAGGCTTATCTATCTATCTATCTATCTATCCATCTATCTATCTATCTATCTATCTATCTATCTATCTATCTATCTATCTATCTATCTATCTATCTATCTATCTATCTATCTTTCTATCTATCTCTCTCTCTCTCTCTCTCTCTATATATATATATATAGATATATATATATATATATATATATAAGAAAAATGTTTGCGCTTCACCAAACTCTCCTGCATAGATAAATCAGAGCTGCCTGCGACAACAGCTTTCTTTGCGGGTGATTGAAATTGTCAGGTTGTGGTTTAACGTTCTCGAGCACGTTTGGCACGCATCCAGCATCACTCTGGCAGCTGTCCCTCGCAGAATGTAAGTTTTACCGGTAGTTTTGTCCCTCCGTAGGTCGCTGCCGCTAATTTTCACCCGCCACCACAAGCTGAGCTAGGCGAAGAGGACCAATCGCAGACCCAGGCAATGCCCTTCTTCATCCGACAATTTACTTTCACTGCTACATACCGGAGCCACCGAAACATACTCCACTGGTGCGCCTTCCTTGCTTCTTGTGAAACAATTGATAAGAAAAAACCTGTCAAGGTAGGAAACTATGTTTGCTTGAAGAGCATGTCATGCGGTCCGATGTATCTACATATAATAAAAATTAAGTTCTAGGGTTTCACATGCCAGAGCAACGCTATTATAGTTAGAACGCCGTAGTGGAGGACTCTGGAATTCTCACCACTTGTGGTTCTGGAACGTGCCCACAATGCACGGGGCACGGGCGTTTTTGCACTTCGCCTTCATCGAAATGCGAGAGCAGTGGCACAATTTCCATGCCGCGCTCTCGTACTTAGCAGGGCAACACCACATCCGCTAAATCAAAGCGACATGTCGCCTATATACAGGGTGTTTCACGTAACTTGAGCCAAGTATTTAAAGAAATGGTTAACTGCAACTGAATGAAACCAAGGACATTTGTTTGCGGTCATGTGGTGCATCTCAGGGTATTTTTGCATAGCGCCTACTTAAATAATTAACTAGAACAAATTAATAAATTTTTAATCATATTAGGGCCAAGTGGGTTTTCTTACGTTCTAAAGGGCATTAGAAAACTACCGATACCATTTTTTGGGCAACGTACGTACAGTCGACCAAGAAAGTTTACGAACCACGGTATCTCAGAAAATTCAAAATGTACGAGCAGCCTTTAAAAGCAGCCAGTAAAATTGTGCATCACAATGTTGTTCGCATATGCCACAAAAGGCTAAAAGTGGGAATAACAGGCTGTGTTTTGAGACTGAGGAGACATTCAGCTTTGGGTCAGATCTCTTGGTCCGTGAACTTTTTGGTTCGACTGTACATGCTGCACGAAGATATTTTCCGGCGTTTAGAGAGCCCAAAATATGAAATAAGTCTTACGTGACGGCGCACACGCGCTACCGTATTGCAACCCTCCCGACCACGCTTCGTGAGAAACAACCGCGCTCGCGGACCGTGGCGAAGTCAGCGGTTGCGGCTCTAGGCGTGGTCTTACGAGTGCGTCATCATCTTTGACGGTGGCCCGCGGAAAGGAAGCACCGTCGTCCTTCAGAAGCGATAAGCTAGACGCACTGTTGAGCCCGCTGCAATACCATAGCACACGAGCGCAGTCACATGGTTTTGTTAATAACATCGCGGGTTTTCTTTAAACGCCGGAGAAAATCACCTCGAAGCATGTACAGTCGCGATCAATTTGAAGGTGATCGCTCGAGCGGCGACCAAAACTAGGAGCAGCGCCACGTTACGTCATCAACGTCGGTCGAGAGGGAAACATCAGATAGCTCCCCTCTCACTCTTTCGGTGTTCCCTGAAAAGGTGTCACTCCCGTCAGCGTTCAAGGCATAGCCTGCGAATTCATTTCGACTGCGTTATGAGCTTTTGCACAGAGGCGTCATTGTTAGGCCAAGATATGCATGAGGAAGCGACGCACACAGATCTTTGTCATGAAAGGGAAACAAACACAAAAATGTGGCGAGTTGGTCTTGGGGGTGATGGTTGCAGCCTGGAAGAGCATAATAGGGGAAGAAGGCAGTGCAATTTTTATCTTCGCAGTTCCGAAATCGGCCGCTATGCTGCTTGGAAGGCCCGCCAGTCGATGCTCGCGCGATCACCTTCAAGTGATCGCGACTGTACGCTGCCACAAAAAATTGGATCGGCCGTCTTGAAATGCCCTCAAAAACGTAACGTAACGCACTTGGTCCAAACGCAAATATAAAAAATTTTCCAGTATTGACCTTACTAAGTAACTAATTAAGCGGAATACATAAGTTATTGTATAGAGCGCCAAATGACGGCAGACCATATGCCTTTGGTCTCATTCAGCCGCGGATAAACAGTCCTTTAAAACCCGGGGTTCATGTAGCACGAAACACCCGGTATATATACCGGGTGTTTCAGCGAGCGCTTTCAAAATTTTTTCAACTTTGTCGAAGGAGAGGACGTTATTGTACAAAAATAGAAATGCATAACCGACTAAATAAAAATCAAAATTTGGGTTTTTAAAAACAATATGGGCCATATTGCCATATGTCCAATATGACCACATTGCAATTTAAGTATTCTAGCGCCGTGTCGTTAGTTCTCATGCAGGGTCCACATGGAATGAATTCTCAGTATGACACCAGTTTCTAGATCTTAATTACCGAAATTTGCCGAGAAATACATTGCCGTTCTAGTTACTTTCTTATCGAAACATCATTTTATGCGTTTAAGCAAAAAAAAAGTAGTTGGAACGCCAATGCATTCCTTTTTCACTGTTTGGGGAATTATTATTCTGAAACCGGTGTTATCCTGAGAATTCGTTCCAAGTGGATCCGCTTTTCGAACTCCATGGCTAGAAGTTATGAAGTGCAATATGGAGCATAAGGTAATTAGGTAAAGCATAGTGAACTTATTAAAAACATAATTAGCGAATGTATTAGCTGATGGTGCACTTAAATGTTTGTGCAAATAATGTCCGCGCCTTCGAGCACACCAGCTTATGAACTTAAATGGTTCTCTCTGCGACAGGCAACCTTTAACACTGTTGAAAGTTCAAATTGAAACAAACACACACACACACACACATATATATATATATATGTATATATATATATATATATATATATATATATATATATATATATATATATATATATATATATTTATATATATATATATACAGAGACAGAGAGAGAGAGAGGGAGATATGCAAAATCGAACTCTGGCAGAAATATTTCAGTTGTTTAATCTTGGCCAGCGACGAACTCAACGCTTCCTGATACAGTCGTATCTGAGCTTCCTAAGAATATATTGGTAATAAATACCTTACAACACAAACATATACCTAAATATTATACGTACCTTCTTCACTGCGCTCCTCGGATCTTTCTCCTGTTGCAGTGATCATGACCACGAACGCTGCATGCAGAAGGACAAAAAAGATATCAACGAAAATCCTAGAGAACATCAACGTCCTTTTTTTAAGGATCTGTTGACTCCACCGTTCAGTAAGGTGGAGTCAACGGTGGAGTCAACGGTGGAGTCAACGGTGGAGTTCAGTACGGTGGAGTCAATTGAATGCGCATCGATTGATTCGCATTCAATAAGACACACGACAGAGTATCAATTCGCTTGAATTCTCCTGAAACCTCAGCTGTATGCTTGCACGTAAAATATGTGCCAGAAATTGTTTCTCTGCCGCATCACCGTTTGTCCACTGCTCTGTGTTTAGGAGTGCAATTCGCCTCCAGTGCGCCATGGGATATCTTTTTTGTTATATTGAATGCGTTGCTAATTGGCATAGTCTGTTTACCTGCTATTACTGCAACCAGGAAGATGGCAGAGGTGAACCTCATCTTAGCGAGAAGTCTGGCTGTGTCCTGCGAGCAAGAACAAAATTGACATTTTCCGTGGCTTAGAACACACAGCGTATGGCAGGACAGAATTTCAAGTGCACTAAACAATCTGCATGTTTATGCACTTCAAAAAATATATAAATTACACGTGAGCAAGTTCTTTTTTTTCTGGTTGAACTATAAGAATTCTTACACTTCGAGAACAAAAAACAACTTAAAGACTTATAAAACAGTCTTGTCTAATGCTCATGCATGCAGCAGGACTTTCTTTAACTTTTACCTAAAGCTCACGAATGGACTTACTTTGACAATCATAATCGCGAAAGCTCTGCTTTAATTTGAAAATTGAAACTTTGTACATGAAATTTCCTGAATATATGTGTTTATGCTATAATAACATTCCGCACTGATGCAACTGATGATTCCGCACTGATGTCGCAGAGGGCACATAAAAAAGGAGAAGAGCACTACTTGTTCAAAGACAAGGCCATAGTGCACCTAGTGACAGGGCCAATGCAGACGAGAATATATTTACTACCCGTAGTGATATAAAAAAATCTCACCTAAAAAGATAAGATTCAGTGATCAGACGAAGTCTTGAACTGCTCTGCAACTGCAAGACTGACAAAGGCAACACACTGAGCCTCTTTAAATCTATCCGAGCCCGGAATTTGACGTGCACGTGGCGAGGTTTAGCGTAGCTGGTTAACGGATGCGCTATGTACGTTTTGCTATTTCTCGGTCGGGGTTATCCACGTGCTTCAGGTCATATTAAATCGTAAAGCAATGAAGCCTTTGAGGACAATGTACTCAGGCGGCGGAAACCGGATACATAATTCTTTGTGATGGCAACGCATATTTACATTCACCACATGCTTAAACGACGTTTTAGGTTTTGTTAAATATCTCATTTTGAAAAATGACTTGGCCTATGCTACCATAAACTGGATCAGGGATGACCTTATAACAAATTTCAGAGTAGGGTGGCTGAAGCTTTTTCAAAATACTGTCTTATGTTGATAACGAACACAGCCAAAAATCGCACTAAACCACTGATCATATGTACACATCAATCGCTGTCATATTGTTCGTTCAGAAATGTTTGTTTACAACTACAACTCATACACCTTTTTTATTACTGCTATGTTCCCCGCAGATTGTCTTTGAAATGTGCATAACACTTATGGATCATCCGGCTCACCACCATTGTTGGGTCACAAGGCGGCAAAGGGACGCAAGAACAAACAAGTAGATTAAGAAGGAAAGAAAAGAATGTTTATGCAGGAGTTACGTGGAACTTAGGGCCACTCAAGATGGTCTAAGTAATTCCGACAAAGCGTTTGGTAAATGTTGTTGCTGAACGGATACACTCAGTGTCCTCCCAATCAACATTCTGTTATGCAAACGGAAGACGCCGCTTGGTACATTTATCTACTGGTCTTTGCTCCACTCCTTCCTAACTTCTTCTTGCGTCTCGCGCAAGCATAGCACCAGCACTCTACGCACATAGAAGAATACGAGCTGGCGAAACAGTACCATAGGAAACGGTAAGCTTGCATAATTAGAGCAGTTTGCAGGGATTGCAACGAAAAACTCTGCAAGAGAAAGGTTTTCTAACTTACTTTGGCTTGTTGTGGTAAAACATTGCAGGGTCAGCAAGGCATGTACGAAGACCAGATGTAAAAAAATTGTGCAAATACCACACCGTACGGAAATCGGCGGTATAGTACGTAAATGAAAACATTGTTCAGCGTTCCGCAAAGCATTACGGCATTCACAGATGCGGTGCCATATATATATGTATATATATATATATATATATATATGTGTGTGTGTGTGTGTGTGTGTGTGTGTGTGTGTGTGTGTGTGTGTGTGTGTGTGTGTGTGTGTGTGTGTGTACATGTCTGTATGTGAGTGTGCGTGAAAACTTTCAATCACCGAACCCTGCAGTGAAACAGGTTGCAGAACAGAATCACGTGTGAGGAACAATAGAAGTTTACTGACGTTTAGGAAGGGCAACGACCTTCACTCCGACCACTGGTATCATGAGGGCAACAGTTCTAAGCACACGCAATTTAATGCAAGTGGTTCTGGAATTCGCAATGGTTTCGCAACCCAATCAATCAGAGTGGGTTGTTCAGTCACAGAGCCCATTTGTTCAGGGGTGGTATGCAGTAGCGCCTTTCCCATTTTCAGAAAGGTCTTATGCTTCTGGAAATACATATGTGGCAAAAGCTTCGCTACCGATAAAAACTTTAAGTTATGATGAAAGTTGAGGAATGCGTACGATTTATTCTACTTAGGTGTCTTTAAACCGAGCAGAAATAGCTTCATTTGCATGACTTACCATACTTCATTAGCCGATACGACAACGTTGCTCCTCTCAACTACTTCTGCTCGCGTGTAGTTGCTGAGCGCCGATTCCTGGCACCTGAAGGCGGCGGGCCTTCTCCTGGCGCAATGTGGTCGCGGCTACGACGCAACGACAATGTAGCGTTCCTTTGCGTGACGTTGCATTTAGAGAAGTGCTGTCGTGTTACTCGCCCCGCGAGATTCGACACCTTTCTTACATCTCTGAAGTTTACAACAACGTTCCGCCACATCAAGGGCACCGACAACGTTCCAGCTGACGTTCTCAGTCGTGTCAATGTCGTTTCCACGTTGACATCGGAACCTTTAATCATCGAGGCCGACTTACTCGCCAGTCAACAGCGTGACGACACTGAACTTCGTACACTCCGGAATTCGTCAACGTCCCTGAAATTGGAAGACGTCGTTGTGACCCCAGATGGTCGGTCCGTCGTCTGCGACGCTTCTACGGACAAACCTAGACCATACATTCCGGCATCCCTCGGAAGACATCTATTCGAAACCGTGCACAACCTGTCGCACCCTGGCATACGCGCGAAACAGAAACTTCTTTCCAGTCGTTTCGTTTGGCCTCGGCTAAACGCGCAAGTTTGCGATTGGGTTCGCTGCTGTTTGTCGCGTCAACGTTCGAAGACCCAGCGTCACCCCATTCCGCCTGCCAAGTGTTTTTTCCCACCAGATGCTCTTCTTGACACCGTACAGTTGGACCTTGTCGGCCCTCTCCCACCTTCGAAAGGTCACTGCTACACACTGACATTCATCCACCGTTATACACGGTGGCCAGAAGTTACACCTATATCTGACATTTCAGCGCCCACTGTTGCAGCAGCTTTCGTGTCTACGTGGATTGCAAGGTTCGGCTGCCCATCCACAACAATCAGAGATCGCGGTCGGCAGTTTGACTCAGCACTCTTCAACGAGCTACTCAAACTACTGGGAACGACACGTTTTTGCACAACTGCTTACCACCCGCAATCCAATGGACTAGTTGAACGTTTTCACCGCCATCTCAAGGCCTCCCTTATGGCGCATAAATTGCCGGAGAAGTGGGTCCTGCATTTGCCCCTCGTCTTACTTGGCATCAGAGCCGCACTCAAGAGCAACTTAGGTTGCTCCTGTGCCGAGCTAGTTTACGGCACTCACCTACGCCTTCCGTGCGGTTTCTTTGTCATCACCCCCAAAACGCCTATGCCACCACCTGCCGAATCCGTTGCCGAACTGCAAGCCTTCTTCAGCCAGATGCGCCCCGTACCTACATGTTCACAAGAAGCAAGGTCCCCGTACGTTTCTCCCGCACTCACCTCTGCTACCCACGTTTTCGTACGTAACTGTGCTGTGCGGAAGCCTTTGCGGCCACACTACTCCGGGCCATATTGTGTTCTAGAGCGTCGTCCGACGACTTTTGTTGTGAACTTCAACGGCCGATCAGACAAGATTGCCCTGGAACGTCTCAAACCTGCCTACATCGTAGCAGCCGCGCCATCAGCTCCACCAATGTGCGACGCCACCCTGCTGCATCCTACGCCGCCGCCTGCGCACGTGACACCCCAGACCAACGCCCAGACACGCCGCGTCACGTGGACTTTCCATCGTTCGTCGAACTTTCCTCCTCACTAGGGGGGGGCGGAGCCCTCTGTAGCGGTAGCAGCATCGGCGTCGCACGAGAGATGACGTAGACGCTCGCGTCTACACGAGGCCCGAGCGGCTGGCACGCTCCGGCGCGGGCTAGCGTTCCGAAAGAGATTAATTTTTAAAGAATGCTACGCTAAGAGATCGAGTGTCGGTTCTTCCTCTCCTGATAGAGCCCGAGACCTTACCGGTCTACGTGGTCGCTCGTCGCCACAGTAGCATTTCAGGTAGGCTTATAGCGCGGTAAAAAGACAAGGACGAACGTGAGATGTGACACATACAGGCACGTTCGTCCTTGTCTTTTTAACGCGCTATAAGCCTCACGATGTCTTACCAACAAGCCCAAATCACTGCTTTACAGCGTTTCAGGTTTTCTGGTACGCTGAGAATTTGAAGAATCTGATGTGAAGGGGTATCTAAGAGTAATTGTGGCTCTACCTCGTTTTACTGACGGACTGTGAGAACGTGTGCGGTCTGCAGGAACCTATATGATTTTAGGCATATCTAATGGTGCCTATTATTCCCGTGAAACGTGAAACGAGAAAGTGCACTTTAACTATCATCACTTGGTTCCCGCCGGATCATGTCTTGTCTCTGCTTGCTTCACACCTTTTATTACCATCCACACTCCAGCCATTTCCTGTTAAATACAGCCCTACGTACATCCTTCCGCTTAAGGCAAAGCCGTCGCATAGCAAACATTATCACCCAATCATCTGCCTTGAACACTTCATTCTTCTCTGACCCAATAACATATTAGAACCGTCTCCCAGAAGATACCGTCTCATGCACTGATCGTAAATCATTCCCCGGAATGTTAAATTACCGCATTGCTTATTTACCGATCCCACCCACTGTTACTCGAACACGATGTTCCCCTTTTTTCACAATTGTTCCTGGCTTGTTATTTTTATTGTTGTTTCTTTACTGCTACGTACATTTGTTCTAACATTGTCGCAAGGATTATAGTCCTCCCTTTTGGATTGCCTCGTGGCCTTTAAGGCGAACATAAATTAAATGAAATGAAAATGCCGTTTCATACGTGAAACTTAGCTTTTCAGGCATACTTCCCCGTCTGTATTCATGTAGACATGCATGGTTCTAGATTGCCTTTGATTGCGTCCCAATGTGGCAACAATAAACACCCACTGTTTTTAAACAATATTTTCCTGTATATATCTTTGAGTAAATTGCGAATAGCTGAGACTGCGACCAGAATGCCATTGACACAGTGAAGGGTAGTGCCACTGGATACGTCACATAGAAGGAAGTTCAGTGTCAATAGAGCGAACTGAAAATACTCTTTCATCACTTCTTTTTAGAAAATGTTGTATATGTTCGCATGGTTGTCTTTCGTTATACTGATAACAAATCTCATATGGCTGTGTCCTCATTTCGTCATACTAAAACAATCTGCTGTGTCAGACGCACCTCAAACGCATTAATGGATTTCCCGTTTTTAACTGGCGGTTCCGTCCCTTCAATGTCCAGGCTGTAGATCTCACTCATATGAATTGCTTTGTATCCCGCACTGTCGGCAAGTGGCGGTGTCGGCGCGTGTTTTCTGGAGCCCGGAACAAACTGTAGTATCGCGAAATTTGACAACGTTGTCTGATTCAGCAAGCATTTGTTCTTAACAATTCCGCTGTGTTCACTTCAAAAGTCATTTACTATTGTGGTTAATAACCACATAACTATTGCGCACTTTTATGTACGTATGTTCTTGCTTCACACGTTAGGGATGTTGGAAGTTGTATTTTCGTCTCCATTGACTCACTTGAGAATGTTAGTTGAAGATGCCTCCAAGTAACATCTTGCTTTTCTGCAGTATTTGACGGCGGATGCCCAGACGCCGACGGCTGCACCAAAAGCTGACGATCACAGGGTTTGAACCTAGGCATATGCCTTAAACCTCTACTGGACCTCTGTCTGTGCCTTTGACAATAGTCTCGGTACACAACGGCTCTATAAATGTATCCGGTTTATATCAAAATAAAGAGTTCATTTCATCTGATTCTAATTGACGTGTGCTCTACACTTTAAGCCAATCTGCATTGCTGCAAGCAACTTTGCGATAGTGCAACTGCTCCACAATTATTAAGCTCTTATGTTGCACGGAGTGATACATTAGCTATCAATAACCGCACGTAACCCACATGAAGGCCAGATTGCACAAACAACTGTTGCATTTCTAATTCTGCATAAGAATTTTCATCCGGCACGTGTGTTAATCACTGTGATAGTAATGTACTTATTTTGGATTGATCGTTTCAACGGCATATTGTATAACTGTATTGTATGTGCCGCTGTGTCTAGTATAATCACGCCTTTGTCCTCTCTAGGACAAGCTGCAGCTTATTAAGTGAGCGTAAACCAGACGGTCAGACAAGTGAACCGCTTGCTTTTGCCGTAAACTAATTGCAACCGTAACGTGCACCGCAATATTGGAAGTGACCGTCAAGGTGCGATGCGCTTCTAAAATCGTGATTTTCGCTGTATATTGCGAAGATTCCCCGAGCTGTGAAAGTATTTTATTCGAATTATTTTGCAGGTACCTGGCTATCCGGTGTTGTAACTGATGCGGACAACAATAATAGGTGAACCGATCCCAGTTGAAGAATACGCAAGACCGGTTTGATGTGCTCTGATGTTTTCTAGTGTAAACACCAGCAGGCTCTGCTGTTACATGGGCTGCACGACAAAGTGGACTGGTGTGTTGGGGTGCACAAAGGAGAGTGGCTTGGTGTTTTCTGGTGTGCACACCAGAGGAGCTTGGTGTCTTCTGTTGTGCGCACGACAGTGACTGCGTGTGTTTTGTTAGGCATATCAGGGTGGTGTAGTGTCATGTGGTGTGCACATCAGGATGGTTTATGCTACGGCATCTACATACCACCGTTGTCTGGTTTTCACACAACATTATAGTCTAGAGTTACTTGGAGTGCACAGAACTGTAGGCTGGGGCTGTCTCGCGTACATGTTAGTATGCTGTGATGCATATTAGTTTTGGTGCACCTGCCTCGGTTTATACTGTTCTTCTGGTTAATGTAGGATTAAGGCTTCTGAATGCTAAATTGCCTACTTTCAAATTAGCACAGTCATCACATTAAAATTTATTACCTTTATTTATTTCTGCATACAGTAGGCCTGAACGGCCATTCCAGAGTGCGGAGTACAGAATACAAATTTAACAAAGAATCAAGAAGCGAAAACAAAAATAACAAAAGATGTAATGCAAGATCGGTGGTTAACATATACAAGATCGAAGAATTCAACTTAGTGCCAATGAACGAACATGACCGTGTAAAGCTTTCCACAGTTCTACAGTATGGACAAAAACACCATTCATCTTTCTCGGTGTGGTGGTCAGGAGGCACATTGAGTCAGGATTGTGTAAAGTGGATGTAAGTCCACCCGTTCTGATGAAGCTGCTGGCTGAAATAAGTTGTGCCGAGGTAATCGTGGCACAGACAACTTCAGTGATTCAGTGTGGCAAAAATTCAGGAGCAAAAATAAGATAGCGAGGGAGGTTGCCGAAGCATTCTTTATTCATAACTCCGGTAATATGTGTGTCGCGAGGCCAACGGTGAGTCTGCACAAACACAGAAATTGATTTTTTAACCACTAAGCTTCATTTTGTTACACGTATTTGCGCCAGAGCATATAATTTGCCTGTTTCTTGCAAAAAACCATTGCTGTTCGGTCGCGCCATTCTTCCTTGAGTGACGACAGGTATTTCTGTATTCGTTTTCCTTTACTGGGCTTTGTGTCGAAGCATCGTAGAGCAGTAAGCTAAATTATTATCAAACGTCGTAGAAGATCTTGCTAAACACGGTTCTCTAATTGCTCGTATAAGCATGTATTCCTGCTTACTTTTGTAGAAGAGAGAATATATCAAACCTAAAGCGTACTGGAAATATGTCGTGCACATAAATGTCGATGGATTTTACATATATAAATATATATATATTTATATATATATATATAATATATATATATATATATATATATATATATATATATATATATATATACATATATAAATAAATAACTGGTATCCTTGTTTGGGGTATATGATCCTCCAAGCCTTCGCCGCTTTGGGATTTAAATCAACTTTACGGGCATTGCTCAGCCTACAGCAAATGCAATCAGCCGCACACAGTATGACTGGTAAACAGGTACGTCAACGTTCTCACCACGTGCATCTGACCTCCCGGCATATAGAGAGATTTAAAACAGACTCGTTGTCGTCTTTGTCAGCCTTGATCTGTTGCACGACTAACTACATCGTGTAAGACTCGCATTTCGTTTCCCGAGGTAGGTATTTCCTATCTCTGGGGGCACTCGACACCTTGTATCCTGTATAGGTTGCATTACTTGTTACTGCTACTTCTTGCTAGTTCTTTCCACTAGTAGTGGGTTATCTTATGCCGTATTTGTTATATGTAGATCTTTCATTGCGTGAGCACCACATGCTCATATAGCATGAACACCAAATTGTGACATTTTTTTTAAATCAGAAGGTACAAACAAAAATATTGCTTTCGTGATTATGACGCATAACAAGAGTTCTTTGATGGGCTTGAGCCGATGTGTACAATACATTCATGTTCGAAAACTCCACATGAGACACACTTGGAAATCCGTCATTGTGCTTTTTGTTCTAGAAGTAGAAACATTGCCAGAATAAGCGATTTCACTGTTCTTATAGCGTTCCAAAAAGGTTCAAACAGCAGCGCACACTTAGCGAGAAGGAACTTAATTATCACCTTCCATTATATGTCCAAGCAGTCCACATCACACTGACAACTAATGCGGTGACATTTTGCGCCAGCACAGTATACAAATGCCGTAACTATTTTTCCCTCCTGTAACCATTGCGCAGTGGAAGGCCACTCTTCCACGCATGAACAGCATCACTTAGGTGTAGTATCCCATTTACACAATGCCACTTATTAGGTATAGTTACCGCGGAGACCTAAAGGAGCGCTGCTATACAGAAACACACGTTTTTTTTTAAATGAAGGCTAATTAAAGAATAAACAGGTCTACAAATGTTTACATTTTTTTAAATGCTGAGGTAACTGATTGTATATAGAAGATGGGCTTTCTGTTTTGGGATTATGGAAGCTGTGTTTCGTAACTCACAAGTGATGCACAACTCTCTTTGTCTACGCAGGCAGCAAAGTCAGACCCATTGATAACATGAGGTTCGGCTCTGCCATCTTGCTCTTTACAGTACTTGCAGGTAAGTGTGTCGTGCCAAATGGGACTGCATTATTAATAATAATATTTGGGGTTTTACGTGCCAAAACCACTTTCTGACTATGAGGCACGCCGTAGTGGAGGACTCCGGAAATTTTGACCGCCTGGGGTTCTTTAACGTGCAGCTAAATCTAAGCACACGGGTGTTTTCGCATTTCGCCCCCATCGAAATGCGGCCGCCGTGGCCGGGATTCAATCCCGCGACCTCGTGCTCAGCAGCCCAACACCATAGCCACTGAGCAACCACGGCGGGTGGGACTGCATTGCTTGATACTAATAACAAAATCATTTTCAACATAAAAGTCAAATGAACTCGTGAAGATGGAAAAGTAGACAAACAAAGGTGCTAGAGAGGAGCAAACTCAGGCACGAATGGCAGGTTCAATGATTTTAACGGTGAGATTACGCAATATACCCTCATCAATGCTCTCTCATGTTACAATGTCAGAAGCCATGTGATTCGCTGGTGACTCCTACTTTAGCATTTGATGAAGTTACAAATAGCTTGCACGTTAGCAGACGGTTGCAGCTACTCAATATGGCGGTTCACCACTTCGGTGCGCAGGATGACGTCAGTACAAGCTATTTAGCTCTGCTTGCAAAATATTCGTTCTTTCGGAGATTTGGCGTTCTGATCTGGTGCTCCCACCTTTGCGCAGCTTTCCTAGCCATGATCACTGCAGCGGACAGAAGTGATGAAATGCGTAGTGGCGATGGTAACTACAAAAAGGGACGCATGTACGTGTCTCTTTTAACATATTTGATAAGAAATAAAGTATTTCGATCAAATAGGCCGACTTTATTATCAAAGGATGAATTAGTTATCAATTAAAAATATGCGCCAGAAAAGTTTCTGTCTGAGCTTCCTTTTGCAACCTCTTTGTTCTGTGCTGTTCCCTGATTCTACCGTTGGTTTATATATACACCGCTGCACTATATATATATATATATATATATATATATATATATATATATATATATATATATATGTAGGGTGCACCCGTGGCGCTGAAGTAGAACATCCGCCTCTCGTGCAAGAAGTCCGTAGTTCGAATCCCGGCGCCGCACAATTTACCACCGGATAAAAAAAGAAAAACACGAGTGTTCTTAAAATTGCATAAACAAGCCGGGAGTGTGGCCTGATCCCGGTGACCGGAACCGGTAACGCACTCCCTCACCGGGGCAGGATTGGCCACCTTGGTGCAGTATTTGGCCACAACCTCCTATATGAACACAACAATCAAACCCGGGCCATCAGTCTCCTGCAGCTGCGAAGCAACTCACCACGGCAGCGGTCAGACCTGCGACACAGCAGAGGGTGCTAAGAATCTCTGGCTCCGGACAGGCCGCCATTGGAACATGAACCTGGCAACGTTTAACGCTAGAACTTTATCGAGTGAGGCAAATCTAGCAGTGCTATTGGAGGAATTAGAGGGCAGTAAATGGGATATAATAGGGCTCAGTGAAGTTAGGAGGGCAAAATAAGCATATACAGTGCTAAAAAAATTGGCTGAACGCTTAGCTTGGTTAAGCCTGGAAGATTGAGAAAGCAATACCCTTGGCTGCGCCTTGGTTCGGGTGATGGTGTGGACATGGGTGCCCTTTGTTAAACTTATGGCTATACATCATCCGACATAGCGCAAGGCAGCGCGCCGACCACTGCGAGGAGCCGAGCTGTAGCCGCATTTATCCTCCTAGCGTGACGTCACACCAGCGAGCGCCCTCTCTCGGTAGCGCCGCAGCAGTGGCGCGCAAGGCTTCGCCTCCATCATCGATGCCGCGAGCTGGGGCCCCATCTCTCTGTCTGGCGTGACGTCACACGGCCACGTAACGCGCAGCTGTGTAAGGAGGCGCCACGACCACCGATGGGCCGAAAGTGCGAGCAGTATTGCTTTCGCAATAAAAGCGGGCTCGACCTGTGCTACCGGGGCTTAGCGGAGAGACGAGAACTTGGAGTCGGATTCTTCATAAATAAGAATATAGCTGGTAACATAAAGAAATTCTATAGCATTAACGAGACGGTGGCAGGTCTTGTTGTGAAACTTAATAAGAGCTTCTATGAAGACGTGGAATCGGCGATGGGTAAAGTCAAAAGAATATACAGTATACCGATGGGCGACTTCAATGCCAAGGTAGGCAAGAAGCAGGCTGGAGACAAGGCAGTGGGGGAATATGGCATAGGCACTAGGAATAGCAGGAGAGAGTTATTAGTGGAGTTTGCGGAACAGAATAATATGCGGATATTAAATATACATTCTTCCGCAAGCGGGATATCCGAAAGTGGACGTGGAGGAGCCCGAGCGGCGAGACTAGAAATGAAATAGACTTTATACTCTGCGCTATCCCTGGCTTCATACAAGATGTGGACGTGATCAGCAAGGTGCGTTGCAGTTACCATAGGAAGGTAAGAACACGAATTAGGCTAGACCTGAGGAGGGAACGGAAGAAACTGGTACATAAGAATCCGATCAATGAGTTAGCGGTAAGAGGGAAACTAGACTAATTCCAGATCAAGCAACAGAACAGGTATTGGGCTTTAACTCAGGAAGAGGACCTCTGTGTTGAAGCAATGAACGACAATCTTGTGGGCATCATTAAGGAGTGTGCAATGGAAGTCGGTGGAAACTCCGTTAGGCAGGATACGAGTAAACTATCGCAGGAGACGAAAGATCTGATCAAGAAACGCCAATGTATGAAAGCCTGTAACCATACAGCTAGAATAGAACTGGAAGAACTTTCGAAGTTAATCAACAAGCGCAAGACAGCTGACATAATGAATTATAATATGGATAGAATTAAACATGCTCTCAGGAACGGAGGTAGCCTAAAAGCAGTGAAGAAGAGACTAGGAATTGGCAAGACTGAGATGTATGCATTAAGAGACAAAGCCGGCAATATATTACTAATATGGATGAGATAGTTCATGTGGCTGAGGAGTTCTATAGAGATTTATACAGTACCAGTGGGAGCCACGACGATAATAGAAGAGAAAATAGTCTAGAAGAATTCGAAATCCCACAGGTAACGCCGGAAGAAGTACGGAAAGCCTTTCGAGCTATGCAAAGGAGGAGGGCAGCTGGGGAGGATCAGGTAACAGCAGATTTGTTGAAGGATGGTGGGCAGATTGTTCTAGAGGAACTGGCCACCCTGTATACGCAATGCCTCATGACTTGGAGCGTACCGGAATCTTGGAAAAACGGTAACATAATCCTAATCTATAAGAAAGGGGACGCCAAAGACTTGAAAAATTATAGACCGATCAGCTTACTGTCCGTTGCCTACAAAGTATTTTCTAAGGTAATTGCAAATAGAATCAGGAACACATTAGACTTCCGTCAACCAAAGGACCAGGCAGGATTCCGTAAAGGCTACTCAACAAAAGAGCATAATCACACTATCAATCAGGTGATAGAAAAATGTGCGGAATATAACCAGCCTATATATATAGCTTTCATTGGTTACGATGAAGCGCTTCATTCAGTCGAAACCTCAGCAATCATGGAGGCATTGCAGAATCAGGGTGTAGACGAGCAGCATGTAAATATACAGAAAGGTATCTATAGCGGCTCCAGAGCCACCGTAGTCCTCCATAAAGAAAGCAACAAAATTCCAATAAAGAAAGGCGTCAGGCACGGAGATACGATCTCTGCAATGCTATTCACAGCGTGTTTACAGGAGGTATTCAGATACCTAGATTGGGAAGAATTAGGGATAAGAGTTAAAGGCGAATACCTTAGTAACTTGCGATTCGCTGATGATATTGCCTTGCTTAGTAACACAGGGGATCAACTCCAATGCATGCTCACTGACCTGGAGAGGCAAAGCTGAAGGTTGGGTCTAAAAATTAATCTGCAGAAAACTAAAGTAATGTTTACCAGTCACGGAAGAGAGCAGCAGTTTACGATAGGTAGTGAGGCACTGGAAGTGGTAAGGGAATACATCTACTTAGCACAGGTAGTGACTGCGGATACGGATCATGAGACTGAAAGAATCAGAAGAATCAGAATGGGCTGAGGTGCGTTTGGCAAGCATTCTCAGATCATGAACAACAGGTTGCCATTATCCCTCAAGAGAAAAGTTTATAAGAACTGTGTCTTACCACTACTCACGTACGGGGTAGAAACCTGGAGGCTTACGAAAAGGGTTCTACTTAAATTGAGGACGACGCAACGAGCTCTGCAAAGAAGAATGATAGGTATAACGTTAAGGAATCTGTTATATATATATATATATATATATATATATATATATATATATATATATATATATATATACACCATTATTTCTCCCGCGTTTGGTGCCCCTTGGTATCAGGGATTAATGGATCTAATGGCTTCGATAGCTTCGCACCACTAAAAAAGGGAACGGACTCTATTCTTGATGGATCATTACGGGGATGTCATTTTGAGCGAACAAGCATTAGATAAGTTTGCGATGGTAAACCCTGCCGTAGTGACAGGCGTCACCTGAACTATTGTTCCAGTAATAATTTTTAAGCCAGTTTTTATGTTTCCGTCTTGCTTTTATTGGGGTCATGTCAAAAAAATTTCCTGAATACCTGCAGGCCCTTGCTGCACAACCCATAAACTGGGACAGTCACGGCGAAACGAATGAACCCACACATCACATATGGCTTTAGAGTTCCCGCATTCATGTTTTTAATGCGGACTTGAAAAACACACGCACAGGAGAAAGCAAATAGACTGCACGAGCACTAGCCAGCGCTCTTGCGGTCCCGCGCTCGTCTAATCTACATGTTTCGCTCAGTGTATTGTTAAAATCTGCGCTGCAAAGAACAATGTGGGATCCAGCAACCAACTAAACCGCCTCGCCGCTTTAGCGCCTTTTGGGTTGTTCGCTTGAGGGCTGCATGTTCTACCACCTGTAAAGTCTCGAAAGTTTCGAACTTCCTATCTGTGTAGATTTATGACCCACACAGTCCGAAAGTGGCTGTGCCTCTGCGTGTTTTTAGGGGTGGGGGGGGTACAGGCAGTGTTATGGCATTATAGGACAACCATGCGCGCATCGCTAAAGAACCAGTGCTGTGTCGGAGGTGGACGAACTTGTTCCCATCGCCAATAATTACTTCTATGGCAGTGTCGGCTGTCACGGCTTACTGCTGCTCTAGTAAATGACAGGCGAGTTAGAACAATTTCCGGAGTGCTCAAGATATTGCTTACCGCGTTAGGTGTCTGAAGAATTGCAATTTCGTGATTAAGAAACTGTATGCACCGAGACCCCATGAATGCATTTGCTTAACAGCAATACTGTATTTACTCGAGCGTATTAGTTGAAATGTTAGCAAATCATTATCATCACATTCCAGCAGCACGAGGCACCGGAAGCTCAGAACTCACTGCAAGTACCCAAAGTTGCCATGACAAGCGCTTTGGATTAGACGCATACGTTTGATCTCGACTGCTAATCTGCTTGTGCACCTAATATTCAGGCTAGTCCACGACTGCCTGGCAATAAACGATGCCCATTGGTCCGCTCTGAAATGTGTTGTCTTTACTGTCACAGTGAGACGCTATCTTATTTTAATATAATTATCTCATCTTAATGCACTATCAATTCTTATGCATCTCGCGAACGAGCAATGCAGTGGCGTATGAAACATTCCACCGTTACTAAATCATTTACTTTAGTGAGTGAATAACAGTCTTCTGCAAATCATTTCATAGAAGACACAATGATCTGAGACAGCACAATTCCATTTTCATATTTGGACATCTGTTTATTGCGGAGGTGTGTGACTTGCCGATTTTAACCATACCGATTCAACCGGTAACTGTCCGGTAATTGCATACGCAGCTGTGTACTCTAGGGTTACCACTTTTCCTCGTCTTGTATACGTTTCATCCGGTCAAGTCAGCGTACACCTGAGCTTCGCACTGTAGACAGACCTGTACTGGCTTTTTTTGCCAAGCAAGGCATATTTCCCTTAAAGCTCTTTTCTGCGTAGTGATTGTCACGACAGCAAATGGAGACATGTCATACATTTTATGTTCTCGATTTAAGAAGCGACAAGAAAAAACATTGAGATATTCTCGCACGGCTTACAAATATTTTTGTTGCTTCAGTCCAGTCGCATTTCAGTGCCTGTCATTTATTGTTTACTGATGTTTGGGATTTTACGATACTAAAACATATGTTTGGACCCTATGGCTGTCATCCACCGCAGCACCCACTATGAGATTATTTATTATAACGTTAGCTATACAAAGCTACTATAGCCTTCTGCTCGGGTACTATGGAGGCAAATTACAAAGCGTTAAGCCACGCCACCATGAAGTACGAAAAACACTGATGAAAAAAGATGACAGGCCAGATAGGGAAAGAAAAAGCCAAGTGCAAGTTCAAAGAAGGCGATAGGAAAGGGCGACTGCCGATTTCCCCCGTATGTGTCAGTCCGGAAGAGCTATCTAAGCGTAACCATGGCCAAAGGGCTTCGTTTTCTCTGCCGAGGAGCCTTCAAGGTTGCAACACTTTGCGTTGGTTAATCGACAGGATCCCTCAATCCGGGCATCGCAAAGCAGCGAATTGCTGCACGTGGGAGAGTCCTTCGTGCGTGAGTCTTTGACGCCAACTTGAGTAAGTAGGCATGAGTGGCAGCTGGCAATGCTCAGTAGACTATAAATACTTGCGATCGCTTAGTGCAAACAAGGAGGAACGAAAGAAGGCAAGGAAACCTTTTTTTTTATTCCAAGATGGAAGATAACAAGGTTTCCCTAGTTCCCTCCATCCTTCCCTTCTGCACTAAGCAATAAAAATATTTGTGGTCTACTAGCAGTATGAACCGACTAGCACCGCCACATGTGCTACTGGGAATGTGTCAATCTAAAATGACGAGAAAAATCCTTTCTGTTTATCTAATGTTGTGCAGAATTGTACCCACGTGAGAAGGTTTCCCAAACCCACAGGAACGTCTGCGTAAGCATGGTTTTGACGTGCTCCGACACCACGCACCCGAGCACGTCTCTGTTGGGCCCTCCCGCGTGTAGCCTTGCGCGACATAACCTTGTCTTGGCAAAGAGTGATTCTAGGGGTTGCCGATGCTGCGTGTTTGGACCTTTAAGCCAGACCTGCCCCCCCGCCGACCTCGGGCGGAGGCAACATACCTCTTTGGCCACTGCTCCACATAGGTGGCGGCTCCAGATTCACCCATCTGGAGGAAACCATTCGCATTTTCCTATTCTGATGATGGTGATGATGGCATCATACAATGACTCGTACCCACAATGGGGGATTGTTTTTGTTCCCTTGTGGAATGGCGACCGAGAAATATTAAACCTTCGTCTTTTTCTCTCATTGTCAATCTTTCCTGTCTTCTAGTCAGTTCATTTAGCTTCTTATTTTCCGACGGCAACCGTTACCTTGTCTAATATATGTAGTTTCGGGAAAATATATATTAGGTTGTAACGTTGATGCATAGCCACCGTTTCTAAGTGTTCATCCAGCACAGTAGCGTCCCCCTGTTGGTCTTGAGGATTGGGGGCTACCCCCGCCATCGAATTTTCCACGGCTTACTTTGCAAATGCTGTCCCTCCTCCCCCTTCAACAAAAATCATCCTTTAATATAAGGGTGCACCAAAACAATTTTTCTGTTATTTTTATATTACAGTGGAACGTCACCAGACTCAACCGCAACCTGGACGGCGTGAAAGAAATGTTACAGAAGTTTATTCCAATGTGCTGTGAGTTCAAGAGACATACAATAAATCTACACAACCCAACTTTCTCCGGCTATACGCCGTTTAAGAGAAACACCGAGACAACGCTTTCGCGTCATTCAGTGGTTTAACAATAGTTCTGTAGCTTGCTAACATGTGGCCCTTGAAGCTGTGAGGCTGTGTGAGTTCTTGGGGTCCTTGAGGCTGTGTCAGTTCGGGCATTTCTTTAATAAATTCATTACTGTTGCGTTACAGAAATATGCCGCCAAATAATCACCTCAGTAAAACAGATATTTAAAACCTCATATATCCACTTCCACAATCCTACATACTAGTGGGTCATTTTAACGCTCACAACACGTTGTGGGGAGACTCGCGATGCGGGGTGCGTGGTGGCCTCATAGAAAACCTCCTTGTAACTTCTAGAGTGTGTCTCTTCAGTCAGACCTAACCAATGTATTGTATTCTTCACCATAATTGATATTCAACAACAGAACTGTAGATTAGCTGCGCTTCCTTTTTCTTTGACTTAGAACGACATGTAATCAAAAATCCATTTGGAATTGACCTCTTCCCACTAACGTTAATCTGAATAACACAAGACTCCGCTCGAATTGTCCCTCGCTGGAAATTGGCATTGCCTGATCGGAAACGTTTTAAGAAATCTACCTACTCAACACGATATTTTAGAAGTAATCTTAGCATAAATCATGCCGTATCATACTTTACCGCCTTTCTCATCGACGCAGCTGAGAAGGTCACTTCTCAAGCAAGAGGCGCCTAATTCGAAAGACCGCTTTCCTGGTGGAATACAAAACGCAGATGGCACGAAGGAGACCAAATAAACCCTGGTGCAAACTACGTGAAGGTACCATTACTGAAATTCTTTTTGAATTTAAACATGCTAAACCACAGGGAAGAAGGATGCGACGACAAGCAAGGAAGGCAAACTGGAAGAGGTTTCTTTCACGTATAAATTCTAACACTCAGTCTACAAACATATGGAATGTGACAAGAATGCTAAAGGGACTATAGATACATTCTTTGCTCTCTCTGCAATTGTTTGTTCTCGCAGTCAAGAAACATTTGCTAATATGCACCAACTCGTCCAACAACAAGTGCTAATATACATCCGTTGCCTTTAGTAAATGACGAAGTAAATAGCGTGGTAGACGCAGGAAAACCTTACAGTGTGCGAGCAACAAATGCAGCTTAGTCTCAACAGAGCGTCAAAATGGGCAGAACAAGGGGCTGTAAGGTTAGCCCCCAAAAAACTACCAGTTTTCTTTTTCAAGAAACTCAAGGCTCGCCCCGGAGTTAGTCACCAAACTACACGGACAACATAATATAACAGAATGCATAACTGGGCTAGTGGGTTTACTTGGATCTTGAAAAAAAAAGACACGAACAAAGAGAGCGGACAGGACGAGGCGATTACTCAGACCTGAGAAATTTTATTGTAAGGAAACAAATATGTACAGAAAAATTAAGTATGGCGGCGGCGCAGCTGATTAGTGCTTTTGAAGATATTCTGTGTCTTCAAAAACAGAATAACAACCGCATTCTCTATAGTGGGCGCCTAGATGTGTCCTTCCTGATGAATTATAAAAAAATGTATGATGAATAAAAAAATGTTGAGTTGTTATTAACTGCCGCGTCCTGTTCACTCTCTTCGTTCTCTTCTTTGTGCCCTTTCACAAATTCAAGGCACACGGACAGCAGATACCTGTTGTCAAAGAACGCAAATTTCTAGGCATTGTACTTGATTCATGGCTAAGCTTCATTCGTCGTATCAAATACGTTAAATGTAAATGACTAAAATGATAAAACTTCTGAAGTTTTTGTCGCACACAACGTAGGGTGGCCACCGAAAGTTCCTCGTCAACCTATACAAGAGCCTTACACGTACATCTTGAGAATACGGCGCCACCCTATATCAGTATGCTACACCGAGTTCCCTGAGGACGCTGGACCCTGTTCACGATTAGGCATACACCTTGTGACCGATGCCTTCCGAACATACCAAATACCGAGCCTCTCAGTTGAGTCTCATGAGTTGTCTCTATATCTAAGAGGAAATATGCGAGGTTTACATATTAGACCAACAGTGGGGGAGCCCTTCTGACTTCGTGCTAGAAAGCTGATTGAAGAAAAGCGTATGCCACTTATGGAACACCATTTATTGTGCCCTGCAAAGCTTCTACTACCTTGTCAATGGCAGCTGGTAGAAAGTAGAAGGCCTGTAAATAGTAGCTATGCAAGAAGACCGTCACAAAACTGGTTCCCATGTAATAGACCGCTAATACCAATTGAATGTGAATTCAGCTGTGTGGCCGTGAACATGAAAATTAGGTCCGCAATGGTCCTGATGTTCTTTAAAAATACGTTTGCTAGATCAAGTTTCATCATTATCATAACCAGTCGGGCTACGCACACTGAAGTGCAAAGCCTCTGTCATACTTCTTCAACAACCCCGGGCATGTGCTAATGGTGGCCATATTGTCCCTGCAAACTTCTTAATCCCATCCTCCTGCCTAACTTTCTGCCGCAACCTGGTGCGCTTCCATTTTCTTGGAATCTAGTCTGTAACCATTAATGATCACCGGTTATCTTCCCTCCTCATTACATGCCCTGCCAATGTCCAATTCGTTTCTTGATTTAGACTAAGATGTCATTACCTCGCGTTAGCTCCCTCACCCAATCTGCTCTCTTCTTATCCCTTAACGTTACACCCATCATTATTCTTTTCTTCAAGTTTATAACGGGCCTAACATTCATGTTCTGCCGATTACTTTGGTGGTATGAAATTTTAGCAATCGTCGACAACTCCTCTGTAGTGGACTGCCTGTAATGCGAAATTTAATAATAGGACACTTAGACTGCAAGATTTGCTCATGCTGCGACTACGTTCTTAAAATCAACACCCCTCTATGGCCACACACAACCTATTTGATCAGGTTAGCCACGGGCCTAATGCTTTGAAAACTCCGCAGTTGGTTGTCTTTAATCGTAAATATCATCTCGGAGCCGTGATACAGCATGCTTATAAACAACATCTATCAGTGCAGGTGCAAAACAGACCTAAAAGCTTTCAGCCACTTCGAACTGTATTCTTCTCTTACTGTAACGCCTTTATATATAAAAAGGTTGTAATGCGCTTGATCTTCGTGGCCCTTCGCCATCTCTTTCCCTAACTCTTCACCATCCACCGCTTTTATAAAGATGGCGTGATCGTCTGCGGAATGGGAGATGCTGCGATAGACATCATGCCAGAACACCAATGATAACGTTGCTTGAATAAAGGTTCCGCTATTCTTTTTATCTCGTATTAGCTCAAAATCAAAAGCACAGATTAACAAAGCGCCAAAATATTTCTAACGTGGAGTTTTGCTGCTTAGAGAGAGTCTATTGTTAGCTGCAGTTTTTTAATTACATTGAATGGCACCCACGTCTCCCATATCCCAGTTGTCGTTGCTAAGCTCGCTTGCATTTTCTACTTCGATAACAGACACATTAATTTGCACAGAATTAACACCTTAGTCTCTTCATTCGTGGCAAGGCATTCAATGTGTGCTTTGTTAAATAGTGACCCACTCTACCTCCTTAGTAATATCATTACTGACCTCGCGAGTAAGCGCAATCGTTTAAGATATGACGAAGGTCCGTGGCGTATTCGTTGTGTGTGTGTTGAAAATAGCTTCGAAAATTTTCGGCTGTGCGCGCCGAAGTAGCATTCATATTGTATTGTCTTAGGAAGCACGTGAAAACAAAACAGAACACGGTGTGCTTGCACAGTAGCTTTATATTGTCATCAGACTGGTCCAGCCTGCCTTGACTAGTTGCACACGCACCACGTGCCTTGGTCGCAATATCCGCCGCCAGAGCCCAGTGACTTGCAGTAACTCTTGCAAGCGTCGGCCTTGCAGCCAGACGCGCGAGCTGCAGAAAAGCGAAAGGGCCTCAGTGACAATAGTGACCTTCCTTCGTGAACTGTCTCTCTAAACGGTAAAATCGTGTACTTCAACTGCAATCGTACCACGACAGGCACACGTGCTACTCTCATTCACTGCTTTTGATAAGCCCAATGAATGCATGTAAAAGGAAGACGATATGTTTCATCAACTGTATGTGGCGCTTCGTTGTCTTACGTGCCTCTTTCGCTTTGAAGGAGTGGTTGGTGCGGCTAATTCTGACTTTTAAAGCTTCTATCTATGCAGTAGACGGAAATGTAATTAATAAGAAACTTTACCTCGTTTGTTACAAGAAGGCTTATCTATCTATCTATCTATCTATCTATCTATCTATCTATCTATCTATCTATCTATCTATCTATCTATCTATCTATCTATCTATCTATCTATCTATCTATCTATCTATCTCTCTCTCTCTCTCTCTCTCTCTCTCTATATATATATATATATATATATATATATATATATATATATATATATATATATATATATATATAAGAAAAATGTTTGCGCTTCACCAAACTCTCCTGCATAGACAAATCAGAGCTGCCTGCGACAACAGCTTTCTTTGCGGGTGATTGAAATTGTCAGGTTGTGGTTTAACGTTCTCGAGCACGTTTGGCACGCATCCAGCATTCCAGCATCACTCTGGCAGCTGTCCCTCGCAGAATGTAAGTTTTACCGGTAGTTTTGTCCTTCCGTAGGTCGCTGCCGCTAATTTTCACCCGCCACCACAAGCTGAGCTAGGCGAAGAGGACCAATCGCAGACCCAGGCAATGCCCCTCTCCATCCGACAATTTACTTTCACTGCTACATACCGGAGCCACCGAAACATACTCCACTGGTGCGCCTTCCTTGCTTCTTGTGAAACAATTGATAAGAAAAAACCTGTCAAGGTAGGAAACTATGTTTGCTTGAAGAGCATGTCATGCGGTCCGATGTATCTACATATAATAAAAATTAAATTCTAGGGTTTCACATGCCAGAGCAACGCTATTATAGTTAGAACGCCGTAGTGGAGGACTCTGGAATTCTCACCACTTGTGGTTCTGGAACGTGCCCACAATGCACGGGGCACGGGCGTTGTTTCACTTCGCCTTCATCGAAATGCGAGCGCAGTGGCACAATTTCCATGCCGCGGTCTCGTACTTAGCAGGGCAACACCACATCCGCTAAATCAAAGCGACATGTCGCCTATATACAGGGTGTTTCACGTAACTTGAGCCAAGTATTTAAAGAAGAGGTTAACTGCAACTGAATGAAACCAAGGACATTTGTTTGCGGTCATGTGGTGCATCTCAGGGTATTTTTGCATAGCGCCTACTTAAATAATTAACTAGAACAAATTAATAAATTTTTAATCATATTAGGGCCAAGTGGGTTTTCTTACGTTCTAAAGGGCATTAGAAAACTACCGATACCATTTTTTGGGCAACGTACGTACAGTCGACCAAGAAAGTTTACGAACCACGGTATCTCAGAAAATTCAAAATGTACGAGCAGCCTTTAAAAGCAGCCAGTAAAATTGTGCATCACAATGTTGTTCGCATATGCCACAAAAGGCTAAAAGTGGGAATAACAGGCTGTGTTTTGAGACTGAGGAGACATTAAGCTTTGGGTCAGATCTCTTGGTCCGTGAACTTTTTTGTTCGACTGTACATGCTGCACGAAGATATTTTCCGGCGTTTAGAGAGCCCAAAATATGAAATAAGTCTTACGTGACGGCGCACACGCGCTACCGTATTGCAACCCTCCCGACCCCGCTGCGTGAGAAAGAACCGCGATCGCGGACCGTGGCGAAGTCAGCGGTTGCGGCTCTAGGCGTGGTCTTACGAGTGCGTCATAATCTTTGACGGTGGCCCGCGGAAAGGAAGCACCGTCGTCCTTCAGAAGCGATAGCCCGCTGCAATACCATAGCACACGAGCGCAGTCACATGGTTTTGTTAATAACATCGCGGGTTTTCTTTAAACGCCGGAGAAAATCACCTCGAAGCATGTACAGTCGCGATCAATTTGAAGGTGATCGCTCGAGCGGCGACCAAAACTAGGAGCAGCGCCACGTTACGTCATCAACGTCGGTCGAGAGGGAAACATCAGATAGCTCCCCTCTCACTCTTTCGGTGTTCCCTGAAAAGGTGTCACTCCCGTCAGCGTTCAAGGCATAGCCTGCGAATTCATTTCGACTGCGTTATGAGCTTTTGCACAGAGGCGTCATTGTTAGGCCAAGATATGCATGAGGAAGCGACGCACACAGATCTTTGTCATGAAAGGGAAACAAACACAAAAATGTGGCGAGTTGGTCTTGGGGGTGATGGTTGCAGCCTGGAAGAGCATAATAGGGGAAGAAGGCAGTGCAATTTTTATCTTCGCAGTTCCGAAATCGGCCGCTATGCTGCTTGGAAGGCCCGCCAGTCGATGCTCGCGCGATCACCTTTAAGTGATCGCGACTGTACGTTGCCACAAAAAATTGGATGGGCCGTCTTGAAATGCCCTCAAAAACGTAACGTAACGCACTTGGTCCAAAAGCAAATATAAAAAATTTTCCAGTATTGACCTTACTAAGTAACTAATTAAGCGGAATACATAAGTTATTCGATAGAGCGCCAAATGACGGCAGACCATATGCCTTTGGTCCCATACAGCCGCGGATAAACAGTTCTTTAAAACCCGGGGTTCATGTAGCACGAAACACCCGGTAGATATACCGGGTGTTTCAGCGAGCGCTTTCAAAATTTTTTCAACTTTTTCGAAGGAGAGGACGTTATTGTACAAAAATAGAAATGCATAACCGACTAAATAAAAATCAATATTTGGGTTTTTAAAAACAATATGGGCCATATTGCCATATGTCCAATATGACCACATTGCAATTTAAATATTCTAGCGCCGTGTCGTTAGTTCTCATGCAGGGTTCACATGGAATGAATTCTCAGTATGACACCAGTTTCTAGATCTTAATTACCGAACTTTGCCGAGAAATACATTGCCGTTCTAGTTACTTTCTTATCGAAACATCATTTTGTGCGTTTAAGCAAAAAAAAAGTAGTTGGAACGCCAATGCATTCCTTTTTCACAGTTTGGGGAATTATTATTCTGAAACCGGTGTTATCCTGAGAATTCGTTCCAAGTGGATCAGCTTTTCGAACTCCATGGCTAGAAGTTATAAAGTGCAATATGGAGCATAAGGTAATTAGTTAAAGCATAGTGAACTTATTAAAAACATAATTAGCGAATGTATTAGCTGATGGTGCACTTAAATTTTTGTGCAGATAATGTCCGCGTCTTCGAGCACACCAGCTTATGAACTTAAATGGTTCTCTCTGCGACAGGCAACCTTTAACACTGTTGAAAGTTCAAATTGAAACAAACACACACACACACACACACATATATATATATATATATATATATATATATATATATATATATATATATATATATATATATACATACAGAGGCAGAGAGAGAGAGAGGGAGATATGCAAAATCGAACTCTGGCAGAAATATTTCAGTTGTTTAATCTTGGCCAGCGACGAACTCAACGCTTCCTGATACAGTCCTATCTGAGCTTCCTAAGAATATATTGGTAATAAATACCTTACAACACAAACATATACCTAAATATTATACGTACCTTCTTCACTGCGCTCCTCGGATCTTTCTCCTGTTGCAGTGATCATGACCACGAACGCTGCATGCAGAAGGGCAAAAAAGATATCAACAGAAAATCCTAGAGAACATCAACGTCCTTTTTTTAAGGATCTGTTGACTCCACCGTTCAGTAAGGTGGAGTCAACGGTGGAGTCAACGGTGGAGTTCAGTACGGTGGAGTCCATTGAATGCGAATCGATCGGTTCGCATTCAATAAGACACACGACAGAGTATTATTCGCTTGAATTCTCGTGAAACCTAAGCTGTATGCTTGCACGTAAAATATGTGCCAGAAATTTTTCCTCGGCCGCATCACCGTTTGTCCACTGCTCTGTGTTTAGGAGTGCAATTCGCCTCCAGTGCGCCATGGGATATCTTTTTTGTTATATTGAATGCGTTGCTAATGGGCATAGTCTGTTTACCTGCTATTACTGCTACCAGGAAGATGGCAGAGGTGAACCTCATCTTAGCGAGAAGTCTTGCTGTGTCCTGCGAGCAAGAACAAAATTGATATTTTCCGTAGCTTAGAACACACAGCGTATGGCAGCACAGAATTTCAAGTGCACTAAACAATCTGCACGTTTATGCATTTCAAAAAATATATATATAAGTTACATGTGAGCAAGTTCTTTTTCTGGTTGAACTATAAGAATTCTTACACTTCGAGAACAAAAAACAACTTAAAGACTTATAAAACAGTCTTGTCTAATGCTCATGCATGCAGCAGGACTTTCTTTACCTTTTACCTAAAGCTCACGAATGGACTTACTTTGACAATCATAATCGCGAAAGCTCTGCTTTAATTTGAAAATTGAAACTTTGTACATGAAATTTCCCGAATATATGTGTTTATGCTATAATAACATTCCGCACTGATGCAACTGATGATTCCGCACTGATGTCGCAGAGGGCACATAAAAAAGGAGAAGAGCACTACTTGTTCAAAGACAAGGCCATAGTGCACCTAGTGACAGGGCCAATGCAGACGAGAATATATTTACTACCCGTAGTGATATAAAAAAATCTCACCTAAAAAGATAAGATTCAGTGATCAGACGAAGTCTTGAACTGCTCTGCAACTGCAAGACTGACAAAGGCAACACACTGAGCCTCTTTAAATCAAACCGAGCCCGGAATTTCACGTGCACGGGGCGAAGTTTAGCGTAGCTGGTTAACGGATGCGCTATGTACGTTTTGCTATTTCTCGGTCGGGGTTATCCACGTGCTTCAGGTCATATTAAATCGTAAAGCAATGAAGCCTTTGAGGACAATGTACTCAGGCAGCGGAAACCGGATACATTATTCTTTGTGATGGCAACGCATACTTACATTCACCACATGCTTAAACGACGTTTTAGGTTTTGTCAAATATCTCATTTTGAAAAATGACTTGGCCTATGCTACCATAAACTGGATCAGGGATGACTTTATAACAAATTTCAGAGTAGGGTGGCTGAAGCTTTTTCAAAAAACTGTCTTATGTTGATAACGAACACAGCCAAAAATCGCACTAATCCACTGATCATATGCACACATCAATCGCTGTCATATTGTTCGTTCAGAAATTTTTGTTTACAACTACAACTCATACACCTCTCTTATTACTGCTATGTTCCCCGAAGATTGTCTTTGAAATGTGCATAACACTTATGGATCATCCGGCTCACCACCATTGTTGGGTCACAAGGCGGCAACGGGACGCAAGAACAAACAAGTAGATTTAGAAGGAAAGAAAATAATGTTTATGCAGGAGTTACGTGGAGCTTAGGGCCACTCAAGATGGTCTAAGTAAATCCGACACAGCGTTTGCTAAATGTTGTTGCTGAACGGATCCACTCAGTGTCCTCCCAATCAACATTCTGTTATGCAAACGGAAGACGCCGCTTGGTACATTTATCTACTGGTCTTTGCTCCACTCCTTCCTAACTTCTTCTTGCGTCTCGCGCAAGCATAGCACCAGCACTCTACGCACATAGAAGAATACGAGCTGGCGAAACAGTACCATAGGAACCGGAAAGCTTGCATATTTAGAGCAGTTTCCAGGGATTGCAACGAAAAACTCTGCAAGAGAAAGGTTTTCTAACTTACTTTGGCTTGTTGTGGTAAAACATTGCAGGGTCAGCAAGGCATGTACGAAGACCAGATGTAAAAAAATTGTGCAAATACCACACCGTACGGAAATCGGCGGTATAGTACGTAAATGAAAACATTGTTCAGCGTTCCGCAAAGCATTACGGCATTCACAGATGCGGTGCCATATATATATATATATATATATATATGTGTGTGTGTGTGTGTGTGTGTGTTTGTGTGTGTGTGTGTGTTTGTGTGTGTGTGTGTGTGTGTGTTTGTGTGTACATGTCTGTATGTGAGTGTGCGTGAAAACTTTTAATCACCGAACCCTGCAGTGAAACAGGTTGCAGAACGGAATCACGTGTAATAAGCCTCACGATGTCTTACCAACAAGCCCAAATCACAGCTTTACAGCATTTCAGGTTTTCTGGTACACTGAGAAATTGAAGTTTTTCTGATGTGAAGGGGTATCTAAGAGTAATTGTGGCTCTACCTTGTTTTACTGACGGACTGTGAGAGCGTGTGCGGTCTGCAGGAACCTATATGATTTTAGGCATATCTAATGGCGCCTATTATTCTCGTGAAACGAGCTTCACCGAACGAAAAAGTACACTTTAACTATCATCACTTGGTTCCCGCCGGATCATGTCTTGTCTCTGCTTGCTTCACACCTTTTATTACCATCCACACTCCAGCCATTTCCTGTTAAATACAGCCTTACGTACATCCTTCCGCCTAAGGCAAAGCCGTCCCATAGCAAACATTATCACCCAATCATCTGCCTTGAACACTTCATTCTTCCCTGACCCAATAACATATTAGAACCGTCTCCCAGAAGATACCGTCTCATGCACTGACCGTAAATCATTCCCCGAAATGTTAAATTACCGCATTGCTTATTTACCGATCCCACCCACTGTTACTCGAACACGATGTTCCCCTTTTCTCACAATTGTTCCTGGCTTGTTTTTTTTATTGTTGTTTCTTTACTGCTACGTACATTTGTTCTAACATTGTCGCAAGGATTATAGTCCTCCCTTTTGGATTGCCTCGTGGCCTTTAGGGCGAGCATAAATTAAATGAAATGAAAATGCCGTTTCATACGTGAAACTTAGCTATTCAGGCATACTTTCCCGTATGTATTCATGTAGACATGCATGGTTCTAGATTGGCTTTGATTGCGTCCCAATGTGGCAACAATAAACACACACTGTTTTTAAACAATATTTTCCTGTATATATCTTTGTGTAAATTCCGAATAGCTGAGACTGCGACCAGAATGCCCGTTGACCCAGTGAAGCGTAGTGCCACTTGATACGTCACATAGAAGCAAGTTCAGTGTCAATAGAGCGAACTGAAAATACTCTTTCATCACTCCTTTTTAGAAAATGTTGTATATGTTCGCATGGTTGTCATTCGTTATACTGATAACAAATCTCATATGGCTGTGTCCTCATTTCGTCATACTAAATCAATCTGCTGTGTCAGACACACCTCAAACGCATCAATGGATTTCCCGTTTTTAACTGGCGGTTCCGTCCCTTCAATGTCGAGGCTGTAGATCTCACTCATATGAATTGCTTTGTATCCCGCACTGTCGGCAAGTGGCGGTGTCGGCGCGTGTTTTCTGGAGCCCGGAACAAACTGTAGTCTCGCGAAATTTGACTACGTTGTCTGATTCAGCAAGCATTTGTTCTTAACAATTCCGCTGTGTTCACTTCAAAAGTCACTTACTATTGTGGTTAATAACCACATAACTATTGCGCACTTTTATGTACGTATGTTCTTGTTTCACACGTTAGGGATGTTGGAAGTTGTATTTTCGTCTCCATTGACTCCCTTAAGAATGTTAGTTGAAGGTGCCTCCAAGTAACATCTTGCTTTTCTGCAGTATTTGACAGCGGATGCCCAGACGCCGACGGCTGCACCAAAAGCTGACGATCACAGGGTTTGAACCTAGGCATATGCCTTAAACCTCTACTGGACCTCTGTCTGTGGCTTTGACAAGAGTCTCGGTACACAACGGCTCTATAAATGTATTCGGTGGAATACTAATCGCAGATGGCACGAAGGAGACCAAATAAACCCTGGTGTAAACTACGTGAAGGTCCCACTACTGAAATTCTTTTGAAATTTAAGCATGCTAAACCACAGGGAAGAAGGATGCGACGACAAGCAAGGAAGGCAAACTGGAAGAGGTTTCTTTCACGTATAAATTCCTACACTCAGTCTACTAACATATGGAACGTGACAAGAATGCTAAAGGGACTATAAATACATTCTTTGGCTCTCTCTGCAATTGTTTGTTCGCGCAGTCAAGAAACGTTTGCTAATATGCACCAACTCGTCCAACAACAAGTCCTAATACACATCCGTTGCCTTTAGTAAATGACTAAGTAAATAGCGTGGTAGACGCAGGAAAACCTTACAGTGTGCGAGCAACAAATGCAGCTTAGTCTAAACAGAGCGTCAAAATGGGCAGAACAAAAGGCTGTAAGGTTAGCCCCCAAAAAATTACCAGTTTTCTTTTTCAAGGAACTCAAGGCTCGTCCCGGAGTTAGTTACCAAACTACACGGACAACCTAATATAACAGAATGCATAACTGGGCTAGTGGGTTTGCTTGGATATTGAAAAAAAAAGACACGAACGAAGAGAGCGGACAGGACGAGGCGATTACTCAGATCTCAGAAATTTTATTGTGAGGAAACAAATATGTACACAAAAATTAATTATGGCGGCGGCGCAGCTGATTAGTGCTTTTGAAGATATTCTGTCTTCAAAAACAGAATAACAACCGCATTCTCCATAGTGGGCGCCTAGATGTGTCCTTCCTGATGAATTATAAAAAAATGTATGATGAATAAAAAATGTTAAGTTGTTATTAACTGCCGCGTCCTGTTCACTCTCTTCGTTCTCTTCTTTGTGCCCTTTCACAAATTCAAGGCACACGGACAGCAGATACCTGTTGTCAAAGAACGCAAATTTCTAGGCATTGTACTTGATTCATGGCTAAGCTTCATTCGTCGTATCAAATACGTTAAATGTAAATGACTAAAAATGATAAAACTTCTGAAGTTTTTGTCGCACACAACGTAGGTTGGCCACCGAAAGTTCCTCGTCAACCTATACAAGAGCCTTACACGTACATCTTGAGAATACGGCGCCACCCGATATCAGTATGCTACACCGAGTTCCCTGAGGACGCTGGACCCTGTTCACGATTAGGCATACACCTTGTGACCGATGCCTTCCGAACATACCAAATACCGAGCCTCTCAGTTGAGTCTCATGAGTTGTCTCTATATCTAAGAGGAAATATGCGAGGTTTACATATTAGACCAACAGTGGGGGAGCCCTTCTGACTTCGTGCTAGAAAGCTGATTGAAGAAATGCGTATGCCACTTATGGAACACCATTTATTGTGCCCTGCAAAGCTTCTACTACCTTGTCAATGGCAGCTGGTAGAAAGTAGAAGGCCTGTAAATAGTAGCTATGATAGAAGACCGTCACAAAACTGATTCCCATGTAATGGACCGCTAATACCAATTGAATGTGAATTCAGCTGTGTGGCCGTGAACATGAAAATTAGGTCCGCAATGGTCCTGATGTTCTTTAAAAATACGTTTGCTAGATCAAGTTTCATCATTATCATAACCAGTCTGGCTACGCACACTGAAGTGCAAAGCCTCTGTCATACTTCTCCAACAACCCCGGGCATGTGCTAATGGTGGCCATATTGTCCCTGCAAACTTCTTAATCCCATCCCCCTGCCTAACTTTCTGCTGCAACCTGGTGCGCTTCCATTTTCTTGAAATCTAGTCTGTAGCCCTTAATGATCACCGGTTATCTTCCCTCCTCATTACATGCCCTGCCAATGTCCAATTCGTTTCTTGATTTAGACTAAGATGTCATTACCTCGCGTTTGCTCCCTCACCCAATCTGCTCTCTTCTTATCCCTTAACGTTACACCCATCATTATTCTTTTCTTCAAGTTTATAACGGGCCTAACATTCGTGTTCCGCCGATTACTTTGGTGGTATGAAATTTTAGCAATCGTGGACAACTCCTCTGTAGTGGACTGCCTGTAATGCGAAATTTAATAATAGGACACTTAGACTGCAAGATTTGCTCATGCTGCGATAACGTTCTTA
The DNA here is from genome assembly GCF_050947875.1 of Dermacentor variabilis. NCBI lineage: Eukaryota > Metazoa > Arthropoda > Arachnida > Ixodida > Ixodidae > Dermacentor > Dermacentor variabilis. The sequence continues at coordinate 84,804,283 of NC_134578.1, forward strand.
AAATCAACACCCCTCTATGGCCACACACAACCTATTTGATCAGGTTAGTCTCGGGCCTAATGCTTTGAAAACTCCGCAGTTGGTTGTCTTTAATCGTAAATATCATCCCGGAGCCGTGATACAGCATGCTTATAAACAACATCTATCAGTGCAGGTGTAAAACAGACCTAAAAGTTTCAGCCACTTCGAACTGTATTCTTCTCTTACAGTAACGCCTTTATATATAAAAAGGTTGTAATGCGCTTGATCTTCGTGGCCCTTCGCCATCTCTTTCCCTAACTCTTCACCATCCACCCCTTTTATAAAGATGGCGTGATCGTCTGCGGAATGGGAGATGCTGCGATAGACATCATGCCAGAACACCAATGATAACGTTGCTTGAATAAAGGTTCCGCTATTCTTTTTATCTCGTATTAGCTCAAAATCAAAAGCACAGATTAACAAAGCGCCAAAATATTTCTAACGTAGAGTTTTGCTGCTTAGAGATAGTCTATTGTTAGCTGCAGTTTTTTAATTACATTGAATGGCACCCACGTCTCCCATATCCCAGTTGTCGTTGCTAAGCTCGCTTGCATTTTCTACTTCGATAACAGACACATTAATCTGCACAGAATTAACGCCTTAGTCTCTTCATTCATGGCAAGGCATTCAATTTGTGCTTTGTTAAATAGTGACCCACTCTACCTCCTTAGTAATATCATTACTGACCTCGCGAGTAAGCGCAATAGTTTAAGATATGACGAAGGTCCGTGGCGTATTCGTTGTGTGTGTGTTGAAAATAGCTTCGAAAATTTTCGGCTGTGCGCGCAGAAGTAGCATTCATATTGTATTGTCTTAGGAAGCACGTGAAAACAACACAGAACACGGTGTGCTTGCACAGTAGCTTTATATTGTCATCAGACTGGTCCAGCGTTCCTTGACTAGTTGCACACGCACCACGTGCCTTGGTCGCAATATCCGCCGCGAGAGCCCAGTGACTTGCAGTGACTCTTGCAAGCGTCGGCCTTGCAGCCAGACGCGCGAGCTGCAGAAAAGCGAAAGGGCCTCAGTGACAATAGTGACCTTCCTTCGTGAACTGTCTCTCTAAACGGTAAAATCGTGTACTTCAACTGCAATCGTACCACGACAGGCACACGTGCTACTCTCATTCACTGCTTTTGATAAGCCCAATGAATGCATGTAAAAGGAAGACGATATGTTTCATCAACTGTATGTGGCGCTTCGTTGTCTTACGTGCCTCTTTCGCTTGCAACTGCTCTGCAACTGCAAGACTGACAAAGGCAACACACTGAGCATCTTTAAATCTCTCCGAGCCCGGAATTTCACGTGCACGGGGCGAGGTTTAGCGTAGCTGGTTAACGGATGCGCTATGTACGTTTTGCTATTTCTCGGTCGGGGTTATCCACGTGCTGCAGGTCATATTAAATCGTAAAGCAATGAAGCCTTTGAGGACAATGTACTCCGGCGGCGGAAACCGGATACATAATTCTTTGTGATGGCAACGCATATTTACATTCACCACATGCTTAAACGACGTTTTAGGTTTTGTTAAATATCTCATTTTGAAAAATGAGTTGGCCTATGCTACCATAAACTGGATCAGGGATGACTTTATAACAAATTTCAGAGTAGGGTGGCTGAAGCTTTTTCAAAATACTGTCTTATGTTGATAACGAACACAGCCAAAAATCGCACTAAACCACTGATCATATGCACACATCAATCGCTGTCATATTGTTCGTTCAGAAATGTTTGTTTACAACTACAACTCATACACCTCTTTTATTACTGCTATGTTCCCCGCAGATTGTCTTTGACATGTGCATAACGCTTATAGATCATCCGGCTCACCACCATTGTTGGGTCACAAGGCGGCAAAGGGACGCAAGAACAAACAAGTAGATTAAGAAGGAAAGAAAAGAATGTTTATGCAGGAGTTACGTGGAACTTAGGGCCACTCAAGATGGTCTAAGTAAATCCGACACAGCGTTTGCTAAATGTTGTTGCTGAACGGATCCACTCAGTGTCCTCCCAATCAACATTCTGTTATGCAAACGGAAGACGCCGCTTGGTACATTTATCTACTGGTCTTTGCTCCACTCCTTCCTAACTTCTTCTTGCGTCTCGCGCAAGCATAGCACCAGCACTCTACGCACATAGAAGAATACGAGCTGGCGAAACAGTACCATAGGAACCGGTAAGCTTGCATAATTAGAGCAGTTTCCAGGGATTGCAACGAAAAACTCTGCAAGAGAAAGGTTTTCTAACTTACTTTGGCTTGTTGTGGTAAAACAGTGCAGGGTCAGCAAGGCATATACGAAGACCAGATGTAGAAAATTGTCCAAATACCACACCGTACGGAAATCGGCGGTTTAGTACGTAAATGAAAACATTGTTCAGCGTTCCGCAAAGCATTACGGCATTCACAGATGCGGTGCCATATATATATATATATATAAATATATATATATATATATATATATATATATATATATATATATATATATATATATATATATATATATATATATATATATATATATGTGTGTGTGTGTGTGTGTGTGTGTGTGTGTGTGTGTGTGTGTGTGTGTGTGTGTGTGTGTGTGTACATGTCTGTATGTGAGTGTGCGTGAAAACTTTTAATCACCGAACCCTGCAGTGAAACAGGTTGCAGAACAGAATCACGTGTGAGGAACAGTAGAAGTTTACTGACGTTTAGGAAGGGCAACGACCTTCACTCCGACCACTGGTATCATGAGGGCAACAGTTCTAAGCACACGCAATTTAATGCAAGTGGTTCTGGAATTCGCAATGGTTTCGCAACCCAATCAATCAGAGTGGGTTGTTCAGTCACAGAGCCCATTTGTTCAGGGGTGGTATGCAGTAGCGCCTTTCCCATTTTCAGAAAGGTCTTATGCTTCTGGAAATACATATGTGGCAAAAGCTTCGCTACCGATAAAAACTTTAAGTTATGATGAAAGTTGAGGAATGCGTACGATTTATTCTACTTAAGTGTCTTTAAACGGAGCAGAAATAGCTTCATTTGCATGACTTACCATACTTCATTAGCCGATACGACAACGTTGCTCCTCTCAACTACTTCTGCTCGCGTGTAGTTGCTGAGCGCCGATTCCTGGCACCTGAAGGCGGCGGGCCTTCTCCTGGCGCAATGTGGTCGCGGCTACGACGCAACGACAATGTAGCGTTCCTTTGCGTGACGTTGCATTTAGAGAAGTGCTGTCGTGTTACTCGCCCCGCGAGATTCGACACCTTTCTTACATCTCTGAAGTTTACAACAACGTTCCGCCACATCAACGGCACCGACAACGTTCCAGCTGACGTTCTCAGTCGTGTCAATGTCGTTTCCACGTTGACATCGGAACCTTTAATCATCGAGGCCGACTTACTCGCCAGTCAACAGCGTGACGACACTGAACTTCGTACACTCCGGAATTCGTCAACGTCCCTGAAATTGGAAGACGTCGTTGTGACCCAAGATGGTAGGTCCGTCGTCTGCGACGCTTCTACGGACAAACCTAGACCATACATTCCGGCATCCCTCGGAAGACATCTATTCGAAACCCCCACAACCTGTCGCACCCTGGCATACGCGCGAAACAGAAACTTCTTTCCAGTCGCTTCGTTTGGCCTCGGCTAAACGCGCAAGTTTGCGATTGGGTTCGCTGCTGTTTGTCGCGTCAACATTCGAAGACCCAGCGTCACCACATTCCGCCTGCCAAGTGTTTTTTTCCACCAGATGCTTTTTCTTGACACCGTACAGTTGGACCTTGTCGGCCCTCTCCCACCTTCGAAAGGTTACTGCTACATACTGACATTCATCCGCCGTTATACACGGTGGCCAGAAGTTACACCTATATCTGACATTTCAGCGCCCACTGTTGCAGCAGCTTTCGTGTCTACGTGGATTGCAAGGTTCGGCTGCCCATCCACAACAATCAGGGATCGCGGTCGGCAGTTTGACTCAGCACTCTTCAACGAGCTACTCAAACTACTGGGAACGACACGTTTTTGCACAACTGCTTACCACCCGCAATCCAATGGACTAGTTGAACGTTTTCACCGGCATCTCAAGGCCTCCCTTATGGCGCATAAATTGCCGGAGAAGTGGGTCCTGCATTTGCCCCTCGTCTTACTTGGCATCAGAGCCGCACTCAAGAGCAACTTAGGTTGCTCCTGTGCCGAGCTAGTTTACGGCACTCACCTACGCCTTCCGTGCGGTTTCTTTGTCATCACCCCCAAAACGCCTATGCCACCACCTGCCGAATCCGTTGCCGAACTGCAAGCCTTCTTCAGCCAGATGCGCCCCGTACCTACATGTTCACAAGAAGCAAGGTCCCCGTACGTTTCTCCCGCACTCACTTCTGCTACCCACATTTTCGTACGTAACTGTGCTGTGCGGAAGCCTTTGCGGCCACACTACTCCGGGCCATATTGTGTTCTAGAGCGTCGTCCGACGACTTTTGTTGTGAACGTCAACGGCCGATCAGACAAGATTGCCCTGGAACGTCTCAAACCTGCCTACATCGAAGCAGCCGCGCCATCAGCTCCACCAATGTGCGACTCCACCCTGCTGCATCCTACGCCTCCGCCTGCGCACGTGACACCCCAGACCAACGCCCAGACACGCCGCGTCACGTGGACTTTCCATCGTTCGTCGAACTTTCCTCCTCTATAAGGGGGGGGGGGGAGCCCTCTGTAGCGGTAGCAGCATCGGCGTCGCACGAGAGATGACGTAGACGCTCGCGTCTACACGAGGCTCGAGCGGCTGGCACGCTCCGGCGCGGGCTAGCGTTCCGAAAGAGATTAATTTTAAAAGAATGCTATGCTAAGAGATCGAGTGTCGGTTCTTCCTCTCCTGATAGAGCCCGAGACCTTGCCGGTCTACGTGGTCGCTCGTCGCCACAGTAGCATTTCAGGTAGGCTTATAGCGCGGTAAAAAGACAAGGACGAACGTGAGACGTGACACACACAGGCACGTTCGTACTTGCCTTTCTAACGCGCTATAAGCCTCACGATGTCTTACCAACAAGCCCAAATCACTGCTTTACAGCATTTCAGGTTTTCTGGTACACTGAGAAATTGAAGTTTTTCTGATGTGAAGGGGTATCTAAGAGTAATTGTGGCTCTACCTTGTTTTACTGACGGACTGTGAGAACGTGTGCGGTCTGCAGGAACCTATATGATTTTAGGCATATCTAATGGCGCCTATTATTCTCGTGAAACGAGCTTCACCGACCGAAAAAGTACACTTTAACTATCATCACTTGGTTCCCGCCGGATCATGTCTTGTCTCTGCTTGCTTCACACCTTTTATTACCATCCACACTCCAGCCATTTCCTGTTAAATACAGCCTTACGTACATCCTTCCGCTTAAGGCAAAGCCGTCCCATAGCAAACATTATCACCCAATCATCTGCCTTGAACACTTCATTCTTCCCTGACCCAATAACATATTAGAACCGTCTCCCAGAAGATACCGTCTCATGCACTGACCGTAAATCATTCCCCGAAAATGTTAAATTACCGCATTGCTTATTTACCGATCCCACCCACTGTTACTCGAACACGATGTTCCCCTTTTTTCACAATTGTTCCTGGCTTGTTTTTTTATTGTTGTTTCTTTACTGCTACGTACATTTGTTCTAACATTGTCGCAAGGATTATAGTCCTCCCTTTTGGATTGCCTCGTGGCCTTTAAGGCGAACATAAATGAAATGAAAATGCCGTTTCATACGTGAAACTTAGCTATTCAGGCATACTTTCCCGTCTGTATTCATGTAGACATGCATGGTTCTAGATTGGCTTTGATTGCGTCCCAATGTGGCAACAATAAACACACACTGTTTTTAAACAATATTTTTCTGTATATATCTTTGTGTAAATTCCGAATAGCTGAGACTGCGACCAGAATGCCCGTTGACCCAGTGAAGCGTAGTGCCACTTGATACGTCACATAGAAGGAAGTTCAGTGTCAATAGAGCGAACTGAAAATACTCTTTCATCACTTCTTTTTAGAAAATGTTGTATATGTTCGCATGGTTGTCTTTCGTTATACTGATAACAAATCTCATATGGCTGTGTCCTCATTTCGTCATACTAAAACAATCTGCTGTGTCAGACACACCTCAAACGCATTAATGGATTTCCCGTTTTTAACTGGCGGTTCCGTCCCTTCAATGTCGAGGCTGTAGATCTCACTCATATGAATTGCTTTGTATCCCGCACTGTCGGCAAGTGGCGGTGTCGGCCTGTGTTTTCTGGAGCCCGGAACAAACTGTAGTATCGTGAAATTTGACTACGTTGTCTGATTCAGCAAGCATTTGTTCTTAACAATTCCGCTGTGTTCACTTCAGAAGTAATTTACTATTGTGGTTAATAACCACATAACTATTGCGCACTTTTATGTACGTATGTTCTTGTTTCACACGTTAGCGATGTTGGCAGTTGTATTTTCGTCTCCATTGACTCACTTGAGAATGTTAGTTGAAGGTGCCTCCAAGTAACATCTTGCTTTTCTGCAGTATTTGACAGCGGATGCCCAGACGCCGACGGCTGCACCAAAAGCTGACGATCACAGGGTTTGAACCTAGGCATATGCCTTAAACCTCTACTGGACCTCTGTCTGTGCCTTTGACAATAGTCTCGGTACACAACGGCGCTATAAATGTATCCTGTTTATATCAAAATAAAGAGTTCATTTCATCTGATTCTAATTGACGTGTGCTCTACACTTTAAGCCAATCTGCATTGCTGCAAGCAACTTTGCTTTAGTGCAACTGCTCCACAAATATTAAGCTCTTATGTTGCACGGAGTGAAACATTAGCTATCAATAACCGCACGTAACCCACATGAATGCCAGACTGCACAAACAACTGTTGCATTTCTAATTCTGCATAACAATTTCCTTCCGGCACGTGTGTTAATCACTGTGATAGTAATGTACTTATTTTGGATTGATCGTTTCAACGGCATATTGTATAACTGTATTGTATGTGCCGCTGTGTCTAGTATAATCTCGCCTTTGTCCTCTCTAGGACAAGCTGCAGCTTATTAAGTGAGCGTAAACCAGACGGTCAGACAAGTGAACCGCTTGCTTTTGCCGTTAACTAATTGCAACCATAACGTCCACCGCAATATTGGAAGTGACCGTTAAGGTGCGATGCGCTTCTGAAATCGTGATTTTCGCTGTATATTGCGAAGATTCCCCGAGCTGTGAAAGTATTTTCTTAGAATTATTTTGCAGGTACCTGGCTATCCGGTGTTGTAACTGATGCGGACAACAATAATAGGTGAACCGATCCCAGTTGAAGAATACGCGAAACCGGTTTGATGTGTTCTGATGTTTTCTAGTGTAAACACCAGCAGGCTCTGCTGTTACATGGGGTGCACGACAAAGTGTACTGGTGTGTTGTGGTGTACAAAGGAGAGTGGCATGGTGTTTTCTGGTGTGCACACCAGAGGAGCTTGGTGTCTTCTGTTGTGCACACGACAGTGACTGCGTGTGTTTTGTTAGGCATATCAGGGTGGTGTAGTGTCATGTGGTGTGCACATCAGGATGGTTTATGCTACGGCATCTACATACCAGCGTTGTCTGGTGTTCACACAACATTATAGTCTAGAGTTACTTGGAGTGCACAGAACTGTAGGCTGGGGCTGTGTCGCGTACATGTTAGTATGCTGTGACGCATATTAGTTTTGGTGCACCTGCCTCGGTTTATACTGTTCTTCTGGTTCGTGTAGGATTAAGGCTTCTGAATGCTAAATTGCCTACTTTCAAATTAGCACAGTCATCACATTAAAATTTACTAACTTTATTTATTTCTGCATACAGTAGGCCTGAACGGCCATTTCAGAGTGCGGAGTACAGAATACAAATTTAACAAAGAATCAAGAAGCGAAAACAAAAATAACAAAAGATGTAATGCAAGATCGGTGGTTAACACATACAAGATCAAAGAATTCAACTTAGTGACAATGAGCGAACATGACCGCGTAAAGCTTTCCACAATTCTACAGTATGGACAAAAACACCATTCATCTTTCTCAGTGTGGTGGTCAGGAGGCACATTGAGTCAGGATTGTGTAAAGTGGATGTAAGTCCACCCGTTCTGATGAAGCTGCTGGCCGAAATAAGTTGTGCCGAGGTAATCGTGGCACAGAAAACTTCAGTGATTCAGTGTGGCAAAAATTGAGGAGCAAAAATAAGATAGCGAGGGAGGTTGCCGAAGCATTCTTTATTCATAACTCCGGTAATATGTGTGTCGCGAGGCCAACAGTTAGTCTGCACAAACTAGAAATTGATTTTTTAACCACTAACCTTTATGTTGTTACACGTGTTTGCGCCAGAGCATATAATTTGCGTGTTTCTTGCAAAAAACCATTGCTGCTAGTGCGCGATAGATCGTGTTTTTATATCTCATCCCTGTTCGGTCGCGCCATTCTTCCTTGAGTGACGACAGGTATTTCTGTATTCGTTTTCCTTTACTGGGCTTTGTGTCGAAGCATCGTAGAGCAGTAAGCTAAATTATTATCAAACGCCGTAGAAGATCTTGCTAAACACGGTGCTCTAATTGCTCGTATAAGTATGTATTCCTGCTGACTTTTGTAGAAGAGAGAATATGTCAAACCTAAAGCGTACTGGAAATATGTCATGCACATAAATGTCGATGGCTTTTACATGTATATATATATATATATATATATATATATATATATATATATATATATATATAAATAAATAACTGGTATCCTTGTTTGGGGTATATGATCCTCCAAGCCTTCGCCGCTTTGGGATTTAAATCAACTTTACGGGCATTGCTCAGCCTACAGCAAATGCAATCAGCCGCACACAGTATGACTGGTAAACAGGTACGTCAACGTTCTCACCACGTGCATCTGACCTCCCGGCATATAGAGAGCTTTAAAACAGACTCGTTGTCGTCTTTGTCAGCCTTGATCTGTTGCACGACTAACTACATCGTGTAAGACTCGCATTTCGTTTCCCGAGGTAGGTATTTCCTATCTCTGGGGGCACTCGACACCTTGTATCCTGTATAGGTTGCATTACTTGTTACTGCTACTTCTTGCTAGTTCTTTCCACTAGTAGTGGGTTATCTTATGCCGTATTTGTTATATGTAGATCTTTCATTGCGTGAGCACCACATGCTCATATAGCATGAACACCAAATTGTGACATTTTTTTTAAATCAGAAGGTACAAACAAAAATATTGCTTTCGTGATTATGACGCATAACAAGAGTTCTTTGATGGGCTTGAGCCGATGTGTACAATACATTCATGTTCGAAAACTCCACATGAGACACACTTGGAAATCCGTCATTGTGCTTTTTGTTCTAGAAGTAGAAACATTGCCAGAATAAGCGATTTCATTGTTCTTATAGCGTTCCAAAAAGGTTCAAACAGCAGCGCACACTTAGCGAGAAGGAACTTAATTATCACCTTCCATTATATGTCCAAGCAGTCCACATCACACTGACAACTAATGCGGTGACATTGTGCGCCAGCACAGTATACAAATGCCGTAACTATTTTTCCCTCCTGTAACCATTGCGCAGTGGAAGGCCACTCTTCCACGCATGAACAGCATCACTTAGGTGTAGTATCCCATTTACACAATGCCACTTATTAGGTATAGTTACAGCGGAGACCTAAAGGAGCGCTGCTATACAGAAACACACGTTTTTTTTTAAATGAAGGCTAATTAAAGAATAAACAGGTCTACAAATGTTTACATTTTTTTAAATGCTGAGGTAACTGATTGTATATAGAAGATGGGCTTTCTGTTTTGGGATTATGGAAGCTGTGTTTCGTAACTCACAAGTGATGCACAACTCTCTCTGTCTACGCAGGCAGCAAAGTCAGACCCATTGATAACATGAGGTTCGGCTCAGCGATCCTGCTCTTTACAGTACTTGCAGGTAAGTGTGTCGTGCCAAATGGGACTGCATTAATAATAATAATATTTGGGGTTATACGTGCCAAAACCACTTTCTGACTATGAGGCACGCCGTAGTGGAGGACTCCGGAAATTTTGACCGCCTGGGGTTCTTTAACGTGCAGCTAAATCTAAGCACACGGGTGTTTTCGCATTTCGCCCCCATCGAAATGCGGCCGCCGTGGCCGGGATTCAATCCCGCGACCTCGTGCTCAGCAGCCCAACACCATAGCCACTGAGCAACCACGGCGGGTGGGACTGCATTGCTTGATACTAATAACAAAATCATTTTCAACATAAAAGTCAAATGAACTCGTGAAGATGGAAAAGTAGACAAACAAAGGTGCTAGAGAGGAGAAAACTCAGGCACGAATGGCAGGTTCAATGATTTTAACGGTGAGATTACGCAATATACCCTCATCAATGCTCTCTCATGTTACCATGTCAGAAGCCATGTGATTCGCTGGTGACTCCTACTTTAGCATTTGATGAAGTTACAAATAGCTTGCACGTTAGCACACGGTTGCAGCTACTCAATATGGCGGTTCACCACTTCGGTGCCCAGGATGACATCAGTACAAGCTATTTAGCTCTGCTTGCAAAATATTCGTTCTTTCGGAGATTTGTCGTTCTCATCTGGTGCTCCCACCTTTGCGCAGCTTTCCTAGCCATGATCACTGCAGCGGACAGAAGTGATGAAATGCGTAGTGGCGATGGTAACTACAAAAAGGGACGCATGTACGTGTCTCTTTTAACATATTTGATAAGAAATAAAGTATTACGATCAAATAGGCCGACTTTATTATCAAAGGATGAATTAGTTATTAGTTCAAGATATGCGCCAGAAAAGTTTCTCTCTGAGCTTCCTTTTGCAACCTTTTGTTCTGTGCTGTTCCCTGATTCTACCGTTGGTTTATATATACACCGCTGCACCATATATATATATATATAGAAATATATATATATATATATATATATATATATATATATATATATATATATATATATATATATATATATATATATATATATATATAGAGAGAGAGAGAGAGAGAGAGAGAGAGAGTGCAGCGGTGGCGCAGAAGTAGAACACCCGCGTGACGTCACACCAGCGAGCGCCCTCTCTCGGTAGCGCCGCAGCGGTGGCGCGCAAGGCTTCGACTCAACCATCGATGCCGCGAGCTGGGGCCCCGTCTCTCCGTCTGGCGTGACGTCACACGGCCACGTAACGCGCAGCTGTCTAAGGAGGCGCCACGACCACCGATGGGCCGAAAGTGCGACCAGTAATGCTTTCGCAATAAAAGCGGGCTCGTCCTGTGCTACCGGGGCTTAGCGGAGAGACGAGAACTTGGAGTCGGATTCCTGATTAATAAGAATATAGCTGGTAACATACAGAAATTCTATAGCATTAACGAGAAGGTGGCAGGTCTTGTTGTGAAACTTAATAAGAGCTTCTATGAAGACGTGGAATCGGCGATGGGTAAAGTCAAAACAATATACAGTATACTGATGGGCGACTTCAATGCCAAGGTAGGCAAGAAGCAGGCTGGACACAAGGCAGTGGTGGAATATGGCATAGGCACTAGGAATAGCAGGGGAGAGTTATTAGTGGAGTTTGCGGAACAGAATAATATGCGGATATGGAATACGTTCTTCCGCAAGCGGGATATCCGAAAGTGGACGTGGAGGAGCCCGAGCGGCGAGGCTAGAAATGAAATAGACTTTATACTCTGCGCTAACCCTGGCTTCATACAAGATGTGGACGTCCTCAGCAAGGTGCGTTGCAGTTACCATAGCATGGTAAGAACACGAATTAGGCTAGACCTGAGGAGGGAACGGAAGAAACTGGTACATAAGAATCCGATCAATGAGTTAGCGGTAAGAGGGAAACTAGAGGAATTCCAGATCAAGCTACAGAACAGGTATTCGGCTTTAACTCAGAAAGAGGACCTTAGTGTTGAAGCAATGAACGACAATCTTGTGGGCATCATTAAGGAGTGTGCAATAGAAGTCGGTGGTAACTCCGTTAGACAGGATAGCAGTAAGCTATCGCAGGAGACAAAAGATCTGATCAAGAAACGCCAATGTATGAAAGCCTCTAACCCTACAGCTAGAATAGACATGGCAGAACTTTCGAAGTTAATCAGCAAACGTAAGACAGCTGACATAAGGAAGTATAATATGGATTGAATTGAACATGCTCTCAGGAACGGAGGAAGCCTAAAAGCAGTGAAGAAGAAACTAGGAATTGGCAAGAATCAGATGTACGCGTTAAGAGATAAAGCCGACAATATCATTACTAATATGAATGAGATAGTTCAAGTGGCTGAGGAGTTCGATACAGATTTATACACTACCGGCGGCTCCCACGACAATAGTTGAAGTGAGAATAGTCTAGAGGAATTCGAAATCCCTAAGGTAACGCCGGAAGAAGTAAGGAAAGCCTTTCGAGCTATGCAAAGGGGGAAGGCAGCTGGGGAGGATCAGGTAACAGCAGATTTGTTGAAGGATGGCGGGCAGATTGTTCTAAAGGAACTGGCCACCCTGTATACGCAACGCCTCATGACTTCGAGCGTACCGGAATCTTGGACAAACGCTAGCATAATCCTAATCTATAAGAAAGGGGACGCCAAAATTATAGACCGATCAGCTTACTGTCCGTTGCCTACAAAGTATTTTCTAAGGTAATTGCAAATAGAATCAGGAACACCTTAGACTTCCGTCAACCAAAGGACCAGGCAGGATTCCGTAAAGGCTACTCAACAATAGAACATACTCACACTATCAATCAGATGATAGAAAAATGTGCGGAATATAACCAACCTTTATATATAGCTTTCATTGATTACGAGGAAGCGCTTCATTCAGTCGAAACCTCAGCAATCATGGAGGCATTGCAGAATCAGGGTGTAGACGAGCCGTATGTAAATATACAGAAAGATATCTATAGCGGCTCCAACGCCACCGTAGTCCTCCATAAAGAAAGCAACAAAATTTCAATAAAAAAAGGCGTCAGTCAGGGAGATACGATCTCTCCAATGCTATTCACAGTGTGTTTACAGGAGGTATTCAGATACCTAGATTGGGAAGAATTGGGGATAAGAGTTAATGGCGAATACCTTAGTAACTTGCGATTCGCTAATAATATTGCCTTGCTTAGATACGAGCTGTCACACAGGGGACCAACTGCAATGCATGCTCACTGACCTGGAGAGGCAAAGCCGAAGGGTGGGTCTAAAAATTAATCTGCAGAAAACTAAAGTCATGTTTACCAGTCTCGGAAGAGAGCAGCAGTTTACGATAGGTAGTGAGGCACTGGAAGTGGTAAGGGAATACATCTACTTACGACAGGTAGTGACTGCGGATACGGATCATGAGACTGAAAGAATCAGAAGAATAAGAATGGGCTGGGGTGCGTTTAGCAAGCATTCTCAGATCATGAACAGCAGGTTGCCATTATCCCTCAAGAGAAAAGTTTATAACAACTGTGTCTTACCACTACTCACGTACGGGGTAGAAACCTGGAGGCTTACGAAAAGGGTTCTACTTAAATTGAGGACGACGCAACGAGTTCTGCAAGGAAGAATGGTAGGTGTAACGTTAAGGGATCTGTTATATATATATATATATATATATATATATATATATATATATATATATATATATATATATATATATATACATATATATATAAATAAATATATGCACTATTACTATAGCCAATTTCTCCCGCATTAGGTGCCCCTTGGTATCAGGGATTAGTGCATGTAACGGGTTCGATAGCTTCGCACCACGAAAAAAGGGAACAGACTCTATTCTTGATGGATCATTACGGGGATGTCATTTTGAGCGAACAAGCACTAGATAAGTTTGCGATGGTAACCCCTGCCGTAGTGACAGGCGTCACCTGAAATATTGTTCCAGTAATCATTTTTAAGCCAGTTTTTATGTTTCCGTCTTGCTTTTATTGGGGTCATGTCAAAAAAAATTCGTGAATACATGCAGGCCCTAGCGGCAGAACCCATAAACTGGGACAGTCACAGCGAAACGAACGAACCCACACATCACATATGGCTTCAGAGTTCCCGCATTCATGTTTTTTAAAGCGGACTTGAAAAACACACGCACAGGAGAAAGCAAACAGACTGCACGAGCACTAGCCAGCGCTCGTGCAGTCCCGCGCTCGTCTAATCTACATGTTTCGCTCAGTGTATTGTTAAAATCTGCGCTGCAAACAACAATGTGGGATCCAGCAACCAACTAAACCCCCTCGCCGCTTTAGCGCCTTTTGGGTTGTTCGCTTGAGGGCTGCATGTTCTACCACCTGTAAAGTCTCGAAAGTTTCGAACTTCCTATCTGTGTAGATTTATGTCCCACACAGCCCGAAAGTGGCTGTGCCTCTGCGTGTTTTTAGGGGCGGACACAGGCAGTGTTGTGGCATTATAGGACAACCATGCGCGCATCGCTAAAGAACCAGTGCTGTGTCGCAGGTGGACGAACTTGTTCCCATCGCCAATAATTACTTCTATGGCAGTGTCGGCTGTTACGGCTTACTGCTGCTCTAGTAAATGACAGGCGAGTTAGAACAATTTCCGGAGGGCTCAAGATATTGCTTACCGCGTTAGGTGTCTAAAAAAATTGCAATTTCGTGATTAAGAAACTCTAAGTAACGAGACCCCGTGAATGCATTTGCTTAACAGCAATACTGTATTTACTCGAGCGTATTAGTTGAAATGTTAGCAAATCATTATCATCACATTCCATCAGCACAAGGCACCGGATGCTCAGAACTCACTGCATGTACCCAAAGCTGCCATGACAAGGGCTTTGGATTAGACGCATGCGTTTGATCTCGACTGCTAATCTGCTTGTGCACCTAATATTCAGGCTAGTCCACGACTGCCTGGCAATAAACGACGCCCATTGGTCCGCTCTGAAATGTGTGGTCTTTACTGTCACAGTGAGACGCTATCTTATTTTAATATAATTATCTCATCTTAATGCACTATCAATTCTAATGCATCTCGCGAACGAGCAATGCAGTGGCGTATGAAATATTCCACCGTTACCAATTCATTTACTTTAGTGAGTGAATAACAGTCTTCTGCAAATCATTTCATAGAAGACACAATGATCTGAGACTGCAGAATTCCATTTTCAAGTTTGGACATCTATTCATTGCGGAGGTTTGTGACTTGCCGATTTTAACCATACCGATTCAACCGGTAACTGTCCGTTAATTGCATACGCAGCTGTGTACTCTAGGGTTACCATTTTTCCTCGTCTTGTATACGTTTCATCCGGTCAAGTCAGCGTACACCTGAGGTTCGCACTGTAGACAGTCCTGTACTGGCTTTTTTTGACAAGCAAGGCATCTTTCCCTTAAAGCTCTTTTCTACGTAGTGATTGTCACGACAGCAAATGGGGACATGTCATAAATTTTATGTTCTTGCTTTATGAAGCGACAAGAAAAAAACATTGAGAAATTCTCGCACGGCTTACAAATATTTTTGTTGCTTCAGTCCAGTCGCATTTCAGTGCCTGTCATTTATTGTTTACTGATGTTTGGGATTTTACGATACAAAAACATATGTTTGGACCCTATGGCTGTCATCCACCGCAGCGCCCACTATGAGATTATTTATTATAACGTTAGCCATACAAAGCTACTATAGCCTTCTACTCGGGTACTATGGAGGCAAATTACAAAGCGTTAAGCCACGTCACCATGAAGTACGAAAAACACTGATGAAAAAAGATGACAGGCCAGATAGGGAAAGAAAAGGCCAAGTGCAAGTTCAAAGAAGGCGATAGGAAAAGGCGACTGCCGATTTCCCCCGTATGTGTCAGTCCGGAAGAGCTATCTAAGCGTAACCATGGCCAAATGGCTTCGTTTTCTCTGCTGAGGAGCCTTCAAGGTTGTAGCACTTTGCGTTGGTTAATCGACAGGATCCCTCTCTCCGGGCATCGGAAAGCAGCGAATTGCTGCACGTGGGAGTGTCCCTCGTGCGTGGGTCTTTGACGCCAACTTGAGTAAGTAGGCATGAGTGGGCAGCTGGCAATGCTCAGCAGACCATAAATACTTACGATCGCTTAGTGCAAACAAGGAGGGACGAAAGAAGGCAAGGAAACCTTTTGTTCATTCCAAGATGGAAGGGAACAAGGTTTCTCTAGTTCCCTCCATCCTTCCTTTCTGCACTAAGCAATAAAGAATATTTGTGGTCTACTAGCAGCATGAACCGACTAGCACCGCCACATGTGCTACTGGGAATGTGTGAATCTAAAATGACGAGAAAAATCCTTTCTGTTTATCTAATGTTGTGCAGAATTGTACCCACGTGACAAGGTTTCCCAAACCCACAGGAACGTCTGCGTAAGCAGGCATTTGACGTTCTCCGACACCACGTACCCAAGCACATCTCTGTTGGGTCCTCCCGCGTGTAGCCTTGCGCGACATAACTTTGTCTGGGCAAAGATTGATTCTAGGGGTTGCCGATGCTGCGTGTTTGGAGCTTTAAGCCAGACCTGCCCCCCCCCCACCTCGGGCGGAGGCAACATACCTCCTTTGCCACTGCTTCACATAGGCGGCGGCTCCAGATTCACCCATCTGGAGGAAACCAGTAGTGGCATTTCCTATTCTGATGATGGTGATGATGGCCTGATACAATGACTCGTACCCACACTGGGGGATTGTTTTAGTTCCCTTCTGGAATGGCGACCAAGAATTCTTATATCTTCGTCTTTCTCTCTCACTGTCAATCTTTCCTGTCTTCTAGTCAGTTCATTTAACTTCTTATTTTCTGACGGCAACCGTTACCTTGTCTAATATATATAGTTTCGGGAAAATATATATTAGGTTGTAACGTTGATGCATAGCCGGCGTTTCTAAGTGTTCATCCAGCACATTAGCGTCCCCTTGTTGGTCTTGAGGATTGGGGGCTATCCTCGCCGTCGAATTTTCCACGGCTTACTTTGCAAATGCTGTCCCTCCACCCCCTCCCACAAAAATCATCCTCTAATACAAGGGTGCGCCAATACAATTTTCCTGTTATTTTTATATTACAGTGGAACGTCACCAGACCCAACCGCAACCTGGACGGCATGAAAGAAATGCTACAGAAGTTTATTCCAATGTGCTGTGAGTTTAAGAGACATACATTAAATCTACACAACCCAACTTTCATCGGCAATACGCTGTTTAACAGAAACACCGAGACGACGCTTTCGCGTCATTCAGTGGTTTAACCATAGTTCTGTAGCTTGCCAACATGTGGCCATTGAAGCTGTGAGGCTGTGTGAGTTCTTGGGGTCCTTGAGGCTGTATCAGTTCGGGCATTTCTTTAATAAATTCATTACTGTTGCGTTACAGTAATATGCCGCCAAATAATCACCTCAGTAAAACAGGATTTGAAAGCTCATATATCCACTTCCACAATCCTACATACTAGTGGGTCATTTCAACGCTCACAACACGTTGTGGGGAGACTCGCGATGCGAGGTGCGTGGTGGCCTCATAGAAAACCTCCTTGTAACTTCTAGAGTGTGTCTCTTCAGTCAGACCTAACCAATGTATTGTAATCTTCACCATAATTGATATTCATCAACAGAACTGTCGATTGGCTACGCTTCCTTTTTCTTTGACTTGGAACGACATGTAATCAAAAATCTATTTGGAATTGAGCTCTTCCCACTAATGTTAATCTGAATAACACAACAAGACTCCCCTCCAATTGCCCCTCGCTGGAAATTGGCATTGCCTGATCGGAAACGTTTTAAGAAATCTACTTACTCAACACGGTATTTTAGAAGTAATTTTAGCATAAATCATGCCGTATCATACTTTATCGCCTTTATCATTGACGCAGCTGAGGTCACTCCTCAAGCAAGTGGCGGCTAATTCAAAAGACGTCTTTCCTGGTGGAATACTAATCGCAGATGGCACGAAGGAGACCAAATAAACCCTGGTGTAAACTACGTGAAGGTCCCACTACTGAAATTCTTTTTCAATTTAAGCATGCTAAACCACAGGGAAGAAGGATGCGACGACAAGCAAGGAAGGCAAACTGGAAGAGGCTTCTTTCACGTATAAATTCCTACACTCAGTCTACTACCATACGGAACGTGACAAGAATGCTAAAGGGACTATAAATACATTCTTTGGCTCTCTCTGCAATTGTTTGTTCGCGCAGTCAAGAAACGTTTGCTAATATGCACCAACTCGTCCAACAACAAGTCCTAATACACATCCGTTGCCTTTAGTAAATGACTAAGTATATAGCGTGGTAGACGCAGGAAAACCTTACAGTGTGCGAGCAACAAATGCAGCTTAGTCTAAACAGAGCGTCAAAATGGGCAGAACAAAAGGCTGTAAGGTTAGCCCCTCAAAAATTACCAGTTTTCTTTTTCAAGGAACTCAAGGCTCGTCCCGGAGTTAGTTACCAAACTACACGGACAACATAATATAACAGAATGCATAACTGGGCTAGTGGGTTTACTTGGATCTTGAAAAAAAAAAGACACGAACAAAGAGAGCGGAGATGACGAGGAGCTTACTCTGATGTGAAAAATTTTTTCTAAGGAAACAAATATGTACACAAAAATTAATTATGGCGGCGGCGCAGCTGATTAGTGCTTTTGAAGATATTCTGTGTCTTCAAAAACAGAATAACAACCGCATTCTCTATAGTGGGCGCCTAGATGTGTCCTTCCTGATGAATTATAAAAAAATGTGTGATGAATAAAAAAATGTTGAGTTGTTATTAACTGCCGCGTCCTGTTCACTCTCTTCGTTCTCTTCTTTGTGCCCTTTCACAAATTCAAGGCACACGGACAGCAGATACCTGTTGTCAAAGAACGCAAATTTCTAGGCATTGTACTTGATTCATGGCTAAGCTTCATTCGTCGTATCAAATACGTTAAATGTAAATGACTAAAAATGATAAAACTTCTGAAGTTTTTGTCGCACACAACGTAGGGTGGCCACCGAAAGTTCCTCGTCAACCTACACAAGAGCCTTACACGTACATCTTGAGAATACGGCGCCACCCTATCAGTATGCTACACCGAGTTCCCTGAGGACGCTGGACCCTGTTCACGATTAGGCATACACCTTGTGACCGATGCCTTCCGAACACACCAAATACCGAGCCTCTCAGTTGAGTCTCATGAGTTGTCTCTATATCTAAGAGGAAATATGCGAGGTTAACATATTAGACCAACAGTGGAGGAGCCCTTCTGACTTCGTGCTAGAAAGCTGATTGAAGAAAAGCGTATGCCACTTATGGAACACCATTTATTGTGCCCTGCAAAGCTTCTATTACCTTGTCAATGGCAGCTGGTAGAAAGTAGAAGGCCTATAAATAGTAGCTATGCAAGAAGACCGTCACAAAACTGGTTCCCATGTAATAGACCGGTAATACCAATTGAATGTGAATTCAGCTGTGTGGCCGTGAACATGAAAATTAGGTCCGCAATGGTCCTGATGTTCTTTAAAAATACGTTTGCTAGATCAAGTTTCGTCATTATCATAACCAGCCTGGCTACGCACACTGAAGTGCAAAGCCTCTGTCATACTTCTCCAACAACCCCGGGCATGTGCTAATGGTGGCCATATTGTCCCTGCAAACTTCTTAATCCCATCCCCCTGCCTAACTTTCTGCCGCAACCTGGTGCGCTTCCATTTTCTTGGAATCTAGTCTGTAACCCTTAATGATCACCGGTTATCTTCCCTCCTCATTACATGCCCTGCCAATGTCCAATTCGTTTCTTGATTTAGACTAAGATGTCATTACCTCGCGTTTGCTCCCTCACCCAATCTGCTCTCTTCTTATCCCTTAACGTTACACCCATCATTATTCTTTTCTTCAAGTTTATAACGGGCCTAACATTCATGTTCTGCCGATTACTTTGGTGGTATGAAATTTTAGCAATCGTGGACAACTCCTCTGTAGTGGACTGCCTGTAATGCGAAATTTAATAATAGGACACTTAGACTGCAAGATTTGCTCATGCTGCGACTACGTTCTTAAAATCAACACCCCTCTATGGCCACACACAACCTATTTGATCAGGTTAGTCACGGGCCTAATGCTTTGAAAACTCCGCAGTTGGTTGTCTTTAATCGTAAATATCATCCCGGAGCCATGATACAGCATGCTTATAAACAACATCTATCAGTGCAGGTGCAAAACAGACCTAAAAGCTTTCAGCCACTTCGAACTGTATTCTTCTCTTACAGTAACGCCTTTATATATAAAAAGGTTGTAATGCGCTTGATCTTCGTGGCCCTTCGCCATCTCTTTCCCTAACTCTTCACCATCCACCGCTTTTATAAAGATGGCGTGATCGTCTGCGGAATGGGAGATGCTGCGATAGACATCATGCCAGAACACCAATGATAACGTTGCTTGAATAAAGGTTCCGCTATTCTTTTTATCTCGTATTAGCTCAAAATCAAAAGCACAGATTAACAAAGCGCCAAAATATTTCTAACGTGGAGTTTTGCTGCTTAGATATAGTCTATTGTTAGCTGCAGTTTTATGATTACATTGAATGGCACCCACGTCTCCCATATCCCAATTGTCGTTGCTAAGCTCGCTTGCATTTTCTACTTCGATAACAGACACATTAATTTGCACAGAATTAACGCCTTAGTCTCTTCATTCATGGCAAGGCATTCAATGTGTGCTTTGTTAAATAGTGACCCACTCTACCTCCTTAGTAATATCATTACTGACCTCGCGAGTAAGCGCAATAGTTTAAGATATGACGAAGGTCCGTGGCGTATTCGTTGTGTGTGTGTTGAAAATAGCTTCGAAAATTTTCGGCTGTGCGCGCAGAAGTAGCATTCATATTGTATTGTCTCTTAGGAAGCACGTGAAAACAACACAGAACACGGTGTGCTTGCACAGTAGCTTTATATTGTCATCAGACTGGTCAAGCGTTCCTTGACTAGTTGCACAAGCACCACGTGCCTTGGTCGCAATATCCGCCGCGAGAGCCCAGTGACTTGCAGTGACTCTTGCAAGCGTCGGCCTTGCAGCCAGACGCGCGAGCTGCAGAAAAGCGAAAGGGCCTCAGTGACAATAGTGACCTTCCTTCGTGAACTGTCTCTCTAAACGGAAAATCGTGTACTTCAACTGCAATCGTACCACGACAGGCACACGTGCTACTCTCATTCACTGCTTTTGATAAGCCCAATGAATGCATGTAAAAGGAAGACGGTATGTTTCATCAACTGTATGTGGCGCTTCGTTGTCTTACGTGCCTCTTTCGCTTGCAACTGCTCTGCAACTGCAAGACTGACAAAGGCAACACACTGAGCATCTTTATATCTCTCCGAGCCCGGAATTTCACGTGCACGGGGCGACGTTTAGCGTAGCTGGTTAACGGATGCGCTATGTACGTTTTGCTATTTCTCGGTCGGGGTTATCCACGTGCTTCAGGTCATATTAAATCGTAAAGCAATGAAGCCTTTGAGGACAATGTACTCAGGCGGCGGAAACCGGATACATAATTCTTTGTGATGGCAACGCATATTTACATTCACCACATGCTTAAACGACGTTTTAGGTTTTGTTAAATATCTCATTTTGAAAAATGACTTGGCCTATGCTACCATAAACTGGATCAGGGATGACTTTATAACAAATTTCAGAGTAGGGTGGCTGAAGCTTTTTCAAAATACTGTCTTATGTTGATAACGAACACAGCCAAAAATCGCACTAAACCACTGATCATATGCACACATCAATCGCTGTCATATTGTTCGTTCAGAAATGTTTGTTTACAACTACAACTCATACACCTCTTTTATTACTGCTATGTTCCCCGCAGATTGTCTTTGAAATGTGCATAACACTTATGGATCATCCGGCTCACCACCATTGTTGGGTCACAAGGCGGCAAAGGGACGCAAGAACAAACAAGTAGATTAAGAAGGAAAGAAAAGAATGTTTATGCAGGAGTTACGTGGAACTTAGGGCCACTCAAGGTGGTCTAAGTAAATCCGACACAGCGTTTGCTAAATGTTGTTGCTGAACGGATCCACTCAGTGTCCTCCCAATCAACATTCTGTTATGCAAACGGAAGACGCCGCTTGGTACATTTATCTACTGGTCTTTGCTCCACTCCTTCCTAACTTCTTCTTGCGTCTCGCGCAAGCATAGCACCAGCACTCTACGCACATAGAAGAATACGAGCTGGCGAAACAGTACCATAGGAACCGGTAAGCTTGCATAATTAGAGCAGTCTGCAGGGATTGCAACGAAAAACTCTGCAAGAGAAAGGTTTTCTAACTTACTTTGGCTTGTTGTGGTAAAACAGTGCAGGGTCAGCAAGGCATGTACGAAGACCAGATGTAAAAAATTGTGCAAATACCACACCGAACGGAAATCGGAGTATAGTACGTAAATGAAAACATTGTTCAGCGTTCCGCAAAGCATTACGGCATTCACAGATGCGGTGCCATATATATATATATATATATATGTGTGTGTGTGTGTGTTTGTGTGTGTGTGTGTGTGTGTGTGTGTGTGTGTGTGTGTGTGTGTGTGTGTGTGTGTGTGTGTGTGTGTGTGTGTGTGTGTGTACACGTCTGTATGTGAGTGTGCGTGAAAACTTTTAATCACCGAACCCTGCAGTGAAACAGGTTGCAGAACAGAATCACGTGTGAGGAACAATAGAAGTTTACTGACGTTTAGGAAGGGCAACGACCTTCACTCCGACCACTGGTATCATGAGGGCAACAGTTCTAAGCACACGCAATTCAATGCAAGTGGTTCTGGAATTCGCAATGGTTGGCAGAAACGTGCCTTTCAGCCCATCAATCAGAGTGGCTTGTTCAGTCACAGAGCCCATTTGTTCAGGGGTGGTATGCAGTAGCGCCTTTCCCATTTTCAGAAAGGTCTTATGCTTCTGGAAATACATATGTGGCAAAAGCTTCGCTACCGATAAAAACTTTAAGTTATGATGAAAGTTGAGGAATGCGTACGATTTATTCTACTTAAGTGTCTTTAAACCGAGCAGAAATAGCTTCATTTGCATGACTTACCATACTTCATTAGCCGTTACGACAACGATACGACAACGATAAGACAGTATTTTGAAAAAGCTTCAGCCACCCTACTCTGAAATTTGTTATAAAGTCATCCCTGATCCAGTTTATGGTAGCATAGGCCAAGTCATTTTTCAAAATGAGATATTTAACAAAACCTAAAACGTCGTTTTTAGCATGTGGTGAATGTAAATATGCGTTGCCATCACAAAGAATTATGTATCCGGTTTCCGCCGCCTGAGTACATTGTCCTCAAAGGCTTCATTGCTTTACGATTTAATATGACCTGAAGCACGTGGATAACCCCGACCGAGAAATAGCAAAACGTACATAGCGCATCCGTTAACCAGCTACGCTAAACGTCGCCCCGTGCACGTAAAATTCCGGGCTCGGAGAGATTTAAAGATGCTCAGTGTGTTGCCTTTGTCAGTCTTGCAGTTGCAGAGCAGTTGCAAGCGAAAGAGGCACGTAAGACAACGAAGCGCCACATACAGTTGATGAAACATATCGTCTTCCTTTTACATGCATTCATTGGGCTTATCAAAAGCAGTGAATGAGAGTAGCACGTGTGCCTGTCGGGGTACGATTGCAGTTGAAGTACACGATTTTCCGTTTAGAGAGACAGTTCACGAAGGAAGGTCACTATTGTCACTGAGGCCCTTTCGCTTTTCTGCAGCTCGCGCGTCTGGCTGCAAGGCCGACGCTTGCAAGAGTCACTGCAAGTCACTGGGCTCTCGCGGCGGATATTGCGACCAAGGCACGTGGTGCTTGTGCAACTAGTCAAGGAACGCTGGACCAGTCTGATGACAATATAAAGCTACTGTGCAAGCACACCGTGTTCTGTGTTGTTTTCACGTGCTTCCTAAGAGACAATACAATATGAATGCTACTTCTGCGCGCACAGCCGAAAATTTTCGAAGCTATTTTCAACACACACACAACGAATACGCCACGGACCTTCGTCATATCTTAAACTATTGCGCTTACTCGCGAGGTCAGTAATGATATTACTAAGGAGGTAGAGTGGGTCACTATTTAACAAAGCACACATTGAATGCCTTGCCATGAATGAAGAGACTAAGGCGTTAATTCTGTGCAAATTAATGTGTCTGTTATCGAAGTAGAAAATGCAAGCGAGCTTAGAAACGACAATTGGGATATGGGAGACGTGGGTGCCATTCAATGTAATTAAAAAACTGCAGCTAACAATAGACTATCTCTAAGCAGCAAAACTCCACGTTAGAAATATTTTGGCGCTTTGTTAATCTGTGCTTTTGATTTTGAGCTAATACGAGATAAAAAGAATAGCGGAACCTTTATTCAAGCAACGTTATCATTGGTGTTCTGGCATGATGTCTATCGCAGCATCTCCCATTCCGCAGACGATCACGCCATCTTTATAAAAGCGGTGGATGGTGAAGAGTTAGGGAAAGAGATGGCGAAGGGCCACGAAGATCAAGCGCATTACAACCTTTTTATATATAAAGGCGTTACTGTAAGAGAAGAATACAGTTCGAAGTGGCTGAAAGCTTTTAGGTCTGTTTTGCACCTGCACTGATAGATGTTGTTTATAAGCATGCTGTATCACGGCTCCGGGATGATATTTACGATTAAAGACAACCAACTGGAGTTTTCAAAGCATTAGGCCCGTGACTAACCTGATCAAATAGGTTGTGTGTGGCCATAGAGGGGTGTTGATTTTAAGAACGTAGTCGCAGCATGAGCAAATCTTGCAGTCTAAGTGTCCTATTATTAAATTTCGCATTACAGGCAGTCCACTACAGAGGAGTTGTCCACGATTGCTAAAATTTCATACCACCAAAGTAATCGGCAGAACATGAATGTTAGGCCCGTTATAAACTTGAAGAAAAGAATAATGATGGGTGTAACGTTAAGGGATAAGAAGAGAGCAGATTGGGTGAGGGAGCAAACGCGAGGTAATGACATCTTAGTTTAAATCAAGAAACGAATTGGACATTGGCAGGGCATGTAATGAGGAGGGAAGATAACCGGTGATCATTAAGGGTTACAGACTAGATTCCAAGAAAATGGAAGCGCACCAGGTTGCGGCAGAAAGTTAGGCAGGGGGATGGGATTAAGAAGTTTGCAGGGACAATATGGCCACCATTAGCACATGCCCGGGGTTGTTGGAGAAGTATGACCGAGGCTTTGCACTTCAGTGTGCGTAGCCAGACTGGATATGATAATGATGAAACTTGATCTAGCAAACGTATTTTTAAAGAACATCAGGACCATTGCGGACCTAATTTTCATGTTCACGGCCACACAGCTGAATTCACATTCAAATGGTATTAGCGGTCTATTACATGGGAACCAGTCTTGTGACGGTCTTCTTGCATAGCTACTATTTACAGGCCTTCTACTTTCTACCAGCTGCCATTGACAAGGTAGTAGAAGCTTTGCAGGGCACAATAAATGGTGTTCCATAAGTGGCATACGCTTTTCTTCAATCAGCTTTCTAGCACGAAGTTAGAAGGGCTCCTCCACTGTTGGTCTAATATGTAAACCTCGCATATTTCCTCTTAGATATAGAGACAACTCATGAGACTCAACTGAGAGGCTCGGTATTTTGTGTGTTCGGAAGGCATCGGTCACAAGGTGTATGCCTAATCGTGAACAGGGTCTAGCGTCCTCAGGGAACTCGGTGTAGCATACTGATATAGGGTGGTGCCGTATTCTCAAGATGTACGTGTAAGGCTCTTGTATAGGTTGACGAGGAACTTTCGGTGGCCACCCTACGTTGTGTGCGACAAAAACTTCAGAAGTTTTATCATTTTTAGTCATTTACATTTAACGTATTTGATACGACGAATGAAGCTTAGCCATGAATCAAGTACAATGCCTAGAAATTTGCGTTCTTTGACAACAGGTATCTGCTGTCCGTGTGCCTTGAATTTGTGAAAGGGCACAAAGAAGAGAACGAAGAGAGTGAACAGGACGCGGCAGTTAATAACAACTCAACATTTTTTTATTCATCATACATTTTTTATAATTCATCAGGAAGGACACATCTAGGCGCCCACTATAGAGAATGCGGTTGTTATTCTGTTTTTGAAGACACAGAATATCTTCAAAAGCACTAATCAGCTGCGCCGCCGCCATAATTAATTTTTGTGTACATATTTGTTTCCTTAGAAAAAATTTTTCACATCAGAGTAAGCGCCTCGTCATCTCCGCTCTCTTTGTTCGTGTCTTTTTTTTTTTTCAAGATCCAAGTAAACCCACTAGCCCAGTTATGCATTCTGTTATATTATGTTGTCCGTGTAGTTTGGTAACTAACTCCGGGACGAGCCTTGAGTTCCTTGAAAAAGAAAACTGGTAATTTTTGAGGGGCTAACCTTACAGCCTTTTGTTCTGCCCATTTTGACGCTCTGTTTAGACTAAGCTGCATTTGTTGCTCGCACACTGTAAGGTTTTCCTGCGTCTACCACGCTATTTACTTAGTCATTTACTAAAGGCAACGGATGTGTATTAGGACTTGTTGTTGGACGAGTTGGTGCATATTAGCAAACGTTTCTTGGCTGCGCGAACAAACAATTGCAGGGAGAGCCAAAGAATGTATTTATAGTCCCTATAGCATTCTTGTCACGTTCCGTATGGTAGTAGACTGAGTGTAGGAATTTATACGTGAAAGAAACCTCTTCCAGTTTGCCTTCCTTGCTTGTCGTCGCATCCTTCTTCCCTGTGGTTTAGCATGCTTAAATTGAAAAAGAATTTCAGTAGTGGGACCTTCACGTAGTTTACAGCAGGGTTTATTTGGTATCCTTCGTGCCATGTGCGATTACTATTCCACCAGGAAAGCCGTCTTTTGAATTAGGCGCCACTTGCTTGAGGAGTGACCTTCTTAGCTGCGTCAATGATAAAGGCGCTAAAGTAGGATACGGCATGATTTATGCTAAAATTACTTCTAAAATACCGTGTTGAGTAAGTAGATTTCTTAAAACGTTTCCGATCAGGCAATGCCAATTTTCAGCGAGGGGCGATTGGAGGGGAGTCTTGTTGTGTTATTCAGATTAACATTAGTGGGAAGAGCTCAATTCCAAATGGATTTTTGATTACTTGTCGTTCTAAGTCAAAGAAAAGGGAAGCGTAGCCAATCGACATTTCTGTTGATGAATATCAATTATGGTGAAGATTACAATACATTGGTTAGGTCTGACTGAAGAGACACACTCTAGAAGTTACAAGGAGGTTTTCTATAAGGCCACCACGCACCTCGCATCGCGAGTCTCCCCACAACGTGTTGTGAGCGTTAAAATGACCCACTAGTATGTAGGATTGTGGAAGTGGATATATGAGGTTTTAAAAATCTATTTTACTGAGGTGACTATTTGGCAGCGTATTTCTGTAACGCAACAATATTGAATTTATTAAAGAAATGCCCGAACTGACACAGCCTCAAGGACCCCAAGAACTCACACAGCCTCACAGCTTCAAGGGCCACATGTTGGCAAGCTACACAAGTATGGTTAAACCACTGAATGACGCGAAAGCGTCGTCTCGGTGTTTCTGTTAAACAGCGTATTGCCGAAGAAAGTTGGGTTGTGTAGATTTAATGTAAGTCTCTTAAACTCACAGCACATTGGTATAAACTTCTGTAGCATTTCTTTCACGCCGTCCAGGTTGCGGTTGAGTCTGGTGACGTTCCACTGTAATATAAAAATAACAGGAAAATAGTATTGGTGCACCCTTGTATTAGAGGATGATTTTTGTGGGAGGGGGTGGAGGGACAGCATTTGCAAAGTAAGCCGTGGAAAATTCGACGGCGAGGATAGCCCCCAATCCTCAAGACCAACAAGGGGACGCTACTGTGCTGGATGAACACTTAGAAACGCCGGCTATGCATCAACGTTACAACCTAATATATATGTTCCTGAAGCTACATATATTAGACAAGGTTAACGCTTGCCGTCCGGAAAATAAGAAGTTAAATGAACTGACTAGAAAACAGGAGAGATTGACAGTGAGTGAGAAAGACGAAGATGTAAGAATTCTTGGTCGCCATTCCACAAGGGAACAAAAACAATCCCCCAGTGTGGGTACGAGTCATTGTATGAGGCCATCATCACCATCATCAGAATAGGACAATGCGACTACTGGTTTCCTCCAGATGGGTGAATCTGGAGCCGCCGCCTATGTGAAGCAGTGGCCAAAGAGGTATGTTGCCTCCGCCCGAAGGGGGGGGGGGAGGGAGGCAGGCAGTTCTGGCTTGAAGGTCCGAACTCGCAGCATCGACTCAACCCCTAGAATCACTTTTTGCCCAGACAAAGTTATGTCACGCAAGGCTACACGCACGAGGGCCCAACAGAGATGTGCTCGGGTACGTGGTGTCGGAGCACGTTAAATGCCTGCTTACGCAGACGTTCCTGTGGGTTTAGGAAACCTTGTCACGTGGATAAAATTCTTCACAACATTAGATAAACAGAAAGGATTTTTCTCGTCATTTTAGATTGACACATTCATAGTAGCACATGTGGCGGTGCTAGTCGGTTCATACTGCTAGTAGACCACAAATATGTTTATTGCTTAGTGCAGAAAGGAAGGATGGAGGGAACTAGGGAAACCTTGTTCCCTTCCATCTTGGAACGAAAAAAAAGGTTTCCTTGCCTTCTTTCGTCCTTCCTTGTTTGCACTAAGCTATCGTAAGTATTTATGGTCTAGTGAGCATTGCCAGCTGCCCACTCATGCCTACTTACTCAATTTGGCGTCAAAGACTCACACACGAGGTACTTTCCCACATGCCGCAATTCGCTGCTTTGCAATGCCCGGAGAGAGGGATCCCGGTTAATTAACCAACGCAAATCGCTACGACCTTGAAGGCTCCTCGGCAGAGAAAACGAAGCACTTTGGCCATGGGTTTGCTTAGATAGCTCTTCCGGACTGACACATACGGGGGAAATAGGCAGTCGCCTTTTCCTATCGCTTTCTTTGAACTTTCACTCGGCTTTTTCTTTCCCTATCTGGCATGTCTTCTTTCTTCATCAGTGTCTTTCTTGCTTCATCGTGACTTGGCTTAACGCTTTGTAATTTGCCTCCATAGTATCCGACCGGAAGGCTATAGTAGCTTTGTATGCCTAGCGTTATATTAAATACTCTCATAGTGGGTCGTGCGGTGGAGGACAGCCATAGGGGCCAAACATATGTTTTAGAATGGTAAAATCTGAAACATCCGTAAACAGTAAATGACAGGCACCGAAATGCGACTGGACTGAAGGAACAAAACTATTTGTAAGCCAGTGGGAGAATTTCGCAATGTTTTTTCTTGTCGCTTCTTAAAGCGAGAACATAAAATGTATGACATGTCCCCATTTGCTGTCGTGACAATCACTGCGTAGAAAAGAGCTTTAAGGGAAAGATGCCTTGTTATCTTCTGGCAAAGAAGCCAGTAAAGTTCTGTCTACAGTGCGAACGTCAGGTGTACGCTGACTTGACCGGATGAAACGTATACAAGACGAGGAAAAATGGTAACCCTAGACAGCTGCGTATGCAATTAACGGACAGTTAGCGGTTGAATCGGTATAGTTAAAATCGGCAAGTCACAAACCTCCGCAATATACAGATGTCCAAACTTGAAAATGGAATTGTGCAGTCTCAGATCATTGTGTCTTCTCTGAAATGATTTGCAGAAAACTCTTATTTACTGACTAAAGTAAATGATTCGGTAACGGTACAATATTTCATACGCCACTGCATTGCTCGTTCGCGAGATGCATATGAATTGATAGTGCATTAAGATGAGATAATTATATTAAAATAAGATAGCGTCTCACTGTGGCAGTAAAGACCACCCATTTCAGAGCGGACGTATGGGCGTCGTTTATTGGCAAGCGGTCGTGGACTACCCTGAATATTAGGTTCACAAGCAGATTAGCAATCGAGATCAAACGCATGGGCCTAATCCAAAGCCCTTGTCATGGCAGCTTTGGGTGCATGCAGTGAGTTCTGAGCATCCGGTGCCTTGTGCTGCTGGAATGTGATGATAATGATTTGCTAACATTTCAACTAATACGCTCGAGTAAATACAGTATTGCTGTTAAGCAAATGCATTCACGGGGTCTCGGTACTTAGAGTTTCTTAATCACGAAATTGCAATTTTTTAGACACCTAACGCGGTAAGCAATATCTTGAGCACTACGGAAATTGTTCTAACTCGCCTGTCATTTACTAGAGCAGCAGTAAGCCGTGACAGCCGACACTGCCATAGAAGTAATTGTTGGCGATGGGAACAAGTTCGTCCACCTCCGGCACAGCACTGGTTTTTTAGCGATGTGCGCATGGTTGTCCTATATTGCCACAACACTGCCTGTACCCGCCCCTAAACACACGCAGAGGCACAGCCACTTTCGGACTGTGTGGGTCATAAATCTACACAGATATTAGGAAGCTCGAAACCTTCGATACTTTACAGGTGGTAGAACATGCAGCCCTCAAGCGAACAACCCAAAAGGCGCTAAAGCGGCGAGGCGGTTTAGTTGGTTGCTGGATCCCACATTGTTGTTTGCAGCGCAGATTTTAACAATACACTGAGCGAAACATGTAGATTAGACGAGCGCGGGACTGCACGAGCGCTGGCTAGTGCTCGTGCAGTCTATTTGCTTTCTCCTGTGCGAGTGTTTTTCAATTCCGCTTAAAAATATGAATGCGGGAACTCTAAAGCCATATGTGATGTGTGGGTTCATTCGTTTCGCCGTGACTGTCCCAGTTTATGGGTTCTGCCGCAAGGGCCTGCATGTATTCACGAATTTTTTTTTGACATGACCCCAATAAAAGCAAGACGGAAACATAAAAACTGGCTTAAACATTATTACTGGAACAACATTTCAGGTGACGCCTGTCACTACGGCAGGGGTTACCATCGCAAACTTATCTAGTGCTTGTTCGCTACAAATGACATCCCCGTTATGATCCATCAACAATACAGTCCGTTCCCTTTTTTCGTGGTGCGAAGCTATCGAACCCATTACATGCACTAATCCCTGATACCAAGGGGCACCAAATGCGGGAGAAATTGGCTATAGTAATGTTGCACACGTGAAAGGACGTTTAAGTACGTAGGAACGTGTCCGTACTTAAGCCGATTGTCTGTATGCAAATTGTGGTAAAGGGAATTCGTGTAAATATTATATTTCATCGAGCTTATCTGCAGGAAAGAGTTGAGAAAAAATAGCTCAACCAGGCGCAGAAAATTCGTTGATTACTAAAAAGTTTCTGAGTTGGAACTTTCAAACATACCGAAATGGCGTAGCGTTTATTGCAGCTGCCGCATATTCTGGCATTTAGTAAAGAAGATAAAGAGAGTCACACGTCTCTTTGCAGATATATTCACAATATAAAAGTTGCCACATTCTATTCTTGACGATTTCAATATTATGATTGTGGGACGATCTGACACCAGAAGCGAAACTTATTTCTTTCGTCACTTCATGTTAGGCGCGAGTGTTCAACATGTTATTAGAGAATCATGCGCTGTGCGAACTGTTAGAATAATATTCAGAAAAAATACAAAATTCTCCGTTATCAAGAGTGTTGTGTCTAGAATGAGAGCGGAAGTAGCATGCGTTGATCTTAGTTCTCATCAATTATTTTTGCCGTGTAATTTAAAAAGCCAACCATACAGTACGAACAAATCGGAGCAGCCTCTGTTTGTGACCGCATCCTGCTGCTATCCTTAAATGTAGCAGCTGAATTTATTAGACCCTTTAAATGATCACCAGAACGCTGAAATACTGTATCTCTCTCTCTCTCTCTCTAAGTCTCTCTCCATATATATATATATATATATATATATATATATATATATATATATATATATATATATACCAACGTCAGAATCAGGGAACAGCACAGAACCAAAAGGTTGCAAAAGGAAGCTCTGACAGAAACTTTTCTGGTGCATATTTTTTATTGCTAACTAATTTATTCATGGATAATAACCTCGGCTTATTTGATCGTAATAATTCCTTTCCTATCAAATATGTTAAAACAGACACGTACATGCATCCCTTTTTGAACCGTGTTTAGCAAAATCTTCTACGACGTTTGATAATAATTTAGCTCACTGCTCTATGATGCTTGGAAACAAAGCCCAGTAAAGGAAAACGAACACAGGAATACCTGTCGTCACTGAAGGAAGAATGGCGGGCATACATGGATGAGATATAAAAACACGATCGATCGCGCACTAGCAGCAATGGTTTTTTGCAAGAAACACGCAAATTATATGCTCTGGCGCAAATACGTGTAAAAACCTAAAGCTTAGTGGTTAAAAAATCAATTTCTAGTTCGTGCGGTCTCACCGTTGGCCTCGCGACCACATGTTACCGGCGTTATGAATAAAGAATGCTTCTACTACCTCCCTCGCTATCTCATTTTTGCTCCTTGACACTACCTTGGTTTTATTTAGCAACGGCTTGCCCTTAAATTGTTCGCAATGTAGGCACATATTAGATGACAGCTGCGCTTACGGAAAAGCTGCGTGTTCTGTTAATCGCCTATTCAAACGCGGCACTGTTTGGCAAATATACCACAAACAGGAGGACCGGGTAATCATATATGCTACACCCTTTCCACACTCTGCCAAGCCTTCACGGTTTTTAAAATCCCGCCCACTCTTGCTTATTACCTTCAACTTATCCTCCTACCACTGCGAAAATACGGCGCAATTTCTTTCTTGCCAAAAACACGACATTTATGCCATAACATTGACTTGCCTTTTTCAAGCGGTGGGACAAGCGCACATATGGAATACTGGCCACTGGCTACTCAATAGCGTTGAATTTTGTTCCCACGATACCTTTTGCTTCTAAGTTTAACTTCTTCAGCAATCTTTCACTGTTCAAGGCTAACTTACTTACTGGATAACTTGACTGTATAAGCCTGATGAGTTGGTTAGAAAAAGCTTCAATGATTCGATGCAGGCAAGACTTGGGAACGCAGATTCTATGCAAGATGTGACCATACCTTGTTCACCTGCTGCGAGTGATCAGAACATAAATCCAAAATGGGCTTCCCATACTTCGGTGAACACACCCGATGAGCATGGTGACAGCCAATTAGGATATTACAAAACAAAAAACCGAATGGTCTGCTTCCTCAATACTTTAAAGGCGAAGCTCAGACCGTTACGCCCCTCTTGAAATGTCTTGTGCCCATTCACTATAGTATACATGGAACCGCTCGCTCCAAGAAAAACCAAAATAATCGTCAAGATAACGGATCGTTTTAGCAGAATACGTTCCAAAATACCAGCAAGCTCCCGATCAATTTTACTCACGTAAAGTTCACCAAGTATTGGCACCAACGTGGGAACCTATACAAATTCTCAATCTCTGCGTATAAACATCATCAAACCAAACGACCAGCGTCGAGAATAAGTACACGGACAGCAGTTCCAGAAAGGCACCGACGGAAACACCCCATTGTCTTGGAAATACAGTTCATTATTTTTTTATGTACGTAGTCTTGCAGAAAACTCATGAATGTGTCATGCTCCAAAGAGTAGAATAAGTTCTCCATGTCAATGCTAAACACACACATGGGCAAGAAGCAGTTGTCGTCAGGAACTCGATGACGTAACCAGAGTTCTTCACATGGAAGGGATCCTCGATGCACAGTGAAGAGAGGTTATTTGCAGTTATCCAGACATCAAATACTGCCAGGTTCAATGTTCAGATACTATTACCAGAAAGAGGTTGCCTCCTTGGAGTGCTTCAAGAGTAAAGAAGCGTCTGCGCAAATGTCCCTTCCCATTTTTCAGAGTCGCACATAGCTTCTCTAACTTTAGCTCCCCTAATAAGCTAATAGCAATCTTCTTCAGGTCCGCGGGTCTAACCGTTGCTTTCCTTAGGTAATTCATACTCATGGAAGAACGGAGCACACGAACAGCGCCGAGATAGGAAAACACGGTCGAGCGCACACTAGGAACAATGGTTTATTGTGCAAGACGCCTAAATTATGTACTGTGGCGCAAACACGTGTCACAGCTTAAAAATGAATGCTTAAACAATCAATATCTACTTCGTGGAGAGTCACCAATGGCCTCCCAACACGTATTTCACCGGATTTATCAATACGGAATACATCAGCAATCTCCCTCGCTCTCCTATCATTGTTTCTTCAGAGTATCTTGGTTTTATTTAGAAGCAATCGGCACCTAAATTGTTTGCAATGTAGGCACATATTAGACGATGCCTTCTCTTTCGAAGAAGATCTGTGTCCATTATTCGGTTATCCCTGTCCTTTTGCATCATTACACCTTGAATATGGATCACCGACACGCCCAACAGTCGGTAATCCCTGTCCTACTTGTTCTTCAAGAATGTTCCCTTTACTGCTAAAATGCAAGCGCCTATTACGATCCCACTGATTCTGCCATGCATTCAACGCCATGATAAATAAAGAAAATTTGATAGTCACTTACGTATCCTTAGGTTATTTGAATGAGAAAGCATTAGGACTTGTCTTAGTTATCACCTTAATTCAGAACTCCACCATAATCTACATCAGACTAATTTGTACAAACCTTACTCTACCTTAATCCACTTTAATCCATCTTAGTTGAGCTTAATTCTCCTGAATACCTTTATTCCGTTAATATAATTCTAGGATTCGGCCACGGCATCCGACCGACGCCTTGGCTGTGCACCATGGCATTGCGCCGTGCAAGCTCCCGCAGGTGCAGCGCCGGGAACTGGACGTGGTCACTTGGTCACGCGGGTTTTCCTGCCATCTCATGTTAAGGTCGGACGTTCGCCGGATTTTCCTCTTCATGGGCCATATCAGGGTTACACTTTAATAAAGCCGCCGTCATTCCAATTGCTCCAGGAAACCAAAATTCGCATCTGCGACGCAGGAAAGTTTGGGCGGTGCACCCTATCTTGTGATGGATTGTGTAAAAGCTACTTGATGGGTCTTTTTTCACGGTGTTCGAAGACTTGGAGCGAAGGCAATCTGAGTTCGGCGTGACTTAGGGAACCCCGATCGCCTTTCGCGTTTCATAGCACGCTTCTGCGCCCAGGCTGACCGCTACCACCTAGGGAGGGAAAATATGGTTGTCATGGAGACGTCGTCTTATTACAATATCGTCAGAATTGAAGAATCGACATCTCATTGTCGTCATGCCATCGCCGTTATACGTATTTGTCGTTTGATCGCTGTAGTATCCTGTGTCGACTTCCAGTTTCGGTTTCGAATCGGTTACGTCATGGCGCCACTCAGTGCCAAACGCTGTAAGTACACCTGCTGCGCTTCCCCTCGCTGGAAAAAAGTCATCCTTTGTGTGGTCCCGGACTCGAGCAGTCCGGCTTTTCACTGAGGCGCTTCGCGGCCCGGCTGTTGGGCCTCATGTCGTAGGTCCCGCGTCCGGCCGCCCCGTCGAAGCTACTACAAACAGGCGACGAGGCAAACCGTTTACTCTGCTGCCTACTTGTCTTTGCTGTTCAACTTCTGCTGCTATCCTGCTTCCGAAAAGCAAGACGCCGCAGCTACGTCTCCTTCTCCGTCAACTGCAACTCCCCCTCGTTTGTTCTCGGTGCCCAGCATGGCGTTCGTACCACCCATGCCGCCTTTCCTGGCGCTACCCGATACTCCTGCGGTACCGTGGCTCACGTGGAAACGTCACTTTTGCACGTTTCTGGAGACAACTGGAGGCGAGGCACTACAAGACGACATGAAGAAAGCACAGTAACTTATGCCTCGAGGGGCGTCGTCTCTACGTCGATCTCGCGTTGCAGACGGACCTGATCGGTCCGTCTGCATCTACTACGGATCTACTACGGATACTACTACTACGGATCTACTACGGATCTACTACGTTCGAAGACATTCTTCGCATCTTCGACCAGCATTACGAAGAAAGCACCTGCCCCCTGGTGCACCGTATTATCTTCAGGGACAGAAAGCAGCTACCCGGGGAAACATTTCAGGACTTCGTCACCGCGTTACAAAGGCTAGCGCCTGCTTGTACGTTCGGCGCTTGGCACGACGAGTCCCTTCGTGACCAAATCCTGCAAGGCAAGGATACAAGAGAGGTTACTTTACGAAGGATCATCCCTTACACTCAAGAAAATCCAAGAAATCGAACGAAGCTTATGTAAGTTCACAAGCAACTTCAAGTCTTCAACAGCTAGTCTTTCTAGCGTGTCTCGACGCAACACCAAGATGGCGACGACAGCCACCACCTTCCTCGCCCGGGCGCGCAAATGGCGGTACCCGCCACCCTTCTCCGTCGAACCGGCGGCTTCAAGATGGCGCCCAACGGAATGGCGGAAAACCACGACCTGAGGAGGCCGGCCAACATGGCGTCCGGCCAGAACTCCGTGAAGCCAGTCGAGACGTAGCAGTCCATTGCTACCGATGGGGCTCGCCTCACCACATCGCATACGAACCAGGCTGTCCGGCCAAACGCGTTACCTGCCGTGCTCGCGGAAAAGTGGGACATTACGCTTCAGTTTGACGTTCGAGGAACCGAACGCATCGACAGTCCCCAGCTCGAACGCAGCTTGTTTCCGCTAGCCCTTATACAGAATCAGCCCCCAATTGTAAGCACAGACACCCGTCTGTGCTTACAATTAAAGAACAAAATTTTCGTCCGGCAACAATTTACGCCGAAGTGCTCGTTGTGAATACAGCACTCGAGTTACTCGTGGATGCAAGAGCTACGGAGTCGCTGATGAACATTTGTATGAAGAACATTTCAAGGTTTTTATATTATCTCCTTCGAGTCTCCGGCTCAAGAATGATTCACAGCAAGAAATTCTGCGTTCAGGACATTGCTCCCTGCTCGTCAAGTACCGCAACGAGGCTGCAGTAGTCACATTTCATGTCACGAACCAAGGCACTTCTCTTTTGGGCTTAGACGTCAATCAAGCTTTGGGCATTGACATTCAAGGGTCTTCGCTCACATACCACTTGTCAGGATTTCCAGCTGACCCAAGCGTTCAGCTTCCGTTTCTGCCGCACAACGCTCCTTTGGAGTTCACCCATTTGTTCTTAGGACAATTGGGACATGTAAAGGGCTTCGTCCACGACGTTCGTCTCCGAGCTTCAGTGCAACCAGTCTCAGCGAAGCTGCGTCCTCTACCTCTGGTTCTCCGTGAGCAAGTCTCCGCCGAACTGCAACGGATAAAATTAGCTGATATCATCGAACGAGTCACTGCGTGTGAGTGGATTTCTCCGCTCGTCGTCATTCGAAGAAGGACAATTTCATTTGACTTTGCGTCTATTTTAGAGAGCCCAAAAAGGCTATCGTCATACACCTTTCCACCACCGAGGGATGACGAACTGTTGCATCGACTCGCTGGTGCTATTTTCTTCAGCAAGTCGGACTTGCAGTCTGCTTATCATCACGTTTTATTGTCCGAGAAAAGCCGTGAGCTTACTATTTTCATCACTCTTTCGCTTCAAGCGTTTGTGTTTCGGATTGTCATCTACGCCTTCCGCTGTCCAAGTACCTTGTGCTGTGCATTCCTTGTGTTGTGCAAGTACTTTGTGTTGCGCATTCCAGTGACTACCCATTTCTTGATGATGGTTTCCCACCTTTTCTTCCAGTTACTACTGGTAGAGAGAATACCTTACATTTTTTGTAACGTAAACGTGCACTACGCACAATGTTCCGTCCATGACAGCCACAGAGCTGTCTCGAGTAGGGCTTAGGGCGAATGAGCCCCCCATCAGTGCTGTCCTAGGAGACACACTGATGTTCGCATTGTCTATTTGTACTCGGTGAACTCTTTATCATGTGTGGTCTGTATGTGCAATTGTGCACATCTACCTTGTCTTCCCAAGACTAGTACTTTGCAGAACCGTAGTGCAATCTGTTCATTTTCAGTATCCATGTTGGTGTGTCTCTTAAAATGAAGCCAAAGGTGTCCTCTTAGAAAAAGAAGTCTGTGATAAGTACATGTACCTGACTGTTCTATTGTATAAAGATGCCATCATCAAACACGCGTGTTACAGTGCTGGCATGTGCTCTTTAGTCTACTCAGTTCAAGTCAATGACAGGGCATGTAGTGAGCAGCATTACCACTGCGATTATTTTTCCATTTGGCCAACGCCACCTAAATGATAAATGTCCATTACTCACACCAGTAGAAAATCCTATTCATTGTCTAATGATAAATGATAGCATGTCGAAAATTTACATTGGAAAATCCTCTTTATGTAACGCTTACACTTCTGTGTTCTTCTGTAACTGCGTGGTCTGCGTGTAACTACCCGGTCGTGTGGCTGCTATTCTAGTGCACTGGTCCATTGCCACTAGAAAAGAATGTGTTTTCCTTACTCCTGTAGCCTTTTTCTTAAACTCTTCAAAATCCACCCGGATGACTTCAAACGGTATGTCAGAATGACGAGGTAGAACCATCTCGTCTGTTTTCTGAAGGTACTTTACTTATGGACTTGACGCTGATGGCAAGACTGCACGTACCGCTGGACGTCCTCTTTCAAGTGTTTCCATCGGAAACGTTGAAAAATCTTGCGATAAGTTCGCCAGAACCCGTCGTGCCCGCCAGAGTCCGGGGAGTCACGATAATGTTGCCAGATTCTAGGCACCATTGTTTTTCGGACTATGAACTTTCCACCGTGGAGTTGCAATTCTTCAGTTCCCTCCCACAGCAGAGTTGCGCTGACAGTCTCCTGATCTGGGGTTACCTCAAGCCTGGAGAGTGCGTCTGCATCCTTCAGGTGTTCTCCAGGTCTGCGATGGACCACGAACACAAACTGCTGTTGTTGACTCACCCACCACGCAATTTTTACCCTAGGCTCTCCGAGGTTAAGGATATATGTTAACGCTTGGTGATAGGTAAAGGGCGTGAAGCTCCTGCCATACATGTAAGGTCTAAAATAAAGTACGGCCATTAGGACTGCCAAAGCTTCTTTCTCCGTAGTCGTGTAATTTAGTTGCGCTTTGATAATGTATACCAATAATATCCCACAACTTTTTGTTGCTGGCTCCGTCGAGATTCTGAATCCCTCTGGTAAAGCAATGCACCTATGCCGTAATGAGAAGTGACGTTCAGCTCGAAGGGCAACTTGAAGTCTGGAAAAGTCAGAATTGGGTCAGACGAAATGATGCTCACAAGGCTTTGATAAGCGAACTCACACTCTGCTGTCTACTGAAATGGCACATTCTTCTGGGTCATTTCTGTGAGGCGCTTTGTTTTTGTGGCATGATCTCTAAGGAAAGCCCGAAAATGTCCTATAAAACTAAAGAGCAAGAAGCTAAGGAACTCTCTTCTCATGTATACGGCAAGAAACAGCGTGCGTCTGGGCTGCAGAATATTCAGACACAATGCTTCTTTCCTATTGTCACTGAATACTGAGAAAGTATCTTGTGAAATATTTTACGTTGTAGCCTTAAAAACGTAAACTTGCTCCTAATGCATTTAGTCACGCTATAAGCATGCGCAGGGGAAAGTTCCTCTCCCTTCAATTATCAAGTAGGTTTCTTGAAGGGAAAGGCTTCATGATACTAATACTAATAATAATAATAATAATAATAATAATAATAATAATGTTTATTGCCACAAGATATACAAAAGAACACAAACAGGCCGATCTAAGCCTCAGTTGGCTTGTAGGACCGTGTCTATGAATATGATAGACAAGGCAAAATAATAATAATAATTATAATAATAATAATAATAATAATAATAATAATTTTGTTTAATTAATAGCTTCAGAATGGCAAGCTTCCGGATGACTGGAAAACAATATTCAAACCTTTACGCAAATCGGGAAGCAAGAAATGTATAAAAAAGCTATTGGCCAATTTCTCTGACTTCGACAACATGCAACATTTGCGAACACGCAATATATAAGCATGTAATCCGTTTCCTTGGTGAGCATTGCGTATTGACAAACGCTCAGCACGGGGTTCGGCAGGACTTTTCCTCAAACTCTCAGTTAGTAGAAACATTTCATAATTTTGCCAACACTATAAATAATAGAAAACAAACCGACGCTATATTCATGGATTTCAGCAACATATTCGACAAAGTAGCCCCCAGCAAACTATTTTACAAATTAAGTTTTATGCCTAGACACGGTAAGCTATCAAAATGGATACAAGCGTAACCAACCAACCGTTTCCAATCCGTTAGGATAAACCAGATTTCCTCCACAACATTAACTGTTGCTGCTGGCGGTCCCTGTATCGGACACGTGTACTGATTATATCTGCGCGGATGCGCATCGGTGATGCGCAGTGTGTACAGCGTGCTGCATTCATGTCCATTATAAGCCACGCTCTCAATAAACCTTCGTGCTTTCCTGCACTGACCATGCTGCTGTGAGCGTCGTCTCCCTTGGCACGTTACATGGTGTCAGAAGTTGCTCCGCTGCCTGTCGACGCCTGAGGGAAATCGTAACCGCGAAGAACGCGTTATGGACCTGCTAAAGGCACCATAGCCATTGCGGCTGACAGGTAACGTCACGGAAAACTGGAAGCGTTTCAAGCAGAAATTTTATTTATTTCTGCAGGCAACGGCGGCAAAGGACAAAGGACAACGGCGGCAAAGGCAGCCCTCCTGCAGAGCATGGCGGGTGACGACGCGCTGAACGTCAACAACTTCCAGTTCGCACTGGATGAAGACAAGACCGACTACAGTACAGTGGCGAGAAAGTTTGATGCCTATTGTGCCGAAGTGAGCAATGAAGTGCACGAGAGATATGCATTCCGTTCAAGAAAGCAAGCGGAGGGTGAACCACATGAAAAATTTGTTCGTGACCTGAAAAAGCAAGCAGCGCAGTGTAATTTTGGTGTTTTGCAAGAATCCATGATAAGGGACCAGGTCGTATTTGGCAGGCACGATCCTAGACTACGGGAGAAAATGCTTCGTGACAGCCAACCGACTTTGCGAAAAGCAGCGCAAATGTGTAAAAGCGGAGACGGCAGCACAGCGAAACGAAGTATGGCGTAGCGGGGAAGACAGAGTCGATGCCGTATCGAGGCGCACGGCGCCACCCTCAAAAGAGCGGAAGCAAGGAAAAGAACAATTTCACTGTAGTAAGTGCAACCGCTGGCATAAACCGAAGCAATGCCCAGCGTTTGGAAAGAGGTGTCGTTTGTGCCACAAGTTGAACCACATTGCAAGTAGTTGCGCGTCAGAGGT
This sequence comes from Dermacentor variabilis, assembly GCF_050947875.1. Taxonomy (NCBI): domain Eukaryota; kingdom Metazoa; phylum Arthropoda; class Arachnida; order Ixodida; family Ixodidae; genus Dermacentor; species Dermacentor variabilis. Next base: position 84,845,446 of record NC_134578.1, read on the forward strand.
AGTCAGCGAAGTCAAAAAACAGCAAGACGAGGACTTCGACCCTCTCGAGATCACGACATCTAGTCACGAAAGGGATTGGACGGTTAAAGCCCAAGTTCGCAATCGCGAGGTAAACATTAAAGTGGACACGGGGTCGGAGGCAAGCCTGTTTCCCATGTCAATTGCCACCAACTGAGGGGGGCTGGAGAGTTGAAGCTAATGAATTCGGTGCTGAGGGCGTATAACGGCGGTACCATAGCGTGCTAGGGAACGTCTACGCAGGAAGTAAGGCTTCGTAATACTTCTACTACGGTCACATTTTTTGTTGTGAAAAATGGCCATCAGGCCATACTCGGGCTAGAAGCTAGTGAGGCTTTGGGGCTGGTCCAGCGTAAAGTAGGTGCCGTAGACAAGATTTCCAACGACGGACTTCTCAAGAAATTCAGGCATGTCTTCGAGGGCCTAGGATGTTTGCAGCAGGCATACAGCGTGGTCCTGCAAGTGGTGCCAGTCGTGCAACAAGCTCGACGAGTTCCTTTGGCACTGGAAGAGCCTCTAAAGAAGGAACTTGAAAGAATGGTGCGTGCTGGCACAATTGTTAAAGTGAACGAGCCTACCGACTGGGCCAGTCCTTTAGTTCTGGCAAAAAGGAAAGATGGCACGTTACGGGTGTGCATGGACCCCAAAGCTGTTAACAAGTACATAAAGCGGCAGCATTTTCCGCTTCCTAGGCGCGAGGATTTGGAAGGTCGTTTAACTAATGCCGCGTACTTCAGCTGCCTTGACGCGAACTGCGGCTGTCATCAGATACCGCTAGACGAGCGCACATCTAAGATCTGCACTTTCTCTTCACCGCTTGGGAGATACCATTTTCTGTGTCTGCCTTTGGGCATTTCGTCCGCACCGGAGGTATTTCAACAAACCATGAGTCAAGTATTCGAGGACCTACCTGGTGTGCTTGTATACATTGAAATTTTAGTTTGGGGTTCCAGTAAAAAAGAACACGATGAACGGTTGACGGAAGTGCTTCAGGCTGCCGAGAAAGCAGGATTGACTTTCAACGCGCAGAAATGCAAGTTCGGTGTGAAATCAAATTCCTTGGTGACGTCATAAAACCGACCGGGCATATCGCCTGACCCATAGCTTATCGAAAGCTTGGCGAACATGCCGACACCAACGTCCAAGACTGACGTCCAGCGTATGCTGGGAGTGCTGAACTATTTCAGCAAATTCGTGCCACGGTTGTCAAGCTTATCAAGTCCCGCGCAGAGTTCCAATGGACAGCAAACCATGCAAAAGAATGGCAAATCTTAACGCAAGTTTTGACTACCGCTCCCCTGCTTGCAGTCTTTGATGCGCAAAGAGAAACTAAGATAACGTGCGACGCATCAAAGGAAGGTGTCGGTGCAGCATTATTGCAAGGCTACAATGGTGAATGGAGACCAGTAGCGTACGCATCTCGTGTATTAACCCGAGCCGAGCAAAGCTGTGCACAAATTGAAAAGGAGGCACTCGGAATTTGTTTTGGCTGTGAAAGGTTTCACAAGTTTGTGTACGGAAGAAAAGTTCTTATCGAAACAGACCATAAGCCGCTTATAGCGATCGCGCAAAAGGAAATCACCAACATGCCACCGCGAGTGCAAAGATTATTCTTGCGGCTACTAAAATACAACTTTGTCTTGCAGTACATTGCCGGGAAACAGCTGGTTCTCGCTGACATGTTCCCCGCAGGGGAGTCTGCGTCAGCAGGCGTTTGGTGTGCTGCGACACCACGTACCCGAGCAAACGAGGGTTGGACCCTCCCGGGGAAAGGGGGATCCTGGGGGTTGAGCCGATGCCGGGTGTTCGGACCTTTAAGGCCCCCCGGCGGAGGCAACACACCTCTTTGGCCTCTGCTTCACGTAGACGGCACCCCCGGACTGACCCACCCGGGGGAAATCGGCAGTCGCCTTTTCCTGTCTCTCTCTTAATACAACCTTCGTCTTTCCCTTACTTTCCACCTTTCCTGTCTCCTTCTCTCTTCTATTTACTTCCTTCTTCTTGGCGGCAAGGGTTAACCCTGTGAGGCTATCCAACCTTGGGTACACCATATTTGGTTATAGTGGCGGCGTACGGCTGGCGTCGTGCAGACTTGCATGCAAGCTCTGCCGCGTCCCCTCGTTGGGCTCCGTGGAAGGTGGCCGGCGCTGTTGCCGAATTTTTATGCGAAGCATATTAACGTAGGTTTCGGGCCTTCGCGCGAATCCCAGCGGTGGCCACCATTGACCCTGAAGTGGGGTCACGTGACATGACGTCACGTGATGACGTCACACAGGCTCACACTGGGTTGAAGTGTGAGCCTGCTGCAAACAACCTAGGCCCTCGAAGACATGCCTGAATTTCTTGAGATGTCCGTCGTTGGAAATCTTGTCTACGGCACCTACTTTACGCTGGACCAGCCCCAAAGCCTCACTAGCTTCTAGCCCGAGTATGGCCTGATGGCCATTTTTCACAACAAAAAATGTGACCGTAGTAGAAGTATTACGAAGCCTTACTTACTGCGTAGACGTTCCATAGCACGCTATGGTACCGCCGTTATACGCCCTCAGCACCGAATTCATTAGCTTCAACTCTCCAGCTCCCCTCAGTTGGTGGCAATTGACATGGGAAACAGGCTTGCCTCCGACCCCGTGTCCACTTTAATGTTTACCTCGCGATTGCGAACTTGGGCTTTAACCGTCCAATCCCTTTCGTGACTAGATGTCGTGATCTCGAGAGGGTCGAAGTCCTCGTCTTGCTGTTTTTTGACTTCGCTGACTACCTCTGACGCGCAACTACTTGCAATGTGGTTCAGCTTGTGGCACAAACGACACCTCTTTCCAAACGCTGGGCATTGCTTCGGTTTATGCCAGCGGTTGCACTTACTACAGTGAAATTGTTCTTTTCCTTGCTTCCGCTCTTTTGAGGGTGGCGCCGTGCGCCTCGATACGGCATCGACTCTGTCTTCCCCGCTACGCCATACTTCGTTTCGCTGTGCTGCCGTCTCCGCTTTTACACATTTGCGCTGCTTTTCGCAAAGTCGGTTGGCTGTCACGAAGCATTTTCTCCCGTAGTCTAGGATCGTGCCTGCCAAATACGACCTGGTCCCTTATCATGGATTCTTGCAAAACACCAAAATTACACTGCGCTGCTTGCTTTTTCAGGTCACGAACAAATTTTTCATGTGGTTCACCCTCCGCTTGCTTTCTTGAACGGAATGCATATCTCTCGTGCACTTCATTGCTCACTTCGGCACAATAGGCATCAAACTTTCTCGCCACTGTACTGTAGTCGGTCTTGTCTTCATCCAGTGCGAACTGGAAGTTGTTGACGTTCAGCGCGTCGTCACCCGCCATGCTCTGCAGGAGGGCTGCCTTTGCCGCCGTTGTCCTTTGTCCTTTGCCGCCGTTGCCTGCAGAAATAAATAAAATTTCTGCTTGAAACGCTTCCAGTTTTCCGTGACGTTACCTGTCAGCCGCAATGGCTATGGTGCCTTTAGCAGGTCCATAACGCGTTCTTCGCGGTTACGATTTCCCTCAGGCGTCGACAGGCAGCGGAGCAACTTCTGACACCATGTAACGTGCCAAGGGAGACGACGCTTACAGCAGCATGGTCAGTGCAGGAAAGCACGAAGGTTTATTGAGAGCGTGGCTTATAATGGACATGAATGCAGCACGCTGTACACACTGCGCATCACCGATGCGCATCCGCGCAGATATAATCAGTACACGTGTCCGATACAGGGACCGCCAGCAGCAACAGTTAATGTTGTGGAGGAAATCTGGTTTATCCTAACGGATTGGAAACGGTTGGTTGGTTACGCTTGTATCCATTTTGATAGCTTACCGTGTCTAGGCATAAAACTTAATTTGTAAAATAGTTTGCTGGGGGCTACTTTGTCGAATATGTTGCTGAAATCCATGAATATAGCGTCGGTTTGTTTTCTATTATTTATAGTGTTGGCAAAATCATGAAATGTTTCTACTAACTGAGAGTTTGAGGAAAAGTCCTGCCGAACCCCGTGCTGAGCGTTTGTCAATACGCAATGCTCACCAAGGAAACGGATTACATGCTTATATATTGCGTGTTCGCAAATGTTGCATGTTGTCGAAGTCAGAGAAATTGGCCAATAGCTTTTTTATACATTTCTTGCTTCCCGATTTGCGTAAAGGTTTGAATATTGTTTTCCAGTCATCCGGAAGCTTGCCATTCTGAAGCTATTAATTAAACAAAATTATTATTATTATTATTATTATAATTATTATTATTATTTTGCCTTGTCTATCATATTCATAGACACGGTCCTACAAGCCAACTGAGGCTTAGATCGGCCTGTTTGTGTTCTTTTGTATATCTTGTGGCAATAAACATTATTATTATTATTATTATTAGTATTAGTATCATGAAGCCTTTCCCTTCAAGGAACCTACTTGATAATTGAAGGGAGAGGAACTTTCCCCTGCGCATGCTTATAGCGTGACTAAATGCATTAGGAGCAAGTTTACGTTTTTAAGGCTACAACGTAAAATATTTCACAAGATACTTTCTCAGTATTCAGTGACAATAGGAAAGAAGCATTGTTTCTGATGTTCTGCAGCCCTGACGCACGCTGTTTCTTGCCGTATACATGAGAAGAGAGTTCCTTAGCTTCTTGCTCTTTAGTTTTATAGGACATTTTCGGGCTTTCCTTAGAGATCATGCCACGAAAACAAAGCGCCTCACAGAAATGACCCAGAAGAATGTGCCATTTCAGTAGACAGCAGAGTGTGAGTTCGCTTATCAAAGCCTTGTGAGCATCATTTCGTCTGACCCAATTCTGACTTTTCAAGACTTCAAGTTGCCCTTCGAGCTGAACGTCACTTCTCATTACGGCATAGGTGCATTGCTTTACCAGAGGGATTCAGAATCTCGACGGAGCCAGCAACAAAAAGTTGTGGGATATTATTGGTATACATTATCAAAGCGCAACTAAATTACACGACTACGGAGAAAGAAGCTTTGGCAGTCCTAATGGCCGTACTTTATTTTAGACCTTACATGTATGGCAGGAGCTTCACGCCCTTTACCTATCACCAAGCGTTAACATATATCCTTAACCTCGGAGAGCCTAGGGTAAAAATTGCGTAGTGGGTGAGTCAACAACAGCAGTTTGTGTTCGTGGTCCATCGCAGACCTGGAGAACACCTGAAGGATGCAGACGCACTCTCCAGGCTTGAGGTAACCCCAGATCAGGAGACTGTCAGCGCAACTCTGCTGTGGGAGGGAACTGAAGAATTGCAACTCCACGGTGGAAAGTTCATAGTCCGAAAAACAATGGTGCCTAGAATCTGGCAACATTATCGTGACTCCCCGCACTCTGGCGGGCACGACGGGTTCTGGCGAACTTATCGCAAGATTTTTCAACGTTTCCGATGGAAACACTTGAAAGAGGACGTCCAGCGGTACGTGCAGTCTTGCCATCAGCGTCAAGTCCATAAGTAAAGTACCTTCAGAAAACAGACGAGATGGTTCTCCCTCGTCATTCTGACATACCGTTTGAAGTCATCCGGGTGGATTTTGAAGAGTTTAAGAAAAAGGCTACAGGAGTAAGGAAAACACATTCTTTTCTAGTGGCAATGGACCAGTGCACTAGAATAGCAGCCACACGACCGGGTAGTTACACGCAGACCACGCAGTTACAGAAGAACACAGAAGTGTAAGCGTTACATAATGAGGATTTTCCAATGTAAATTTTCGACATGCTATCATTTATCATTAGACAATGAATAGGATTTTCTACTGGTGTGAGTAGTGGACATTTATCATTTAGGTGGCGTTGGCCAAATGGAAAAATAATCGCAGTGGTAATGCTGCTCACTACATGCCCTGTCATTGACTTGAACTGAGTAGACTAAAGAGCACATGTCAGCACTGTAACACGCGTGTTTGATGATGGCATCTTTATACAATAGAACAGTCAGGTACATGTACTTATCACAGACTTCTTTTTCTAAGAGGACACCTTTGGCTTCATTTTAAGAGACACACCAACATGGATACTGAAAATGAACAGATTGCACTACGGTTCTGCAAAATACTAGTCTTGGGAAGACAAGGTAGATGTGCACAATTGCACATACAGACCACACATGATAAAGAGTTCACCGAGTACAAATAGACAATGCGAACATCAGTGTGTCTCCTAGGACAGCACTGATGGGGGGCTCATTCGCCCTAAGCCCTACTCGAGACAGCTCTGTGGCTGTCATGGACGGAACATTGTGCGTAGTGCACGTTTACGTTACAAAAAATGTAAGGTATTCTCTCTACCAGTAGTAACTGGAAGAAAAGGTGGAAAACCATCATCAAGAAATGGGTAGTCACTTGAATGCGCAACACAAAGTACTTGCACAACACAAGGAATCCACAGCACAAGGTACTTGGACAGCGGAAGGCGTAGATGACAATCCGAAACACAAACGCTTGAAGCGAAAGAGTGATGAAAATAGTAAGCTCACGGCTTTTCTCGGACAATAAAACGTGATGATAAGCAGACTGCAAGTCCGACTTGCTGAAGAAAATAGCACCAGCGAGTCGATGCAACAGTTCGTCATCCCTCGGTGGTGGAAAGGTGTATGACGATAGCCTTTTTGGGCTCTCTAAAATAGACGCAAAGTCAAATGAAATTGTCCTTCTTCGAATGACGACGAGCGGAGAAATCCACTCGCACGCAGTGACTCGTTCGATGATATCAGCTAATTTTATCCGTTGCAGTTTGGCGGAGACTTGCTCACGGAGAACCAGAGGTAGAGGACGCAGCTTCGCTGAGACTGGTTGCACTGAAGCTCGGAGACGAACGTAGTGGACGAAGCCCTTTACATGTCCCAATTGTCCTAAGAACAAATGGGTGAACTCCAATGGAGCGTTGTGCGGCAGAAACGGAAGCTGAACGCTTGGGTCAGCTGGAAATCCTGACAAGTGGTATGTGAGCGAAGACCCTTGAATGTCAATGCCCAAAGCTTGATTGACGTCTAAGCCCAAAAGAGAAGTGCCTTGGTTCGTGACGTGAAATGTGACTACTGCAGCCTCGTTGCGGTACTTGACGAGCAGGGAGCAATGTCCTGAACGCAGAATTTCTTGCTGTGAATCATTCTTGAGCCGGAGACTCGAAGGAGATAATATAAAAACCTTGAAATGTTCTTCATACAAATGTTCATCAGCGACTCCGTAGCTCTTGCATCCACGAGTAACTCGAGTGCTGTATTCACAACGAGCACTTCGGCGTAAATTGTTGCCGGACGAAAATTTTGTTCTTTAATTGTAAGCACAGACGGGTGTCTGTGCTTACAATTGGGGGCTGATTCTGTATAAGGGCTAGCGGAAACAAGCTGCGTTCGAGCAGGGGACTGTCGATGCGTTCGGTTCCTCGAACGGCAAACTGAAGCGTAATGTCCCACTTTGCCGCGAGCACGGCAGGTAACGCGTTTGGCCGGACAGCCTGGTTCGTATGCGATGTGGTGAGGCGAGCCCCATCGGTAGCAATGGACTGCTACGTCTCGACTGGCTTCACGGAGTTCTGGCCGGACGCCATGTTGGCCGGCCTCCTCAGGTCGTGGTTTTCCGCCATTCCGTTGGGCGCCATCTTGAAGCCACCGGTTCGACGGAGAAGGGTGGCGGGTACCGCCATCTTGCGCGCCCGGGCGAGGAAGGTGGTGGCTGTCGACGCCATCTTGGTGTTGCGTCGAGACACGCTAGAAAGACTAGCTGTTGAAGACTTGAAGTTGCTTGTGAACTTACATAAGCTTCGTTCGATTTCTTGGATTTTCTTGAGTGTAAGGGACGATCCTTCGTAAAGTAACCTCTCTTGTATCCTTGCCTTGCAGGATTTGGTCGCGAAGGGACTCGTCGTGCCAAGCGCCGAACGTACAAGCAGGCGCTAGCCTTTGTAACGCGGTGACGAAGTCCTGAAATGTTTCCCCGGGTAGCTGCTTTCTGTCCCTGAAGATAATACGGTGCACCAGGGGACAGGTGCTTTCTTCGTAATGCTGGTCGAAGATGCGAAGAATGTCTTCGAACGTAGTAGATGTCAGGTCCGTCTGCAACGCGGGATCGACGTAGAGACGACGCCCCTCGAGGCATAAGTTACTGTGCTTTCTTCATGTCGTCTTGTAGTGCCTCGCCTCCAGTTGTCTCCAGAAACGTGCAAAAGTGACGTTTCCACGTGAGCCACGGTACCGCAGGAGTATCCGGTAGCCCCAGGAAAGGCGGCATGGGTGGTATGAACGCCATGCTGGGCACCGAGAAAAAACGAGGGGGAGTTGCAGTTGACGGAGAAGGAGACGTAGCTGCGGCGTCTTGCTTTTCGGAAGCAGGATAGCAGCAGAAGTTGAACAGCAAGGACAAGTAGGCAGCAGAGTAAACGGTTTGCCTCGTCGCCTGTTTGTAGTAGCTTCGACGGGGCGGCCGGACGCGGGACCTACGACATGAGGCCCAACAGCCGGGCCGCGAAGCGCCTCAGTGAAAAGCCGGACTGCTCGAGTCCGGGACCACACAAAGGATGACTTTTTTGCAGCGAGGGGAAGCGCAGCAGGTGTACTTACAGCGTTTGGCGCTGAGTGGCGCCATGACGTAACCGATTCGAAACCGAAACTGGAAGTCGACACAGGATACTACAGCGATCAAACGACAAATACGTATAACGGCGATGGCATGACGACAATGAGATGTCGATTCTTCAATTCTGACGATATTGTAATAAGACGACGTCTCCATGACAACCATATTTTCCCTCCCTAGGTGGTAGCGGTCAGCCTGGGCGCAGAAGCGTGCAATGAAACGCGTCCTACATATGGTTTCGAACCAGACAGGTGCACAACCTGTGTACCGTGACGACGGTCCGAGGGAGTGTAAATATGCGAAATATGGTAATTAGCATGTGAATTTTGTTCCTAAGTCCGGTAGGGCCAAAGAACACGACTGAAACTTGTCACGTAATCCAGGAACTCGTACAGGTGTCCAGAATAATACTTCGTCCATAATAATAATTCGTAATAATACGTCCAGAACTGAACTCAGTATGCGCGCGATACAAAAGCTTCATGTTGCAAAAATATAAGGCCTAGCACACGTAATTTGTGCCATGACAAAGCTCGACGGCTCTATCACGCGCTCTGGCGTCGTAGTTTGTATTGAGTGCGATATTACCTTTTCGAAAGGCGTTAAAATTGCTAGAGAGGCATTGAAAGTCAGCGCTATGTACTACCCGTAGACAAGTGAGCTCAGTGACCGGCTGAACAACGCATTGATCGATGTACAGGCGATGCACATCTCCACCAATCTTCTTTAGCTTGACTTCATCATTACTTAGGTTACCATCCCTTATAACACATCCCTTCACGGCACCCGTGTTTTATTTCTACATTAGCTATTGTTGGGTCAACAGCCAAACTTGCCAGTAGGCACACAGACGTTCTGTTGCGCACCTTTTTCAGCAACGCTGTATATGGCTAGCTTATTCCTCCGGCCGTCATTCGCCTGTACGCCAAAAGCGCCTCCGGCGCAACCCCATGTGCATGTGCGAAAAAAAAGAGGAAGGAAGGTGCGCGACTGGCGGCCCCAGTAGTCACGTCGTTGTTCTCTTTCGCAGCCGAGCGCGCGCGCATGTTTCTGTCTGGCTCCGAAATGAGTTGGCCACGCGTCATACATGTTCCTGAGGAGCAGGCAGCTTTCAATCAGCAACACAGCAAGCAGAACCACGAACACACCGTGCCGATGCTGCAGCCCGGGCACAAGATCAAGCTCGTGCATCCGAGTGCGAGCTGCAACTGCTAGTGAGGATCTGGATTTCTACCAAGCCGTCGTTTAACGAAATGTCGTGTTTAATCCGTGCTTTACAAACCCTTAGCTCTCTAGAGTCTGTCAGGTTATCAGCCTGCCTGAGAAATTGGCGTCGTGCTACATGGGTCATTAGAAGATGTTGCATTAAAGAATCCACGTAAATAATATATTCTGTAAATATCCTCTGTCCTCTAGGCATCGCCCGCGTGCCCCAATTTCGGCATCACGTCACCTGTAGCTCCTATTTCGCTTCATTCGGGCACACACGGTGCTCTGCCCGCAGGGAATATCAAATGTCACAAGCCAATTTCCCTGTTTATTGTAACGAAATGATCGTCAGGGAATCCCGTGTGACCATGATTAAGGGCATACGAACAAAATCGAACAATAGTTGCGCGGGATTTTTTGGGCCAACTTGCGTATCTTAATTTTCAACTCACTTGAACGTTAATATTTTTTTTCGCTCCTCACATACTTAACCACCTTTCGAACTTTTCGCATCGTCATGTTAAAAAATGTTAAACCTAGCACGCGTAATCGGTGTCGTGAACACGACTCTCGGCGCACGTAGCAGAAAACACACAATTAAATGCCCTTCATGGTTTATGACGCAGAGTACAAAATAGAGTGAATGGTAAAGGCGATCGGGGTTCCCTATGTCACGCCGAACTCAGATTGCCTTCGCTCAAAGTCTTCGAACACCGTGAAACAAGACCCATCAAGTAGCTTTTACACAATCCATCACAAGATAGGGTGCACCGCCCAAACTTTCCTGCCTCGCAGATGCGAATTTTGGTTTCCTGGTGCAATTGGAATGACGGCGGCTTTATTAAAGCGTAACCCTGATATGGCCCATGAAGAGGAAAATCCGGCGAACGTCCGACCTTAACATGAGATGGCAGGAAAACCCGCGTGACCAAGTGACCACGTCCAGTTCCCGGCGCTGCACCTGCGGGAGCTTGCACGGCGTAATGCCATGGTGCACAGCCAAGGCGTCGGTCGGATGCCGTGGCCGAATCCCAGAATTATATTAATGGAATAAAGGTACTCAGGAGAATCAAGCTCAACTAAGATGGATTAAAGCGGATTAAGGTAGAGTAAGGTTTGTACAAATTAGTCTGATGTAGATTATGGTGGAGTTCTGAATTAAGGTGATAACTAAGACAAGTCCTAATGCTTTCTCATTCAAATAACCTAAGGATACGTAAGTGACTATCAAATTTTGTTTATTTATCATGGCGTTGAATGCATGGCAGAATCAGTGGGATCGTAATAGGCGCTTGCATTTTAGCAGTAAAGGGAACATTCTTGAAGAACAAGTAGGACAGGGATTACCGACTGTTGGGCGTGTCGGTGATCCATATTCAAGGTGTAATGATGCAAAAGGACAGGGATAACCGAATAATGGACACAGATCTTCTTCGAAAGAAAAGGCATCGTCTAATATGTGCCTACATTGCAAACAATTTAGGTGCCGATTGCTTCTAAATAAAACCAAGATACTCTGAAGAAACAATGATAGGAGAGCGAGGGAGATTGCTGATGCATTCCGTATTGATAAATCCGGTGAAATACGTGTTGGGAGGCCATTGGTGACTCTCCACGAAGTAGATATTGATTGTTTAAGCATTCATTTTTAAGCTGTGACACGTGTTTGCGCCACAGTACATAATTTAGGCGTCTTCCGCAATAAACCATTGTTCCTAGTGTGCGCTCGACCGTGTTTTCCTATCTCGGCGCTGTTCGTGTGCTCCATTCTTCCATGAGTATGAATTACCTAAGGAAAGCAACGGTTAGACCCGCTGACCTGAAGAAGATTGCTATTAGCTTATTAGGGGAGCTAAAGTTAGAGAAGCTATGTGCGACTCTGAAAAATGGGAAGGGACATTTGCGCAGACGCTTCTTTACTCTTGAAGCACTCCAAGGAGGCAACCTCTTTCTGGTAATAGTATCTGAACATTGAACCTGGCAGTATTTGATGTCTGGATAACTGCAAATAACCTCTCTTCACTGTGCATCGAGGATCCCTTCCGTGTGAAGAACTCTGGTTACGTCATCGAGTTCCTGACGACAACTGCTTCTCGCCCATGTGTGTGTTTAGCGTTGACATGGAGAACTTATTCTACTCTTTGGAGCATGACACATTCATGAGTTTTCTGCAAGACTACGTACATAAAAAAAATAATGGACTGTATTTCCAAGACAATGGGGTGTTTCCGTCGGTGCCTTTCTGGAACTGCTGCCCGTGTACTTATTCTCGACGCTGGTCGTTTGGTTTGATGATGTTTATACGCAGAGATTGAGAATTTGTATAGGTTCCCACGTTGGTGCCAATACTTGGTGAACTTTACGTGAGTAAAATTGATCGGGAGCTTGCTGGTATTTTGGAACGTATTCTGCTAAAACGATCCGTTATCTTGACGATTATTTTGGTTTTTCTTGGAGTGAGCGGTTCCATGTATACTATAGTGAATGGGCACAAGACATTTCAAGAGGGGCGTAACGGTCTGAGCTTCGCCTTTAAAGTATTGAGGAAGCAGACCATTCGGTTTTTTGTTTTGTAATATCCTAATTGGCTGTCACCATGCTCGTCGGGTGTGTTCACCGAAGTATGGGAAGCCCATTTTGGATTTATGTTCTGATCACTCGCAGCAGGTGAACAAGGTATGGTCACATCTTGCATAGAATCTGCGTTCCCAAGTCTTGCCTGCATCGATTCATTGAAGCTTTTTCAAACCAACTCATCAGGCTTATACAGTCAAGTTATCCAGTAAGTAAGTTAGCCTTGAACAGTGAAAGATTGCTGAAGAAGTTAAACTTAGAAGCAAAAGGTATCGTGGGAACAAAATTCAACGCTATTGAGTAGCCAGTGGCCAGTATTCCATATCTGCGCATGTCCCACCGCTTGAAAAAGGCAAGTCAATGTTATGGCATAAATGTCGTGTTTTTGGCAAGAAAGAAATTGCGCCGTATTTTCGCAGTGGTAGGTGGATAAGTTGAAGGTAATAAGCAAGAGTGGGCGGGATTTTAAAAACCGTGAAGGCTTGGCAGAGTGTGGAAAGGGTGTAGCGTATATGATTACCCGGTCCTCATGTTTGTGGTATATTTGCCAAACAGTGCGGCGTTTGAATAAGCGATTAACGGAACACGCAGCTTTTCCGTAAGCGCAGCTGTCATCTAATATGTGCCTACATTGCGAACAATTTAAGGGCAAGCCGTTGCTAAATAAAACCAAGGTAGTGTCAAGGAGCAAAAATGAGATAGCGAGGGAGGTAGTAGAAGCATTCTTTATTCATAACGCCGGTAACATGTGGTCGCGAGGCCAACGGTGAGTCCGCACGAACTAGAAATTGATTTTTTAACCACTAAGCTTTAGGTTTTTACACGTATTTGCGCCAGAGCATATAATTTGCGTGTTTCTTGCAAAAAACCATTGCTGCTAGTGCGCGATCGATGGTGTTTTTATGTCTCATCCATGTATGCCCGCCATTCTTCCTTCAGTGACGACAGGTATTCCTGTGTTCGTTTTCCTTTACTGGGCTTTCTTTCCAAGCATCATAGAGCAGTGAGCTAAATTATTATCAAACGTCGTAGAAGATTTTGCTAAACACGGTTCAAAAAGGGATGCATGTACGTGTCTGTTTTAACATATTTGATAGGAAAGGAATGATTACGATCAAATAAGCCGAGGTGATGAATTAGTTAGCAATAAAAAATATGCACCAGAAAAGTTTCTGTCAGAGCTTCCTTTTGCAACCTTTTGGTTCTGTGCTGTTCCCTGATTCTGACGTTGTGATATATATATATATGTGGAGAGAGACTTTGAGAGAGAGAGAGAGAGAGATACAGTATTTGAGCGTTCTGGTGATCATTTAAAGGGTCTAATAAATTCAGCTGCTACATTTAAGGATAGCAGCAGGATGCGGTCACAAACAGAGGCTGCTCCGATTTGTTCGTACTGTATGGTTGGCTTTTTAAATTACACGTCAAAAATAATTTATGAGAACTAAGATCAACGCATGCTACTTCCGCTCTCATTCTAGACACAACACTCTTGATAACGGTTAATTTTGTATTTTTTCTGAATATTATTCTAACAGTTCGCACAGCGCATGATTCTCTAATAACATGTTGAACACTCGCGCCTAACATGAAGTGACGAAAGAAATAAGTTTCGCTTCTGGTGTCAGATCGTCCCACAATCATAATATTGAAATCGTCAAGAATAGAATGTGGCAACTTTTATATTGTGAATATAACTGCAAAGAGACGTGTGACTCTCTTTTTCTTCTTTACTAAATGCCAGAATATGCGCCAGCTGCAATAAACGCTACGCCATTTCGGTATGTTTGAAAGTTCCAATTCAGAAACTTTTTAGTAATAAACGAATTTTCTGGGCCTGGTTGAGCTATTTTTTCTCAACTCTTTCCTGCAGATAAGCTCGATGAAATATAATATTTACACGAATTCCCTTTACCACAATTTGCATACAGACAATCGGCTTAAGTACGAACACGTTCCTACGTACTTAAACGTCCTTTCACGTGTGCAACATTACTATAGCCAATTTCTCCCGCATTTGGTGCCCCTTGGTATCAGGGATTAGTGCATGTAATGGGTTCGATAGCGTCGCACCACGAAAAAAGGGAACGGACTGTATTGTTCATGGATCATAACGGGGATGTCATTTTGAGCGAACAAGCACTAGATAAGTTTGCGATGGTAACCCCTGCCGTAGTGACAGGCGTCACCTGAAATATTGTTCCAGTAATAATTTTAAAGCCAGTTTTTATGTTTCCGTCTTGCTTTTATTGGGGTCATGTAAAAAAAAATTCGTGAATACATGCAGGCCCTTGCGGCAGAACCCATAAACTGGGACAGTCACGGCGAAACGAACGAACCCACACATCACATATGGCTTTAGAGTTCCCGCATTCATGTTTTTAAAGCGGGCTTGAAAAACACTCGCACAGGAGAAAGCAAATAGACTGCACGAGCACTAGCCAGCGCTCTTACAGTCCCGCGCTCGTCTAATCTACATGTTTCGCTCAGTGTATTGTTAAAATCTGCGCTGCAAACAACAATGTGGGATCCAGCAACCAACTAAACCGCCTCGCCGCTTTAGCGCCTTTTGGGTTGTTCGCTTGAGGGCTGCATGTTCTACCACCTGTAAAGTCTCGAAAGTTTCGAACTTCCTATCTGTGTAGATTTATGACCCACACAGCCCGAAAGTGGCTGTGCCTCTGCGTGTGTTTAGGGGCGGGTACAGGCAGTGTTGTGGCATTATAGGACAACCATGCGCACATCGCTAAAAAACCAGTGCTGTGCCGGAGGTGGACGAACTTGTTCTCATCGCCAACAATTACTTCTATGGCAGTGTCGGCTGTCACGGCTTACTGCTGCTCTAGTAAATGACAGGCGAGTTAGAACAATTTCCGGAGTGCTCAAGATATTGCTTACCGCGTTAGGTGTCTAAAAAAATTGCAATTTCGTGATTAAGAAACTCTAAGTACCGAGACCCCGTGAATGCATTTGCTTAACAGCAATACTGTATTTACTCGAGCGTATTAGTTGAAATGTTAGCAAATCATTATCATCACATTCCAGCAGCACAAGGCACCGGATGCTCAGAACTCACTGCATGCACCCAAAGCTGCCATGACAAGGGCTTTGGATTAGGCCCATGCGTTTGATCTCGACTGCTAATCTGCTTGTGAACCTAATATTCAGGGTAGTCCACGACCGCTTGCCAATAAACGACGCCCATACGTCCGCTCTGAAATGTGTGGTCTTTACTGCCACAGTGAGACGCTATCTTATTTTAATATAATTATCTCATCTTAATGCACTATCAATTCATATGCATCTCGCGAACGAGCAATGCAGTGGCGTATGAAATATTGTACCGTTACCGAATCATTTACTTTAGTCAGTAAATAAGAGTTTTCTGCAAATCATTTCAGAGAAGACACAATGATCTGAGACTGCACAATTCCATTTTCAAGTTTGGACATCTGTATATTGCGGAGGTTTGTGACTTTGCCGATTTTAACCATACCGATTCAACCGCTAACTGTCCGTTAATTGCATACGCAGCTGTCTAGGGTTACCATTTTTCCTCGTCTTGTATACGTTTCATCCGGTCAAGTCAGCGTACACCTGACGTTCGCACTGGAGACAGAACTTTACTGGCTTCTTTGCCAGAAGATAACAAGGCATCTTTCCCTTAAAGCTCTTTTCTACGCAGTGATTGTCACGACAGCAAATGGGGACATGTCATACATTTTATGTTCTCGCTTTAAGAAGCGACAAGAAAAAACATTGCGAAATTCTCGCACTGGCTTACAAATAGTTTTGTTCCTTCAGTCCAGTCGCATTTCGGTGCCTGTCATTTACTGTTTACGGATGTTTCGGATTTTACCATACTAAAACATATGTTTGGCCCCTATGGCTGTCCTCCACCGCACCACCCACTATGAGAGTATTTAATATAACGCTAGCCATACAAAGCTACTATAGCCTTCCGCTCGGATACTATGGAGGCAAATTACAAAGCCATAAGCCACGTCACGATGAAGCAAGAAAGACACTGATGAAAAAAGAAGACATGCCAGGTAGGGTAAGAAAAAGCCGAGTGAAAGTTCAAAGAAAGCGATAGGAAAAGGCGACTGCCTATTTCCCCCGTATGTGTCAGTCCGGAAGAGCTATCTAAGCAAACCCATGGCCAAAGTGCTTCGTTTTCTCTTCCGAGGAG
Organism: Dermacentor variabilis; assembly: GCF_050947875.1. NCBI lineage: Eukaryota > Metazoa > Arthropoda > Arachnida > Ixodida > Ixodidae > Dermacentor > Dermacentor variabilis. The sequence continues at coordinate 84,862,013 of NC_134578.1, forward strand.
CCTTCAAGGTCGTAGCGCTTTGCGTTGGTTAATCCACCGGGATCCCTCTCTCCGGGCATTGGAAAGCAGCGAATTGCGGCATGCGGGAGAGTACCTCGTGTGTGAGTCTTTGACGCCAACTTGAGTAAGTAGGCATGAGTGGGCAGCTGGCAATGCTCAGTAGACCATAAATACTTACGATAGCTTAGTGCAAACAAGGAAGGACGAAAGAAGGCAAGGAAACCTTTTTTTTCGTTCCAAGATGGAAGGGAACAAGGGTTCCCTAGTTCCCTCCATCCTTTCTTTCTGCACTAAGCAATAAACATATTTGTGGTCTACTAGCAGTATGAACCGACTAGCACCGCCACATGTGCTACTGGGAATGTGTCAATCTAAAATGACGAGAAAAATCCTTTCTGTTTATCTAATGTTGTGAAGAATTTTATCCACGTGACAAGGTTTCCTAAACCCACAGGAACGTCTGCGTAAGCAGGCATTTAACGTGCTGCGACACCACCTACCCGAGCACATCTCTGTTGGGCCCTCGTGCGTGTAGCCTTGCGTGACATAACTTTGTCTGGGCAAAAAGTGATTCTAGGGGTTGAGTCGATGCTGCGAGTTCGGACCTTCAAGCCAGAACTGCCTCCCTACCTCCCCCCCCCTTCGGGCGGAGGCAACATACCTCTTTGGCCACTGCTTCACATAGGCGGCGGCTCCAGATTCACCCATCTGGAGGAAACCAGTAGTCGCATTGTCCTATTCTGATGATGGTGATGATGGCCTCATACAATGACTCGTACCCACACTGGGGGATTGTTTTTGTTCCCTTGTGGAATGGCGACCAAGAATTCTTATATCTTCGTCTTTCTCACTCACTGTCAATCTGTCCTGTCTTCTAGTCAGTTCATTTAACTTCTTATTTTCCGGACGGCAAGCGTTAACCTTGTCTAATATATGTAGCTTCAGGAACATATATATTAGGTTGTAACGTTGATGCATAGCCGGCGTTTCTAAGTGTTTATCCAGCACAGTAGCGTCCCCTTGTTAGTCTTGAGGATTGGGGGCTACCCCCGCCATCGAGTTTTCCGCGGCTTACGTTGCAAATCCTGTCCCTCCGCCCCCTCCCACAAAAATCATCCTCTAATACAAGGGTGCACCAAAATGATTTTGCTGTTATTTTTATATTACAGTGGAACGTCACCAGACTCAACCGCAACCTGGACGGCGTGAAAGAAATGCGACAGAAGTTTATTCCAATGTGCTGTGAGTTTAAGAGACATACATTAAATCTACACAACCCAACTTTCTTCGGCAATACGCTGTTTAACAGAAACACCGAGATGACGCTTTCGCGTCATTCAGTGGTTTAACCATAGTTCTGTAGCTTGCCAACATGTGGCCCTTGAAGCTGTGAGGCTGTGTGAGTTCTTGGGGTCCTTGAGGCTGTGTCAGTTCGGGCATTTCTTTAATAAATTCATTATTGTTGCGTTACAGAAATACGCCCCCAAATAATCACCTCAGTAAAATAGATTTTTAAAACCTCATATATCCACTTCCACAATCCTACATACTAGTGGGTCATTTTAACGCTCACAACACGTTGTGGGGAGACTCGCGATGCGAGGTGCGTGGTGGCCTTATAGAAAACCTCCTTGTAACTTCTAGAGTGTGTCTCTTCAGTCAGACCTAACCAATGTATTGTAATCTTCACCATAATTGATATTCATCAACAGAAATGTCGATTGGCTACGCTTCCCTTTTCTTTGACTTAGAACGACAAGTAATCAAAAATCCATTTGGAATTGAGCTCTTCCCACTAATGTTAATCTGAATAACACAACAAGACTCCCCTCCAATCGCCCCTCGCTGAAAATTGGCATTGCCTGATCGGAAACGTTTTAAGAAATCTACTTACTCAACACGGTATTTTAGAAGTAATTTTAGCATAAATCATGCCGTATCATACTTTACCGCCTTTATCATTGACGCAGCTAAGAAGGTCACTCCTCAAGCAAGTGGCGGCTAATTCAAAAGACGGCTTTCCTGGTGGAATAGTAATCGCACATGGCACGAAGGAGACCAAATAAACCCTGGTGTAAACTACGTGAAGGTCCCACTACTGAAATTCTTTTTCAATTTAAGCATGCTAAACCACAGGGAAGAAGGATGCGACGACAAGCAAGGAAGGCAAACTGGAAGAGGTTTCTTTCACGTATAAATTCCTACACTCAGTCTACTAACATATGGAACGTGACAAGAATGCTAAAGGGACTATAAATACATTCTTTGGCTCTCTCTGCAATTGTTTGTTCGCGCAGTCAAGAAACATTTGCTAATATGCACCAACTCGTCCAACAACAAGTCCTAATACACATCTGTTGCCTTTAGCAAATGACTAAGTAAATAGCGTGGTAGACGCACGAAAACCTTACAGTGTGCGAGCAACAAATGCAGCTTAGTCTAAACAGAGCGTCAAAATGGGCAGAACAAAAGGCTGTAAGGTTATCCCCCCAAAAATTACCAGTTTTCTTTTTCAAGGAACTCAAGGCTCGTCCCGGAGTTAGTTACCAAACTACACGGACAACATAATATAACCGAATGCATAACTGGGCTAGTGGGTTCACTTGGATCTTGAAAAAAAAAGATACGAACGAAGAGAGCGGACAGGACAAGGCGCTTACTCAGATATGAAAAATTTTTTTTCTAAGGAAACAAATATGTACACAAAAATTAATTATGGCGGCGGCGCAGCTGATTAGTGCTTTTGAAGATATTCTGTGTCTTCAAAAACAGAATAACAACCGCATTCTCTATAGTGGGCGCCTAGATGTGTCCTTTCTGATGAATTATAAAAAAATGTATGATGAATAAAAAAATGTTGAGTTGTTATTCACTGCCGCGTCCTGTTCACTCTCTTCGTTCTCTTCTTTGTGCCCTTTCACAAATTCAAGGCACACGGACAGCAGATACCTGTTGTCAAAGAACGCAAATTTCTAGGCATTGTACTTGATTCATGGCTAAGCTTCATTGTTCGTTTCAAATACGTTAAATGTAAATGACTAAAAATGATAAAACTTCTGAAGTTTTTGTCGCACACAACGTAGGGTGGCCACCGAAAGTTCCTCGTCAACCTGTACGAGAGCCTTACACGTACATCTTGAGAATACGGCGCCACCCTATATCAGTATGCTACACCGAGTTCCCTGAGGACGCTGGACCCTGTTCACGATTAGGCATACACCTTGTGACCGATGCCTTCCGAACACACCAAATACCGAGCCTCTCAGTTGAGTCTCATGAGTTGTCTCTATATCTAAGAGGAAATATGCGAGGTTTACATATTAGACGAACAGTGGGGGAGCCCTTCTGACTTCGTGCTAGAAAGCTCATTGAAGAAAAGCGTATGCCACTTATGGAACACCATTTATTGTGCCCTGCAAAGCTTCTACTACCTTGTCAATGGCAGCTGGTAGAAAGTAGAAGGCCTGTAAATAGTAGCTATGCAAGAAGACCGTCACAAAACTGGTTCCCATGTAATAGACCGCTAATACCAATTGAATGTGAATTCAGCTGTGTGGCCGTGAACATGAAAATTAGGTCCGCAATGGTCCTGATGTTCTTTAAAAATACGTTTGCTAGATCAAGTTTCATCATTATCATAACCAGTCTGGCTACGCACACTGAAGTGCAAAGCCTCTGTCATACTTCTCCAACAACCCCGGGCATGTGCTAATGGTGGCCATATTGTCCCTGCAAACTTCTTAATCCCATCCCCCTGCCTAACTTTCTGCCGCAACCTGGTGCACTTCCATTTTCTTGGAATCTAGTCTGTAACCCTTAATGATCACCGGTTATCTTCCCTCCTCATTACATGCCCTGCCAATGTCCAATTCGTTTCTTGATTTAGACTAAGATGTCATTACCTCGCGTTTGCTCCCTCACCCAATCTGCTCTCTTCTTATCCCTTAACGTTACACCCATCATTATTATTTTCTTCAAGTTTATAACGGGCCTAACATTCATGTTCTGCCGATTACTTTGGTGGTATGAAATTTTAGCAATCGTGGACAACTCCTCTGGAGTGGACTGCCTGTAATGCGAAATTTAATAATAGGACACTCAGACTGCAAGATTTGCTCATGCTGCGACTACGTTCTTAAAATCAACACCCCTCTATGGCCACACACAACCTATTTGATCAGGTTAGTCACGGGCCTAATGCTTTGAAAACTCCGCAGTTGGTTGTCTTTAATCGTAAATATCATCCCGGAGCCGTGATACAGCATGCTTATAAACAACATCTATCAGTGCAGGTGCAAAACAGACCTAAAAGCTTTCAGCCACTTCGAACTGTATTCTTCTCTTACAGTAACGCCTTTATATATAAAAAGGTTGTAATGCGCTTGATCTTCGTGGCCCTTCGCCATCTCTTTCCCCAACTCTTCACCATCCACCGCTTTTATAAAGATGGCGTGATCGTCTGCGGAATGGGAGATGCTGCGATAGACATCATGCCAGAACACCAATGATAACGTTGCTTGAATAAAGGTTCCGCTATTCTTTTTATCTCGTATTAGCTCAAAATCAAAAGCACAGATTAACAAAGCGCCAAAATATTTCTAACGTGGAGTTTTGCTGCTTAGAGATAGTCTATTGTTAGCTGCAGTTTTTTAATTGCATTGAATGGCACCCACGTCTCCCATATCCCAGTTGTCGTTGCTAAGCTCGCTTGCATTTTCTACTTCGATAACAGACACATTAATTTGCACAGAATTAACGCCTTAGTCTCTTCATTCATGGCAAGGCATTCAATGTGTGCTTTGCTAAATAGTGACCCACTCTACCTCCTTAGTAATATCATTACTGACCTCGCGAGTAAGCGCAATAGTTTAAGATATGACGAAGGTCGGTGGCGTATTCGTTGTGTGTGTGTTGAAAATAGCTTCGAAAATTTTCGGCTGTGCGCGCAGAAGTAGCATTCATATTGCATTGTCTTAGGAAGCACGTGAAAACAACACAGAACACGGTGTGCTTGCACAGTAGCTTTATATTGCCATCAGACTGGTCCAGCGTTCCTTGACTAGTTGCACACGCACCACGTGCCTTGGTCGCAATATCCGCCGCGAGAGCCCAGTGACTTGCAGTTACTCTTGCAAGCGTCGGCCTTGCAGCCAGACGCGCGAGCTGCAGAAAAGCTAAAGGGCCTCAGTGACAATAGTGACCTTCCTTCGTGAACTGTCTCTCTAAACGGTAAAATCTTGTACTTCAACTGCAATCGTACCACGACAGGCACACGTGCTACTCTCATTCACTGCTTTTGATAAGCCCAATGAATGCATGTAAAAGGAAGACGATATGTTTCATCAACTGTATGTGGCGCTTCGTGGTCTTACGTGCCTCTTTCGCTTGCAACTGCTCTGCAACTGCAAGACTGACAAAGGCAACACACTGAGCATCTTTAAATCTCTCCGAGCCCGGAATTTCACGTGCACGGGGCGAGGTTTAGCGTAGCTGGTTAACGGATGCGCTATGTACGTTTTGCTATTTCTCGGTCGGGGTTATCCACGTGCTTCAGGTCATATTAAATCGTAAAACAATGAAGCCTTTGAGGACAATGTACTCAGGCGGCGGAAACCGGATACATTATTCTTTGTGATGGCAACGCATATTTACATTCACCACATGCTTAAACGACGTTTTAGGTTTTGTTAAATATCTCATTTTGAAAAATGACTTGGCCTATGCTACCATAAACTGGATCAGGGATGACTTTATAACAAATTTCAGAGTAGGGTGGCTGAAGCTTTTTCAAAATACTGTCTTATGTTGATAACGAACACAGCCGAAAATCGCACTAAACCACTGATCATATGCACACATCAATCGCTGTCATATTGTTCGTTCAGAAATGTTTGTTTACAACTACAACTCATACACCTCTTTTATTACTGCTATGTTCCCCGCAGATTGTCTTTGAAATGTGCATAACACTTATGGATCATCCGGCTCACCACAATTGTTGGGTCACAAGGCGGCAAAGGGACGCATGAACAAACAAGTAGATTAAGAAGGAAAGAAAAGAATGTTTATACAGGAGTTACATGGAACTTAGGGCCACTCAAGATGGTCTAAGTAAATCCGACACAGCGTTTGCTAAATGTTGTTGCTGAACGGATCCACTCCGTGTCCTCCCAATCAACATTCTGTTATGGAAACGGAAGACGCCGCTTGGTACATTCATCTACTGGTCTTTGCTCCACTCCTTCCTAACTTCTTCTTGCGTCTCGCGCAAGCATAGCACCAGGCCTCTACGCACATAGAAGAATACGAGCTGGCGAAACAGTACCATAGGAACCGGTAAGCTTGCATAATTAGAGCAGTCTGCAGGGATTGCAACGAAAAACTCTGCAAGAGAAAGGTTTTCTAACTTACTTTGGCTTGTTGTGGTAAAACAGTGCAGGGTCAGCAAGGCATGTACGAAGACCAGATGTAAAAAATTGTGCAAATACCACACCGTACGGAAATCGGCGGTATAGTACGTAAATGAAAACATTGTTCAGCGTTCCGCAAAGCATTACGGCATTCACAGATGCGGTGCCATATATATGTATATATATATGTGTGTGTGTGTGTGTGTGTGTGTGTGTGTGTTTGTGTGTACATGTCTGTATGTGAGTGTGCGTGAAAACTTTTAATCACCGAACCCTGCAGTGAAACAGGTTGCAGAACAGAATCACGTGTGAGGAACAATAGAAGTTTACTGACGTTTAGGAAGGGCAACGACCTTCACTCCGACCACTGGTATCATGAGGGCAACAGTTCTAAGCACACGCAATTCAATGCAAGTGGTTCTGGAATTCGCAATGGTTGGCAGAAACGTGCCTTTCAGCCCATCAATCAGACTGGGTTGTTCAGTCACAGAGCCCATTTGTTCAGGGGTGGTATGCAGTAGCGCCTTTCCCATTTTCAGAAAGGTCTTATGCTTCTGGAAATACAGATGTGGCAAAAGCTTCGCTACCGATAAAAACTTTAAGTTATGATTAAAGTTGAGGAATGCGTACGATTTATTCTACTTAAGTGTCTTTAAACCGAGCAGAAATAGCTTCATTTGCATGACTTACCATACTTCATTAGCCGGTACGACAACGTTGCTCCTCTCAACTACTTCTGCTCGCGTGTAGTTGCTGAGCGCCGATTCCTGGCACCTGAAGGCGGCGGACCTTCTCCTGGCGCAATGTGGTCGCGGCTACGACGCAACGACAATGTAGCGTTCCTTTGCGTGACGTTGCATTTAGAGAAGTGCTGTCGTGTTACTCGCCCCGCGAGATTCGACACCTTTCTTACATCTCTGAAGTTTACAACAACGTTCCGCCACATCAAGGGCACCGACAACGTTCCAGCTGACGTTCTCAGTCGTGTCAATGTCGTTTCCACGTTGACATCGGAACCTTTAATCATCGAGGCCGACTTACTCGCCAGTCAACAGCGTGACGACACTGAACTTCGTACACTCCGGAATTCGTCAACGTCCCTGAAATTGGAAGACGTCGTTGTGACCCCAGATGGTAGGTCCGTCGTCTGCGACGCTTCTACGGACAAACCTAGACCATACATTCCGGCATCCCTCGGATGACATCTTTTCGAAACCGTGCACAACCTGTCGCACCCTGGCATACGCGCGAAACAGAAACTTCTTTTCAGTCGTTTCGTTTGGCCTCGGCTAAACGCGCAAGTTTGCGATTGGGTTCGCTGCTGTTTGTCGCGTCAACGTTCGAAGACCCAGCGTCACCCCATTCCGCCTGCCAAGCGTTTTTTTCCACCAGATGCTCTTCTTGACACCGTACAGTTGGACCTTGTCGGCCCTCTCCCACCTTCGAAAGGTCACTGCTACATACTGACATTCATCCACCGTTGTACACGGTGGCCAGAAGTTACACCTATATCTGCCATTTCAGCGCCCACTGTTGCAGCAGCTTTCGTGTCTACGTGGATTGCAAGGTTCGGCAGCCCATCCACAACAATCAGGGATCGCGGTCGGCAGTTTGACTCAGCACTCTTCAACGAGCTACTCAAACTACTGGGAACGACACGTTTTTGCACAACTGCTTACCACCCGCAATCCAATGGACTAGTTGAACGTTTTCACCGGCATCTCAAGGCCTCCCTTATGGCGCATAAATTGCCGGAGAAGTGGGTCCTGCATTTGCCCCTCGTCTTACTTGGCATCAGAGCCGCACTCAAGAGCAACTTAGGTTGCTCCTGTGCCGAGCTAGTTTACGGCACTCACCTACGCCTTCCCAAAACGCCTATGCCACCACCTGCCGAATCCGTTGCCGAACTGCAAGCCTTCTTCAGCCAGATGCGCCCCGTACCTACATGTTCACAAGAAGCAAGATCCCCGTACGTTTCTCCCGCACTCACTTCTGCTACCCACGTTTTCGTACGTAACTGTGCTGTGCGGAAGCCTTTGCGGCCACACTACTCCGGGCCATATTGTGTTCTAGAGCGTCGTCCGACGACTTTTGTTGTGAACGTCAACGGCCGATCAGACAAGATTGCCCTGGAACGTCTCAAACCTGCCTACATCGAAGCAGCCGCGCCATCAGCTCCACGAATGTGCGACGCCACCCTGCTGCATCCTACGCCGCCGCCTGCGCACGTGACACCCCAGACCAACGCCCAGACACGCCGCGTCACATGGACTTTCCATCGTTCGTCGAACTTTCCTCCTCTCTAGGGGGGGCGGAGCCCTCTGTAGCGGTAGCAACATCGGCGTCGCACGAGAGATGACGTAGACGCTCGCGTCTACACGAGGCTCGAGCGGCTGGCACGCTCCGGCGCGGGCTAGCGTTCCGAAAGAGATTAATTTTAAAAGAATGCTACGCTAAGAGATCGAGTGTCGGTTCTTCCTCTCCTGATACAGCCCGAGACCTTACCGGTCTACGTGGTCGCTCGTCGCCACAGTAGCATTTCAGGTAGGCTTATAGCGCGGTAAAAAGACAAGGACGAACGTGAGACGTGACACACACAGGCACGTTCGTCCTTGTCTTTTTAACGCGCTATAAGCCTCACGATGTCTTACCAACAAGCCCAAATCACTGCTTTACAGCATTTCAGGTTTTCTGGTACACTGAGAAATTGAAGTTTTTCTGATGTGAAGGGGTATCTAAGAGTAATTGTGGCTCTACCTTGTTTTACTGACGGACTGTGAGAACGTGTGCGGTCTGCAGGAACCTATATGATTTTAGGCATATCTAATGGCGCCTATTATTCTCGTGAAACGAGCTTCACCGAACGAAAAAGTACACTTTAACTATCATCACTTGGTTCCCGCCGGATCATGTCTTGTCTCTGCTTGCTTCACACCTTTTATTACCATCCACACTCCAGCCATTTCCTGTTAAATACAGCCTTACGTACATCCTTCCGCTTAAGGCAAAGCCGTCCCACAGCAAACATTATCACCCAATCATCCGCCTTGAACACTTCATTCTTCCCTGACCCAAGGACATATTAGAACCGTCTCCCAGAAGATACCGTCTCATGCACTGACCGTAAATCATTCCCCGAAATGTTAAATTACCGCATTGCTTATTTACCGATCCCACCAACTGTTACTCGAACACGACGCTCCCCTTTTTTCACAATTGTTCCTGGCTTGTTTTTTTATTGTTGTTTCTTTACTGCTACGTACATTTGTTCTAACATTGTCGCAAGGATTATAGTCCTCCCTTTTGGATTGCCTCGTGGCCTTTAAGGCGAGCATAAATTAAATGAAGTGAAAATGCCGTTTCATACGTGAAACTTAGCTATTCAGGCATACTTTCCCGTCTGTATTCATGTAGACATGCATGGTTCTAGATTGCCTTTGATTGCGTCCCAATGTGGCAACAATAAACACACACTGTTTTTAAACAATATTTTCCTGTATATATCTTTCAGTAAATTCCAAATAGCTGAGACTGCGACCAGAATGCCCGTTGACACAGTGAAGCTTAGTGCCACTTGATACGTCACATAGAAGGAAGTTGAGTGTCAATAGAGCGAACTGAAAATACTCTTTCATCACTTCTTTTTAGAAAATGTTGTATATGTTCGCATGGTTGTCTTTCGTTATACTGATAACAAATCTCATATGGCTGTGTCCTCATTTCGTCATACTAAATCAATCTGCTGTGTCAGACACACCTCAAACGCATTAATGGATTTCCCGTTTTTAACTGGCGGTTCCATCCCTTCAATGTCGAGGCTGTAGATCTCACTCATATGAATTGTTTTGTATCCCGCACTGTCGGCAAGTGGCGGTGTCGGCGCGTGTTTTCTGGAGCCCGGAACAAACTGTAGTATCGCGAAATTTGACTACGTTGTCTGATTCAGCAAGCATTTGTTCTTAACAATTCCGCTGTGTTCACTTCAAAAGTCATTTACTATTGTGTTTAATAACCACATAACTATTGCGCACTTTTATGTACGTATACGTTCTTGTTTCACACGTTAGGGATGCTGGAAGTTGTATTTTCGTCTCCATTGACTCACTTGAGAATGTTAGTTGAAGATGCCTCCAAGTAACATCTTGCTTTTCTGCAGTATTTGACAGCGGATGCCCAGACGCCGACGGCTGCACCAAAAGCTGACGATCACAGGGTTTGAACCTAGGCATATGCCTTAAACCTCTACTGGACCTCTGTCTGTGCCTTTGACAATAGTCTCGGTACACAACGGCTCTATAAATGTATCCTGTTTATATCAAAATAAAGAGTTCATTTCATCTGATTCTAATTGACGTGTGCTCTACACTTTAAGCCAATCTGCATTGCTGCAAGCAACTTTGCGATAGTGCAACTGCTCCACAATTATTAAGCTCTTATGTTGCACGGAGTGATACATTAGCTATCAATAACCGCACGTAACCCACATGAAGGCCAGATTGCACAAACAACTGTTGCATTTCTAATTCTGCATAAGAATTTTCACCCGACACGTGTTTTAATCACTGTGATAGTAATGTACTTATTTTGGATTGATCGTTTCAACGGCATATTGTATAACTGTATTGTATGTGCCGCTGTGTCTAGTATAATCACGCCTTTGTCCTCTCTAGGACAAGCTGCAGCTTATTAAGTGAGCGTAAACCAGACGGTCAGAGAAGTGAACCGCTTGCTTTTGCCGTAAACTAATTGCAACCGTAACGTGCACCGCAATATTGGAAGTGACCGTTAAGGTGCGATGCGCTTCTAAAATCGTGATTTTCGCTGTATATTGCGAAGATTCCCCGAGCTGTGAAAGTATTTTATTCGAATTATTTTGCAGGTACCTGGCTATCCGGTGTTGTAACTGATGCGGACAACAATAATAGGTGAACCGATCCTAGTTGAAGAATACGCAAGACCGGTTTGATGTGTTCTGATGTTTTCTAGTCTAAACACCAGCAGGCTCTGCTGTTACATGGGGTGCACGACAAAGTGGACTGGTGTGTTGTGATGTACAAAAGAGAGTGGTTTGGTGTTTTCTGGTGTGCACACCCGAGGAGCTTGGTGTCTTCTGTTGTGCGCACGACAGTGACTGCGTGTGTTTTGTTAGGCATATCAGGGTGGTGTAGTGTCATGTGGTGTGCACATCAGGATGGTTTATGCTACGGCATCTACATACCAGCGTTGTCTGGTGTTCACACAACATTATAGTCTAGAGTTACTTGGAGTGCACAGAACTGTAGGCTGGGGCTGTCTCGCGTACATGTTAGTATGTTGTGATGCATATTAGTTTTGGTGCACCTGCCTCGGTTCCTACTGTTTTTTCTGGTTTATGTAGGATTAAGGCTTCTGAATGCTAAATTGCCTACTTTCAAATTAGCACAGTCATCACATTAAAATTTATTACCTTTATTTCTGCATACAGTAGGCCCCAACGGCCATTTCAGAGTGCGGAGTACAGAATACAAATTTAACAAAGAATCAAGAAGCGAAAACAAAAATAAGAAAATATGTATTGCAAGACCGGTGGCTAACATATACAAGATCGAAGAATTCAACTTAGTGACAATGAACGAACATGGCCGTGTAAAGCATTCCACAGTTCTACAGTATAGACAAAAACACTATTCAACTTTCTCGGTGTGGTGGTCTGGAGACACATTCAGTCAGGATTGTGTAAACTGGATGTAAGTCCACCCGTTCTGATGAAGCTGCTGACTGAAATAAGTTGTGCCGAGGTAATCGCCGCACAGAAATCTTCAGTAACTCAGTGTGGCGTTAATAATACAACGTAAAAGCTGAAGATTTTAAACATATAAATCCTTACAATGGAAACAATTGCATGATATCTCTGCATATAATTTATGACAGTAAACAAAAGCTGAATTATGTGATTGTATACATGAACACAAGAGTTTCACTCACCACAAACTTACGCATTTGCGTCCGAATTGCAAGATGCATGACATACCTACTTTACAAAATGATTATGCATTGTGAGTGTGTGTGTGTATGCATACACACATCCACGCATACATATATACACATATATATATATATATATATATATATATATATACATGAACGAGAAGAAAGGGGGTTAACCGAGGGGCCCGATTTTTGTTAGTCACATCATGAGAAGCCAACAAACACCGACACCAAGGACAACTTAGGGGAAATAATTTGTGCTTAATAAATGAAATAAAGAAACGATCAATTATTGGAAATTAAAGTTGATGAAAAAGCAACTTGCCGCAGGTGGGAACCGAACCCACAACCTTCGCATTTCGCGAAGGTTGTGGGTTCGGTATATATATATATATATATATATATATATATATATATTTATATATATATATATATATATATATATATATATATATATATATAATGTCTACCTATTTACAATTACGTTTCATTGCTTCGATACCCTACAATTCAACCTTTCTGACAAACATGGAAACATCTATGGGCAATGTTTTGCCTGGCACAAGGAGGAGTTCAACGGGAAATAAATAAACAATGATAGACAAACAGCGCTATGTATAATATGCTTGATTTATCCCAGTGTACAGCTTTCAACTGGTTGGGTAATACGAAGCTTTCAAAAATGAGTAACTTCACAATACATTAGTTTAATTACTATCGAATGCATACCAAGCTTACACTTCGTGGGAATGCACGAAACAAAGTGGTAGTAGAAATGGAAATTCCTGTTTCTAGCTTTCATAAAATCACTTTTCAGCTAAGTGATGAGTGCTGGTACTTATAAGTGACATTCACGCTTCCTAATACTCACTCTTACGTTATATTACGTTAAAAATTACCTGAGGACCAGATAACAATACTGAAAAGTTTGGCAAGGAAAGGACTGATATGTACTAAATACAAATGCTGTGCTTACATATGGCTTGGCAAAAGTGTAGCTCAATAAACCACACGTGTTCGCTGAGTAAATCTGTCAATTTAGCAGTAGTATGATTTAGGAGCTTATTTTTCGGTGAGCATGTTGATGCTCATGCCACGTTATGTGCCATTGCCCACGCAAATGCGTATAAACATCCCACATACGCAATAATATAATGGCAACATAAATTGCCAAACTACGAAGAGTGTGTGAAATCATATTCTTTCATCACAGGGCTGAGTAATTTTTGCTTCATGCCATAAAATCTACATGCGATGGAAGAATAAGATTTTGTGTATTCATAAAATACACGAATGGAGTAACCATGGCCGGTACAATTCATGTCAAAACATTGCAAAGCATACTGTTGAATAGTATCTCAAAGTGCCTTTAGATCAAACAGCCAGCACTGCACCCATGAAAATATTCTACTTGAAAAAAAAACAATATGAAGAAATGACATACACTACTTAAGATTTGCAGACAATTACATTTCTTTTTAACATACTGCAAGGGCCTCACCGCTGAGAACATGCTGAGATACTGATACATCATAGGAAGATTCCCGCACTGGAACAAGCTTACATTATTTGCTTTATAGCTCGATTGCATAGCTGCATTGGTAAGATCTTGTAAAATTACCATTGACAGCATTGGCCAAAGAATTAAGATCCAGACTAATTCAACCCCATTACAGACATTTTCTACTATCAAGCAACAACATCATTACAAGGACACTCACTGGAAAAGGCGAACCAGACACAAAATTACACATTCACATTGCAACGTCATGGAAACGCATGATGGTTTCTATCGCAGATGCAGGATAATGAAAAAACAAAGAACCCTGCTCGTAACTAGCTGCGTCTACGTGCTGGATTGCACCGCAGCACTTGTCTTGAAACACATTGTATACCGCACCACATTTGTGGCACACAACGCACTTCAGATACATGTGTTTCTTTAGTAATCTTCATTAGCCGCAAGACAAAGAAACAAGGCACGGACAACAGGAGCACTACCCGCGCATATTCTGCACCACTGTCGTCCACAGTAGATGTGGATGACACTGGTGTAACCTGCCTCGCACGAGTGATGAACCCTCGTAGATTTGATGATTTCGGACTCAAACAGAAGAAAAGCACACAGAGCCATGGCACACTGCAAACGTGTACCTCGGAGATGAGGCTAACAATTTCAGTGGCGAATTTTGAAGACAGGTGCAGAAAGTCATTTGAAACGAAGAGATGGCAAAGGAGCCACAGGCAATAGTGCAAAATGGGACGGAGGGGTTTCAAGACAAGCATTCTACCCTTTCTACCGTAGTCAAATCGTTGAAATCAAGGCCCAGCGCTGGATGCCATAGAGTAGCATATCCAGGTCTCGAAGGCCAGGCTTCGGCAGGCTGCATTCGACAGAAATTACTGAAAATCAGAGGTACCTCGTAGAATTTTTTTCTGCGCTCAGTTACAACGGCTAATATTGTATGTTCAATTGTTAGTTTTGTATCGCAACTGCTTATGTAGTTGTGCGCCACACGGCACAAAACGAGACTGTGCTGGTTAATATTTCATGCATCACGGAGGCCGCAACATAAATACAAGTCTACGCTCGTCCCATGCGACCTGTTGGTGGCCCGACCCACCACCCCCTTTCGAAGGATACGCTTATAGCATTCGTTCACCTATCCTGTTCTCTACTTTAACATGCTGGTTGGTCGTGCGTTGCGCGAGCGGTGGCGAAGTGTTTGTCTAATCGTGTAGTTTTGTCGTTTGTACAATCAAATGTGACTCAGTTCGCCCACACAAAAGGGCTAGAAGACAAATTCTGTCTCTGAAAACTCGCCGCATGCGTGACGAGCCACGCAAATGGGCATCAACGATTTTCATGCCGGGGACCTTTGTTTCCGGTTGTCGTAGAAAGTTGGGTGGACGTCGCACACAAATGCGTATCATCAGCGTGCCTCAGCTTGTCCACTACGAAACGACGTGTATGCTTGGAGTAACACCGCTACAATGGCAACTTGAGGGTGCTTTCCGAGCGCGTCGGAACATTGAAAAGTTAAGTCATCGTGCTTGCTAACCACATGCATGTTGAGCGTGCTTTACGTGTGTTGATACACTTATGAAAATGTCATATCTGTGCTGAAATAAAAAAATGGTATATATGTGCATATTAAAAATTGGGCAGATGTGGCCATATATATGTCATATATGGCCTACTATGACCGCTTATATGCTATATATGGCCGTATGTGTCAAATTTGTTATATGTCTATACAAGGCCCTCTTATACGGATGGTCATAGATTGAATCTTATTGAATTAACATCTAGGGTTACAAATGCTAAAACCCCAACTTGGTGAGGAGGCACACCATTGTGATGCATTCCGAATAATTTTAACTTTCTGGATTGTTTTAATGTGCAGGGAGTGCACGGTGCACAGGCAATTTCGCATTTCAACATCAAAATGCAACGGCAGCGGCCGCGATACATTCAAGCCCCCTCAGATTAGTAGCGCAACACCTCTGCCACTACGGCAGGTCCGGATTTTATATGTACATATACCCAGTCAAAAAGTTCCATCAGCCTATCGGTTGACATGTTTCTTCGCTAACTGTAATTTGCGACCTTGATTGTCTTGTAGTTTCTCGGCCTACAAGTTTAATGGTCTACTAGCCTATCGGCCTGCATGACTACATGTCTATCAACTTGTGTGTCTACAAGCCTGTCATACTATGTCTGTCGGTATGCCATTTTATTAGCGAGTCCACTGTTGAAATTTGCATTGTATTTTTATTCAACTGGATGAATCTTCGTTTTGACTGTGATTGCATAAAGTTCATGCAGTCTTAATCAGAATATACTCAGCGTCTTTGAACACCTTTGTATGCCAATCAGTACTTATTATATGGCTTAATTCATGAGTATGCTCACCATTCCATCTAAAGCATCAGGCATCGCATGGGCATGATGGCGTAATTAGATTTGTAACGTATAAAAGCAATATGAGCAAAGGTTAAATTTTATTGCAAAAGGTTCCTACTACAGCACATTACCAAACGGCTACAATGGGTACCTGTGCACTGCTTTCAGCTTCTGCACTAATTTCAGCCTCTTTTCCGTTACCACCTTTGACACGGTCTTGTCCGCGTAGTGAAGACAGCTGTACAAAAGAATGAATCATTATTGTCATAACGCAGAAAACTAAGTACATTGTTTGTTGGGTTGTATAATACACTGACAAACGTTAAGGAATGGAGCATTATTGTTGTTAATAAAAGATAAAGAAGTGGTGAAAGCAGTACAAGTAGTAGCCATGACTGCTTTCAAGTAAGCTTTGCATATTTTGAAGCAATTGTAGGCAAGGCGCGCAAAGCTATTTCCATTACACAGATGGCTTTTGAATAATAGCTATAATTCCAATATGGCTAGGCCTCACTGAGTGCCTGCTGGGTTAATTATTAATAGTGCATACATTAAGTATGTGAACAATGAAAATTCGCATATACCCCCTTCACACAATGACCACACTGCATATGAGCAATGCAAGCAGTGGCTCTATTTCGACTTCCACTAATGATGATGATGGCCTGCTGCGGATGCCAGCTCTTCTCTGGCACTACCAGCACCAGAGCTATCTAGTGCAATATGCACAAAGCTAGTACTTTTCTACGTTCTTTTTGACAGTCTGGGCCGGCCATGTCGCAATTTCATGGCGTGGGAAGCATGCTACAGCACCGGACTCAAGCTCAAAGCTGTTCAGCATGCTTTGTAGAATGACAATCGTCCGTTGCGAAGGCTCTTCACCGTCAAAGAAGTAAACATTACAGACGGTAGAATGAAAAGCTTAATGTTACCTCCAAAACAAGCATCACTTTCCGCAGACCAAACACTGGTTTTTACCTACAAGTTGACATAGCATTCCTTTACGGTTACAAACTGCAACGCAAGCAGCAACTGGATGATGCGTTTCATTTGGTGGCGTGTGTTTTCCTCTCGAATGAGAACGACATGTCAGCAGCTGCCTTCTATACAAAGAAATATTCACGTCACGGACTTTCACTATTGGTCATCATGTCGACGCCAGGACGCAAGCTTAACAGGCTACCAGGGGAACTGTTGCGCACAATGGTCGCAGAGGTGCGAAGCACAATTTCAGATGAAACAGTCATCAAAAGGTTCAGGAGGACTGGCATCTGAAGCTCAAGGGACACTAATGAGGACCACCTACTATGGGATGACGCTGCTCAAGCCGAAGCAACTGGAGAGCCTGCCAGAATTGCAGATTTCTCAAGCACAAATTATTTGGAATATGTTTTCAAGATTCGATGATGACACTTGGTATGTTCTTGTAAATTACTCATGTTTGATTCTTCCGTAGCTAGTTTTTGGACAATATCTTAGTATACCTAAGGTTAAGCTGAAATAGGTGGCAGTGTAAATTCACTTAAAAGTTTACTCTTAATACAAATGTACCCTCCGAATTTGTGACATTTGCTTAGGTGTATATTATATGAGTAAACATATTAGCAAAAATACTTCATGTGTTCCATCCTTATACAAAAAATACGCTGCAATGTATCAGGAAAGCTGGCATACTGTAGTGATTGCTTTCCCTTGATTTTATATTCCATTCTTATCATTAACTACACATCGCCAGCCAATCATGATAACCTAGGCAGAACGCTATCCTTACAACGTCTTACAACGTACCAGAAAGAAAGGAACCGCAATCGTATCATTACACGATGCCTGGCCTAAGTTGGCGTTCAGCTGTGTCTGGCAGTTCCTGAGGCTAACACATAGCCGAACTTTCATGCGAACTTTTACTTCTGGCCTACTGATTGACATAGGATAAAGAAAAAAATGACCTGCCTGTCTCTATTGAGACAAAAGTTTACCAACGAGAATTTCTGGCCCTGCTACTTTGGGGAGTGCACCAGCTCACAGTTTGTTTTGTCAAAATGGCTGCCGCTACTTCACACGCACGTGTAATGTGTCCCCCCTTGGATTGCCCTTGATTTAGAGTTTCCGCTTCAGATGCAGAAAGTTGTGAGTTCAATTCGCACGCCGCCAGGCATCCCACTGTTTCAAATGGACGCCAGCATTCCACGACATGGCATTCGGTTTTCTTCAGGAAAAGGAGCCTGCACTCTAAATTCTAGTCGAAATCCTCGTGAACGCAAAGAGAGTACACTTTTTGGGAGGCGAATTCCCATTTCGCGCCCCAAATGTACCTACTGAACTGGGGGTACCTTCGGGTTGAGGAAAACACCCCTTTGTAAGCGTTGTGGTGCCATAATGGCCGAGCACTAGGCTGGCAGCACGCTTGTACCTATTTGACCGCTAGGTATCTGGCAGATGCACTTGCCTCAAACAGCTGCGGCTGGTGCTCTTCCACAACGCCGTCTGTGGTTCGACAAGTGCCAAGAGAGACAACTCATGAAATCTTTATTGGGCTGCCTTTTGAGGTTTTAACTGCAACAAAAAGCTGAGCCCCATGCTAGGGGACATCTCTTTCCACTAGAAAGAAACGATGGGTTTCTGGTGGCGCTATTATTTGAGCTCATTACCTCCCACATACCAGGCGGATGTTCCACTGCTATACCACGCTGTGGTCCAGTTAAAATGTTCGGCGATGAGGATCTGGCTCCACTTTAGCATGTAAGAGCACCGAAAGCGGGGCAAGCAGGGAAATGTTAAAATGTTGAAAGCAGCAAAGAAAACCACACACAACAAAGGGCTTCCATTCTCTTGTTTATTTCTCTGTCCTCAGTCTGCATTTGCTTTTCAATGCTTTAAACCTTCTAATCGCTTCAGCTTTATCCATGACAGCATTGTTTTAATTATAGATGTATTATAGCAGCTTGTATTGCATGTATATCAGAGCGTTACTAACATATCAGTGCCGATGTTTCTATAAGTGATTGCTATGTTATAGTACTTCACAACACAGAAATTTCTTGTCACCAAAGGGAACAAGATGAGCATCCAGAGCGACAACAGCGTCCGATATTATATTGCATTATTTGCTTATCCTATTTATTATATGTAGAATATTTATTTATTTATTTATTTATTTATTTATTTATTTATTTATTTATTTATAAATACTTCGATCTTTTCCAACATCTTGACAGTATGGGAACATACAAGTCCATTCATACGAACATACAGTTCAAGCAATCATGCCAACGCTTGATTTCAACATGGCAAAAGAACAGAATGTACGAAAAACTAGGAGCAAATAAACTACGTGCGATTGAGTCATGAATTCAGGTGGGCCTGAAAATTGGATAAAGAATTTAGTGTAAAGACTTCATCAAGAGCGTAGGTTAGGGCGTGTTGGTTCATAACTGAGGTTTTTCAGCGCACAAAAAGGGACGAAGGACAGTGGCAAGACGCGGACCGCTTCGTGGAATAAAACAATTGTGTGAAGTTAGCGCTGTGTCCACGTCTTGCCACTGTCCTTCGTCCCTTTTCGTGCGCTAAAAAACTTCATCAAGAAGTTTATTACATTTAAGTATTTTTCTTCGAAAATAGGTTACTGCTGGTGTTTGTGAAGAGTAGCATAACCAGTTAAAGGTGTTAAGATGTGCGAAGTATCAATATGGCAGTGACAATTCCTTAGCTGAAAAAACAAGTTTAATTAATTAGTAAACACGATTTTGTTCTGTAATTGAAGAGAAACCGCTACGTTTAAGAAATGTTATGTGCGTTCGACGGTAAGAATTGTAGGTAAATCAGACAGCTTTCTTTCGAATTTTTTCTAATTTTTCAACATTTGTTTTTGTGTAGGGGTTCCAAATGATCATTGCATATTCTAAAGTAGGACGAACTATTGTACCATATGCCAGGACGCGGACAGCTAGCGTGGCGAATTTTAGCGACCTTTTGAGGGTGAACAGTGTGCAAGGACAATTAGCCATTACACTGTCCGTATATTTTTAGCAGGAAGAATTGTGAGACACGCGTACACCGAGATATTTATAGTGAGATACCTGAGAGATCTAAGTGTTCTGGACAAAATAGTGGTAGATAAAGGGCTTTTTGCTTAGTGTTATCTCATAAAGGTGGTTATTCTCATAGTTAATAGCCATTTTCCATTGATGGCACCATGCAACTGTTTTGCCAAAGTTACTGTTTAGCCTGATTTGATCTTTAGGTGAGTCAATTTCGTCATATAGTATTCAGTCATCCGCGAAAAATTTAATTTTGAGAGATAGAGTATTGCCAATGTCATTTTTATGAAGCAAGAGATGATCCAGCACGGATGCCTGGGGACTGTAACGTGCCAAGGGAGACGACGCTTACAGCAGCATGGTCAGTGTAGGAAAGAACGAAGGTTTATTGAGAGCGTGGCTTATAAAGGGGGACATGAATGCAGCGCGCTGTACACACTGCGCATCACCGATGCGCATCCGCGCTGATATAATCAGTACACGTGTCCGATACATCCTCCCTCGGGCAACAAACAAAAGACACTTAGATACATATACACATTTTCCAAAATTTATGACACTTGCTGAAAATTTTCATCATAATGAAGCTTCTGGGGAGGCCGGACTACACGAGTCGACCTTCTAGTAGCATGCGTCGGTTGGATGCCAGGCGAAGGATCGCCGTCACTTGCTGGTAGCATTGATACTATGGCTGTTTCTAGAGATGACGCCTCGCAGGCTTGCGCTGTCGGTTCAGCTGGTGCTGCAGGCGCCGGCGCACGGGAACTTTCACATGGTGGAATCTCCATGCAGTTGCCATCACTTTCACCGCTATACTGTTCACCCGTCCTAAGTAGATGTCGGCGGTTGCGCCGCAGAACACGGTGATCTTGCGTTCGTACGAAATAGGAACGTGGAGCAGTTTCACCAACGACTTTCGCTTTTGGGGACCACGCAGTCGCATCCTGAAGCCTCACCTTCGTGCCTCTGCGCAATATTGGCAAAAGCTTCGCGGCCTTGGCTTGGTGGTGCTTCCTCAGAGGGGTCCGGGACACCCTACCGAAGTCAGGAAGGTTAGAAAGAAGTCGCCTTCTTTGCAGAAGCTCACCCGGAGAATGCCCATTTTCCAATGGTGTTGAGCGATAGGCTAGTGAACCCAGCCAGAAGTCCTCCCTCACCTCTCGAGTCTTTTTCAGGATGCGCTTTACGATTTGCACACCTTTCTCAGCCAAGCCGTTCGACTGCGGATAACGGGGCTGGAGGTTACGTGGTTGAAGTCGTATGTTTTGGAAAATCTGGCAAATTCATGGCTTGAAAACTGGGGTCCGTTATTCGTGCAAACTTCTACAGGTACGCCGTACCTGGCGAACATGGCGCTAAGGGTTGCGATCGTAGTTGCTGCAGTTGTGTCGTCAAGTTTCTCAGCCTCAGGCAAATTTGAAAAGGCGTCGTAAGCAACCACGTACGAATTTCCAGCATAAGAACAGATATCGACGCCGACACTATAGCAAGCACATTTTCGAACTGTCCGCATTTGAAGTGGTTCATGTGGTTGCCTGTACGCATACTTTCGGCAGGTTGCGCAGCTTTCTACTAGCGCAGCTACATTGCCGTTCAGACCAGGCCAAAATACAAGAGTTCGGGCCCTCTCTTTGCACTTTTGCAACCCGAGGTAGCCAGCATGTATTCTGTTCAGGATGCTTTGTCGCATACTCTTCGGTATTACAACTTTCGAGCCCTTCAGCACTATTCCATTAACGACTGACATCTCTTTCCAAAAGGCTTCAGTTCCCCGTTCACCGGCTGCCCGCTTGTTAAGCTCTTCCTCACGGCATGTAGGTATACGTCACGAGACGTTTCTTGCTGCAGTAACCGCTGCGCTTCGGAAGTGACCATGTAGCCCAAGGACTGCACCGCATGGATCTCCACGTTGTCTGCGGTACCAGAAGTAGTGCCAACTTGATCTTTGCCCTAGTCAGCCGTTGAGCGTGACAACATGTCAGCGATGATGATGATATGTAGTGTTTATTGGCGCAAGGGCCAAGTGTGGCCAAAGAGTGCCAAGGCAGTGGCGATAAGTTCTCAATGTAGTTATGAGTTCTATGGGGTTAATGTACAGTGGCTGTTTAGGGGCCTTAAAAATAGTCGCTCTAAAGTGCGTAAAATATATCTGTAATAAGATTATGTCGATGACAAATGACGTGTTCAATGTGCAATAACATTCATCGTGAAAGAGCGATGCAATACAGAAAATATATTGGATGGTGAAATTACCTGTAGCACCACTGCCTCGCCAGAGCCCTTGAAACACAAGGGCCTAGAGGCATGTGCTATATGAAACAGCTGTCGCAGCGGCATCCTCTAAAGAGAGGAGACGCTACGAGTGTGTGGGGCTAATAACATGTATTACGACATCTTTCAGGAAGCCCAGGACTGCGTTGGTGTCAAACAGTGGTTCTGGGCCGCGTAACATTAATTGATGAAGGGGGATGTGCTGCCGGTATGCTAAGGGAAAATGTTTCTTTCTTTCAGATTCGGCTTTCCGACGCTCCAGAAGGACGTGGAGGACGGTCAGCCACTCGCCGCATCTACCACAGGTTGGAGGCTCGTTTCCCGTGAGTAAAAAGTTGTGTGCCAAATGTGTGTCCTATTCTTAGACGACAGAATAGGACATCTGTCCGGCGTGATTTTGTTACGGAAGGCCAGAATCCTAACAGTGGCTTTATCACGTGGAGCTTATTATTTGTTTCCGCGTCCCATAGGCGTTGCCAGTAGTTCCGTAGTCTCCTCCGTAAGAAGGGCTTCAGATCTGTGACAGGGACTGCGGCGGTGGAATTGACAGAATGCGATGCAACTGACGTGGCCATCTGGTCCGCCAGAACATTGCCTTCGATGCCGCTATGACTTAGCACCCAGCATATGATGACATGCAGGTTTCCTATATACGCTTTACACAGTACGGAGTAGAGTTCATTATTTACCGGATTTTTGTGGCTACAGAAAGACATCAAGGCCTTCACAACACTAAGAGAGTCCGTATATATAACTGATTTCTGGAGTTTTGATTTATTTATATGCTTTACGACCGACAGCAGTGCGTAAGCCTCAGCCGTAAAGATACTAGTTTCCGGATGCAGTACATCAGTTTCCGAGAAGGATGGACCGACGGCTGCATAGGACACCCCGTCGTGTGACTTCGATGCGTCTGTGTAGAACTCCGTGCAGGAGTATTTGTGCTGGAGTTCCCGGAAATGCATTTGTATTTCAATCTCTGGAGCGTGTTTTGTAACTTGCATGAAGGATATATCGCATTGTATCAGCTGCCACTCCCAAGGAGGTAGCAGCTTGGCTGGATGCATTGGGCGAAGCTCAAGGATTTGGACACGCATTTCATCACTAAGCTCCCTCACACGCAGCGAGAAAGGCTGTCTTAGGGAGGGACGATTATGAAAGAGTGTAGCATATGTCGTATCGTTAATGATATTAAAACACGGATGTTGAGGATTAGAGTGGACTTTCAAAAAATATGTTTGGCTGATGTATGTTCTCTGTAGATGAAGTGACCACTCATTTGATTCTGCATATAAGCTTTCAACAGGACTTGTTCTGAAAGCTCCAGTTGCCAGTCGGATTCCTAGATGGTGGACCGGTCTAACATCTTTAGCGCGCTCAGGGCTGCAGAATGATAGATCACGGCACCGTAGTCCAACCGTGATCGGATGAGGCTGTTGTAAAGATTCATTAAACATTTCCTGTCGCTGCCCCATGTTGTGTGGGATAACACTTTAAGTAAGTTCATTGTTTTTAAGCATTTGACCTTGAGGTACTTTATGTGTGGAATAAAAGTTAATTTCGAATCAAGTATGATGCCTAAGAACTTGTGTTCTTTTTTCACAGGAATTTGCTGACCATACATTTCGATACTGGGTTCTGCAATGAGGCCTCTCTTTCTTGTGAAAAGCACACATGAACTTTTGTTGGGGTTAACTTTAAATCCGTTTTCCTCTGCCCATTTGGACACTTTGTTCAAGCCCTGTTGAACTTGCCTCTCACATACTGTAAGGTTGCAGGATTTGAAACCTATCTGTATGTCATCTACGTAAACAGAATAAAAAATGGCTGGCGGTAATGAAGCACGAAGGGTGTTCATTTTCAAGATGAAGAGCGTGCAGCTAAGTACACCTCCTTGAGGTACACCAGTTTCCTGTATAAAAAGTCGCGACAGTACATTGCCGACTTTCACGCGGAATGTACGGTTGGACAAATAACTTTCTATTAGGACGAGCATATTGCCACGGATGCCAATTCCCGACAAGTCTCTCAAAATTCCATAGCGCCACGTACTGTCGTACGCCTTCTCCATATCGAGGAATACGGATAGGAAATATTGTTTATGTAGAAAGGCGTCGCGAATGTTTCCCTCAATGCGCACAAGGTGATCGGTTGTGGACCGCCCTTTTCTGAAGCCACACTGAAAAGGATCAAGGATAGTGTTGAGTTCAAGCAAATGTACAAGTCTGCGGTTAACCATTTTTTCAAAAAGCTTACAAAGACAGTTTGTAAGAGCTATCGGACGGTAACTTGCCGCCAAGGAAGGGTCTTTACCCTGCTTAAGAACAGGGACCACAATCGCTTCTTTCCATGTGGATGGGAGGTATCCCGTCGCCCAAATAGCGCTGAAAAGCGTGAGTAGTGTAAGTTTGGTGTCAGTGTGTAAGTTTCTGATCATTTCGTACATGACTCTATCAGGTCCCGGTGCAGAGCTTTTGCCTGTGGTCAAGGCAGCTCTCAACTCAGCAATACTGAACGGCTGGTTATTAGGTTCATTCTGTCTGGATTTTCGTATTATTGGCTTACATTCTTCTATTTGTTTGTATTTCAAAAAGGATTGCGAATAATGGTTTGAACTCGACACGCTCTCAAAGTGTTCTCCAAGTGAGTCTACCTGATCTTTCAGTGTTTCACCTTCTGTGTTCACCAAAGGAAGTGAATATGTTTGTCGCCCTTTTATCCTATTAACCCTCTTCCAGACTTTGGCCTCATCTGTATAGGAGTTGATACCAGATAAAAACTTCTGCCAACTCTCTCTTCTGTCCTGTCGGCGGGTTCGCCTGCCTTGGGATTTTACTTGTTTAAAATTGATAAGGTTCTCAGCAGTGGGGGAGGCGCGTAGCAACCCCCACGCTTTGTTTTGTTTCTCACGAGCGATCCTACAACCGTCGTTCCACCACGGGACACGCCGTTTGCATGCCAATCTATTTACTTGTGATATACATTTAGTTGCGGCGTCTACTATGAAGGCTGTAAAATATTCCACAGCAGCATCAATTCCTAACGCGCACATGTCATCCCATGATATGCTAGTTAAGGTTCGGAATTTCTCCCAATCTGCTGTGTGAGTCTTCCATTTAGGAGCCTGTGGTGGATATTCGTCTTTTTTAAGTGTTCTTAATAGTATGGGGAAATGGTCGCTTCCGTAAGAATTGTTCGTAACTTCCCATTCGAGTTCAGGCAGTGTGGACGGGGAAACTATGCTCAGATAAATTGAAGAAAAGGTATTGTTTGCAAGACAGTAATATACCCTTACAAAAATGACTTTAGACTGTCTATAGAAAGTCCATAGACTTTTCATAGACGACCTTTCCTTTCTATAGATTTGGACTTTTGTTGATATAAAGTCTATAGACTGTCTATAGACGAAAGTCGATAAAGTTTCTATTTCTTTTTGTCTATTCGCAGTCTATAGACGGTCTATAGAAAAAAGTCGATAAGGTGTTTGTTTCCTTTTTGTCTGCTTCCCCTCTGTAGAATGCCTACAGACGAAAGTCGACACAGTCTCTATCTATTTTTGTCCATACTTTGTCTTTAGACTTTCTATAGACGAAAGTCGATAGGGTTTCTATTTCTTTTTGTCTATTCGCAGTCTATAGACGGTCTATAGAAAAAAGTCGATAAGGTGTTTGTTTCCTTTTTGTCTGCTTCCCCTCTATAGAATGCCTACAGACGAAAGTCGACACAGTCTCTATCTATTTTTGTCCATACTTTGTCTTTAGACTTTCTATAGACTTAAGTCGATAGGGTTTCTATTTCTTTTTGTCTATTCGCAGTCTATAGACGGTCTATAGAAAAAAGTCGATAAGGTGTTTGTTTCCTTTTTATCTGCTTCCCCTCTATAGAATACCTACAGACGAAAGTGGATACAGTCTCTATCTATGTTTGTCCATACTTTGTCTATAGACTTTCTATAGACGAAAGTCGATAGGGTTTCTATTTCTTTTTGTCTACTCGCAGTCTATAGACGGTCTATAGAAAAAAGTCGATAAGGTGTTTGTTTCTTTTTTGTCTGCTTCCCCTCTATAGAATACCTACAGACGAAAGTAGACACAGTCTCTATCTATCTTTGTCCATACTTTGTCTATAGACTTTCTATAGACGAAAGTCGATAGGGTTTCTATTTATTTTTGTCTATTCGCAGTCTATAGACGGTCTATAGAAAAAAGTCGATAAGGTGCTTGTTTCCTTTTTATCTGCTTCCCCTCTATAGAATACCTACAGACGAAAGTGGATACAGTCTCTATCTATTTTTGTCCATACTTTGTCTATAGACTTTCTATAGACGAAAGTCGATAGGGTTTCTATTTCTTTTTGTCTACTCTCAGTCTATAGACCGTCTATAGAAAAAAGTCGATAAGGTGTTTGTGTCTTTTTTGCCTACTTCCCCTTTATGGACTACCTATAGACGAAAGTGGATACAGTCTCTATCTATTTTTGTCCATACTTTGTCTATAGACTTTCTATAGACGAAAGTCGATAAGGTTTCTATTTCTTTTTGTCTACTCGCTGTCTATAGACGGTCTATAGAAAAAGTCGATAAGGTGTTTGTTTCTTTTTGTCTATTTCCCCTCTATGGACTACTTTTAGACGAACGTCGATACAGAGTCTATTTATTTTTGTCCATATACTTTGTATATAGACTTTCTGTAGACGAAAGTCGATAAGATTTCTATTTCTTTTTGTCTACTCGCAGTCTATAGACGGTCTATATAAAAAATTCGATAGGGAGTTTGTTTCTTCTTTGTCTACTTCCCCTCTATATGGGCTACCTGTAGACGAAAGCCGATACAGTTTCTATTTATTTTTGTCCATACTTTGTCTGTTGACTCTCTATATTATGGACAATAGTCGACAAGGTTTCTATTTTTTTCTCTACTCCTGGTGTATTGAATGTCTATAGAAGAAAGTCGATAATATGTAATTCCGAGTTCCCATACCCCCCGCCCTCTGCGAACGCGATGATATGGCACTGGTTCATGCACGACGGCACCGCAACCCCGGCGCGGCGGGCAAACCGTGCAGACTGCTAGTCTGCGTTCGGTGCAGCTGCACCGAACGAGGATCGCGGCGGAGCAGGCACCGTCCGAGTCACCAAGGTCTTCCAGGCACCCGAAGGCCCTAAACCTGGCTGCTTCCCGGACGTACACTTCGCGAAGACCAGGTGGTGAAGGTCGGATGGCGAAGATGTGGCAAAGGGGGTGAATAAGTGGCGAAAGCCCGCAGACCAGGTGGTGAATTCACCACCTCTGAGTTGTCGTGGTCTTGCTTGTCTATAGATTAACAATAGACAAACATCGTTAATCTGGGCCCAACCCGTGTACGCTGTAACCAAGCGCAGGTACCGGTGGATAATACATAGCTGCATTTGATATAAGCCACTAAAGTTGTATACTGCTGAGATTGCTATAGAGCCTGTTTGTAGACTTTAGTATACACATAGTGTATACCTCCGCATTTGTTGACCACATATGATCTACGTAGTCACTCTCGGCAATCCCAAGACAGTCTTCACAGTTGTCGCATCACTTTTGCGGCAGTAGAATAACGGAAGCAAAACGCCGATCCAATTGTTAAAATATATGTTATGAACGCCAGCTTCAGATACAAGTGGATTCGAAACAGGCATCAAGCTAACAGCAAAGACACTCGTAATGTTTGTAGCTGACAACGCGGACTTTGTGAATGTGCCATGAACCGATGTCGCGCATGTGGTGTTCGCGTTGTGTGTCGTCCGATTCTCGGATACGTTTCACATTGTCTTCATATCTCGGCTGCGTCACTAACATCGGGCGACTTTTGTTGCCTAATATCCTGCACTATAAACTCATCAACGTTTCTCATTCACTTAAAGTAGGTGCCAAATTCTCTGAGCCCACCCAGTATTTCGCCGGCGGTATGCCTGCGCAGCCACGCATATGAGTACCTCAATGCTGTACTGATTCTTTGACCTATCATCGGAACAGAAAATTAGCACTAACATACGTGCGGGCATCACATTTAGCGGTACGCTGGAAGATATGCTACAAATACGCTGTATTACTCATCGACGCTGACAATCATGCGTCTAAAACGTCTGAAGGGCACCGTAACGGCTTTTACAAACAGCGCATTCTTGTTAGCGTTCCAGTCTCATACGATAGCCCACAGCGTTAGTCTTACAACCTGCCAGCGCATATCCTTCGTCCACGAAAAAAATGCATAACGGAAAAGAAAAGCCACCCGTTCCGGCGCGCATGGCGCGCAGAGAGAGAGAGAAAGAGACAAAGAAAAAAATGAAGGAGGAAAAGGCGCTCACACTCCTCCGAGCGCGCGCCCTCCGCGCGGAGCTCCTGCGCATGCTCGGAGTTCTTGCGCATGCGCGGCGGTGCGCCGTCTCAACGAGCGCGCCAGGCACGTAAAC
This sequence comes from Dermacentor variabilis, assembly GCF_050947875.1. NCBI lineage: Eukaryota > Metazoa > Arthropoda > Arachnida > Ixodida > Ixodidae > Dermacentor > Dermacentor variabilis. The sequence continues at coordinate 84,891,047 of NC_134578.1, forward strand.
GGTTGTGCCGGTGTGCGGTGTCTCCCTGAACGTTGGTGTCTGTGTATGCGTGTCTTCTTTGTGGCATCACAAGTCAACTACATTGAATGGTAAGCTTTATCAAAGACGTTTTGCGTCAATACCTCATGATTATGTGAGCGCATTTCGTAGCGCGAACCGGCTGCACGTAGCGCAGGCGACTCGGGTATAGTGTCGGTTTGTCGTTGACATGGTTTGATAACGCGCTCCTGTTCTCGCTTCTACTATACGGAATGTTTTACGGCGAGCGATCGCTCGTGCTTGTTGATTTTATCATTATAGCTTAGGTGCGTAAAAAAGGAAGTACACCATGTTTTAACTTGATACTGAGCTACCACTAAGCGGATTGTGTGTGTTGGGCAGCCAGTGTGGTAGATCTCATTTAGTGGCGCTTGATCCGGCCGCGATGAATGCTGCACCGTATGTGTAGCGAAATTCTCGTGACACGCTTTACGCATATATCTCGAAATTGTGTTAGCATCAAGAATTTTCAAACAGACAGGCATAGTTGAATAACTGCTAGCGTACTAGGATGAAAGGCCGTGTTTGCGGGGCATGCATCAGCAGTGTGTGCGCTGCCGTTTTCGCATAGTTTAAAAGTAGCAGTATTTTTAAGGTTCCTGGCAACCAATCTAAATAATTTTGGGAAGTTACAGCAAGCAAAACACGAGACTTGAAGAAATATCTAGTAGAAATCTCTAGATTCACCCAATCTATTTATATGCAACCACAAACGCTTTTGGAGCATGAAACCTGCGATAAGCTTAGTCACTTGCAGCTCCGCAACTTAGCCGAAAAAATTAGAGAACAATAAATTAGTCGCTCCGGGAACACCTTTACACGTTTCAAACTGAAGGCATTGCGTTTGACGGTAGTTGGAAGATTTGTTTTTTGTCTCTTTTTTAAACAATTTAGCAGCAGAAGTTATCTTTCGAGCTATATGAAAAGCGTTAAGCGGCTTCCGATGCTTCGGCGTTCTGTAGTTTACGTGCTCTTAATAATAAGGCAGCTGCTGGCGCAGGTTCGCATTGTGCTAATCGTGCATGGTATGAAGCCATTGTCGTGCGTAATAAGTGTTCCGGTTTTCATTACTGTTGCATGTAGCGCCGTCGTCTTGGACAGACTGCATACAATATGCGCTGTACAAAAGAAAAAAAGAGCCAGATTATCAATTTGGTGGTCTTTTCTAAGTAGATAACGCACAGATTATTCAAATAATTCAGTGGGCATTGCATTTGTTCTACCCTTATCAATACACCTAAGAGATCGTAACATGTTTTAGTTGGTAAGTAACCTGATCAGTACGCCCCCATTCATGTGCATTCTACTGAAAGTGTGGCAAATGTATTCATCTCGAAGTATGAGAAAAGAGACATTGCAGACTGTTCTAAGCGGAAGTAAATTGCAAATCTTAACGTGATTGTTCAAAACTGCAGTCAGTATGCTGAGCATGTTCGTTCGGCACGGGCATATTGTATTAACACCTGAAAAATGTGCACAGTCCAGCCGGGTATCTTTGTTTCAACAAGTATTATTATAGGAATCGTTTGGGATTCTCGCATTTCTTTTATTTTTATAAGTACACTGTGTGTCACATGAACCTGTCCTAGAACGAAACGCACCGTTGCTGGCACCGGCGACCATTACGGTTGTCTAACTGCTTATCATACTGTAGTATAACGAAACATCATAATGGTACTGATTAATATTCCCATGTAGTCTTTAGTCAGAGGTAAACAAAGTTAACTAGAGGCATAAGTGATGAGAGCAAATTATATTGAAAACTACTACTGAAGCGTAAAAATAACTAATTGTATAACTCATTGTATAGTTTTTCCTCACATTGTTGCATTTGCTTTACGTGTGTCTCTGTGTCTTCCGTGCTGTACTCGTGTGGCCATCAATTACGAACTTGCCGAAGCCCTTGTCAGCTTTATTAATCAAGGGATTCAAGTCAGTTGAATCTAACACTGCATGTCAAGTGACTGACGTGTTATTCGTTTTATCTAAATATTATGGACTGGCAGTACTTGGCAAGCATTAAACCACAATATTTTTTTATTGCACTTAAGCTGCAGGCGTCATAGATTGCCAGAAAATTTTCATGAGAACAGCCACGGAAGGCTTGGAAAAAGATCGGGAAATTTTAAAATGGCCACATAGGTATGCTGTCTTGTTATATGTCATACAAAGTTTCCAGAGAATCTCTGAATTAAATATATTTTTAAAACGTTTCACCTGATAAAAATTGAAGGAAATTGGTTCCATTTATTGAAAAATAAAAGAAAGTCAAGCTTACTGACAAGGCATTTCTTACTCAATATGTGTTTTTTTTGCGTTAACTAAACGTCCTGAACCTCGATAGCCTAGAAAAAATTTTCATCTTTCAAAGCACCTTAAATAATTTACTGTAATAGAATTCATTCGAACTATACTATCAGTTCTGTTTCCTAGGAGGTGCATATCTGTCGTGCCATGACACAAAGTGCTCGTGTGGTATTTCGGGTGCTCATGTGGTATACCTAACTTGGAAACCTGTTAGCACGCCCAAGAGGCCTCATTACCTGTAACAAATTAAGTGACCATATCGATACAATCAGCCCGTCTGCCTTCCGTTGAAGTTATGGCCAATCACCCATTCATTTAAAAGTATGAGAAAGACATTTAAATGTGTATTAAGCAAAATAAATTACAATCTTAGGCATGATACTGTGAATATTCCAGTCACGTCTTCTGAAAATATCCCTCTGCACGGGCATACTTAACTACCAGCCAAAAAAAATGTACAGACAGCCCAACTGGGTAACGTTTCAGCAATAAATATAGAGACCATTTGGGATAAGTACAATAATGCATCATATATGAACGTGTCATAAAAGGGAACATACTGTTGCTGGCACGAGCAGCAGTTGTGACTGTTTAATTGTTCACCATACCATGCAATAAAACATTCTATAAAGGTGCTGATTTGTATTGACAAGCAGCCATTAGTCATAGTTAAACCGCATTAAGTATTGACTTCGATGGTTTGAGCAAATATATTAAGCTGCTTAATGAACACACAAAGAATATACACTTGTTATTTTTGCCTCATATTGCTGCATCTACTTATTTGCAGCATACACCTGCAGCACCTCTGGGACTAATGACACAAAGGTCAAGGCCAGCCTGGCGACCATGCTTGCCAAGGAGTAGTGTAAATATTTAATCTGTTTCCATAATAGCATACGACATGAATTTAAGGAATTCATCTATTATATCGAGCAATAAAAACGGTGAATGCATTGCTGGCGCATTTGTTTTATTTTTCGCACTGCATGATTCAGCACTATATAAATTCTTTCTGTTTGTGCAACATATATGAAAGTACAGCTGGTTCAGAAGCATTATTAATCTACTAACGGTAATGCATAAGTGCAGATGAAAAGGAACAGGTGCACATGCATAAATACATTCAAAACTTTTTGCTACCGCATGTAAACAAAAATGTAAACTAACTTGTAGATAGCCGCTATGGAGTTATGGCCTTATACACTCTTTGTAGACTTGTCTATAAGATGTCTGTGTATATAGAGTGCCTATAGATTTAAAAAAAAATTCATATTTGTTAACAAATGTCTGCAGAATGTCATAGAAAAAAAGTGTATCGGACTATAAAGTTCTGTTTTTGTAGACTGAAGTCTATAGAATGTCTATAGACTATCTATATACATTTGTATATAGACATTCCATAGACTTCAGTCTACAAAAGTAGAACTGTATATATAGTTCTACTTTTGTAGACTGAAGTGTATAAAATGTCTACGGACAAATCTCATCTGTAGACATTCTATAGACTTCAGTCTACAAAAGTAGAACTGTAAGCCTATACACTTGTCCATAGACAGTCTATAGACAGTCTATAGACTCAGACTTCTTATAGACTAGTCTATAAAAAGTGTATGGCCATAAGTCTCTAGACTGTCTATAGGCACTGTATAGACAGTCTATAGACTCAGACTTTTTATAGACTAGTCTATAAAAAGTGTATGGCCATAAGTCTATAGACCGTCTATAGACAGTCTATAGACTCAGACTTCTTATAGACTATTCTATAAAAAGTGTATGGCCATAAGTCTATAGACAGTCTATAGACAATCTATAGACTCAGACTTTTTATAGACTAGTCTATAAAAAGTATGGCCATAAGTCTATAGACTGTCTATAGACTGTGTATAGACAGTCTATAGACTCAGACTTTTTATAGACTAGTCTATAAAAAGTGTATGGCCATAAGTCTATAGACTGTCTATAGACTAGTCTAAAGAAATGTCTATAGACAGTCTATAGACTCAGACTTTTTATAGACTAGTCTATAAAAAGTGTATGGCCATAAATCTATAGACTGTCTATAGACTAGTCTAAAGAAATGTCTATAGACAGTCTATAGACTTCATAGACAAATGTCTATAGACTGTCTATGGACTTTCTATAAAAATTTTTGTAAGGGTATGTGGGTTTCTTCTTATTCAGAAGGCACGCACCAGAAGAAAAAAGGAACTGTTCAACAAGAAGACCTCGCGCATCTATACGAGAGTCGCCCCAGAGGGAGCTGTGCGCATTGAAATCGGCAAGAACAACATAAGGTTCTGCCAATTGATCTATAAAGGATTGAAATTCATGTTTTGTTAATTTGTAGTTTGGGGGTACGTAAAGGGAGCAAGTGGTGACGAGTTTATTTAGAAGAACAGCTGGAACCGCCACTGCTTCGAGGGGCGTTTGTAGCTGTAAACGCTGACAGGAGATACTTTTATGAATTAAAATGGCAACATCGCCTGATGATACGACAGCATCATCGCGATCTTTGCGGAACTTGACATACGGTCGGAGAAAGTTTGTGTGCTGTGGTGTTAAGTGTGTTTCCTGTAGACACAGCACTTTTGGATTGTGTTTTTGGATAAGCTCTTGTACCGCATCAAGGTTCCTAAGAAGACCTCTGACATTCCATTGAAATATTTGTGTAGCCATATTGGAAGGAAATAAGTGCTGTGTGTATGGAAAGGGAGGTGTTGCCTTAGGTTACAGAGCTCTTTTGAGGCCCTGTAACGGGAGTTCTGCCCTTTCTGGAGCGTTCGAGGGAGTCTCGACGCTCCTTAGGCGTATGGTGCGCCTTGAGGACAGGTGTAGTGTCCATTGCCTCTTGTGAGGCGCCGGACCCGTGCTCTTGCGAGCGAGAAGTTACAAGGGAGAGTCCTGCCTTGGAGGGCAAGACCCCTGCACCCACCAGCCCGGAGGTCGATGGGGCACCCTGCGGGATTTGGCTGTGCCGGCTGTTGCCAGCGCTGGAAGGGGCCGGGGAGGTTGGGGCAGCCTCGGCTGCGCCCCCCTTCGGGGTCGATGGCCCCGTTTGCTGAGTAGGCGGAGCAGCGCTAGCTGCAACCACCGTGGGGGCAGATGGCGTAACTGCCGACTCACTGACTGTGGGTCGGACAGCCGCCGGAGACCGTTGAGGTGCTGCCCCCTGACGCGCCACTTCGGCAAAGGTGTTCTTTGGCAGGAAGGACACCCACCTGCGTGCCTCTTTGAACGATATGTTTTCCTTAACTTTGATTGTGACTATGTCTTTCTCTTTTTTCCAGCACGGGCACGACCGCGAGTATGCGGCGTGCTCGCCTTCACAGTTTACACAATAGAGAGTGTTCTTGCAAGCCTCAGAATTATGCTCGTGGGCACTGCACTTCACACAGGTTTGACGGCCTCGGCAGCTCGGCGAACTGTGGCCGAAGCGTTGGCATTTGAAACATCTAAAGGGGTTTGGGACATATGGCTAACACGGAGCTTGATGTACCCGGCCTCTACAGACTCGGGCAGAATACTTGAGCCGTAAGTCAATATAAGGTGTTTGGTCTTGATTTCTTTGCTGTCACGCCTGATCTTAATACTTTTAACATTGATAACATTCTGGTCACTGAAGCCCTCCAAGAGTTCATCCTCAGTGAGCTCCAGCAAGTCATCGTCCGAGACAACACCGCGGCTTGTGTTCATGGTACGTTGCGGGGTTACTGTTACTTGGGTCTCTCCAAATGACACAAGTTTCGGCAGCTTCTCATGCTGCTTCTCGTCTTGGAGCTCCAAAAATAGATCACCACTTGACATTCTCGACACCTTATATCCTGTACCAAAAACTTCGGTCAAAGACTTGGATACAAGGAACGGTGAAATGGATCGCACTAGTTTGTCTGGCTTTTCTGAGTGAATCACGTGGAATCGAGGAAAGTTGTGGACTTGTCGTCCGAAAAATTGAAAGAGATCTTCGGTGCGCCCTCGTTTCTGAGGGCGATCAGGAAGTTTGGGGAAAGAAGTTTCCATGAAATATATAAAAATTGAAGGCTTATCAAGGTTAAGCCCAGTGGATGCGAAGCATCCACTGGGCTTAACCATAGCGTATCCTTAGCGTTTGGAGGCATATTGACCGCATACACGCCCGGCGCAAAGACGCTGGCGCGGTTGCGGGCACAGAGACTGACGCGACGGCGGGCGCGCGCCGCTTCATCCCTGGCGTGACGTCACATATCACGTGATGCAGCGATGGTGGCGCCGCCGCGTCGCGCGCGAACCGAAGCGTGGAGGCCTCCGCCGGGCGACGTCCGACGGCGCGAAATGAGGCCCCATCTGCAGCCGGTGTGACGTCATCAAGTGACGTCACATCATGTGATCTCACTTCAGGGTCAGTGGTGGACACCGCCGGGAGGCGACCGACGGCGCAATATGAGGCCCCATCTGCAGCCTGTGTGACGTCATCACGTGACGTCATGTCACGTGACCCCACTTCAGGGTCAATGGTGGCCACCGCCGGGCGTCGCGCGAAGGCCCGAAACCTACGTTAATATGCTTCGCATAAAAATTCGGCAACAGCGCCGACCGCCTACCACGGAGCCCAACGAGGGGACGCGGCAGAGCTTGCATGCAAGTCTGCACGACGCCAGCCGTACGCCGCCACTATAACCAAATATGGTGTACCCAAGGTTGGATAGCCACACAGGGTTAACCCTTGCCGCCAAGAAGAAGGAAGTAAATAGAAGAGAGAAGGAGACAGGAAAGGTGGAAAGTAAGGGAAAGACGAAGGTTGTAGGAAGAGAGAGACAGGAAAAGGCGACTGCCGATTTCCCCCGGGTGGGTCAGTCCGGGGGTGCCGTCTACGTGAAGCAGAGGCCAAAGAGGTGTGTTGCCTCCGCCGGGGGGCCTTAAAGGTCCGAACACCCGGCATCGGCTCAACCCCCAGGATCCCCCTTTCCCCGGGAGGGTCCAACCCTCGTGTGCTCGGGTACGTGGTGTCGCAGCACACCAAACGCCTGCTGACGCAGACGCGCCTGCGGGGAACATGTCAGCGAGAACCAGCTGTTTCCCGGGAATGTACTGCAAGACAAAGTTGTATTTTAGTAGCCGCAAGAAGAATCTTTGCACTCGCGGTGGCATGTCGGTGATTTCCTTTTGCGCGATCGCTATAAGCGGCTTATGGTCTGTTTGGATAAGAACTTTTCTTCCGTACACAAACTTGTGAAACCTTTCACAGCCAAAACAAATTCCGAGTGCCTCCTTTTCAATTTGTGCACAGCTTTGCTCGGCTCGGGTTAATACACGAGATGCATACGCTACTGGTCGCCATTCACCATTGTAGCCTTGCAATAATGCTGCACCGACACCTTCCTTTGATGCGTCGCACGTTATCTTAGTTTCTCGTTGCGGATCAAAGACTGCAAGCTGGGGAGCGGTAGTCAAAACTTGCGTTAAGATTTGCCATTCTTTTGCATGGTTTGCTGTCCATTGGAACTCTGCGCGGGACTTGATAAGCTTGACAACCGTGGCACGAATTTGCTGAAATAGTTCAGCACTCCCAGCATACGCTGGACGTCAGTCTTGGACGTTGGTGTCGGCATGTTCGCCAAGCTTTCGATAAGCTTTGGGTCAGGCGATATGCCCGGTCGGTTTTATGACGTCACCAAGGAATTTGATTTCACACCGAACTTGCATTTCTGCGCGTTGAAAGTCAATCCTGCTTTCTCGGCAGCCTGAAGCACTTCCGTCAACCGTTCATCGTATTCTTTCTTACTGGAACCCCAAACTAAAATTTCAATGTATACCAGCACACCAGGTAGGCCCTCGAATACTTGACTCATGGTTTGTTGAAATACCTCCGGTGCGGACGAAATGCCCAAAGGCAGACAAAGAAAACGGTATCTCCCAAGCGGTGAAGAGAAAGTGCAGATCTTAGATGTGCGCTCGTCTAGCGGTATCTGATGACAGCCGCAGTTCGCGTCAAGGCAGCTGAAGTACGCGGCATTAGTTAAACGAGCTTCCAAATCCTCGCGCCTAGGAAGCGGAAAATGCTGCCGCTTTATGTACTTGTTAACAGCTTTGGGGTCCATGCACACCCGTAACGTGCCATCTTTCCTTTTTGCCAGAAATAAAGGAGTGGCCCAGTCGGTAGGCTCGTTCACTTTAACAATTGTGCCAGCACGCACCATTCTTTCAAGTTCCTTCTTTAGAGGCTCTTCCAGTGCCAAAGGAACTCGTCGAGCTTGTTGCACGACTGGCACCACTTGCAGGACCACGCTGTATGCCTGCTGCAAACAACCGAGGCCCTCGAAGACATGCCTGAATTTCTTGAGAAGTCCGTCGTTGGAAATCTTGTCTACGGCGCCTACTTTACGCTGGACCAGCCCCAAAGCCTCACTAGCTTCTAGCCCGAGTATGTTCTGATGGCCATTTTTCACAACAAAAAATGTGACCGTAGTAGAAGTATTACGAAGCCTTGCTTCCTGCGTAGACGTTCCATAGCACGCTATGGTACCGCCGTTATACGCCCTCAGCACCGAATTCATTAGCTTCAACTCTCCAGCTCCCCTCAGATGGTGGCAATTGACATGGGAAACAGGCTTGCCTGCGACCCCGTGTCCACTTTAAAGCTTATCTCGCGATTGCGAACTTGGGCTTTAACCGTCCAATCCCTTTCGTGACTAGATGTCGACTAGATGTCGTGATCTCTAGAGTGTCGAAGTCCTCGTCTTGCTGTTTTTCGACTTCGCTGACTACCTCTGACGCGCAACTACTTGCAATGTGGTTCAGCTTGTGGCACAAACGACACCTCTTTCCAAACGCTGGGCATTGCTTCGGTTTATGCCAGCGGTTGCACTTACTACAGTGAAATTGTTCTTTTCCTTGCTTCAGCTCTTTTGAGGGTGGCGCCGTGCGCCTCGATACGGCATCGACTCTGTCTTCCCCGCTACGCCATACTTCGTTTCGCTGTGCTGCCGTCTCCGCTGCTTTACACATTTGCGCTGCTTTTCGCAAAGTCGGTTGGCTGTCACGAAGCATTTTCTCCCGTAGTCTAGGATCGTGCGTGCCAAATACGACCTGGTCCCTTATCATGGATTCTTGCAAAACACCAAAATTACACTGCGCTGCTTGCTTTTTCAGGTCACGAACAAATTTTTCATGTGGTTCACCCTCCGCTTGCTTTCTTGAACGGAATGCATATCTCTCGTGCACTTCATTGCTCACTTCGGCACAATAGGCATCAAACTTTCTCACCACTGTACTGTAGTCGGTCTTGTCTTCATCCAGTGCGAACTGGAAGTTGTTGACGTTCAGCGCGTCGTCACCCGCCATGCTCAGCAGGAGGGCTGCCTTCGATGCGTCAGTTTTCGGCCGGTCCTTTGCCGCCGTTGCCTGCAGAAATAAATAAAATTTCTGCTTGAAACGCTTCCAGTGTTCCGTGACGTTACCTGTCAGCCGCAATGGCTATGGTGCCTTTAGCAGGTCCATAACGCGTTCTTCGCGGTTACGATTTCCCTCAGGCGTCGACAGGCAGCGGAGCAACTTCTGACACCATGTAACGTGCCAAGGGAGACGACGCTTACAGCAGCATGGTCAGTGCAGGAAAGCACGAAGGTTTATTGAGAGCGTGGCTCATAAAGGACATGAATGCAGCACGCTGTGCACACTGCGCATCACCGATGCGCATCCGCGCAGATATAATCAGTACGCGTGTCCGATACAGGGACCGCCAGCAGCAAACAGTTAATGTCGTGGAGGAAATCTGGTTTATCCTAACGGATTGGAAACGGTTGGTTGGTTACGCTTGTATCCATTTTGATAGCTTACCGTGTCTAGGCATAAAACTTAATTTGTAAAATAGTTTGCTGGGGGCTACTTTGTCGAATATGTTGCTGAAATCCATGAATATAGCGTCGGTTTGTTTTCTATTATTTATAGTGTTGGCAAAATCATGAAATGTTTCTACTAACTGAGAGTTTGAGGAAAAGTCCTGCCGAACCCCGTGTTGAGCGTTTGTCAATACGCAATGCTCACCAAGGAAACGGATTACATGCGTATATATTGCGTGTTCGCAAATGTTGCATGTTGTCGAAGTCAGAGAAATTGGCCAATAGCTTTTTTATGCATTTCTTGCTTCCCGATTTGCGTAAAGGTTTGAATATTGTTTTCCAGTCATCCGGAAGCTTGCCATTCTGAAGCTATTAATTAAACAAAAATATTATTATTATTATTATTATTATTAAAATTATTATTATTATTTTGCCTTGTCTATCATATTCATAGACACGGTCCTACAAGCCAACTGAGGCTTAGATCGGCCTGTTTGTGTTCTTTTGTATATCTTGTGGCAATAAACATTATTATTATTATTATTATTATTATTATTATTATTATTATTATTATTATTATTATTATTATTATTATCATGAAGCCTTTCCCTTCAAGGAACCTACTTGATAATTGAAGGGAGAGGAACTTTCCCCTGCGCATGCTTATAGCGTGACTAAATGCATTAGGAGCAAGTTTACGTTTTTAAGGCTACAACGTAAAATATTTCACAAGATACTTTCTCAGTATTCAGTGACAATAGGAAAGAAGCATTGTTTCTGATATTCTGCAGCCATGACGCACGCTGTTTCTTGCCGTATACATGAGAAGAGAGTTGCTTAGCTTCTTGCTCTTTAGTTTTATAGGACATTTTCGGGCTTTCATTAGAGATCATGCCACGAAAACAAAGCGCCTCACAGAAATGACCCAGAAGAATGTGCCATTTCAGGAGACAGCCGAGTGTGAGTTCGCTTATCAAAGCCTTGTGAGCATCATTTCGTCTGACCCAATTCTGACTTTTCCAGACTTCAAGTTGCCCTTCGAGCTGAACATCACTTCTCATTACGGCATAGGTGCATTGCTTTACCAGAGGGATTCAGAATCTCGACGGAGCCAGCAACAAAAAGTTGTGGGATATTATTGGTATACATTATCAAAGCGCAACAAAATTACACGACTACGGAGAAAGAAGCTTTGGCAGTCCTAATGGCCGTACTTTATTTTAGACCTTACATGTATGGCAGGAGCTTCACGCCCTTTACCTATCACCAAGCGTTAACATATATGCTTAACCTCGGAGAGCCTAGGGTAAAAATTGCGTGGTGGGTGAGTCAACAACAGCAGTTTGTGTTCGTGGTCCATCGCAGACCTGGAGAACACCTGAAGGATGCAGACGCACTCTCCAGGCTTGAGGTAACCCCAGATCAGGAGACTGTCAGCGCAACTCTGCTGTGGGAGGGAACTGAAGAATTGCAACTCCACGGTGGAAAGTTCATAGTCCGAAAAACAATGGTGCCTAGAATCTGGCAACATTATCGTGACTCCCCGGACTCTTGCGGGCACGATGGGTTCTGGCGAACTTATCGCAAGATTTTTCAACGTTTCCGATGGAAACACTTGAAAGAGGAGGTCCAGCGGTACGTGCAGTCTTGCCATCAGCGTCAAGTCCATAAGTAAAGTACCTTCAGAAAACAGACGAGATGGTTCTACCTCGTCATTCTGACATACCGTTTGAAGTCATCCGGGTGGATTTTGAAGAGTTTAAAAAAAAGGCTACAGGAGTAAGGAAAACACATTCTTTTATAGTGGCAATGGACCAGTGCACTAGAATAGCAGCCACACGACCGGGTAGTTACACGCAGACCACGCAGTTACAGAAGAACACGGAAGTGTAAGCGTTACATAATGAGGATTTTCCAATGTAAATTTTCGACATGCTATCATTTATCATTAGACAATGAATAGGATTTTCTACTGGTGTGAGTAATGGACATTTATCATTTAGGTGGCGTTGGCCAAATGGAAAAATAATCACAGTGGTAATGCTGCTCACTACATGCCCTGTCATTGACTTGAACTGAGTAGACTAAAGAGCACATGTCAGCACTGTAACACGCGTGTTTGATGATGGCATCTTTATACAATAGAACAGTCAGGTACATGTACTTATCACAGACTTCTTTTTCTAAGAGGACACCTTTGGCTTCATTTTAAGAGACACACCAACATGGATACTGAAAATGAACAGATTGCACTACGGTTCTGCAAAGTACTAGTCTTGGGAAGACAAGGTAGATGTGCACAATTGCACATACAGACCACACATGATAAAGAGTTCACCGAGTACAAATCGACAATGCGAACATCAGTGTGTCTCCTAGGACAGCACTGATGGGGGGCTCATTCGCCCTAAGCCCTACTCGAGACAGCTCTGTGGCTGTCATGGACGGAACATTGTGCGTAGTGCACGTTTACATTACAAAAAATGTAAGGTATTCTCTCTACCAGTAGTAACTGGAAGAAAAGGTGGGAAACCATCATCAAGAAATGGGTAGTCACTGGAATGCGCAACACAAAGTACTTGAACAACACAAGGAATCCACAGCACAAGGTACTTGGGCAGCGGAAGGCGTAGATGACAATCCGAAACACAAACGCTTGAAGCGAAAGAGTGATGAAAATAGTAAGCTCACGGCTTTTCTCGGACAATAAAACGTGATGATAAGCAGACTGCAAGTCCGACTTGCTGAAGAAAATAGCACCAGCCAGTCGATGCAACAGTTCGTCATCCCTCGGTGGTGGAAAGGTGTATGACGATAGCCTTTTTGGGCTCTCTAAAATAGACGCAAAGTCAAATGAAATTGTCCTTCTTCGAATGACGACGAGCGGAGAAATCCACTCGCACACAGTGACTCGTTCGATGATATCAGCTAATTTTATCCGTTGCAGTTCGGCGGAGACTTGCTCACGGAGAACCAGAGGTAGAGGACGCAGCTTCGCTGAGACTGGTTGCACTGAAGCTCGGAGACGAACGTCGTGGACGAAGCCCTTTACATGTCCCAATTGTCCTAAGAACAAATGGGTGAACTCCAATGGAGCGTTGTGCGGCAGAAACGGAAGCTGAACGCTTGGGTCAGCTGGAAATCCTGACAAGTGGTATGTGAGCGAAGACCCTTGAATGTCAATGCCCAAAGCTTGATTGACGTCTAAGCCCAAAAGAGAAGTGCCTTGGTTCGTGACGTGAAATGTGACTACTGCAGCCTCGTTGCGGTACTTGACGAGCAGGGAGCAATGTCCTGAACGCAGAATTTCTTGCTGTGAATCATTCTTGAGCCGGAGACTCGAAGGAGATAATATAAAAACCTTGAAATGTTCTTCATACAAATGTTCATCAGAGATTCCGTAGCTCTTGCATCCACGAGTAACTCGAGTGCTGTATTCACAACGAGCACTTCGGCGTAAATTGTTGCTGGACGAAAATTTTGTTCTTTAATTGTAAGCACAGACGGGTGTCTGTGCTTACAACTGGGGGCTGATTCTGTATAAGGGCTAGCGGAAACAAGCTGCGTTCGAGCAGGGGACTGTCGATGCGTTCGGTTCCTCGGACGGCAAACTGAAGCGTAATGTCCCACTTTGCCGCGAGCACGGCAGGTAACGCGTTTGGCCGGACAGCCTGGTTCGTATGCGATGTGGTGAGGCGAGCCCCATCGGTAGCAATGGACTGCTACGTCTCGAGTGGCTTCACGGAGTTCTGGCCGGACGCCATGTTGGCCGGCCTCCTCAGGTCGTGGTTTTCCGCCATTCCGTTGGGCGCCATCTTGAAGCCGCCGGTTCGACGGAGAAGGGTGGCGGGTACCGCCATCTTGCGCGCCCGAGCGAGGAAGGTGGTGGCTGTCGACGCCATCTTGGTGTTGCGTCGAGACACGCTAGAAAGACTAGCTGTTGAAGACTTGAAGTTGCTTGTGAACTTACATAAGCTTCGTTCGATTTCTTGGATTTTCTTGAGTGTAAGGGACGATCCTTCGTAAAGTAACCTCTCTTGTATCCTTGCCTTGCAGGATTTGGTCGCGAAGGGACTCGTCGTGCCAAGCGCCGAACGTACAAGCAGGCGCTAGCCTTTCTAACGCGGTGACGAAGTCCTGAAATGTTTCCCCGGGTAGCTGCTTTCTGTCCCTGAAGATAATACGGTGCACCAGGGGACAGGTGCTTTCTTCGTAATGCTGGTCGAAGATGCGAAGAATGTCTTCGAACGTTGTAGATGTCAGGTCCGTCTGCAACGCGAGATCGACGTAGAGACGACGCCCCTCGAGGCATAAGTTACTGTGCTTTCTTCAGGTCGTCTTGTAGTGCCTCGCCTGCAGTTGTCTCCAGAAACGTGCAAAAGTGACGTTTCCACGTGAGCCACGGTACCGCAGGAGTATCGGGTAGCGCCAGGAAAGGCGGCATGGGTGGTACGAACGCCATGCTGGGCACCGAGAACAAACGCGGGGGAGTTGCAGTTGACGGAGAAGGAGACGTAGCTGCGGCGTCTTGCTTCTCGGAAGCAGGATAGCAGCAGAAGTTGAACAGCAAGGACAAGTAGGCAGCAGAGTAAACGGTTTGCCTCGTCGCCTGTTTGTAGTAGCTTCGACGGGGCGGCCGGACGCGGGACCTACGACATGAGGCCCAACAGCCGGGCCGCGAAGCGCCTCAGTGAAAAGCCGGACTGCTCGAGTCCGGGACCACACAAAGGATGACTTTTTTCCAGCGAGGGGAAGCGCAGCAGGTGTACTTACAGCGTTTGGCGCTGAGTGGCGCCATGACGTAACCGATTCGAAACCGAAACTGGAAGTCGACACAGGATACTACAGCGATCAAACGACAAATACGTATAACGGCGATGGCATGACGACAATGAGATGTCGATTCTTCAATTCTGACGATATTATAATAAGACGACGTCTCCATGACAACCATATTTTCCCTCCCTAGGTGGTAGCGGTCAGCCTGGGCGCAGAAGCGTGCTATGAAACGCGTCCTACATATGGTTTCGAACCAGACAGGTGCACAACCTGTGTACCGTGACGACGGTCCGAGGGAGTGTAAATAGGCGAAATATGGTAATTAGCATGTGAATTTTGTTCCTAAGTCCGGTAGGGCCAAAGAACACGACTGAAACTTGTCACGTAATCCAGGAACACGTACAGGTGTCCAGAATAATACTTCGTCCATAATAATAATTCGTAATAATACGTCCAGAACTGAACTCAGTATGCGCGCGATACAAAAGCTTCATGTTGCAAAAATATATGGCCTAGCACACGTAATTTGTGCCATGACAAAGCTCGACGGCTCTATCACGCGCTCTGGCGTCGTAGTTTGTATTGAGTGCGATATTACCTTTTCGAAAGGCGTTAAAATTGATAGAGAGGCATTGAAAGTCAGCGCTATGTACTACCCGTAGACAAGTGAGCTCAGTGACCGGCTGAACAACGCATTGATCGATGTACAGGCGATGCACATCTCCACCAATCTTCTTTAGCTTGACTTCATCATTACTTAGGTTACCATCCATTATAACACATCCCTTCACGGCACCCGTGTTTTATTTGTACATTAGCTATTGTTGGGTCAACAGCCAAACTTGCCAGTAGGCACACAGACGTTCTGTTGCGCACCTTTTTCAGCAACGCTGTATATGGCTAGCTTATTCCTCCGGCCGTCATTCGCCTGTACGCCAAAAGCGCCTCCGGCGCAACCCCATGTGCATGTGCGAAAAAAAAGAGGAAGGAAGGTGCGCGCCTGGCGGCCCCAGTAGTCACGTCGTTGTTCTCTTTCGCAGCCGAGCGCGCGCGCATGTTTCTGTCTGGCTCCGAAATGAGTTGGCCACGCGTCATACATGTTCCTGAGGAGCAGGCAGCTTTCAATCAGCAACACAGCAAGCAGAACCACGAACACACCGTGCCGATGCTGCAGCCCGGGCACAAGATCAAGCTCGTGCATCCGAGTGCGAGCTGCAACTGCTAGTGAGGATCTGGATTTCTACCAAGCCGTCGTTTAACGAAATGTCGTGTTTAAGCCGTGCTTTACAAACCCTTAGCTCTCTAGAGTCTGTCAGGTTATCAGCCTGCCTGAGAAATTGCCGTCGTGCTACATGGGTCATTAGGAGATGTTGCATTAAAGAATCCACTAAAATAATATATTCTGTAAATATCCTCTGTCCTCTAGGCATCGCCCTTGTGCCCCAATTTCGGCATCACGTCATCTGTAGCTCCTATTTCGCTTCATTCGGGCACACACGGTGATCTGCCCGCAGGGAATATCAAATGTCACAAGCCAATTTCCCTGTTTATTGTAACGAAATGATCGTCAGGGAATCCCGTGTGACCATGATTAAGGGCATGCGAACAAAATCGAACAATAGTTGCGCGGGATTTTTTGGGCCAACTTGCGTATCTTAATTTTCAACTTACTTGAACGTTAATATTTTTTTTCGCTCCTCACATACTTAACCACCTTTCGAACTTTTCGCATCGTCATGTTAAAAAAGGTTAAACCTAGCACGCGTAATCGGTGTCGTGAACACGACTCTCGGCGCACGTAGCAGAAAACACAAAATTAAATGCCCTTCATTGTTTATGACGCAGAGTACAAAATAGAGTGAATGGTAAAGGCGATCGGGGTTCCCTATGTCACGCCGAACTCAGATTGCCTTCGCTCAAAGTCTTCGAACACCGTGAAACAAGACCCATCAAGTAGCTTTTACACAATCCATCACAAGATAGGGTGCACCACCCAAACTTTCCTGCCTCGCAGATGCGAATTCTGGTTTCCTGGTGCAATTGGAATGACGGCGGCTTTATTAAAGCGTAACCCTGATATGGCCCATGAAGAGGAAAATCCGGCGAACGTCCGACCTTAACATGAGATGGCAGGAAAACCCGCGTGACCAAGTGACCACGTCCAGTTCCCGGCGCTACACCTGCGGGAGCTTGCACGGCGTAATGCCATGGTGCACAGCCAAGGCGTCGGTCGGATGCCGTGGCCGAATCCCAGAATTATATTAACGGAATAAAGGTACTCAGGAGAATTAAGCTCAACTAAGATGGATTAAAGTGGATTAAGGTAGAGTAAGGTTTGTACAAATTAGTCTGATGTAGATTATGGGGGAGTTCTGAATTAGGGTGATAACAAAGACAAGTCCTAATGCTTTCTCATTCAAATAACCTAAGGATACGTAAGTGACTATCAAATTTTGTTTATTTATCATGGCGTTGAATGCATGGCAGAATCAGTGGGATCGTAATAGGCGCTTGCATTTTAGCAGTAAAGGGAACATTCTTGAAGAACAAGTAGGACAGGGATTACCGACTGTTGGGCGTGTCGGTGATCCATATTCAAGGTGTAATGATGCAAAAGGACAGGGATAACCGAATAATGGACACAGATCTTCTTCGAAAGAGAAGGCATCGTCTAATATGTGCCTACATTGCAAACAATTTAGGTGCCGATTGCTTCTAAATAAAACCAAGATACTCTGAAGAAACAATGATAGGAGAGCGAGGGAGATTGCTGATGCATTCCGTATTGATAAATCCGGTGAAATACGTGTTGTGAGGCCATTGGTGATTCTCCACGAAGTAGATATTGATTGTTTAAGCATTCATTTTTAAGCTGTGACACGTGTTTGCGCCACAGTACATAATTTAGGCGTCTTCCGCAATAAACCATTGTTCCTAGTGTGCGCTCGACCGTGTTTTCCTATCTCGGCGCTGTTCGTGTGCTCCATTCTTCCATGAGTATGAATTACCTAAGGAAAGCAACGGTTAGACCCGCTGACCTGAAGAAGATTGCTATTAGCTTATTAGGGGAGCTAAAGTTAGAGAAGCTATGTGCGACTCTGAAAAATGGGAAGGGACATTTGCGCAGACGCTTCTTTACTCTTGAAGCACTCCAAGGAGGCAACCTCTTTCTGGTTATAGTGTCTGAACATTGAACCTGGCAGTATTTGATGTCTGGATAACTGCAAATAACCTCTCTTCACTGTGCATCGAGGATCCCTTCCGTGTGAAGAGCTCTGGTTACGTCATCGAGTTCCTGACGACAACTGCTTCTTGCCCATGTGTGTGTTTAGCGTTGCCTTGGAGAACTTATTCTACTCTTTGGAGCATGACACATTCATGAGTTTTCTGCAAGACTACGTACATAAAAAAAATAATGAACTGTATTTCCAAGACAATGGGGTGTTTCCGTCGGTGCCTTTCTGGAACTGCTGTCCGTGTACTTATTCTCGACGCTGGTCGTTTGGTTTGATGATGTTTATACGCAGAGATTGAGAATTTGTATAGGTTCCCACGTTGGTGCCAATACTTGGTGAACTTTACGTGAGTAAAATTGATCGGGAGCTTGCTGGTATTTTGGAACGTATTCTGCTAAAACGATCCGTTATCTTGACGATTATTTTGGTTTTTCTTGGAGTGAGCGGTTCCATGTATACTAGAGTGAATGGGCACAAGACATTTCAAGAGGGGCGTAACGGTCTGAGCTTCGCCTTTAAAGTATTGAGGAAGCAGACCATTCGGTTTTTTGTTTTGTATTATCCTAATTGGCTGTCACCATGCTCGTCAGGTGTGTTCACCGAAGTATGGGAAGCCCATTTTGGATTTATGTTCTGATCACTCGCAGCAGGTGAACAAGGTATGGTCACATCTTGCATAGAATCTGCGTTCCCAAGTCTTGCCTGCATCGAATCATTGAAGCTTTATCTAACCAACTCATCAGGCTTATACAGTCAAGTTATCCAGTAAGTAAGTTAGCCTTGAACAGTGAAAGATTGCTGAAGAAGTTAAACTTAGAAGCAAAAGGTATCGTGGGAACAAAATTCAACGCTATTGAGTAGCCAGTGGCCAGTATTCCATATCTGCGCATGTCCCACCGCTTGAAAAAGGCAAGTCAATGTTATGGCATAAATGTCGTGTTTTTGGCAAGAAAGAAATTGCGCCGTATTTTCGCAGTGGTAGGTGGATAAGTTGAAGGTAATAAGCAAGAGTGGGCGGGATTTTAAAAACCGTGAAGGCTTGGCAGAGTGTGGAAAGGGTGTAGCGTATATGATTACCCGGTCCTCCTGTTTGTGGTATATTTGCCAAACAGTGCGGCGTTTGAATAAGCGATTAACGGAACACGCAGCTTTTCCGTAAGCGCAGCTGTCATCTAATATGTGCCTACATTGCGAACAATTTAAGGGCAAGCCGTTGCTAAATAAAACCAAGGTAGTGTCAAGGAGCAAAAATGAGATAGCGAGGGAGGTAGTAGAGGCATTCTTTATTCATAACGCCGGTAACATGTGGTCGCGAGGCCAACGGTGAGTCCGCACGAACTAGAAATTGATTTTTTAACCACTAAGCTTGAGGTTTTTACACGTATTTGCGCCAGAGCATATAATTTGCGTGTTTCTTGCAAAAAACCATTGCTGCTAGTGCGCGATCGATCGTGTTTTTATATCTCATCCATGTATGCCCGCCATTCTTCCTTCAGTGACGACAGGTATTCCTGTGTTCGTTTTCCTTTACTGGGCTTTGTTTCCAAGCATCATAGAGCAGTGAGCTAAATTATTATCAAACGTCGTAGAAGATTTTGCTAAACACGGTTCAAAAAAGGATGCATGTACGTGTCTGTTTTAACATATTTGATAGGAAAGGAATTATTACGATCAAATAAGCCGAGGTTATTATCCAAGAATGAATTAGTTATCAATAAAAAATATGCACCAGAAAATTTTCTGTCAGAGCTTCCTTTTGCAACCTTTTGGTTCTGTGCTGTTCCCTGATTCTGACGTTGTTATATATATATATATATATATATATATATATATATATATATATATATGGAGAGAGACTTAGAGAGAGAGAGAGAGAGATACAGTATTTGAGCGTTCTGGTGATCATTTAAAGGGTCTAATAAATTCAGCTGCTACATTTAAGGATAGCAGCAGGATGCGGTCACAAACAGAGGCTGCTCCGATTTGTTCGTACTGTATGGTTGGCTTCTTAAATTACACGGCAAGAATAATTTATGTGAACTAAGATCAACGCATGCTACTTCCGCTCTCATTCTAGACACAACACTCTTGATAACGGAGAATTTTGTATTTTTTCTGAATATTATTCTAACAGTTCGCACAGCGCATGATTCTCTAATAACATGTTGAACACTCGCGCCTAACATGAAGTGACGAAAGAAATAAGTTTCGCTTCTGGTGTCAGATCGTCCCACAATCATAATATTGAAATCGTCAAGAGTAGAATGTGGCAACTTTTATATTGTGAATATATCTGCAAAGAGACGTGTGACTCTCTTTATCTTCTTTACTAAATGCCAGAATATGCGGCAGCTGCAATAAACGCTACGCCATTTCGGTATGTTTGAAAGTTCCAATTCAGAAACTTTTTAGTAATAAACGAATTTTCTGGGCCTGGTTGAGCTATCTTTTCTCAACTCTTTCCTGCAGATAAGCTCGATGAAATATAATATTTACACGAATTCCCTTTACCACAATTTGCATACAGACAATCGGCTTAAGTACGGACACGTTCCTACGAACTTAAACGTCCTTTCACGTGTGCAACATTACTATAGCCAATTTCTCCCGCATTTGGTGCCCCTTGGTATCAGGGATTAGTGCATGTAATGGGTTCGATAGCTTCGCACCACGAAAAAAGGGAACGGACTGTATTGTTGATGCATCATAACGGGGATGTCATTTTGAGCGAACAAGCACTAGATAAGTTTGCGATGGTAACCCCTGCCGTAGTGACAGGCGTCACCTGAAATATTGTTCCAGTAATAATTTTTAAGCCAGTTTTTATGTTTCCGTCTTGCTTTTATTGGGGTCATGTCAAAAAAAATTCGTGAATACATGCAGGCCCTTGCGGCAGAACCCATAAACTGGGACAGTCACGGCGAAACGAACGAACCCACACATCACATATTTTATTTTTAAAGCGGACTTGAAAAACACTCGCACAGGAGAAAGCAAATAGACTGCACGAGCACTAGCCAGCGCTCGTGCAGTCCTGCGCTTGTCTAATCTACATGTTTCGCTCAGTGTATTGTTAAAATCTGCGCGGCAAACAACAATGTGAGATCCAGCAACCAACTAAACCCCCTCGCCACTTTAGCGCCTTTTGGGTTGTTCGCTTGAGGGCTGCATGTTCTACCACCTGTAAAGTATCGAAGGTTTCGAGCTTCCTAATATCTGTGTAGATTTATGACCCACACAGTCCGAAAGTGGCTGTGCCTCTGCGTGTGTTTAGGGGCGGGTACAGGCAGTGTTGTTGCATTATAGGACAACCATGCGCACATCGCTAAAAAACCAGTGCTGTGCCGGAGGTGGACGAACTTGTTCCCATCGCCAACAATTACTTCTATGGCAGTGTCGGCTGTCACGGCTTACTGCTGCTCTAGTAAATGACAGGCGAGTTAGAACAATTTCCGGAGTGCTCAAGATATTGCTTACCGCGCTAGGTGTCTAAAAAAATTGCAATTTCGTGATTAAGAAACTATAAGTACCGAGACCCCGTGAATGCATTTGCTTAACAGCAATACTGTATTTACTCGAGCGTATTAGTTGAAATGTTAGCAAATCATTATCATCACATTCCAGCAGCACAAGGCACCGGATGCTCAGAACTCACTGCATGCACCCAAAGCTGCCATGACAAGGGCTTTGGATTAGGCCCATGCGTTTGATCTCGACTGCTAATCTGCTTGTGAACCTAATATTCAGGGTAGTCCACGACCGCTTGCCAATAAACGACGCCCATACGTCCGCTCTGAAATGGGTGGTCTTTACTGCCACAGTGAGACGCTATCTTATTTTAATATAATTATCTCATCTTAATGCACTATCAATTCATATGCATCTCGCGAACGAGCAATGCAGTGGCGTATGAAATATTGTACCGTTACCGAATCATTTACTTTAGTCAGTAAATAAGAGTTTTCTGCAAATCATTTCAGAGAAGACACAATGATCTGAGACTGCACAATTCCATTTTCAAGTTTGGACATCTGTATATTGCGGAGATTTGTGACTTGCCGATTTTAACCATACCGATTCAACCGCTAACTGTCCGTTAATTGCATACGCAGCTGTCTAGGGTTACCATTTTTCCTCGTCTTGTATACGTTTCATCCGGTCAAGTCAGCGTACACCTGACGTTCGCACTGTAGACAGAACTTTACTGGCTTCTTTGCCAGAAGATAACAAGGCATCTTTCCCTTAAAGCTCTTTTCTACGCAGTGATTGTCACGACAGCAAATGGGGACATGTCATACATTTTATGTTCTCGCTTTAAGAAGCGACAAGAAAAAACATTGCGAAATTCTCGCACTGGCTTACAAATAGTTTTGTTCCTTCAGTCCAGTCGCATTTCGGCGCCTGTCATTTACTGTTTACGGATGTTTCGGATTTTACCATACTAAAACATATGTTTGGCCCCTATGGCTGTCCTCCACCGCACCACCCACTATGAGAGTATTTAATATAACGCTAGCCATACAAAGCTACTATAGCCTTCCGCTCGGATACTATGGAGGCAAATTACAAAGCGTTAAGCCACGTCACGATGAAGCAAGAAAGACACTGATCAAAAAAGAAGACATGCCAGATAGGGAAAGAAAAAGCCGAGTGAAAGTTCAAAGAAAGCGATAGGAAAAGGCGACTGCCTATTTCCCCCGTATGTGTCAGTCCGGAAGAGCTGTCTGAGCAAACCCATGGCCAAAGTGCTTCGTTTTCTCTGTCGAGGAGCCTTCAAGGTCGTAGCGCTTTGCGTTGGTTAATCCACCGGGATCCCTCTCTCCGGGCATTGCAAAGCAGCGAATTGCGGCATGTGGGAGAGTACCTCGTGTGTGAGTCTTTGACGCCAACTTGAGTAAGTAGGCATGAGTGGGCAGCTGGCAATGCTCAGTAGACCATAAATACTTACGATAGCTTAGTGCAAACAAGGAAGGACGAAAGAAGGCAAGGAAACCTTTTTTTTCGTTCCAAGATGGAAGGGAACAAGGGTTCCCTAATTCCCTCCATCCTTTCTTTCTGCACTAAGCAATAAAAATATTTGTGGTCTACTAGCAGTATGAACCGACTAGCACCGCCACATGTGCTACTGGGAATGTGTCAATCTAAAATGACGAGAAAAATCCTTTCTGTTTATCTAACGTTGTGAAGAATTTTATCCACGTGACAAGGTTTCCTAAACCCACAGGAACGTCTGCGTAAGCAGGCATTTAACGTGCTCCGACACCACGTACCCGAGCACATCTCTGTTGGGCCCTCGTGCGTGTAGCCTTGCGTGACATAACTTTGTCTGGGCAAAAAGTGATTCTAGGGGTTGAGTCGATGCTGCGAGTTCGGACCTTCAAGCCAGAACTGCCTCCCTCCCTCCCCCCCCCCGTCGGGCGGAGGCAACATACCTCTTTCGCCACAGCTTCACATAGGCGGCGGCTCCAGATTCACCCATCTGGAGGAAACCAGTAGTCGCATTGTCCTATTCTGATGATGGTGATGATGGCCTCATACAATGACTCGTACCCACACTGGGGGATTGTTTTTGTTCCCTTGTGGAATGGCGACCAAGAATTCTTATATCTTCGTCTTTCTCACTCACTGTCAATCTGTCCTGTCTTCTAGTCAGTTCATTTAACTTCTTATTTTCCGGACGGCAACCGTTACCTTGTCAATTATATGTAGTTTCGGGAAAATATATATTAGGTTGTAACGTTGATGCATAGCCGGCGTTTCTAAGTGTTCATCCAGCGCAGTAGCGTCCCATTGTTGGTCTTGAGGATTGGGGGCTATCCTCGCCGTCGAATTTTCCGCGGCTTACTTTGCAAATGCTGTCCCTCCACCCCCTCCCACAAAAATCATCCTCTAATACAAGGGTGCACCAATACAATTTTCCTGTTATTTTTATATTACAGTGGAACGTCACCAGACCCAACCGCAACCTGGACGGCATGAAAGAAATGCTACAGAAGTTTATTCCAATGTGCTGCGAGTTTAAGAGACATATATTAAATCTACACAACCCAACTTTCTTCGGCAATACGCTGTTTAACAGAAACACCGAGACGACGCTTTCGCGTCATTCAGTGGTGTAACCATAGTTCTGTAGCTTGCCAACATGTGGCCCTTGAAGCTGTGAGGCTGTGTGAGTTCTTGGGGTCCTTGAGGCTGTATCAGTTCGGGCATTTCTTTAATAAATTCATTACTGTTGCGTTACAGAAATATGCCGCCAAATAATCACCTCAGTAAAACAGGATTTGAAAGCTCATATATCCACTTCCACAATCCTACATACTAGTGGGTCATTTCAACGCTCACAACACGTTGTGGGGAGACTCGCGATGCGAGGTGCGTGGTGGCCTCATAGAAAACCTCCTTGTAACTTCTAGAGTGTGTCTCTTCAGTCAGACCTAACCAATGTATTGTAATCTTCACCATAATTGATATTCATCAACAGAACTGTCGATTGGCTACGCTTCCTTTTTCTTTGACTTGGAACGACATGTAATCAAAAATCCATTTGGAATTGAGCTCTTCCCACTAATGTTAATATGAATAACACAACAAGACTCCCCTCCAATTGCCCCTCGCTGGAAATTGGCATTGCCTGATCGGAAACGTTTTAAGAAATCTACTTACTCAACACGGTATTTTAGAAGTAATTTTAGCATAAATCATGCCGTATCATACTTTATCGCCTTTATCATTGACGCAGCTGAGGTCACTCCTCAAGCAGGTGGCGGCTAATTCAAAACACGGCTTTCCTGGTGGAATACTAATCGCAGATGGCACGAAGGAGACCAAATAAACCCTGGTGTAAACTACGTGAAGGTCCCACTACTGAAATTCTTTTTCAATTTAAGCATGCTAAACCACAGGGAAGAAGGATGCGACGACAAGCAAGGAAGGCAAACTGGAAGAGGTTTCTTTCACGTATAAATTCCTACACTCAGTCTCCTACCATACGGAACGAGACAAGAATGCTAAAGGGACTATAAATACATTCTTTGGCTCTCTCTGCAATTGTTTGTTATAAAAAAATGTATGATGAATAAAAAAATGTTGAGTTGTTATTAACTGCCGCGTCCTGTTCACTCTCTTCGTTCTCTTCTTTGTGCCCTTTCACAAATTCAAGGCACACGGACAGCAGATACCTGTTGTCAAAGAACGCAAATTTCTAGGCATTGTACTTGATTCACGGCTAAGCTTCATTCGTAGTATCAAATACGTTAAATGTAAATGACTAAAAATGATAAAACTTCTTAAGTTTTTGTCGCACACAACGTAGGGTGGCCACCGAAAGTTCCTCTTCAACCTATACAAGAGCCTTACACGTACATCTTGAGAATACGGCGCCACCCTATATCAGTATGCTACACCGAGTTCCCTCAGGACGCTGGACCTTGTTCACGATTAGGCATACACCTTGTGACCGATGCCTTCCGAACATACCGAATACCGAGCCTCTCAGTTGAGTCTCATGAGTTGTCTCTATATCTAAGAGGAAATGTGCGAGGTTTACATATTAGACCAACAGTGGGGGAGCCCTTCTGACTTCGTGCTAGAAAGCTGATTGAAGAAATGCGTATGCCACTTATCGAACACCATTTATTGTGCCCTGCAAAGCTTCTACTACCTTGTCAAAACTGGTTCCCATGTAATAGACCGCTAATACCAATTGAATGTGAATTCAGCTGTGTGGCCGTGAACATGAAAATTAGGTCCGCAATGGTCCTGATGTTCTTTAAAAATACGTTTGCTACATCAAGTTTCATCATTATCATAACCAGTCTGGCTACGCACACTGAAGTGCAAAGCCTCTGTCATACTTCTCCAACAACCCCGGGCATATGCTAATGGTGGCCACATTGTCCCTGCAAACTTCTTAATCCCATCCCTCCGCCTAACTTTTTGCCGCCTCCTGCTACGCTTCCATTTTCTTGGAATCTACTCTGTAACCCTTAATGATCACCGGTTATCTTCCCTCCTCATTACATGCCCTGCCAATGTCCAATTCGTTTCTTGATTTAGACTAAGATGTCATTACCTCGCGTTTGCTCCCTCACCCAATCTGCTCTCTTCTTATCCCTTAACGTTACACCCATCATTATTCTTTTCTTCAAGTTTATAACGGGCCTAACATTCATGTTCTGCCGATTACTTTGGTGTTATGAAATTTTAGCAATCGTGGACAACTCCTCTGTAGTCGACTGCCTGTAATGCTAAATTTAATAATAGGACACTTAGACTGCAAGATTTGCTCGTGCTGCGACTACGTTCTTAAAATCAACACCCCTCTGTGGCCACACACAACCTATTTGATCAGGTTAGTCACGGGCCTAATGCTTTGAAAACTCCGCAGTTGGCTGTCTTTAATCGTAAATATCATCCTGGAGCCGTGATACAGCATGCTTATAAACAACATCTATCAGTGCAGGTGCAAAACAGACCTAAAAGCTTTCAGCCACTTCGAACTGTATTCTTACAGTAACGCCTTTATATATAAAAAAGATGTAATGCGCTTGATCTTCATGGCCCTTCGCCATCTCTTTCCCTAACTCTTCGCCATCCACCGCTTTTATAAAAATGGCGTGATCGTCTGCGGAACGGGGGATGTTGCGGTATACATCATGCCAGAACACCAATGATAACGTTGCTTGAATGAAGGTGCCGCTATTCTTTTTATCTCGTATTAGCTCAAAATCAAAAGCACAGATTTACAAAGCGTCAAAAATATGTCTAACGTGGAGTTTTGCTGCTTAGAGATAGTCTATTGTTAGCTGCAGTTTTTTAATTACATTGAATGGCACCCACGTCTCCCATATCCCAGTTGTCGTTGCTAAGCTCGCTTGCATTTTCTACTTCGATAACAGACACATTAATTTGCACAGAATTAATGCCTTAGTCTCTTCATTCATGGCAAGGCATTCAATGTGTGCTTTGTTAAATAGTGACCCACTCTACCTCCTTAGTAATATCATTACTGACCTCGCGAGTAAGCGCAATCGTTTAAGATATGACGAAGGTCCGTGGCGTATTCGTTGTGTGTGTGTGTTGAAAATAGCTTCGAAAATTTTCGGCTGTGCGCGCAGAAGTAGCATTCATGTTGTATTGTCTTAGGAAGCACGTGAAAACAACACAGAACACGGTGTGCTTGCACAGTAGCTTTATATTGTCATCAGACTGGTCCAGTGTTCCTTGACTAGTTGCACACGCACCACGTGCCTTGGTCGCAATATCCGCCGCTAGAGCCCAGTGACTTGCAGTAACTCTTGCAAGCGTCGGCCTTGCAGCCAGACGCGCGAGCTGCAGAAAAGCGAAAGGGCCTCAGTGACAATAGTGACCTTCCTTCGTGAACTGTCTCTCTAAACGGTAAAATCGTGTACTTCAACTGCAATCGTACCACGACAGGCACACGTGCTACTCTCATTCACTGCTTTTGATAAGCCCAATGAATGCATGTAAAAGGAAGACGATATGTTTCATCAACTGTATGTGGCGCTTCGTTGTCTTACGTGCCTCTTTCGCTTTGAAGGAGTGGTTGGTGCGGCTAATTCTGACTTTTAAAGCTTCTATCTATGCAGTAGACGGAAATGTAATTAATAAGAAACTTTACCTCGTTTGTTACAAGAAGGCTTATCTATCTATCTATCTATCTATCTATCTATCTATCTATCTATCTATCTATCTATATATCTATCTATCTATCTATCTCTCGCTCTCTCTATATGTATATATATATATATATATATATATATATAAATATATATATATATATATATATATATATATATATAAGAAAAATGTTTGCGCTTCACCAAACTCTCCTGCATAGACAAATCAGAGCTGCCTGTGACAACAGCTTTCTTTGCGGGTGATTGAAATTGTCAGGTTGTGGTTTAACGTTCTCGAGCACGTTTGGCACGCATCCAGCATCACTCTGGCAGCTGTCCCTCGCAGAATGTAAGTTTTACCGGTAGTTTTGTCCTTCCGTAGGTCGCTGCCGCTAATTTTCACCCGCCACCACAAGCTGAGCTAGGCGAAGAGGACCAATCGCAGACCCAGGCAATGCCCCTCTTCATCCGACAATTTACTTTCACTGCTACATACCGGAGCCACCGAAACATACTCCACTGGTGCGCCTTCCTTGCTTCTTGTGAAACAATTGATAAGAAAAAACCTGTCAAGGTAGGAAACTATGTTTGCTTGAAGAGCATGTCATGTGGTCCGATGTATCTACATATAATAAAAATTAAATTCTAGGGTTTCACATGCCAGAGCAACGCTATTATAGTTAGAGCGCCGTAGTGGAGGACTCTGGAATTCTCACCACTTGTGGTTCTGGAACGTGCCCACAATGCACGGGGCACGGGCGTTTTTGCACTTCGCCTTCATCGAAATGCGAGCGCAGTGGCACAATTTCCATGCCGCGGTCTCGTACTTAGCAGGGAAACACCACATCCGCTAAATCAAAGCGACATGTCGCCTATATACAGGGTATTTCACGTAACTTGAGCCAAGTATTTATAGAAGTGGTTAACTGCAACTGAATGAAACCAAGGACATTTGTTTGCGGTCATGTGGTGCATCTCAGGGTATTTTTGCATAGCGCCTACTTAAATAATTAACTAGAACAAATTAATAAATTTTTAATCATATTAGGGCCAAGTGGGTTTTCTTACGTTCTAAAGGGCATTAGAAAACTACCGATACCATTTTTTGGGCAACGTACGTACAGTCGACCAAGAAAGTTTACGAACCACGGTATCTCAGAAAATTCAAAATATACGAGCAGCCTTTAAAAGCAGCCAGTAAAATTGTGCATCACAATGTTGTTCGCATATGCCACAAAAGGCTAAAAGTGGGAATAACAGGCTGTGTTTTGAGACTGAGGAGACATTCAGCTTTGGGTCAGATCTCTTGGTCCGTGAACTTTTTTGTTCGACTGTACATGCTGCACGAACATATTTTCCGGCGTTTAGAGAGCCCAAAATATGAAATAAGTCTTACGTGACGGCGCACACGCGCTACCGTATTGCAACCCTCCCGACCACGCTTCGTGAGAAACAACCGCGCTCGCGGACCGTGGCGAAGTCAGCGGTTGCGGCTCTAGGCGTGGTCTTACGAGTGCGTCATCATCTTTGACGGTGGCCCGCGGAAAGGAAGCACCGTCGTCCTTCAGAAGCGATAAGCTAGACGCACTGTTGAGCCCGCTGCAATACCATAGCACACGAGCGCAGTCACATGGTTTTGTTAATAACATCGCGGGTTTTCTTTAAACGCCGGAGAAAATCACCGCGAAGCATGTACAGTCGCGATCAATTTGAAGGTGATCGCTCGAACGGCGACCAAAACTAGGAGCAGCGCCACGTTACGTCATCAACGTCGGTCGAGAGGGAAACATCAGATAGCTCCCCTCTCACTCTTTCGGTGTTCCCGGAAAAGGTGTCACTCCCGTCAGCGTTCAAGCCATAGCCTGCGAATTCATTTCGACTGCGTTATGAGCTTTTGCACAGAGGCGTCATTGTTAGGCCAAGATATGCATGAGGAAGCGACGCACACAGATCTTTGTCATGAAAGGGAAACAAACACAAAAATGTGGCGAGTTGGTCTTGGGGGTGATGGTTGCAGCCTGGAAGAGCGTAATAGGGGAAGAAGGCAGTGCAATTTTTATCTTCGCAGTTCCGAAATCGGCCGCTATGCTGCTTGGAAGGCCCGCCAGTCGATGCTCGCGCGATAACCTTCCAGTGATCGCGACTGTACGTTGCCACAAAAAATTGGATCGGCCATCTTGAAATGCCCTCAAAAACGTAACGTAACGCACTTGGTCCAAAAGCAAATATAAAAAATTTTCCAGTATTGACCTTACTAAGTAACTAATTAAGCGGAATACATAAGTTATTCTATAGAGCGCCAAATGACGGCAGACCATATGCCTTTGGTCTCATACAGCCGCGGATAAACAGTTCTTTAAAACCCGGGGTTCATGTAGCACGAAACACCCGGTATATATACCGGGTGTTTCAGCGAGCGCTTTCAAAATTTTTTCAACTTTGTCGAAGGAGAGGACGTTATTGTACAAAAATATAAATGCATAACCGACTAAATAAAAATCAACATTTGGGTTTTTAAAAACAATATGGGCCATATTGCCATATGTCCAATATGACCACATTGCAATTTAAATATTCTAGCGCCGTGTCGTTAGTTCTCATGCAGGGTCCACATGGAATGAATTCTCAGTATGACACCAGTTTCTAGATCTTAATTACCGAACTTTGCCGAGAAATACATTGCCGTTCTAGTTACTTTCTTATCGAAGCATCATTTTATGCGTTTAAGCAAAAAAAAGTAGTTGGAACGCCAATGCATTCCTTTTTCACTGTTTGGGAAATTATTATTCTGAAACCGGTGTTATCCTGAGAATTCGTTCCAAGTGGATCCGCTTTTCGAACTCCATGGCTAGAAGTTATAAAGTGCAATATGGAGCACAAGGTAATTAGTTAAAGCATAGTGAACTTATTAAAAACATAATTAGCGAATGTATTAGCTGATGGTGCACTTAAATTTTTGTGCAAATAATGTCCGCGTCTTCGAGCACACCAGCTTATGAACTTAAGTGGTTCTCTCTGCGACAGGCAACCTTTAACACTGTTGAAAGTTCAAATTGAAACAAACACACACACACACACACATATATATATATATATATATATATATATATATATATATATATATATATATATATATATATATATATATATACAGAGACAGAGAGAGAGAGAGAGGGAGATATGCAAAATCAAACTCTGGCAGAAATATTTCAGTTGTTTAATCTTGGCCACCGACGAACTCAACGCTTCCTGATACAGTCGTATCTGAGCTTCCTAAGAATATATTGGTAATAAATACCTTACAACACAAACATATACCTAAATATCATACGTACCTTCTTCACTGCGTTCCTCGGATCTTTCTCCTGTTGCAGTGATCATGACCACGAACGCTGCATGCAGAAGGGCAAAAAAGATATCAACAGAAAATCCTAGAGAACATCGACGTCCTTTTTTTATGGATCTGTTGACTCCACCGTTCAGTAAGGCGGAGTCAACGGTGGAGTCAACGGTGGAGTCAACGGTGGAGTTCAGTACGGTGGAGTCAATTGAATGCGAATCAATCGATTCGCATTCAATAAGACAGACGACAGAGTATCAATTCGCTTCAATTCTCCTGAAACCTCAGCAGTATGCTTGCACGTAAAATATGTGCCAGAAATTGTTTCTCGGCCGCATCACCGTTTGTCCACTGCTCTGTGTTTAGGAGTGCAATTCGCCTCCAGTGCGCCATGGGATATCTTTTTTGTTATATTGAATGCGTTGCTAATTGGCATAGTCTGTTTACCTGCTATTACTGCAACCAGGAAGATGGCAGAGGTGAACCTCATCTTAGCGAGAAGTCTGGCTGTGTCCTGCGAGCAAGAACAAAATTGACATTTTCCGTGGCTTAGAACACACAGCGTATGGCAGCACAGAATTTCAAGTGCACTAAACAATCTGCATGTTTATGCATTTCAAAATATATATATATAAATTACACGTGAGCAAGTTCTTTTTCTGGTTGAACTATAAGAATTCTTACACTTCGAGAACAAAAAACAACTTAAAGACTTATAAAACAGTCTTGTCTAATGCTCATGCATGCAGCAGGACTTTCTTTAACTTTTACCTAAAGCTCACGAATGGACTTACTTTGACAATCATAATCGCGAAAGCTCTGCTTTAATTTGAAAATTGAAACTTTGTACATGAAATTTCCCGAATATATGTGTTTATGCTATAATAACATTCCGCACTGATGCAACTGATGATTCCGCACTGATGTCGCAGAGGGCACATAAAAAAGGAGAAGAGCACTACTTGTTCAAAGACAAGGCCATAGTGCACCTAGTGACAGGGCCAATGCAGACGAGAATATATTTACTACCCGTAGTGATATAAAAAAATCTCACCTAAAAAGATAAGATTCAGTGATCAGACGAAGTCTTGAACTGCTCTGCAACTGCAAGACTGACAGAGGCAACACACTGAGCCTCTTTAAATATCTCCGAGCCCGGAATTTCACGTGCACGGGGCGACGTTTAGCGTAGCTGGTTAACGGATGCGCTATGTACGTTTTGCTATTTCTCGGTCGGGGTTATCCACGTGCTTCAGGTCATATTAAATTGTAAAGCAATGAAGCCTTTGAGGACAATGTACTCAGGCGGCGGAAACCGGATACATTATTCTTTGTGATGGCAACGCATATTTACATTCACCACATGCTTAAACGACGTTTTAGGTTTTGTTAAATATCTCATTTTGAAAAATGACTTGGCCTACGCTACCATAAACTGGATCAGGGATGACTTTATAACAAATTTCAGAGTAGGGTGGCTGAAGCTTTTTCAAAATACTGTCTTATGTTGATAACGAACACAGCCAAAAATCGCACTAAACCACTGGTCATATGCACACATCAATCGCTGTCATATTGTTCGTTCAGAAATGTTTGTTTACAACTACAACTCATACACCTCTTTTATTACTGCTATGTTCCCCGCAGATTGTCTTTGAAATGTGCATAACACTTATGGATCATCCGGCTCACCACCATTGTTGGGTCACAAGGCGGCAAAGGGACGCAAGAACAAACAAGTAGATTAAGAAGGAAAGAAAAGAATGTTTATGCAGGAGTTACGTGGAACTTAGGGCCACTCAAGATGGTCTAAGTAAATCCGACACAGCGTTTGCTAAATGTTGTTGCTGAACGGATCCACTCAGTGTCCTCCCAATCAACATTCTGTTATGCAAACGGAAGACGCCGCTTGGTACATTTATCTACTGGTCTTTGCTCCACTCCTTCCTAACTTCTTCTTGCGTCTCGCGCAAGCATAGCACCAGCACTCTACGCACATAGAAGAATACGAGCTGGCGAAACAGTACCATAGGAACCGGTAAGCTTGCATAATTAGAGCAGTCTGCAGGGATTGCAACGAAAAACTCTGCAAGAGAAAGGTTTTCTAACTTACTTTGGCTTGTTGTGGTAAAACAGTGCAGGGTCAGCAAGGCATGTACGAAGACCAGATGTAAAAAATTGCGCAAATACCACACCGTACGGAAATCGGCGGTATAGTACGTAAATGAAAACATTGTTCAGCGTTCCGCAAAGCATTACGGCATTCACAGATGCGGTGCCATATATATATATATATATATATATATATATATATATATATATATATGTGTGTGTGTGTGTGTGTGTGTGTGTGTGTGTGTGTGTGTGTGTGTGTGTGTGTGTGTGTGTGTGTGTGTGTGTGTGTACATGTCTGTATGTGAGCGTGCGTGAAAACTTTTAATCACCGAACCCTGCAGTGAAACAGGTTGCAGAACAGAATCACGTGCGAGGAACAATAGAAGTTTACTGACGTTTAGGAAGGGCAACGACCTTCACTCCGACCACTGGTATCATGAGGGCAACAGTTCTAAGCACACGCAATTCAATGCAAGTGGTTCTGGAATTCGCAATGGTTGGCAGAAACGTGCCTTTCAGCCCATCAATCAGAGTCGGTTGTTCAGTCACAGAGCCCATTTGTTCAGGGGTGGTATGCAGTAGCGCCTTTCCCATTTTCAGAAAGGTCTTATGCTTCTGGAAATACATATGTGGCAAAAGCTTCGCTACCGATAAAAACTTTAAGTTAAGATTAAAGTTGAGGAATGCGTACGATTTATTCTACTTAAGTGTCTTTAAACGGAGCAGAAATAGCTTCATTTGCATGGCTTACCATACTTCATTAGCCGATACGACAACGTTGCTCCTCTCAACAACTTCTGCTCGCGTGTAGTTGCTGAGCGCCGATTCCTGGCACCTGAAGGCGGCGGGCCTTCTCCTGGCGCAATGTGGTCGCGGCTACGACGCAACGACAATGTAGCGTTCCTTTGCGTGACGTTGCATTTAGAGAAGTGCTGTCGTGTTACTCGCCCCGCGAGATTCGACACCTTTCCTACATCTCTGAAGTTTACAACAACGTTCCGCCACATCAAGGGCACCGACAACGTTCCAGCTGACGTTCTCAGTCGTCTCAATGTCGTTTCCACGTTGACATCGGAACCTTTAATCATCGAGGCCGACTTACTCGCCAGTCAACAGCGTGACGACACTGAACTTCGTACACTCCGCAATTCGTCAACGTCCCTGAAATTAGAAGACGTCGTTGTGACCCCAGATGGTAGGTCCGTCGTCTGCGACGCTTCTACGGACAAACCTAGACCATACATTCCGGCATCCCTCGGAAGACATCTATTCGAAACCGTGCACAACCTGTCGCACCCTGGCATACGCGCGAAACAGAAACTTCTTTCCAGTCGTTTCGTTTGGCCTCGGCTAAACGCGCAAGTTTGCGATTGGGTTCGCTGCTGTTTGTCGCGTCAACGTTCGAAGACCCAGCGTCACCCCATTCCGCCTGCCAAGTGTTTTTTTCCACCAGATGCTCTTCTTGACACCGTACAGTTGGACCTTGTTGGCCCTCTCCCACCTTCGAAAGGTCACTGCTACATACTGACATTCATCCACCGTTATACACGGTGGCCAGAAGTTACACCTATATCTGACATTTCAGCGCCCACTGTTGCAGCAGCTTTCGTGTCTACGTGGATTGCAAGGTTCGGCTGCCCATCCACAACAATCAGGGATCGCGGTCGACAGTTTCACTCAGCACTCTTCAACGAGCTACTCAAACTACTGGGAACGACACGTTTTTGCACAACTGCTTACCACCCGCAATCCAATGGACTAGTTGAACGTTTTCACCGGCATCTCAAGGCCTCCCTTATGGCGCATAAATTGCCGGAGAAGTGGGTCCTGCATTTGCCCCTCGTCTTACTTGGCATCAGAGCCGCACTCAAGAGCAACTTAGGTTGCTCCTGTGCCGAGCTAGTTTACGGCACTCACCTACGCCTTCCGTGCGGTTTCTTTGTCATCACCCCCGAAACGCCTATGCCACCACCTGCCGAATCCGTTGCCGAACTGCAAGCCTTCTTCAGCCAGATGCGCCCCGTACCTACATGTTCACAAGAAGCAAGGTCCCCGTACGTTTCTCCCGCACTCACTTCTGCTACCCACGTTTTCGTACGTAACTGTGCTGTGCGGAAGCCTTTGCGGCCACACTACTCCGGGCCATATTGTGTTCTAGAGCGTCGTCCGACGACTTTTGTTGTGAACGTCAACGGCCGATCAGACAAGATTGCCCTGGAACGTCTCAAGCCTGCCTACATCGAAGCAGCCGCGCCATCAGCTCCACCAATGTGCGACGCCACCCTGCTGCATCCTACGCCGCCGCCTGCGCACGTGACACCCCAGACCAACGCCCAGACACGCCGCGTCACATGGACTTTCCATCGTTCATCGAACTTTCCTCCTCTCTAGGGGGGGCGGAGCCCTCTGTAGCGGTAGCAGCATCGGCGTCGCACGATAGATGACGTAGACACTCACGTCTACACGAGGCTCGAGCGGCTGGCACGCTCCGGCGCAGGCTAGCGTTCCGAAAGAGATTAATTTTAAAAGAATGCTACGCTAAGAGATCGAGTGTCGGTTCTTCCTCTCCTGATACAGCCCGAGACCTTACCGGTCTACGTGGTCGCTCGTCGCCACAGTAGCATTTCAGGTAGGCTTATAGCGCGGTAAAAAGACAAGGACGAACGTGAGACGTGACACACACAGGCACGTTCGTCCTTGTCTTTTTAACGTGCTATAAGCCTCACGATGTCTTACCAACAAGCCCAAATCACTGCTTTACAGCATTTCAGGTTTTCTGGTACACTGAGAAATTGAAGTTTTTCTGATGTGAAGGGGTATCTAAGAGTAATTGTGGCTCTACCTCGTTTTACTGACGCACTGTGAGAACGTTTGCGGTCTGCAGGAACCTATATGATTTTAGGCATATCTAATGGCGCCTATTATTCTCGTGAAACGAGCTTCACCGAACGAAAAAGTACACTTTAACTATCATCACTTGGTTCCCGCCGGATCATGTCTTGTCTCTGCTTGCTTCACACCTTTTATTACCATCCACACTCCAGCCATTTCCTGTTAAATACAGCCCTACGTACATCCTTCCGCTTAAGGCAAAGCCGTCCCATAGCAAACATTATCACCGAATCATCTGCCTTGAACACTTCATTCTTCCCTGACCCAATAACATATTAGAACCGTCTCCCAGAAGATACCGTCTCATGCACTGACCGTAAATCATTCCCCGAAATGTTAAATTACCGCATTGCTTATTTACCGATCCCACCCACTGTTACTCGAACACGATGTTCCCCTTTTTTCACAATTGTTTCTGGCTTGTTATTTTTATTGTTGTTTCTTTACTGCTACGTACATTTGTTCTAACATTGTCGCAAGGATTATAGTCCTCCCTTTTGGATTGCCTCGTGGCCTTTAAGGCGAACATAAATTAAATGAAATGAAAATGCCGTTTCATACGTGAAACTTAGCTATTCAGGCATACTTTCCCGTCTGTATTCATGTAGACATGCATGGTTCTAGATTGCCTTTGATTGCGTCCCAATGTGGCAACAATAAACACACACTGTTTTTAAACAATATTTTCCTGTATATATCTTTCAGTAAATTCCGAATAGCTGAGACTGCGACCAGAATGCCGTTGACACAGTGAAGCGTAGTGCCACTTGATACGTCACATAGAAGGAAGTTCAGTGTCAATAGAGCGAACTGAAAATACTCTTTCATCACTTCTTTTTAGAAAATGTTGTATATGTTCGCATGGTTCTCTTTCGTTATACTGATAACAAACCTCATATGGCTGTGTCCTCATTTCGTCATACTAAATCAATCTGCTGTGTCAGACACACCTCAAACGCATTAATGGATTTCCCGTTTTTAACTGGCGGTTCCGTCCCTTCAATGTCCAGGCTTTAGATCTCACTCATATGAATTGCTTTGTATCCCGCACTGTCGGCAAGTGGCGGTGTCGGCGCGTGTTTTCTGGAGCCCGGAACAAACTGTAGTATCGCGGAATTTGACTACGTTGTCTGATTCAGCAAGCATTTGTTCTTAACAATTCCGCTGTGTTCACTTCAAAAGTCGTTTACTATTGTGGTTAATAACCACATAACTATTGCGCACTTTTATGTACGTATGTTCTTGCTTCACACGTTAGGGATGTTGGAAGTTGTATTTTCGTCTCCACTGACTCACTTGAGAATGTTAGTTGAAGGTGCCTCCAAGTAACATCTTGCTTTTCTGCAGTATTTGACAGCGGATGCCCAGACGCCGACGGCTGCACCAAAAGCTGACGATCACAGGGTTTGAACCTAGGCATATGCCTTAAACCTCTACTGGACCTCTGTCTGTGCCTTTGACAATAGTCTCGGTACACAACGGCTCTATAAATGTATCCTGTTTATATCAAAATAAAGAGTTCATTTCATCTGA
Source organism: Dermacentor variabilis (assembly GCF_050947875.1). Classification (NCBI taxonomy): domain Eukaryota; kingdom Metazoa; phylum Arthropoda; class Arachnida; order Ixodida; family Ixodidae; genus Dermacentor; species Dermacentor variabilis. The sequence continues at coordinate 84,928,743 of NC_134578.1, forward strand.
TTCTAATTGACGTGTGCTCTACACTTTAAGGCAATCTGCATTGCTGCACGCAACTTTGCGATAGTGCAACTGCTCCACAATTATTAAGCTCTTATGTTGCACGGAGTGAAACATTAGCTATCAATAACCGCACGTAACCCACATGAATGCCAGACTGCACAAACAACTGTTGCATTTCTAATTCTGCATAACAATTTTCATCCGGCACGTGTGTTATTCACTGTGATAGTAATGTACTAATTTTGGATTGATCGTTTCAACGGCATATTGTATAACTGTGTTGTATGTGCCGCTGTGTCTAGGATAATCACGCCTTTGTCCTCTCTAGGACAAGCTGCAGCTTATTAAGTGAGCGTAAACCAGACGGTCAGACAAGTGAACCGCTTCCTTTTGCCGTAAACTAATTGCAACCATAACGTGCACCGCAATATTGGAAGTGACCGTTAAGGTGCGATGCGCTTCTAAAATCGTGATTTTCGCTGTATATTGCGCAGATTCCCCGAGCTGTGAAAGTATTTTATTCGAATTATTTTGCAGGTACCTGGCTATCCGGTGTTGTAACTGATGCGGACAACAATAATAGGTGAACCGATCCCAGTTGAAGAATACGTGAGACCGGTTTGATGTGTTCTGATGTTTTCTAGTGTAAACACCCGCAGGCTCTGCTGTTACATGGGGTGCACGACAAAGTGGACTGGTGTGTTGTGGTGTACAAAGGAGAGTGGCTTGGTGTTTTCTGGTGTGCACACCAGAGGAGCTTGGTGTCTTCTGTTGTGCACACGACAGTGACTGCGTATGTTTTGTTAGGCATATCAGGGTGGTGTAGTGTCATGTGGTGTGCACATCAGTATGGCTTATGCTACGGCATCTACATACCAGCGTTGTCTGGTGTTCACACAACATTATAGTCTAGAGTTACTTGGAGTGCACAGAACTGTAGGCTGAGGCTGTCTCGCGTACATGTTAGTATGCTGTGATGCATATTAGTTTTGGTGCTCCTGCCTCGGTTTATACTGTTCTTCTGGTTCGTGTAGGATTAAGGCTTCTGAATGCTAAATTGCCTACTTTCAAATTAGCACAGCCATCACATTAAAATTTATTACCTTTATTTATTTCTGCATACAGTAGTCCTGAACGGCCATTGCAGAGTGCGGAGTACAGAATACAAATTTAACAAAGAATCAAGAAGCGAAAACAAAAATAACAAAAGATGTAATGCAAGATGGGTGGTTAACATATACAAGATCGAAGAATTCAACTTAGTGACAATGAACGAACATGACCGTGTAAAGCTTTCCACAATTCTACAGTATGGACAAAAACACCATTCATCTTTCTCGGTGTGGTGGTCAGGAGGCACATTGAGTCAGGATTTTGTAAAGTGGATGTACGTCCACCCGTTCTGATGAAGCTGCTGGCTGAAATAAGTTGTGCCGAGGTAATCGTGGCACAGACAACTTCAGTGATTCAGTGCGGCAAAAATTCAGGAGCAAAAATAAGATAGCGAGGGAGGTTGCCGAAGCATTCTTTATTCATAACTCCGGTAATATGTGTGTCGCGAGGCCAACGGTGAGTCTGCACAAAAACACCATTCATCTTTCTCGGTGTGGTGGTCAGGAGGAACATTGAGTCAGGATTGTGTAAAGTGGATGTACGTCCACCCGTTCTGATGAAGCTGCTGGCTGAAATAAGTTGTGCCGAGGTAATCGTGGCACAGACAACTTCAGTGATTCAGTGCGGCAAAAATTCAGGAGCAATAATAAGATAGCGAGGGAGGTTGCCGAAGCATTCTTTATTCATAACTCCGGTAATATGTGTGTCGCGAGGCCAACGGTGAGTCTGCACAAACACAGAAATTGATTTTTTAACCACTAAGCTTTATTTTGTTACACGTATTTGCGCCAGAGCATATAATTTGCGTGTTTCTTGCAAAAAACTATTGCTGCTAGTGCGCAATAGATCGTGTTTTTATATCTCATCCCTGTTCGGTCGCGCCATTCTTCCTTGAGTGACGACAGGTATTTCTGTATTCGTTTTCCTTTACTGGGCTTTGTGTCGAAGCATCGTAGAGCAGTAAGCTAAATTATTATCAAATGTCGTAGAAGATCTTGCTAAACACGGTTCTCTAATTGCTCGTATAAGCATGTATTCCTGCTTACTTTTGTAGAAGAGAGAATATATCAAACCTAAAGCGTACTGGAAATATGTCGTGCTCATAAATGTCGATGGCTTTTACATATATATATATGTATAACTGGTATCCTTGTTTGGGGTATATGATCCTCCAAGCCTTCGCCGCTTTAGGATTTCAATCAACTTTACGGGCATTGCTCAGCCTACAGCAAATGCAATCAGCCGCACACAGTATGACTGGTAAACAGGTACGTCAAATTTCTCACTACGTGCATCTCAACTCCCGGCAAACAGAGAGCTTTAAAACAGACTCGTTGTCGTCTTTGTCAGCCTTGATCTGTTGCACGACTAACTACATCGTGTAAGACTCGCATTTCGTTTCCCGAGGTAGGTATTTCCTATCTCTGGGGGCACTCGACACCTTGTATCCTGTATAGGTTGCATTACTTGTTACTGCTACTTGTTGCTAGTTCTTTCCACTAGTAGTGTGTTATCTTATGCCGTATTTGTTATATGTTGATCTTTCATTGCGTGAGCACCACATGCTCATATAGCATGAACACCAAATTGTGACATTTTTTTTTAAATCAGAAGGTACAAACAAAAATATTGCTTTCGTGATTATGACGCATAACAAGAGTTCTTTGATGGGCTTGAGTCGATGTGTACAATACATTCGTGTTCGAAAACTCCACAAGAGACACACTTGGAAATCCGTCATTGCGCTTTTTGTTCTAGAAGTAGCACCATTGCCAGAATAAGCGATTGCATTGTTGTTATAGCGTTCCAAAAAGGTTCAAACAGCAGCGCACACTTAGCGAGAAGGAACTTAATTATCACCTTCCACTATATGTGCAAGCAGTTCACATCACACTGACAACTAATGCGGTGACGGTTTGCGCCAGCATAGTATACAAATGCCGTAACTAGTTTTCCCTCCTGTAACCATTGCGCAGTGGAAGGCCACTCTTCCACGCATGAACAGCATCACTTAGCTGTAGTGTCCCATTTACACAATGCCACTTATTAAGTATAGTTACAGCGGGGACCTAAAGGAGCGCTGCTATTGAAAAGCACACGTTTTTTTTTAAATGAAGGCTAATTAAAGAATAAACAGGTCTACAAATGTTTACATTTTTTAAAATGCTGAGGTCACTGATTGCATATAGAAGATGGACTTTCTGTTTTGGGATTATGGAAGCTGTGTTTCGTAACTCACAAGTGATGCACAACTCTCTTTGTCTACGCAGGCAGCAAAGTCAGACCCATTAATAACATGAGGTTCGGCTCTGCGATCTTGCTCTTTACAGTACTTGCAGGTAAGTGTGTCGTGCCAAATGGGACTGCAAAAATAATAATAATATTTGGGGTTTTACGTGCCAAAACCCCTTTCTGATTATGAGGCACGCCGTAGTTTAGGACTCCGGAAATTTTGACCACCTGGGGTTCTTTAACGTGCACGTAAATCTAAGCCCACGGGTGTTTTCGCATTTCGCCCCCATCGAAATGCGGCCGCCGTGGCCGAGATTCAATCCCGCGACCTCGTGCTCAGCAACCCAACACCATAGCCACTGAGCAACCAAGGCGGGCGGGACAGCATTGCTTGATACTAATAACAAAATCATTTTCACCATAAAAGTCAATTGAACTCGTAAAGATGGAAAAGTAGACAAACAAAGGTGCTAGAGAGGAGCAAACTCAGGCCCGAATGGCAGGTTCAATGATTTTAACGGTGAGATTACGCAATATACCCTCATCAATGCTCTCTCATGTTACCATGTCAGAAGCCATGTGATTCGCTAGTGACTCCTACTTTAGCATTTGATGAAGCTACAAATAGCTTGCACGTTAGCACACGGTTTCAGCTACTCAATATGGCGGTTCACCACTTCGGTGCCCAGGATGACATCAGTACAAGCTATTTAGCTCTGCTTGCAAAATATTCGTTCTTTCGGAGATTTGTCGTTCCGATCTGGTGCTCCCTCCTTTGCGCAGCTTTCCTAGCCATGATCACTGCAGCAGACAGAAGTGATGAAATGCGTAGTGGCGATGGTAACTACAAAAAGGGACGCATGTACGTGTCTCTTTTAACATATTTGATAAGAAATAAAGTATTACGATCAAATAGGCCGACTTTATTATCAAAGGATGAATTAGTTATTAGTTAAAGATATGCGCCAGAAAAGTTTCTCTCTGAGCTTCCTTTTGCAACCTTTTGTTCTGTGCTGTTCCCTGATTCTACCGTTGGTTTATATATACACCGCTGCACCATATATATTTTTATTTATTTATTTATTTACAGCATACTGCAGGCCGTGTGGCCCAAGCAGGAGGGGCATGGTAACAAATAAAAGTACATGTATAAAAGGCAGAATTGCAAAAATATGAAATTCAAGAAATGAAACAATATAACACGAAACAGCAATGTTAGTTAAGAAATACTAATAATATGAGTTTGAATTGATTCAGGTGAGTTCAGATGATGGAAAGGGATGAGGTTCCATTCTTCTAAGGTTCGAGGAAAGAATGAAAACTTAAAGAGGTTTGTCCTGGCAACGTAAGGGGAGAGAGCGAGGGGGTGGGAATGACGGGTTTTCCTGGATGCGGAAAGTGTTATGTATGAACTAGGATCTAAAGAAAATTTACGGTTTATCAAGGAGTAGAGGAACTGCAGGCGCATTATTTTTCTCCTCGTTTGAAGGGTGTGAAAGCCATTTGTCCGCAGTAATTCAGAAACAGACTCTTCGCGGCCGTATTTGGAAAAAATAAAACGTATGGCTCTTCTCTATATATATATATATATATATATATATATATATATATATATATATATATATATATATATATATATATATATATATATATATATATATATATATATAGAGAGAGAGAGAGAGAGAGAGAGAGAGACGGAGAGAGAGGGAGAGAGAGAGAGTGTGTGCAGCGGTGGCGCAGAAGTAGAACACCCGCGTGACGTCACACCAGCGAGCGCCCTCTCTCGGTAGCGCCGCAGCGGTGGCGCGCAAGGCTTCGACTCCACCATCGATGCCGCGAGCTGGGGCCCCGTCTCCCGTCTCTCCGTCTGGCGTGACGTCACACGGCCACGTAACGCGCAGCTGTGTAAGGAGGCGCCACGACCACGGATGGGCCGAAAGTGCGAGCAGTAATGCTTTCGCAATAAAAGCGGGCTCGTCCTGTGCTACCGGGGCTTAGCGGAGAGACGAGAACTTGGAGTCGGATTCCTGAATTATAAGAATATAGCTGGTAACATACAGAAATTCTATAGCATTAACGAGAAGGTGGCAGGTCTTGTTGTGAAACTTATAAGAGCTTCTATGAAGACGTGGAATCGGCGATGGGTAAAGTCAAAACAATATACAGTATACTGATGGGCGACTTCAATGCCAAGGTAGGCAAGAAGCAGGCTTGACACAAGGCAGTGGTGGAATATGGCATAGGCACTAGGAATAGCAGGGGAGAGTTATTAGTGGAGTTTGCGGAACAGAATAATATGCGGATATGGAATACGTTCTTCCGCAAGCGGGATATCCGAAAGTGGACGTGGAGGAGCCCGAGCAGCGAGACTAGAAATGAAATAGACTTTATACTCTGCGCTAACCCTGGCCTCATACAAGATGTGGACGTCCTCAGCAAGGTGCGTTGCAGTTAACATAGCATGGTAAGAACACGAATTAGGCTAGACCTGAGGAGGGAACGGAAGAAACTGGTACATAAGAATCCGATCAATGAGTTAGCGGTAAGAGGGAAACTAGAGGAATTCCAGATCAAGCTACAGAACAGGTATTCGGCTTTAACTCAGAAAGAGGACTTTAGTGTTGAAGCAATGAACGACAATCTTGTGGGCATCATTAAGGAGTGTCCAATAGAAGTCGGTGGTAACTCCGTTAGACAGGATAGCAGTAAGCTATCGCAGGAGACAAAAGATCTGATCAAGAAACGCCAATGTATGAAAGCCTCTAACCCTACAGCTAGAATAGACATGGCAGAACTTTCGAAGTTAATCAGCAAACGTAAGACAGCTGACGTAAGGAAGTATAATATGGATTGAATTGAACATGCTCGCAGGAACGGAGGAAGCCTAAAAGCAGTGAAGAAGAAACTAGGAATTGGCAAGAATCAGATGTACGCGTTAAGAGATAAAGCCGGCAATATCATTACTAATATGAATGAGATAGTTCAAGTGGATGAGGAGTTCGATACAGATTTATACACTACTGGCGGCTCCCACGACAATAGTTGAAGTGAGAATAGTCTAGAGGAATTCGAAATCCCTAAGGTAACGCCGGAAGAAGTAAGGAAAGCCTTTCGAGCTATGCAAAGGGGGAAGGCAGCTGGGGAGGATCAGCTAACAGCAGATTTGTTGAAGGATGGTGGGCAGATTGTTCTAAAGGAACTGTCCACCCTGTATACGCAATGCCTCATGACTTCGAGCGTACAGGAATCTTGGACAAACGCTAGCATAATCCTAATCTATAAGAAAGGGGACACCAAAGACTTGAAAAATTATAGACCGATCAGCATACTGTCCGTTGCCTACAAAGTATTTTCTAAGGTAATTGCAAATAGAATCAGGAACACCTTAGACTTCCGTCAACCAAAGGACAAGGCAGGATTCCGTAAAGGCTACTCAACAATAGAACATACTCACACTATCAATCAGATGATAGAAAAATGTGCGCAATATAACCAACCTTTATATATAGCTTTCATTGATTACGAGGAAGCGCTTCATTCAGTCGAAACCTCAGCAATCATGGAGGCATTGCAGAATCAGGGTGTAGACGAGCCGTATGTAAATATACAGAAAGATATATATAGCGGCTCCAACGCCACCGTAGTCCTCCATAAAGAAAGCAACAAAATTTCAATAAAAAAAGGCGTCAGTCAGGGAGATACGATCTCTCCAATGCAATTCACAGTGTGTTTACAGGAGGTATTCAGATACCTAGATTGGGAAGAATTGGGGATAAGAGTTAATGGCGAATACCTTAGTAACTTGCGATTCGCTAATGATATTGCCTTGCTTACATACGAGCTGTCACACAGGGGACCAACTGCAATGCATGCTCACTGACCTGGAGAGGCAAAGCCGAAGGGTGGGTCTAAAAATTAATCTGCAGAAAACTAAAGTCATGTTCACCAGTCTCGGAAGAGAGCAGCAGTTTATGATAGGTAGTGAGGCACTGGAAGTGGTAAGGGAATACATCTACTTAGGACAGGTAGTGACAGCGGATACGGATCATGAGACTGAAAGAATCAGAAGAATAAGAATGGGCTGGGGTGCGTTTAGCAAGCATTCTCAGATCATGAACAGCAGGTTGCCATTAACCCTCAAGAGAAAAGTTTATAACAACTGTGTCTTACCACTACTCACGTACGGGGTAGAAACCTGGAGGCTTACGAAAAGGGTTCTACTTAAATTGAGGACGACGCAACGAGCTCTGCAAAGAAGAATGGTAGGTGTAACGTTAAGGGATCTGTTATATATATATATATATATATATATATATATATATATATATATATATATATATATATATATATATATGCACTATTACCATAACCAATTTCTCCCGCGTTTGGTGCCCCTCAGCATTCTCAGATCATGAACAGCAGGTTGCCATTAACCCTCAAGAGAAAAGTTTATAACAACTGTGTCTTACCACTACTCACGTACGGGGTAGAAACCTGGAGGCTTACGAAAAGGGTTCTACTTAAATTGAGGACGACGCAACGAGCTCTGCAAAGAAGAATGGTAGGTGTAACGTTAAGGGATCTGTTATATATATATATATATATATATATATATATGCACTATTACTATAACCAATTTCTCCCGCGTTTGGTGCCCCTTGGTATCAGGGATTACTGCATCTAATGGGTTCGATAGGTTCGCACCACGAAAAAAGGGAACGGACTCTATTCTTGATGGATCATTAAGGGGATGTCATTTTGAGCGAACAAGCATTAGATAAGTTTGCGATGGTAACCCCTGCCGTAGTGACAGGCGTCACCTGAAATATTGTTCCAGTAATAACTTTTAAGCCAGTTTTTATGTTTCCGTCTTGCTTTTATTGTTGTCATGTCAAATATATTTCGTGAATTCACGCAGGCCCTTGCTGCAGAACCCATAAACTGGGACAGTCACGGCGAAACGAATGAAAACACACATCACATATGGCTTTATAGTTCCCGCATTCATGTTTTTTAAAGCGGGCTTGAAAAACACGCGCACAGGAGAAAGCAAATAGACTGTACGAGCACTAGCCAGCGCTCTTGCAGTCCCGTGCTCGTCTAATCTACATGTTTCGCTCAGTGTATTGTTAAAATCTGCGCTGCAAACAACAATGTGGGATCCAGCAACCAACTAAACCGCCTCGCCGCTTTACCGCCTTTTGGGTTGTTCGCTTGAGGGCTGCATGTTCTACCACCTGTAAAGTCTCGAAAGTTTCGAACTTCCTATCTGTGTAGATTTATGACCCACACAGCCCGAAAGTGGCTGTGCCTCTGCGTGTTTTTAGGGGCGGACACAGGCAGTGTTGTGGCATTATAGGACAACCATGCGCGCATCGCTAAAAAACCAGTGCTGTGTCGCAGGTGGACGAACTTGTTCCCATCGCCAATAATTACTTCTATGGCAGTGTCGGCTGTAACGGCTTACTGCTGCTCCAGTAAATGACAGGCGAGTTAGAACAATTTCCGGAGGGCTCAAGATATTGCTTACCGCGTTAGGTGTCTAAAAAAATTGCAATTTCGTGATTAAGAAACTCTAAGTAACGAGACCCCGTGAATGCATTTGCTTAACAGCAATACTGTATTTACTCGAGCGTATTAGTTGAAATGTTAGCAAATCATTATCATCACATTCCAGCAGCACAAGGCACCGGATGCTCAGAACTCACTGCATGTACCCAAAGCTGCCATGACAAGGGCTTTGGATTAGACGCATGCGTTTGATCTCGACTGCTAATCTACTTGTGCACCTAATATTGAGGCTAGTCCACGACTGCCTGGCAATAAACGACGCCCATTGGTCCGCTCTGAAATGTGTGGTCTTTACTGTCACAGTGAGACGCTATCTTATTTTAATATAATTATCTCATCTTAATGCACTATCAATTCTTATGCATCTGGCGAACGAGCAATGCAGTGGCGTATGTAATATTCCACCGTTACCAATTCATTTACTTTAGTGAGTGAATAACAGTCTTCTGCAAATCATTTCAAAGAAGACACAATGATCTGAGACTGCACAATTCCATTTTCAAGTTTGGACATCTGTTCATTGCGGAGGTTTGTGACTTGCCGATTTTAACCATACCGATTCAACCGGTAACTGTCCGTTAATTGCATACGCAGCTGTGTACTCTAGGGTTACCATTTTTCCTCGTCTTGTATACGTTTCATCCGGCCAAGTCAGCGTACACCCGAGGTTCGCACTGTAGACAGCCCTGTACTGGCTTTCTTTGACAAGCAAGGCATCTTTCCCTTAAAGCTCTTTTCTACGTAGTGATTGTCCCGACAGCAAATGGGGACATGTCATAAATTTTATGTTCTTGCTTTATGAAGCGACAAGAAAAAAACATTGAAAAATTCTCGCACGGCTTACAAATATTTTTGTTGCTTAAGTCCAGTCGCATTTCAGTGCCTGTCATTTATTGTTTACTGATGTTTGGGATTTTACGATACTAAAACATATGTTTGGACCCTATGGCTGTCATCCACCGCAGCACCCACTATGAGATTATTTATTATAACGTTAGCCATACAAAGCTACTATAGCCTTCAACTCGGGTACTATGGAGGCAAATTACAAAGCGTTAAGCCACGTCACCATGAAGTACGAAAAACACTGATGAAAAAACATGACAGGCCAGATAGGGAAAGAAAAGGCCAAGTGCAAGTTCAAAGAAGGCGATAGGAAAAGGCGACTGCCGATTTCCCCCGTATGTGTCAGTCCGGAAGAGCTATCTAAGCGTAACCATGGCCAAATGGCTTCATTTTCTCTGCCGAGGAGCCTTCAAGGTTGTAGCACTTTGCGTTGGTTAATCGACAGGATCCCTCTCTCCGGGCATCGCAAAGCAGCGAATTGCTGCACATGGGAGTGTCCCTCGTGCGTGGGTCTTTGACGCCAACTTGAGTAAGTAGGCATGAGTGGGCAGCTGCCAATGCTCAGCAGACCATAAATACTTACGATCGCTTAGTGCAAACAAGGAGGGACGAAAGAAGGCAAGGAAACCTTTTTTTCATTCCAAAATGGAAGGGAACAAGGTTTCTCTAGTTCCCTCCATCCTTCCTTTCTGCACTAAGCAATAAAAAATATTTGTGGTCTACTAGCAGTATGAACCGACTAGCACCGCCACATGTGCTGCTGGGAATGTGTGAATCTAAGATTACGAGAAAAATCCATTCTGTTTATCTAATGGTGTGCAGAATTGTACCCACGTGACAAGGTTTCCCAAACCCACAGGAACGTCTGCGTAAGCAGGCATTTGACGTTCTCCGACACCACGTACCCAAGCACATCTCTGTTGGGCCCTCCCGCGTTTAGCCTTGCGCGACATAACCTTGTCTGGGCAAAGATTGATTCTAGGGGTTGCCGATGCTGCGTGTTTGGAGCTTTAAGCCAGACCTGCCCCCCCCCCACCTCGGGCGGAGGCAACATACCTCCTTTGCCACTGCTTCACATAGGCGGCGGCTCCAGATTCACCCATCTGGAGGAAACCAGTAGTCGCATTTTCCTATTCTGATGATGGTGATGATGGCCTGATACAATGACTCGTACCCACACTGGGGGATTGTTCTTGTTCCCTTGTGGAATGGCGACCAAGAATTCTTATATCTTCGTCTTTCTCTCTCACTGTCAATCTTTCCTGTCTTCTAGTCAGTTCATTTAATTTCTTATTTTCTGACGGCAACCGTTACCTTGTCTAATGTATGTAGTTTCGGGAAAATATATATTAGGTAGTAACGTTGATGCATAGCCGGCGTTTCTAAGTGTTCATCCAGCACAGTAGCGTCCCCTTGTTGGTCTTGAGGATTGGGGGCTATCCTCGCCGTAGAATTTTCCACGGCTTACTTTGCAAATGCTGTCCCTCCACCCCCTCCCACAAAAATCATCCTCTAATACAAGGGTGCACCAATACAATTTTCCTGTTATTTTTATATTACAGTGGAACGTTACCAGACCCAACCGCAACCTGGACGGCATGAAAGAAATGCTACAGAAGTTTATTCCAATGTGCTGTGAGTTTAAGAGACATACATTAAATCTACACAACCCAACTTTCTTCGGCAATACGCTGTTTAACAGAAACACCGAGACGACGCTTTCGCGTCATTCAGTGGTTTAACCATAGTTCTGTAGCTTGCCAACATGTGGCCCTTGAAGCTGTGAGGCTGTGTGAGTTCTTGGGGTCCTTGAGGCTGTATCAGTTCGGGCATTTCTTTAATAAATTCATTACTGTTGCGTTACAGAAATATGCCGCCAGATATTCACCTCAGTAAAACAGGATTTCAAAGCTCATATATCCACTTCCACAATCCTACATTCTAGTGGGTCATTTCAACGCTCACAACACGTTGTGGGGAGACTCGCGATGCGAGGTGCGTGGTGGCCTCATAGAAAACCTCCTTGTAACTTCTAGAGTTTGTCTCTTTAGTCAGACCTAACCAATGTATTGTAATCTTCACCATAATTGATATTCATCAACAGAACTGTCGATTGGCTACGCTTCCTTCTTCTTTGACTTGGAACGACATGTAATCAAAAATCCATTTGGAATTGAGCTCTTCCCACTAATGTTAATCTGAATAACACAACAAGTCTCCCCTCCAATTGCCCCTCGCTGGAAATTGGCATTGCATGATCGGAAACGTTTTAAGAAATCTACTTACTCAACACGGTATTTTAGAAGTAATTTTAGCATAAATCATGCCGTATCATACTTTATCGCCTTTATCATTGACGCAGCTGAGGTCACTCCTCAAGCAAGTGGCGGCTAATTCAAAAGACGGCTTTCCTGGTGGAATACTAATCGCAGATGGCACGAAGGAGACCAAATAAACCCTGGTGTAAACTACGTGAAGGTCCCACTACTGAAATTCTTTTTCAATTTAAGCATGCTAAACCACAGGGAAGAAGGATGCGACGACAAGCAAGGAAGGCAAACTGGAAGAGGTTCCTTTCACGTATAAATTCCTACACTCAGTCTACTACCATACGGAACGTGACAAGAATGCTAAAGGGACTATAAATACATTCTCTGGCTCTCTCTGCAATTGTTTGTTATAAAAAAATGTATGATGAATAAAAAAATGTTGAGTTGTTATTAACTGCCGCGTCCTGTTCACTCTCTTCGTTCTCTTCTTTGTGCCCTTTCACAAATTCAAGGCACACGGACAGCAGATACCTGTTGTCAAAGAACGCAAATTTCTAGGCACTGTACTTGATTCATGGCTAAGCTTCATTCGTCGTATCAAATACATTAAATGTAAATGACTAGAAATGATAAAACTTCTGAAGTTTTTGTCGCACACAACGTAGGGTGGCCACCGAAAGTTCCTCGTCAACCTATACAAGAGCCTTACACGTACATCTTGAGAATACGGCGCCACCCTATATCAGTATGCTACACCGAGTTCCCTGAGGACGCTGGACCCTGTTCACGATTAGGCATACACCTTGTGACCGATGCCTTCCGAACATACCAAATACCGAGCCTCTCAGTTGAGTCTCATGAGTTGTCTCTATATCTAAGAGGAAATATGCGAGGTTTACATATTAGACCAACAGTGGGGGAACCCTTCTGACTTCGTGCTAGAAAGCTGATTGAAGAAAAGCGTATGCCACTTATTCAACACCATTTATTGTGCCCTGCAAAGCTTCTACTACCTTGTCAATGGCAGCTGGTAGAAAGTAGAAGGCCTGTAAATAGTAGCTATGCAAGAAGACCCTCACAAAACTGGTTCCCATGTAATAGACCGCTAATACCAATTGAATGTGAATTCAGCTGTGTGGCCGTGAACATGAAAATTAGGTCCGCAATGGTCCTGATGTTCTTTAAAAATACGTTTGCTAGATCAAGTTTCATCATTATCATAACCAGTCTGGCTACGCACACTGAAGTGCAAAGCCTCTGTCATACTTCTCCAACAACCCCGGGCATGTGCTAATGGTGGCCATATTGTCCCTGCAAACTTCTTAATCCCGTCCCCCTGCCTAACTTTCTGCCGCAACCTGGTGCGCTTCCATTTTCTTGGGATCTAGTCTGTAACCCTTAATGATCACCGGTTATCTTCCCTCCTCATTACATGCCCTGCCAATGTCCAATTCATTTCTTGATTTAGACTAAGATGTCATTACCTCGCGTTTGCTCCCTCACCCAATCTGCTCTCTTCTTATCCCTTAACGTTACACCCATCATTATTCTTTTCTTCAAGTTTATAACGGGCCTAACATTCATGTTCTGCCGATTACTTTGGTGGTATGAAATTTTAGCAATCGTGGACAACTCCTCTGTAGTCGACTGCCTGTAATGCGAAATTTAATAATAGGACACTTAGACTGCAAGATTTGCTCATGCTGCGACTACGTTCTTAAAATCAACACCCCTCTATGGCCACACACAACCTATTTGATCAGGTTAGTCACGGGCCTAATGCTTTGAAAACTCCGCAGTTGGTTGTCTTTAATCGTAAATATCATCCCGGAGCCGTGATATAGCATGCTTATAAACAACATCTATCAGAGCAGGTGCAAAACAGACCTAAAAGCTTTCAGCCACTTCGAACTGTATTCTTCTCTTACAGTAACGCCTTTATATATAAAAAGGTTGTAATGCGCTTGATCTTCGTGGCCCTTCGCCATCTCTTTCCCTAACTCTTCACCATCCACCGCTTTTATAAAGATGGCGTGATCGTCTGCGGAATGGGAGATGCTGCGATAGACATCATGCCAGAACACCAATGATAACGTTGCTTGAATAAAGGTTCCGCTATTCCTTTTATCTCGTATTAGCTCAAAATCAAAAGCACAGATTAACAAAGCGCCAAAATATTTCTAACGTGGAGTTTTGCTGCTTAGAGATAGTCTATTGTTAGTTGCAGTTTTTTAATTACATTGAATGGCACCCACGTCTCCCATATCCCAGTTGTCGTTGCTAAGCTCGCTTGCATTTTCTACTTCGATAACAGACACATTAAGTTGCACAGAATTAACGCCTTAGTCTCTTCATTCATGGCAAGGCATTCAATGTGTGCTTTGTTAAATAGTGACCCACTCTACCTCCTTAGTAATATCATTACTGACCTCGCGAGTAAGCGCAATCGTTTAAGATATGACGAAGGTCCGTGGCGTATTCGTTGTGTGTGTGTTGAAAATAGCTTCGAAAATTTTCGGCTGTGCGCGCAGAAGTAGCATTCATATTGTGACGTGAAAACAACACAGAACACGGTGTGCTTGCACAGTAGCTTTATATTGTCATCAGACTGGTCCAGCGTTCCTTGACTAGTTGCACACGCACCACGAGCCTTGGTCGCAATATCCGCCGCGAGAGCCCAGTGACTTGCAGTGACTCTTGCAAGCGTCGGCCTTGCAGCCAGACGCGCGAGCTGCAGAAAAGCGAAAGGGCCTCAGTGACAATAGTGACCTTCCTTCGTGAACTGTCTCTCTAAACGGTAAAATCGTGTACTTCAACTGCAATCGTACCACGACAGGCACACGTGCTACTCTCATTCACTGCTTTTGATAACCCAATGAATGCATGTAAAAGGAAGACGATATGTTTCATCAACTGTATGTGGCGCTTCGTTGTCTTACGTGCCTCTTTCGCTTGCAACTGCTCTGCAACTGCAAGACTGACAAAGGCAACACACTGAGCATCTTTAAATCTCTCCGAGCCCGGAATTTCACGTGCACGGGGAGAGGTTTAGCGTAGCTGGTTAACGGATGCGCTATGTACGTTTTGCTATTTCTCGGTCGGGGTTATCCACGTGCTTCAGGTCATATTAAATCGTAAAGCAATGAAGCCTTTGAGGACAATGTACTCAGGCGGCGGAAAGCGGATACATAATTCTTTGTGATGGCAACGCATATTTACATTCACCACATGCTTAAACGACGTTTTAGGTTTTGTTAAATATCTCATTTTGAAAAATGACTTGGCCTATGCTACCATAAACTGGATCAGGGATGACTTTATAACAAATTTCAGAGTAGGGTGGCTGAAGCTTTTTCAAAATACTGTCTTATGTTGATAACGAACACAGCCAAAAATCGCACTAAACCACTGATCATATGCACACATCAATCGCTGTCATATTGTTCGTTCAGAAATGTTTGTTTACAACTACAACTCATACACCTCTTTTATTACTGCTATGTTCCCCGCAGATTGTCTTTGAAATGTGCATAACACTTATGGATCATCCGGCTCACCACCATTGTTGGGTCACAAGGCGGCAAAGGGACGCAAGAACAAACAAGTAGATTAAGAAGGAAAGAAAAGAATGTTTATGCAGGAGTTACGTGGAACTTAGGGCCACTCTAGATGGTCTAAGTAAATCCGACACAGCGTTTGCTAAATGTTGTTGCTGAACGGATCCACTCAGTGTCCTCCCAATCAACATTCTGTTATGCAAACGGAAGACGCCGCTTGGTACATTTATCTACTGGACTTTGCTCCACTCGTTCCTAACTTCTTCTTGCGTATCGCACAAGCATAGCACCTGCACTCTACGCACATAGAAGAATACGAGCTGGCGAAACAGTACCATAGGAACCGGTAAGCTTGCATAATTAGAGCAGTTCGCAGGGATTGCAACGAAAAACTCTGCAAGAGAAAGGTTTTCTAACTTACTTTGGCTTGTTGTGGTAAAACAGTGCATGGTCAGCAAGGCATGTACGAAGACCAGATGTAAAAAAATTGTGCAAATACCACACCGTACGGAAATCGGCGGTATAGTACGTAAATGAAAACATTGTTCAGCGTTCCGCAAAGCATTACGGCCTTCACAGATGCGGTGCCATATATATATATATATATATATACATATATATATATATATATATATATATATATATGTGTGTGTGTGTGTGTGTGTGTGTGTGTGTGTGTGTGTGTGTGTGTGTGTGTGTGTGTGTGTGTGTGTGTGTGTGTGTGTGTGTACATGTCTGTATGTGAGTGTGCGTGAAAACTTTTAATCACCGAACCCTGCAGTGAAACAGGTTGCAGAACAGAATCACGTGCGAGGAACAATAGAAGTTTACTGACGTTTAGGAAGGGCAACGACCTTCACTCCGACCACTGGTATCATGAGGGCAACAGTTCTAAGCACACGCAATTCAATGCAAGTGGTTCTGGAATTCGCAATGGTTGGCAGAAACGTGCCTTTCAGCCCATCAATCAGAGTGGGTTGTTCAGTCACAGAGCCCATTTGTTCAGGGGTGGTATGCAGTAGCGCCTTTCCCATTTTCAGAAAGGTCTTATGCTTCTGGAAATACATATGTGGCAAAAGCTTCGCTACCGATAAAAACTTTAAGTTATGATGAAAGTTGAGGAATGCGTCCGATTTATTCTACTTAAGTGTCTTTAAACCGAGCAGAAATAGCTTCATTTGCATGACTTACCATACTTCATTAGCCGATACGACAACGTTGCTCCTCTCAACTACTTCTGCTCGCGTGTAGTTGCTGAGCGCCGATTCCTGGCACCTGAAGGCGGCGGGCCTTCTCCTGGCGCAATGTGGTCGCGGCTACGACGCAACGACAATGTAGCGTTCCTTTGCGTGACGTTGCATTTAGAGCAGTGCTGTCGTGTTACTCGCCCCGCGAGATTCGACACCATTCCTACATCTCTGAAGTTTACAACAACGTTCCGCCACATCAAGGGCACCGACAACGTTCCAGCTGACGTTCTCAGTCGTGTCAATGTCGTTTCCACGTTGACATCGGAACCTTTAATCATCGAGGCCGACTTACTCGCCAGTCAACAGCGTGACGACACTGAACTTCGTACACTCCGGAATTCGTCAACGTCCCTGAAATTGGAAGACGTCGTTGTGACCCCAGATGGTAGGTCCGTCGTCTGCGACGCTTCTACGGACAAACCGAGACCATACATTCCGGCATCCCTCGGAAGACATCTATTCGAAACCGTGCACAACCTGTCGCACCTTGGCATACGCGCGAAACAGAAACTTATTTCCAGTCGTTTCGTTTGGCCTCGGCTAAACGCGCAAGTTTGCGATTGGGTTCGCTGCTGTTTGTCGCGTCAACGTTCGAAGACCCAGCGTCACCCCATTCCGCCTGCCAAGTGTTTTTTCCCACAAGATGCTCTTCTTGACACCGTACAGTTGGACCTTGTCGGCCCTCTCCCGCTTTCGAAAGGTCACTGCTACATACTGACATTCATCCACCGTAATACACGGTGGCCAGAAGTTACACCTATATCTGACATTTCAGCGCCCACTGTTGCAGCAGCTTTCGTGTCTACGTGGATTGCAAGGTTCGACTGCCCATCCACAACAATCAGAGATCGCGGTCGGCGGTTTGACTCAGCACTCTTCAACGAGCTACTCAAACTACCGGGAACGACACGTTTTTGCACAACTGCTTACCACCCGCAATCCAATGGACTAGTTGAACGTTTTCACCGGCATCCTCAAGGCCTCCCTTATGGCGCATAAATTGCCGGAGAAGTGGGTCCTGCATTTGCCCCTCGTCTTACTTGGCATCAGAGCCGCACTCAAGAGCAACTTAGGTTGCTCCTGTGCCGAGCTAGTTTACGGCACTCACCTACGCCTTCCGCGCGGTTTCTTTGTCATCACCCCCAAAACGCCTATGCCACCACCTGCCGAATCCGTTGCCGAACTGCAAGCCTTCTTCAGCCAGATGCGCCCCGTACCTACATGTTCACAAGAAGCAAGGTCCCCGTACGTTTCTCCCGCACTCACCTCTGCTACCCACGTTTTCGTACGTAACTGTGCTGTGCGGAAGCCTTTGCGGCCACACTACTCCGGGCCATATTGTGTTCTAGAGCGTCGTCCGACGACTTTTGTTGTGAACGTCAACGGCCGATCAGACAAGATTGCCCTGGAACGTCTCAAACCGGCCTACATCGAAGCAGCCGCGCATCAGCTCCACCACTGTGCGACGCCACCCTGCTGCATCCTACGCCGCCGCCTGCGCCCGTGACACCCCAGACCAACGCCCAGACACGCCGCGTCACGTGGACTTTCCATCGTTCGTCGAACTTTCCTCCTCTCTAGGGGGGGCGGAGCCCTCTGTAGCGGTAGCAGCATCGGCGTCGCACGAGAGATGACGTAGACGCTCGCGTCTACACGAGGCCTGAGCGGCTGGCACGCTCCGGCGCGGGCAAGCGTTCCGAAAGAGATTAATTTTAAAAGAATGCTACGCTCAGAGATCGAGTGTCGGTTCTTCCTCTCCTGATAGAGCCCGAGACCTTACCGGTCTACGTGGTCGCTCGTCGCCACAGTAGCATTTCAGGTAGGCTTATAGCGCGGTAAAAAGACAAGGACGAACGTGAGACGTGACACACACAGGCACGTTCGTCTTTGTCTTTTTAACGCGCTATAAGCCTCACGATGTCTTACCTACAAGCCCAAATCACTGCTTTACAGCATTTCAGGTTTTCTGGTACGCTGAGAATTTGAAGAATCTGATGTGAAGGGGTATCTAAGAGTAATTGTGGCTCTACCTCGTTTTACTGACGGACTGTGAGAACGTGTGCGGTCTGCAGGAACCTATATGATTTTAGGCATATCTAATGGCGCCTATTATTCTCGTGAAACGTGAAACGAAAAAGTACACTTTAACTACCATCACTTGGTTCCCGCCGGATCATATCTTGTCCCTGCTTGCTTCACACCTTTTATTACCATCCACACTCCAGCCATTTCCTGTTAAATACAGCCCTACGTACATCCTTCCGCTTAAGGCAAAGCCGTCCCATAGCAAACATTATCACCCAATCATCTGCCTTGAACACTTCATTCTTCCCTGACCCAATAACATATTAGAACCGTCTCCCAGAAGATACCGTCTCATGCACTGACCGTAAATCATTCCCCGAAATGTTAAATTACCGCTTTGCTTATTTACCGATCCCACCCACTGTTACTCGAACACGATGTTCCCCTTTTTTCACAATTGTTCCTGGCTTGTTATTTTTATTGTTGTTTCTTTACTGCTACGTACATTTGTTCTAACATTGTCGCAAGGATTATAGTCCTCCCTTTTGGATTGCCTCGTGGCCTTTAAGGCGAACATAAATTAAATGAAATGAAAATGCTGTTTCATACGTGAAACTTAGCTATTCAGGCATACTTTCCCGTCTGTATTCATGTAGACATGCATGGTTCTTGATTGCCTTTCATTGCGTCCCAATGTGGCAACAATAAACACACACTGTTTTTAAACAATATTTTCCTGTATATATCTTTGAGTAAATTCCGAATAGCTGAGACTGCGACCAGAATGCCGTTGACACAGTGAAGCGTAGTGGCACTTGTTACGTCACATAGAAGGAAGTTCAGTGTCAATAGAGCGAACTGAAAATACTCTTTCATCACTTCTTTTTAGAAAATGTTATATATGTTCGCATGGTTGTCTTTCGTTATACTGATAACAAATCTCACATGGCTGTGTCCTCATTTCGTCATACTAAATCAATCTGCTGAGTCAGACACACCTCAAACGCATTAATGGATTTCCCGTTTTTAACTGGCGGTTCCGTCCCTTCAATGTCGAGGCTGTAGATCTCACTCATATGAATTGCTTTGTATCCCGCACTGTCGGCAAGTGGCGGTGTCGGCGCGTGTTTTCTGGAGCCCGGAACAAACTGTAGTATCGCGAAATTTGACTACGTTGTCTGATTCAGCAAGCATTTGTTCTGAACAATTCCGCTGTGTTCACTTCAAAAGTCATTTTATGTACGTATGTTCTTGTTTCACACGTTAGCGATGTTGGAAGTTGTATTTTCGTCTCCATTGACTCACTTGAGAATGTTAGTTGAAGGTGCCTCCAAGTAACATCTTGCTTTTCTGCAGTATTTGACAGCGGATGCCCAGACGCCCACGGCTGCACCAAAAGCTGCCGATCACAGGGTTTGAACCTAGGCATATGCCTTAAACCTCTACTGGACCTCTGTCTGTGCCTTTGACAATAGTCTCGGTACACAACGGCTCTATAAATGTATCCTGTTTATATCAAAATAAAGAGTTCATTTCATCTGATTCTAATTGACGTGTGCTCTACACTTTAAGCCAATGTGCATTGCTGCAAGAAACTTTGCGATAGTGCAACTGCTCCACAATTATTAAGCTCTTATGTTGCACGGAGTGAAACATTAGCTGTCAATAACCGCACGAAACCTACATGAATGCCAGACTGCACAAACAACTGTTGCATTTCTAATTCTGCATAACAATTTTCATCCGGCACGTGTGTTAATCACTGTGATAGTAATGTACTTATTTTGGATTGATCGTTTCAACGGCATATTGTATAACTGTATTGTATGTGCCACTGTGTCTAGTATAATCACGCCTTTGTCCTCTCCAGGACAAGCTGCAGCTTATTAAGTGAGCGTAAACCAGACGGTCAGACAAGCGAACCGCTTCCTTTTGCCGTAAACTAATTGCAACCATAACGTGCACCGCAATATTGGAAGTGACCGTCAAGGTGCGATGCGCTTCTAAAATCATGATTTTCAATGTATATTGCGCAGATTCCCCGAGCTGTGAAAGTATTTTCTTAGAATTATTTTGCAGGTACCTGGCTATCCGGTGTTGTAACTGATGCGGACAACAATAATAGGTGAACCGATCCCAGTTGAAGAATACGCGAGACCGGTTTGATGTGTTCTGATGTTTTCTAGTGTAAACACCAGCAGGCTCTGCTGTTACATTGGGTGCACGACAAAGTGGACTGGTGTGTTGTGGTGTACAAAGGAGAGTCGCTTGGTGTTTTCTGGTGTGCACACCAGAGGAGCTTGGTGTCTTCTGTTGTGCACACGACAGTGACTGCGTGTGTTTTGTTAGGCATATCAGGGTGGTGTAGTGTCATGTGGTGTGCACATCAGGATGGTTTATGCTACGGCATCTACATACCAGCGTTGTCTGGTTTTCACACAACATTATAGTCTAGAGTTACTTGGAGTGCACAGAACTGTAGGCTGGGGCTGTCTCGCGTACATGTTAGTATGCTGTGATGCATATTAGTTTTGGTGCACCTGCCTCGGTTTATACTTTTCTTCTGGTTAGTGTAGGATTAAGGCTTCTGAATGCTAAATTGCCTACTTTCAAATTAGCACAGTCATCACATTAAAATTTATTACCTTTATTTATTTCTGCATACAGTAGGCCTGAACGGCCATTTCAGAGTGCGGAGTACAGAATACAAATTTAACAAAGAATCAAGAAGCGAAAACAAAAATAACAAAAGATGTAATGCAAGATCGGTGGTTAACATATACAAGATCGAAGAATTCAACTTAGTGACAATGAACGAACATGACCGTGTAAAGCTTTCCACAATTCTACAGTATGGTCAAAAAGCACCATTCATCTTTCTCGGTGTGGTGGTCAGGAGGCACATTGAGTTAGGATTGTGTAAATTGGACGTAAGTCCACCCGTTCTGATGAAGCTGCTGGCTGAAATAAGTTGTGCCGAGGTAATCGTGGCACAGACAACTTCAGTGATTCAGTGTGGCAAAAATTCAGGAGCAAAAATAAGATAGCGAGGGAGGTTGCCGAAGCATTCTTTATTCATAACTCCGGTAATATGTGTGTCGCGAGGCCAACGGTGAGTCTGCACAAACACAGAAATTGATTTTTTAACCACTAAGCTTTATTTTGTTACACGTATTTGCGCCAGAGCATATAATTTGCCTGTTTCTTGCAAAAAACCATTGCTGCTAGTGCGCAATAGATCGTGTTTTTATATCTCATCCCTGTTCGGTCGCACCATTCTTCCTTGAGTGACGACAGGTATTTCTGTATTCGTTTTCCTTTACTGGGCTTTGTGTCGAAGCATCGTAGAGGAGTAATCTAAATTATTATCAAACGTCATAGAAGATCTTGCTAAACACGGTTCTCTAATTGCTCGTATAAGCATGTATTCCTGCTTACTTTTGTAGAAGAGAGAATATATCAAACCTAAAGCGTACTGGAAATATGTCGTGCACATAAATGTCGATGGCTTTTAGATATATATATATATATATATATATATATATATATATATATATATATATATATATGTATAACTGGTATCCTTGTTTGGGGTATATGATCCTCCAAGCCTTCGCCGCTTTAGGATTTAAATCAACTTTACGGGCATTGCTCAGCCTACAGCAAATGCAATCAGCCGCACACAGTATGACTGGTAAACAGGTACGTCAAATTTCTCACTACGTGCACCTAAACTCCCGGCATATAGAGAGATTTAAAACAGACTCGTTGTCGTCTTTGTCAGCCTTGATCTGTTGCACGACTAACTACATCGTGTAAGACTCGCATTTCGTTTACCGAGGTAGGTATTTCCTATCTCTGGGGGCACTCGACACCTTGTATCCTGTATAGGTTGCATTACTTGTTACTGCTACTTCTTGCTAGTCCTTTCCACTAGTAGTGTGTTATCTTATGCCGTATTTGTTATATGTAGATATTTCATTGCGTGAGCACCACATGCTCATACAGCATGAACACCAAATTGTGACATTCTTTTAAAATCAGGAGGTACAAACAAAAATATTGCTTTCGTGATTATGACGCATAACAAGAGTTCTTTGGTGGGCTTGAGCCGATGTGTACAATACATTCGTGTTCGAAAACTCCACAAGAGACACTCTTGGAAATCCGTCATTGCGCTTTTGGTCTAGAAGTAGCACCATTGCCAGAATAAGCGATTTCATTGTTCTTATAGCGTTCCAAAAAGGTTCAAACAGCAGCGCACACTTAGCGAGAAGGAACTTAATTATCACCTTCCATTATATGTGCAAGCAGTTCACATCACACTGACAACTAATGCGGGGACATTTTGCGCCAGCATAGTATACAAATGCCGTAACTATTTTTCCCTCCTGTAAACATTGCGCAGTGGAAGGCCACTCTTCGGCGCATGAACAGCATCACTTAGGTGTTGTGTCCCATTTACACAATCCCACTTATTAAGTATAGTTACAGCGGGGACCTAAAGGAGCGCTGCTAGAGAAAAGCACACGTTTTTTTTAAATGTAGGCTAATTAAAGAATAAACAGGTCTACAAATGTTCACATTTTTTTAAATGCTGAGATCACTGATTGTATATAGAAGATGGACTTTCTGTTTTGGGATTATGGAAGCTGTGTTTCGTAACTCACAAGTGATGCACAACTCTCTTTGTCTACGCAGGCAGCAAAGTCAGACCCATAGATAACATGAGGTTCGGCTCTGCGATATTGCTCTTTACAGTACTTGCAGGCAAGTGTGTCGTGCCAAATGGGACTGCAATAAAAATAATAATTTTTGGGGTTTTACGTGCCAAAACCACTTTCTGATTATGAGGCACGCCGTAGTTGAGGACTCCGGAAATTTTGACCACCTGGGGTTCTTTAACGTGCACGTAAATCTAAGCACACGGGCGTTTTCGCATTTCGCCCCCATCGAAATGCGGCCGCCGTGGCCGAGATTCAATCCCGCGACCTCGTGCTCAGCAGCCCAACACCATAGCCACTGATCAACCAAGGCGGGTGGGACTGCATTGCTTGATACTAATAACAAAATCATTTTCAACATAAAAGTCAATTGAACTCGTAAAGATGGAAAAGTAGACAAACAAAGGTGCTAGAGAGGAGCAAACTCAGGCACGAATGGCAGGTTCAATGATTTTAACGGTGAGATTACGCAATATACCCTCATCAATGCTCTCTCATGTTACCATGTCAGAAGCCATGTGATTCGCTGGTGACTCCTACTTTAGCATTTGATGAAGTTACAAATAGCTTGCACGTTAGCACACGGTTGCAGCTACTCAATATGGCGGTTCACCACTTCGGTGCCCAGGATGACATCAGTACAAGCTATTTAGCTCTGCTTGCAAAATATTCGTTCTTTCGGAGATTTGTCGTTCTGATCTGGTGCTCCCACCTTTGCGCAGCTTTCCTAGCCATGATCACTGCAGCGGACAGAAGTGATGAAATGCGTAGTGGCGATGGTAACTACAAAAAGGGACGCATGTACGTGTCTCTTTTAACATATTTGATAAGAAATAATGTATTACGATCAAATAGGCCGACTTTATTATCAAAGGATGAATTAGATATTAGTTAAAGATATGCGCCAGAAAAGTTTCTCTCTGAGCTTCCTTTTGCAACCTTTTGTTCTGTGCTGTATATATATATATATATATATATATATATATATATATATATATATATAGAGAGAGAGAGAGAGAGAGAGAGACAGAGAGAGAGAGAGTGCAGCGGTGGCGCAGAAGTAGAACACGCGCGTGACGTCACACCAGCGAGCGCCCTCTCTCGGTAGCGCCGCAGCGGTGGCGCGCAAGGCTTCGACTCCACCATCGATTCCGCGAACTGGGGCCCCGTCTCTCCGTCTGGCGTGACGTCGCACGGCCACGTAACGCGCAGCTGTGTAAGGAGGCGCCACGACCACCGATGGGCCGAAAGTGCGAGCAGTAATGCTTTCGCAATAAAAGCGGGCTCGTCCTGTGCTACCGGGGCTTAGCGGAGAGACGAGAACTTGGAGTCGGATTCCTGATTAATAAGAATATAGCTGGTAACATACAGAAATCGTATAGCATTAACGTGAAGGTGGCAGGTCTTGTTGTGAAACTTAATAAGAGCTTCTATGAAGACGTGGAATCGGCGATGGGGAAAGTCAAAACAATATACAGTATACTGATGGGCGACTTCAATGCCAAGGTAGGCAAGAAGCAGGCTGGACACAAGGCAGTGGTGGAATATGGCATAGGCACTAGGAATAGCAGGGGAGAGTTATTAGTGGAGTTTGCGGAACAGAATAGTATGCGGATATGGAATACGTTCTTCCGCAAGCGGGATATCAGAAAGTGGACGTGGAGGAGCCCGAGCCGCGAGACTAGAAATGAAATAGACTTTATACTCTGCGCTAACCCTGGCTTCATACAAGATGTGGACGTCCTCAGCAAGGTGCGTTGCAGTTACCATAGCATGGTAAGAACACGGATTAGGCTAGACCTGAGGAGGGAACGGAAGAAACTGGTACATAAGAATCCGATCAATGAGTTAGCGGTAAGAGGGAAACTAGATGAATTCCAGATCAAGCTTCAGAACAGGTATTCGGCTTTAACTCAGAAAGAGGACCTTAGTGTTGAAGCAATGAACGACAATCTTGTGGGCATCATTAAGGATTGTGCATTAGAAGTCGGTGGTAACTCCGTTAGACAGGATAGCAGTAAGCTATCGCAGGAGACAAAAGATCTGATCAAGAAACGCCAGTGTATGAAAGCCTCTAACCCTACAGCTAGAATAGACATGGCAGAACTTTCGAAGTTAATCAGCAAACGTAAGACAGCTGACATAAGGAAGTATAATATGGATTGAATTGAACATGCCCTCAGGAACGGAGGAAGCCTAAAAGCAGTGAAGAAGAAACTAGGAGTTGGCAAGAATCAGATGTACGCGTTAAGAGATAAAGCCGGCAATATCATTACTAATATGAATGAGATAGTTCAAGTGGCTCAGGAGTTCGATACAGATTTATACACTACCGGCGGCTCCCACGACAATAGTTGAAGTGAGAATAGTCTAGAGGAATTCGAAATCCCTAAGGTAACGCCGCAAGAAGTAAGGAAAGCCTTTCGAGCTATGCAAAGGGGGAAGGCAGCTGGGGAGGATCAGGTAACAGCAGATTTGTTGAAGGATGGTGGGCTGATTGTTCTAAAGGAAATGGCCACCCTGTATACGCAATGCCTCATGACTTCGAGCGTACCGGAATCTTGGATAAACGCTAGCATAATCCTAATCTATAAGAAAGGGGATGCCAAAGACTTGAAAAATTATAGACCGATCAGCTTACTGTCCGTTGCCTACAAACTATTTTCTAAGGTAATTGCAAATAGAATCAGGAACACCTTAGACTTCCGTCAACCAAAGGACCAGGCAGGATTCCGTAAAGGCTACTCAACAATAGAACATACTCACACTATCAATCAGATGTTAGAAGAATGTGCGGAATATAACCAACCTTTATATATAGCTTTCATTGATTACGAGGAAACGCTTCATTCAGTCGAAAGCTCAGCAATCATGGAGGCATTGCAGAATCAGGGTGTAGACGAGCCGTATGTAAATATACAGAAAGATATCTATAGCGGCTCCAACGCCACCGTAGTCCTCCATAAAGAAAGCAACAAAATTTCAATAAAAAAAGGCGTCAGTCAGGGAGATACGATCTCTCCAATGCTATTCACAGTGTGTTTACAGGAGGTATTCAGATACCTAGATTGGGAAGAATTGGGGATAAGAGTTAATGGCGATTACCTTAGTAACTTGCGATTCGCTAATGATATTGCCTTGCTTAGATACGAGCTGCCACACAGGGGACCAACTGCAATGCATGCTCACTGACCTGGAGAGGCAAAGCCGAAGGGTGGGTCTAAAAATTAATCTGCAGAAAACTAAAGTCATGTTTACCAGTCTCGGAAGAGAGCAGCAGTTTACGATAGGTAGTGAGGCACTGGAAGTGGTAAGGGAATACATCTACTTAGGACAGGTAGTGACAGCGGATACGGATCATGAGACTGAAAGAATCAGAAGAATAAGAATGGGCTGGGGTGCGTTTAGCAAGCATTCTCAGATCATGAACAGCAGGTTGCCATTATCCCTCAAGAGAAAAGTTTATAACAACTGTGTCTTACCACTACTCACGTACGGGGTAGAAACCTGGAGGCTTACGAAAAGGGTTCTACTTAAATTGAGGACGACGCAACGAGCTCTGCAAAGAAGAATGGTAGGTGTAACGTTAAGGGATCTGTTATATTATATATATATATATATATATATATATATATATATATATATATATATATATATATATATATATGTATATATATATATATATATGCACTATTACTATAACCAATTTCTCCCGCGTTTGGTGCCCCTTGGTGTCAGGGATTACTGCATCTAATGGGTTCGATAGCTTCGTACCACGAAAAAAGGGAACGGACTCTATTCTTGATGGATCATTACGGGGATGTCATTTTGAGCGAACAAGCATTAGATAAGTTTGCGATGGCAACCCCTGCCGTAGTGACCGGCGTCACCTGAAATATTGTTCCAGTAATAACTTTTAAGCCAGTTTTTATGTTTCCGTCTTGCTTTTATTGTTGTCATGTCAAATATATTTCGTGAATACACGCAGGCCCTTGCGGCAGAACCCATAAACTGGGACAGTCACGGCGAAACGGATGAAAACACACATCACATATGGCTTTAGAGTTCCCGCATTCATGTTTTTTAAAGCGGACTTGAAAAACACACGCACAGGAGAAAGCAAATAGACTATACGAGCACTAGCCAGCGCTCTTGCAGTCCCGTGCTCGTCTAATCTACATGTTTCGCTCAGTGTATTGTTAAAATCTGCGCTGCAAACAACAATGTGGGATCCAGCAACCAACTAAACCGCCTCGCCGCTTTAGCGCCTTTTGGGTTGTTCGCTTGAGGGCTGCATGTTCTACCACCTGTAAAGTCTCGAAAGTTTCGAACTTCCTATCTGTGTAGATTTATGACTCACACAGCCCGAAAGTGGCTGTGCCTCTGCGTGTTTTTAGGGGCGGACACAGGCAGTGTTGTGGCATTATAGGACAACCATGCGCGCATCGCTAAAAAACCAGTGCTGTGTCGCAGGTGGACGAACTTGTTCCCATCGCCAATAATTACTTCTATGGAAGTGTCGGCTGTTACGGCTTACTGCTGCTCTAGTAAATGACAGGCGAGTTAGAACAATTTCCGGAGGGCTCAAGATATTGCTTACCGCGTTAGGTGTCTAAAAAAATTGCAATTTCGTGATGAAGAAACTATAAGTAACGAGACCCCGTGAATTCATTTGCTTAACCGCAATACTGTATTTACTCGAGCGTATTAGTTGAAATGTTAGCAAATCATTATCATCACATTTCAGCAGCACAAGGCACCGGATGCTCAGAACTCACTGCATATACCCAAAGCTGCCATGACAAGGGCTTTGCATTAGACGCATGCGTTTGATCTCGACTGCTAATCTGCTTGTGCACCTAATATTCAGGCTAGTCCACGACTGCCTGGCAATAAACGACGCCCATTGGTCCACTCTGAAATGTGTGGTCTTTACTGTCACAGTGATCTCATTTTAATATAATTATCTCATCTTAATGCACTATCAATTCTTATGCATCTCGCGAACGAGCAATGCAGTGGCGTATGAAATATTCCACCGTTACCAATTCATTTACTTTAGTGAGTGAATAACAGTCTTCTGCAAATCATTTCATAGAAGACACAATGATCTGAGACTGCACAATTCCATTTTCAAGTTTCGACATCTGTTCATTGCGGAGGTTTGTGACTTGCCGATTTTAACCGGTAACTGTCCGTTAATTGCATACGCAGCTGTGTACTCTAGGGTTACCATTTTTCCTCGTCTTGTATACGTTTCATCCGGTCAAGTCAGCGTACACCTGAGGTTCGCACTGTAGACAGTCCTGTACTGGCTTTTTTTGACAAGCAAGGCATCTTTCCCTTAAGGCTCTTTTCTACGTAGTGATTGTCACGACAGCAAATGGGGACATGACATAAATTTTATGTTCTTGCTTTCTGAAGCGACAGGAAAAAAACATTGAGAAATTCTCGCACGGCTTACAAATATTTTTGTTGCTTCAGTCCAGTCGCATTTCAGTGCCTGTCATTTATTGTTTACTGATGTTTGGGATTTTACGATACTAAAACATATGTTTGGACCCTATGGCTGTCATCCACCGCAGCACCCACTATGAGATTATTTATTATAACGTTAGCCATACAAAGCTACTATAGCCTTCTACTCGGGTACTATGGAGGCAAATTACAAAGCGTTAAGCCACGTCACCATGAAGTACGAAAAACACTGATGAAAAAAGATGACAGGCCAGATAGGGAAAGAAAAGGCCAAGTGCAAGTTCAAAGAAGGCGATAGGAAAAGGCGACTGCCGATTTCCCCCGTATGTGTCAGTCCGGAAGAGCTATCTAAGCGTAACCATGGCCAAATGGCTTCGTTTTCTCTGCCGAGGAGCCTTCAAGGTTGTAGCACTTTGCGTTGGTTAATCGACAGGATCCCTCTCTCCGGGCATCGCAAAGCAGCGAATTGCTGCACGTGGGAGTGTCCCTCGTGCGTAGGTCTCTGACGCCAACTTGAGTAAGTAGGCATGAGTGGGCAGCTGGCAATGCTCAGCAGACCATAAATACTTACGTTCGCTTAGTGCAAACAAGGAGGGACGAAAGAAGGCAAGGAAACCTTTTTTTCATACCAAGATGGAAGGGAACAAGGTTTCTCTAGTTCCCTCCATCCTTCCTTTCTGCACTAAGCAATAAAAAATATTTGTGGTCTACTAGCAGTATGAACCGACTAGCACCGCCACATGTGCTACTGGGAATGTGTGAATCTAAAATGACGAGAAAAATCCTTTCTGTTTATCTAATGTTGTGCAGAATTGTACCCACGTGACAAGGTTTGCCAAACCCACAGGAATGTCTGCGTAAGCAGGCATTTGACGTTCTCCGACACCACGTACCCAAGCACATCTCTGTTGGGCCCTCCCGCGTGTAGCCTTGCGCGACATAACCTTGTCTGGGCAAAGATTGATTCTAGGAGTTGCCGATGCTGCGTGTTTGGAGCTTTAAGCCAGACCTGCCCCCCCCCCACCTCGGGGGGAGGCAACATACCTCCTTTGCCACTGCTTCACATAGGCGGCGGCTCCAGATTCACCCATCTGGAGGAAACCAGTAGTCGCATTTTCCTATTCTGATGATGGTGATGATGGCCTGATACAATGACTCGTACCCACACTGGGGGATTGTTTTTGTTCCCTCGTGGAATGGCGACCAAGAATTCTTATAACTTCGTCTTTCTCTCTCACTGTCAATCTTTCCTGTCTTCTAGTCAGTTCATTTAACTTCTTATTTTCTGACGGCAACCGTTACCTTGTCTAATATATGTAGTTTCGGGAAAATATATATTAGGTTGTAACGTTGATGCATAGCCGGCGTTTCTAAGTGTTCATCCAGCACAGTAGCGTCTCCTTGTTGGTCTTGAGGATTGGGGGCTATCCTCGCCGTCGAATTTTCCACGGCTTACTTTGCAAATGCTGTCCCTCCACCCCCTCCCACAAAAATCATCCTCTAATACAAGGGTGCACCAATACAATTTTCCTGTTATTTTTATATTACAGTGGAACGTTACCAGACCCAACCGCAACCTGGACGGCATGAAAGAAATGCTACAGAAGTTTATTCCAATGTGCTGTGAGTTTAAGAGACATACATTAAATCTACACAACCCAACTTTCTTCGGCAATACGCTGTTTAACAGAAACACCGAGACGACGCTTTCGCGTCATTCAGTGGTTTAACCATAGTTCTGTAGCTTGCCAACATGTGGCCCTTGAAGCTGTGAGGCTGTGTGAGTTCTTGGGGTCCTTGAGGCTGTATCAGTTCGGGCATTTCTTTAATAAATTCATTACTGTTGCGTTACAGAAATATGCCGCCAGATATTCACCTCAGTAAAACAGGATTTCAAAGCTCATATATCCACTTCCACAATCCTACATTCTAGTGGGTCATTTCAACGCTCACAACACGTTGTGGGGAGACTCGCGATGCGAGGTGCGTGGTGGCCTCATAGAAAACCTCCTTGTAACTTCTAGAGTTTGTCTCTTTAGTCAGACCTAACCAATGTATTGTAATCTTCACCATAATTGATATTCATCAACAGAACTGTCGATTGGCTACGCTTCCTTCTTCTTTGACTTGGAACGACATGTAATCAAAAATCCATTTGGAATTGAGCTCTTCCCACTAATGTTAATCTGAATAACACAACAAGTCTCCCCTCCAATTGCCCCTCGCTGGAAATTGGCATTGCATGATCGGAAACGTTTTAGAAATCTACTTACTCAACACGGTATTTTAGAAGTAATTTTAGCATAAATCATGCCGTATCATACTTTATCGCCTTTATCATTGACGCAGCTGAGGTCACTCCTCAAGCAAGTGGCGGCTAATTCAAAAGACGGCTTTCCTGGTGGAATACTAATCGCAGATGGCACGAAGGAGACC
Source organism: Dermacentor variabilis (assembly GCF_050947875.1). Taxonomy (NCBI): domain Eukaryota; kingdom Metazoa; phylum Arthropoda; class Arachnida; order Ixodida; family Ixodidae; genus Dermacentor; species Dermacentor variabilis. Next base: position 84,960,248 of record NC_134578.1, read on the forward strand.
AAATAAACCCTGGTGTAAACTACGTGAAGGTCCCACTACTGAAATTCTTTTTCAATTTAAGCATGCTAAACCACAGGGAAGAAGGATGCGACGACAAGCAAGGAAGGCAAACTGGAAGAGGTTCCTTTCACGTATAAATTCCTACACTCAGTCTACTACCATACAGAACGTGACAAGAATGCTAAAGGGACTATAAATACATTCTTTGGCTCTCTCTGCAATTGTTTGTTCGCGCAGTCAAGAAACGTTTGCTAATATGCACCAACTCGTCCAACAACAAGTCCTAATACACATCCGTTGCCTTTAGTAAATGACTAAGTAAATAGCGTGGTAGACGCAGGAAAACCTTACAGTGTGCGAGCAACAAATGCAGCTTAGTCTAAACAGAGCGTCAAAATGGGCAGAACAAAAGGCTGTAAGGTTAGCCCCCAAAAAATTACCAGTTTTCTTTTTCAAGGAACTCAAGGCTCGTCCCGGAGTTAGTTACCAAACTACACGGACAACATAATATAACAGAATGCATAACTGGGCTAGTGGGTTTACTTGGATCTTGAAAAAAAAAGATACGAACAAAGAGAGCGGAGAGGACGAGGCCCTTACTCTGATCTGAAAAGTTTTTTTCTAAGGAAACAAATCTGTACACAAAAATTAATTATGGCGGCGGCGCAGCTGATTAGTGCTTTTGAAGATATTCTGTGTCTTCAAAAACAGAATAACAACCGCATTCTCTATAGTGGGCGCCTAGATGTGTCCTTCCTGATGAATTATAAAAAAATGTATGATGAATAAAAAAATGTTGAGTTGTTATTAACTGCCGCGTCCTGTTCGCTCTCTTCGTTCTCTTCTTTGTGCCCTTTCACAAATTCAAGGCACACGGACAGCAGATACCTGTTGTCAAAGAACGCAAATTTCTAGGTATTGTACTTGATTCATGGCTAAGCTTCATTCGTCGTATCAAATACGTTAAATGTAAATGACTAAAAATGATAAAACTTCTTAAGTTTTTGTCGCACACAACGTAGGGTGGCCACCGAAAGTTCCTCGTCAACCTATACAAGAGCCTTACACGCACATCTTGAGAATACGGCGCCACCCTATATCAGTATGCTACACCGAGTTCCCTGAGGACGCTGGACCCTGTTCACGATTAGGCATACGCCTTGTGACCGATGCCTTCCGAACATACCAAATACCGAGCCTCTCAGTTGAGTCTCATGAGTTGTCTCTATATCTAAGAGGAAATGTGCGAGGTTTACATATTAGACCAACAGTGGGGGAGCCCTGCTGACTTCGTGCTAGAAAGCTGATTGAAGAAATGCGTATGCCACTTATGGAACACCATTTATGGTGCCCTGCAAAGCTTCTACTACCTTGTCAATGGCAGCTGGTAGAAAGTAGAAGGCCTGTAAATAGTAGCTATGCAAGAAGACCGTCACAAAACTGGTTCCCATGGAATAGACCGCTAATACCAATTGAATGTGAATTCAGCTGTGTGGCCGTGAACATGAAAATTAGGTCCGCAATGGTCCTGATGTTCTTTAAGAATACGTTTGCTAGATCAAGTTTCATCATTATCATAACCAGTCTGGCTACGCACACTGAAGTGCAAAGCCTCTGTCATACTTCTCCAACAACCCCGGGCATGTGCTAATGGTGGCCATATTGTCCCTGCACACTTCTTAATCCCATCCCTCCGCCTAACTTTTTGCCGCCTCCTACTACGCTTCCGTTTTCTTGGAATCCAGCCCGTAACCCTTAATGATCACCGGTTACCTTCCCTCCTCATTACATGCCCTGCCAATGTCCATTTCGTTTCTTGATTTCAATTAAGATGTCATTACCTCGCGTTTGTTCCCTCAGCCAATCTGCTCTCTTCTTATCCCTTAACGTTACACCCATCATTATTCTTTTCTTCAAGTTTATAACGGGCCTAACATTCATGTTCTGCCGATTACTTTGGTGTTATGAAATTTTAGCAATCGTGGGCAACTCCTCTGTAGTCGACTGCCTGTAATGCGAAATTTAATAATAGGACACTTAGACTGCGAGATTTGCTCGTGCTGCGACTACGTTCTTAAAATCAACACCCCTCTATGGCCACACACAACCTATTTTATCAGGTTAGTCACGGGCCTAATGTTTTGAAAACTCCGCAGTTGGTTGTCTTTAATCGTAAATATCATCCTGGAGCTGTGATACAGCATGCTTATAAACAACATCTATCAGTGCAGGTTCAAAACAGACCTAAAAGCTTTCAGCCACTTCGAACTGTATTCTTCTCTTACAGTAACGCCTTTATATATAAAAAAGATGTAATGCGCTTGATCTTCATGGCCCTTCGCCATCTCTTTCCCTAACTCTTCGCCATCCACCGTTTTTATAAAAATGGCGTGATCGTCTGCGGAACGGGGGATGTTGCGGTATGCATCGTGCCAGAACACCAATGATAACGTTGCTTGAATAAAGGTGCCGCTATTCTTTTTATCTCGTATTAGCTCAAAATCAAAAGCACAGATTAACAAAGCGTCAAAAATATGTCTAACGTGGAGCTTTGCTGCTTAGAGATAGTCTATTGTTAGCTGCAGTTTTTTAATTACATTGAATGGCACCCACGTCTCCCATATCCCAGTTGTCGTTGCTAAGCTCGCTTGCGTTTTCTACTTCGATAACAGACACATTAATTTGCACAGAATTAACGCCTTAGTCTCTTCATTCATGGCAAGGCATTCAATGTGTGCTTTGATAAATAGTGACCCACCCTACCTCCTTAGTAATATCATTACTGACCTCGCGAGTAAGCGCAATCGTTTAAGATATGACGAAGGTCCGTGGCGTATTCGTTGTGTGTGTGTTGAAAATAGCTTCGAAAATTTTCGGCTGTGCGCGCAGAAGTAGCATTCATATTGTATTGTCTTAGGAAGCGCGTGAAAACAACACAGAACACGGTGTGCTTGCACAGTAGCTTTATATTGTCATCAGACTGGTCCAGCGTTCCTTGACTAGTTGCACACGCACCACGTGCCTTGGTCGCAATATCCGCCGCCAGAGCCCAGTGACTTGCAGTAACTCTTGCAAGCGTCGGCCTTGCAGCCAGACGCGCGAGCTGCAGAAAAGCGAAAGGGCCTCATTGACAATAGTGACCTTCCTTCGTGAACTGTCTCTCTAAACGGTAAAATCGTGTACTTCAACTGCAATCGTACCCCGACAGGCACACGTGCTACTCTCATTCACTGCTTTTGATAAGCCCAATGAATGCATGTAAAAGGAAGACGATATGTTTCATCAACTGTATGTGGCGCTTCGTTGTCTTACGTGCCTCTTTCGCTTTGAATGAGTGGTTGGTGCGGCTAATTCTGACTTTTCAAGCTTATATCTATGCAGTAGACGGAAATGTAATTAATAAGAAACTTTACCTCGTTTGTTGCAAGAAGGCTTATCTATCTATCTATCTATCTATCTATCTATCTATCTATCTATCTATCTATCTATCTATCTATCTATCTATCTATCTATCTCTCTCTCTCTCTCTCTCTCTATATATATATATATATATATATATATATATATATATATACATATATATATATATAAGAAAAATGTTTGCGCGTCACCAAACTCTCCTGCATAGACAAATCAGAGCTGCCTGCGACAACACCTTTCTTTGCGGGTGATTGAAATTGTCAGGTTGTGGTTTAACGTTCTCGAGCACGTTTGGCACGCATCCAGCATCACTCTGGCAGCTGTCCCTCGCAGAATGTAAGTTTTACCGGTAGTTTTGTCCTTCCGTAGGTCGCTGCCGCTAATTTTCCCCCGCCACCACAAGCTGAGCTAGGCGAAGAGGACCAATCGCAGACCCAGGCAATGCCCCTCTTCATCCGACAATTTACTTTCACTGCTACATACCGGAGCCACCGAAACATACTCCACTGGTGCGCCTTCCTTGCTTCTTGTGAAACAATTGATAAGAAAGAAGCTGTCAAGGTAGGAAACTATGTTTGCTTGAAGAGCATGTCATGCGGTCCGATGTATCTACATATAATAAAAATTAAATTCTAGGGTTTCACATGCCAGAGCAACGCTATTATAGTTAGAACGCCGTAGTGGAGGACTCTGGAATTCTCACCACTTGTGGTTCTGGAACGTGCCCACAATGCACAGGGCACGGGCGTTTTTGCACTTCGCCTTCATCAAAATGCGAGCGTAGTGGCACAATTTCCATGCCGCGGTCTCGTACTTAGCAGGGCAACACCACATCCACTAAATCAAAGCGACATGTCACCTATATACAGGGTGTTTCACGTAACTTGAGCCAAGTATTTAAAGAAGTGGTTAACTGCAACTGAATGAAACCAAGGACATTTGTTTGCGGTCATGTGGTGCATCTCAGGGTATTTTTGTACAGCGCCTACTTAAATAATTAACTAGAACAAATTAATAAATTTTTAATCATATTAGGGCCAAGTAGGTTTTCTTACGTTCTAAAGGGCATTAGAAAACTACCGATACCATTTTTTGGGCAACGTACGTACAGTCGACCAAGAAAGTTTACGAACCACGGTATCTCAGAAAATTCAAAATGTACGAGCAGCCTTTAAAAGCAGCCAGTAAAATTGTGCATCGCAATGTTGTTCGCATATGCCACAAAAGGCTAAAAGTGGGAATAACAGGCTGTGTTTTGAGACTGAGGAGACATTCAGCTTTGGGTCAGATCTCTTGGTCCGTGAACTTTTTTGTTCGACTGTACATGCTGCACGAAGATATTTTCCGGCGTTTAGAGAGCCCAAAATATGAAATAAGTCTTACGTGACGGCGCACATGCGCTACCGTATTGCAACCCTCCCGACCGCGCTTCGTGAGAAAGAACCGCGCTCGTGGACCGTGGCGAAGTGAGCGGTTGCGGCTCAAGGCGTGGTCTTACGAGTGCGTCATCATCTTTGACGGTGGCCCGCGGAAAGGAAGCACCGTCGTCCTTAAGAAGCGATAAGCTAGACGCACTGTTGAGCCCGCTGCAATACCATAGCACACGAGCGCAGTCACATGGTTTTGTTAATAACATCGCGGGTTTTCTTTAAACGGCGGAGAAAATCACCTCGAAGCATGTACAGTCGCGATCAATTTGAAGGTGATCGCTCGATCGGCGACCAAAACTAGGAGCAGCGCCACGTTACGTCATCAACGTCGGTCGAGAGGGAAACATCAGATAGCTCCCCTCTCACTCTTTCGGTGTTCCCGGAAAAGGTGTCACTCCCGTCAGCGTTCAAGGCATAGCCTGCGAATTCATTTCGACTGCGTTATGAGCTTTTGCACAGAGGCGTCATTGTTAGGCCAAGATATGCATGAGGAAGCGACGCACACAGATCTTTGTCATGAAAGGGAAACAAACACAAAAATGTGGCGAGTTGGTCTTGGGGGTGGTGGTTGCAGCCTGGAAGAGCCTAATAGGGGAAGAAGGCAGTGCAATTTTTATCTTCGCAGTTCCGAAATCGGCCGCTATGCTGCTTGGAAGGCCCGCCAGTCGATGCTCGCGCGATCACCTTCAAGTGATCGCGACTGTACGTTGCCACAAAAAATTGGATCGGCCGTCTTGAAATGCCCTCAAAAACGTAACGTAACGCACTTGGTCCAAAAGCAAATATAAAAAATTTTCCAGTATTGACCTTACTAAGTAATTAATTAAGCGGAATACATAAGTTATTCTATAGAGCGCCAAATGACGGCAGACCATATGCCTTTGGTCTCATACAGCCGCGGATAAACAGTTCTTTAAAACCCGGGGTTCATGTAGCGCGAAACACCCGGTATATATACCGGGTGTTTCAGCGAGCGCTTTCAAAATTTTTTCAACTTTGTCGAAGGAGAGGACGTTATTGTACAAAAATAGAAATGCATAACCGACTAAATAAAAATCAATATTTGGGTTTTTAAAAACAATATGGGCCATATTGCCATATGTCCAATATGACCACAATGCAATTTAAATATTCTAGCGCCGTGTCGTTAGTTCTCATGCAGGGTCCACATGGAATGAATTCTCAGTATGACACCAGTTTCTAGATCTTAATTACCGAACTTTGCCGAGAAATACATTGCCGTTCTAGTTACTTTCTTATCGAAACATCATTTTATACGTTTAAGCAAAAAAAAGTAGTTGGAACGCCAAAGCATTCCTTTTTCACTGTTTGGGGAATTATTATTCTGAAACCGGTGTTATCCTGAGAATTCGTTCCAAGTGGATCCGCTTTTCGAACTCCATGGCTAGAAGTTATAAAGTGCAATATGGAGCATAAGGTAATTAGTTAAAGCATAGTGAACTTATTAAAAACATAATTAGCGAATGTATTAGCTGATGGTGCACTTAAATTTTTGTGCAAATAATGTCCGCGTCTTCGAGCACACCAGCATATGAACTTAAATGGTTCTCTCTGCGACAGGCAACCTTTAACACTGTTGAAAGTTCAAATTGAAACAAACACACACACACATATATATATATATGTATATATATATATATATATATATATATATATATATATATATATATATATATATATATATATATATACAGAGACAGAGAGAGAGAGAGGGAGATATGCAAAATCGAACTCTGGCAGAAATATTTCAGTTGTTTAATCTTGGCCAGCGACGAACTCAACGCTTCCTGATACAGTCGTATCTGAGCTTCCTAAGAATATATTGGTAATAAATACCTTACAACACAAACATATACCTAAATATTATACGTACCTTCTTCACTGCGCTCCTCGGATATTTCTCCTGTTGCAGTGATCATGACCACGAACGCTGCTGCAGAAGGGCAAAAAAGATATCAACAGAAAATCCTAGAGAACATCAACGTCCTTTTTTTAAGGATCTGTTGACTCCACCTTCAGTAAGGTGGAGTCAACGGTGGAGTCAACGGTGGAGTCAACGGTGGAGTTCAGTACGGTGGAGTCAATTGAATGCGAATCGATCGATTCACATTCAATAAGACACACGACAGAGTATTAATTCGCTTGAATTCTCCTGAAACCTCAGCTGTATGCTTGCACGTAAAATATGTGCCAGAAATTGTTTCTCGGCCGCATCACCGTTTGTCCACTGCTCTGTGTTTAGGAGTGCAATTCGCCTCCAGTGCGCCATGGAATATATTTTTGTTATATTGAATGCGTTTCTAATTGGCATAGTCTGTTTACCTGCTATTACTGCAACCAGGAAGATGGCAGAGGTGAACCTCATCTTAGCGAGAAGTCTGGCTGTGTCCTGCGAGCAAGAACAAAATTGACATTTCCCGTGGCTTAGAACACACAGCGTATGGCAGCACAGAATTTCAAGTGCACTAAACAATCTGCATGTTTATGCATTTCAAAAAATATATATATAAATTACACGTGAGCAAGTTCTTTTTCTGGTTGAACTATAAGAATTCTTACACTTCGAGAACAAAAAAACAACTTAAAGACTTATAAAACAGTCTTGTCTAATGCTCAAGCATGCAGCAGGACTTTCTTTAACTTTTACCTAAAGCTCATGAATGGACTTATTTTGACAATCAAAATCGCGAAAGCTCTGCTTTAATTTGAAAATTGAAACTTTGTACATGAAATTTCCCGAATATATGTGTTTATGCTATAATAACATTCCGCACTGATGCAACTGATGATTCCGCACTGATGTCGCAGAGGGCACATAAAAAAGGAGAAGAGCACTACTTGTTCAAAGACAAGGCCATAGTGCACCTAGTGACAGGGCCAATGCAGACGAGAATATATTTACTACCCGTAGTGATATAAAAAAATCTCACCTAAAAAGATAAGATTCAGTGATCAGACGAAGTCTTGAACTGCTCTGCAACTGCAAGACTGACAAAGGCAACACACTGAGCCTCTTTAAATCTATCCGAGCCCGGAATTTCACGTGCACGGGGCGAGGTTTAGCGTAGCTGGTTAACGGATGCGCTATGTACGTTTTGCTATTTCTCGGTCGGGGTTATCCACGTGCTTCAGGTCATATTAAATCGTAAAGCAATGAAGCCTTTGAGGACAATGTACTCAGGCGGCGGAAACCGGATACATAATTCTTTGTGATGGCAACGCATATTTACATTCACCACATGCTTAAACGACGTTTTAGGTTTTGTTAAATATCTCATTTTGAAAAATGACTTGGCCTATGCTACCATAAACTGGATCAGGGATGACTTTATAACAAATTTCAGAGTAGGGTGGCTGAAGCTTTTTCAAAATACTGTCTTATGTTGATAACGAACACAGCCAAAAATCGCACTAAACCACTGATCATATGCACACTTGAATCGCTGTCATATTGTTCGTTCAGAAATGTTTGTTTACAACTACAACTCATACACCTTTTTTATTACTGCTATGTTCCCCGCAGATTGTCTTTGAAATGTGCATAACACTTATGGATCATCCGGCTCACCACCATTGTTGGGTCACAAGGCGGCAAAGGGACGCAAGAACAAACAAGTAGATTAAGAAGGAAAGAAAAGAATGTTTATGCAGGAGTTACGTGGAACTTAGGGCCACTCAAGATGGTCTAAGTAAATCCGACCCAGCGTTTGCTAAATGTTGTTGCTGAACGGATCCACTCAGTGTCCTCCCAATCAACATTCTGTTATGCAAACGGAAGACGCCGCTTGGTACATTTATCTACTGGTCTTTGCTCCACTCCTTCCTAACTTCTTCTTGCGTCTCGCGCAAACATAGCACCAGCACTCTACGCACATAGAAGAATACGAGCTGGCGAAACAGTACCATAGGAACCGGTAAGCTTGCATAATTAGAGCAGTTTCCAGGGATTGCAACGAAAAACTCTGCAAGAGAAAGGTTTTCTAACTTACTTTGGCTTGTTGTGGTAAAACATTGCAGGGTCAGCAAGGCATGTACGAAGACCAGATGGAAAAAAATTGTGCAAATACCACACCGTACGGAAATCGGCGGTATAGTACGTAAATGAAAACATTGTTCAGCGTTCCGCAAAGCTTTACGGCATTCACAGATGCGGTGCCATATATATATATATATATATATATATATATATATATATATATATATATATATATATGTGTGTGTGTGTGTGTGTGTGTGTGTGTGTGTGTGTGTGTGTACATGTCTGTATGTGAGTGTGCGTGAAAACTTTTAATCACCGAACCCTGCAGTGAAACAGGTTGCAGAACAGAATCACGTGTGAGGAACAATAGAAGTTTACTGACGTTTAGGAAGGGCAACGACCTTCACTCCGACCGCTGGTATCATGAGGGCAACAGTTCTAAGCACACGCAATTCAATGCAAGTGGTTCTGGAATTCGCAATGGTTGGCAGAAACGTGCCTTTCAGCCCATCAATCAGAGTGGGTTGTTCAGTCACAGAGCCCATTTGTTCAGGGGTGGTATGCAGTAGCGCCTTTCCCATTTTCAGAAAGGTCTTATGCTTCTGGCCACCGTTATACACGGTGGCCAGAAGTTACACCTATATCTGACATTTCAGCGCCCACTGTTGCAGCAGCTTTCGTGTCTACGTGGATTGCAAGGTTCGGCTGCCCATCCACAACAATCAGAGATCGCGGTCGGCAGTTTGACTCAGCACTCTTCAACGAGCTACTCAAACTACTGGGAACGACACGTTTTTGCACAACTGCTTACCACCCGCAATCCAATGGACTAGTTGAACGTTTTCACCGGCATCTCAAGGCCTCCCTTATGGCGCATAAATTGCCGGAGAAGTGGGTCCTGCATTTGCCCCTCGTCTTACTTGGCATCAGAGCCGCACTCAGAGCAACTTAGGTTGCTCCTGTGCCGAGCTAGTTTACGGCACTCACCTACGCCTTCCGTGCGGTTTCTTTGTCATCACCCCCAAAACGCCTATGCCACCACCTGCCGAATCCGTTGCCGAACTGCAAGCCTTCTTCAGCCAGATGCGCCCCGTACCTACATGTTCACAAGAAGCAAGGTCCCCGTACGTTTCTCCCGCACTCACCTCTGCTACCCACGTTTTCGTACGTAACTGTGCTGTGCGGAAGCCTTTGCGGCCACACTACTCCGGGCCATATTGTGTTCTAGAGCGTCGTCCGACGACTTTTGTTGTGAACGTCAACGGCCGATCAGACAAGATTGCCCTGGAACGTCTCAAACCGGCCTACATCGAAGCAGCCGCGCCATCAGCTCCACCAATGTGCGACGCCACCCTGCTGCATCCTACGCCGCCGCCTGCGCACGTGACACCCCAGACCAACGCCCAGACACGCCGCGTCACGTGGACTTTCCATCGTTCGTCGAACTTTCCTCCTCTCTAGGGGGGGCGGAGCCCTCTGTTGCGGTAGCAGCATCGGCGTAGCACGAGAGATGACGTAGACGCTCGCGTCTACACGAGGCCCGAGCGTCTGGCACGCTCCGGCGCGGGCTAGCGTTCCGAAAGATATTAATTTTAAAAGAATGCTACGCTAAGAGATCGAGTGTCGGTTCTTCCTCTCCTGATAGAGCCCGAGACCTTACCGGTCTACGTGGTCGCTCGTCGCCACAGTAGCATTTCAGGTAGGCTTATAGCGCGGTAAAAAGACAAGGACGAACGTGAGACGTGACACACACAGGCACGTTCGTCCTTGTCTTTTTAACGCGCTATAAGCCTCACGATGTCTTACCAACAAGCCCAAATCACTGCTTTACAGCATTTCAGGTTTTCTGGTACGCTGAGAATTTGAAGAATCTGATGTGAAGGGGTATCTAAGAGTAATTGTGGCTCTACCTCGTTTTACTGACGGACTGTGAGAACGTGTGCGGTCTGCAGGAACCTATATGATTTTAGGCATATCTAATGGCGCCTATTATTCTCGTGAAACGTGAAACGAAAAAGTACACTTTAACTATCATCACTTGGTTCCCGCCGGATCATGTCTTGTCTCTGCTTGCTTCACACCTTTTATTACCATCCACACTCCAGCCATTTCCTGTTAAATACAGCCCTACGTACATCCTTCCGCTTAAGGCAAAGCCGTCCCATAGCAAACATTATCACCCAATCATCTGCCTTGAACACTTCATTCTTTCCTGACCCAATAACATATTAGAACCCTCTCCCAGAAGATACCGTCTCATGCACTGACCCCGAAATGTTAAATTACCGCATTGCTTATTTACCGATCCCACCCACTGTTACTCGAACACGATGTTCCCCTTTTTTCACAATTGTTCCTGGCTTGTTATTTTTATTGTTGTTTCTTTACTGCTACGTACATTTGTTCTAACATTGTCGCAAGGATTATAGTCCTCCCTTTTGGAATGCCTCGTGGCCTTTAAGGCGAGCATAAATTAATGAAGTGAAAATGCCGTTTCATACGTGAAACTTAGCTATTCAGGCATACTTTCCCGTCTGTATTCATGTAGACATGCATGGTTCTAGATTGCCTTTGATTGCGTCCCAATGTGGCAACAATAAACACACACTGTTTTTAAACAATATTTTCCTGTATATATCTTTCAGTAAATTCCGAATAGCTGAGACTGCGACCAGAATGCCCGTTGACACAGTGAAGCGTAGTGCCACTTGATACGTCACATAGAAGGAAGTTCAGTGTCAATAGAGCGAACTGAAATACTCTTTCATCACTTCTTTTTAGAAAATGTTGTATATGTTCGCATGGTTGTCTTTCGTTATACTGATAACAAATCTCATATGGCTGTGTCCTCATTTCGTCATACTAAATCAATCTGCTGTGTCAGACACACCTCAAACGCATTATTGGATTTCCCGTTTTTAACTGGCGGTTCCGTCCCTACAATGTCCAGGCTTTAGATCTCACTCATATGAATTGCTTTGTATCCCGCACTGTCGGCAAGTGGCGGTGTCGGCGCGTGTTTTCTGGAGCCCGGAACAAACTGTAGTATCGCGGAATTTGACTACGTTGTCTGATTCAGCAAGCATTTGTTCTTAACAATTCCGCTGTGTTCACTTCAAAAGTCATTTACTATTGTGGTTAATAACCACATAACTATTGCGCACTTTTATGTACGTATGTTCTTGCTTCACACGTTAGGGATGTTGGAAGTTGTATTTTCGTCTCCACTGACTCACTTGAGAATGTTAGTTGAAGGTGCCTCCAAGTAACATCTTGCTTTTCTGCAGTATTTGACAGCGGATGCCCAGACGCCGACGGCTGCACCAAAAGCTGACGATCACAGCGTTTGAACCTAAGCATATGCCTTAAACCTCTACTGGACCTCTGTCTGTGCCTTTGACAATAGTCTCGGTACAAAACGGCTCTATAAATGTATCCTGTTTATATCAAAATAAAGAGTTCATTTCATCTGATTCTAATTGACGTGTGCTCTACACTTTAAGCCAATCTGTATTGCAGCAAGCAACTTTGCGATAGTGCAACTGCTCCACAATTATTAAGCTCTTATGTTGCACGGAGTGAAACATTAGCTATCAATAACCGCACGTAACCTACATGAATGCCAGACTGCACAAACAACTGTTGCATTTCTAATTCTGCATAACAATATTCATCCGGCACGTGTGTTAATCACTGTGTTAGTAATGTACTTATTTTGGATTGGTCGTTTCAACGGCATATTGTACAACTGTATTGTATGTGCCACTGTGTCTAGTATAATCACGCCTTTGTCCTCTCCAGGACAAGCTGCAGCTTATTAAGTGAGCGTAAACCAGACGGTCAGACAAGTGAACCGCTTGCTTTTGCCGTAAACTAATTGCAACCGTAACGTGCACCGCAATATTGGAAGTGACCGTTAAGGTGCGATGCGCTTCTAAAATCGTGATTTTCGCTGTATATTGCGAAGATTCCCCGAGCTGTGAAAGTATTTTATTCGAAATATTTTGCAGGTACCTGGCTATCCGTTGTTGTAACTGATGCGGACAACAATAATAGGTGAACCGATCCCAGTTGAAGAATACGCAAGACCGGTTTGATGTGTTCTGATGTTTTCTAGTGTAAACACCAGCAGGCTCTGCTGTTACATTGGGTGCACGACAAAGTGGACTGGTGTGTTGTGGCGTACAAAGGAGAGTGGCTTGGTGTTTTCTGGTGTGCACACCAGAGGAGCTTGGTGTCTTCTGTTGTGCACACGACAGAGACTGCGTGTGTTTTGTTAGGCATATCAGGGTGGTGTAGTGTCATGTGGTGTGCACATCAGGATGGTTTATACTACGGCATCTACACACCAGCGTTGTCTGGTGTTCACACAACATTATAGTCTAGAGTTACTTGGAGTGCACAGAACTGTAGGCTGGGGCTGTCTCGCGTACATGTTAGTATGCTGTGATGCATATTAGTTTTGGTGCACCTGCCTCGGTTCCTACTGTTTTTTCTGGTTTGTGTAGGATTAAGGCTTCTGAATGCTAAATTGCCTACTTTCAAATTAGCACAGTCATCACATTAAAATTTATTACCTTTATTTATTTCTGCATACAGTAGGCCTGAACGGCCATTTCAGAGTGCGGAGTACAGAATACAAATTTAACAAAGAATCAAGAAGCGAAAACAAAAATAACAAAAGATGTAATGCAAGATCGGTGGTTAACATATACAAGATCGAAGAATTCAACTTAGTGACAATGAACGAACATGACCGTGTAAAGCTTTCCACAATTCTACAGTATGGACAAAAACACCATTCATCTTTCTCGGTGTGGTGGTCAGGAGGCACATTGAGTCAGGATTTTGTAAAGTGGATGTACGTCCACCCGTTCTGATGAAGCTGCTGGCTGAAATAAGTTGTGCCGAGGTAATCGTGGCACAGACAACTTCAGTGATTCAGTGCGGCAAAAATTCAGGAGCAATAATAAGATAGCGAGGGAGGTTGCCGAAGCATTCTTTATTCATAACTCCGGTAATATGTGTGTCGCGAGGCCAACGGTGAGTCTGCACAAACACAGAAATTGATTTTTTAACCACTAAGCTTTATTTTGTTACACGTATTTGCGCCAGAGCATATAATTTGCGTGTTTCTTGCAAAAAACTATTGCTGCTAGTGCGCAATAGATCGTGTTTTTATATCTCATCCCTGTTCGGTCGCGCCATTCTTCCTTGAGTGACGACAGGTATTTCTGTATTCGTTTTCCTTTACTGGGCTTTGTGTCGAAGCATCGTAGAGCAGTAAGCTAAATTATTATCAAATGTCGTAGAAGATCTTGCTAAACACGGTTCTCTAATTGCTCGTATAAGCATGTATTCCTGCTTACTTTTGTAGAAGAGAGAATATATCAAACCTAAAGCGTACTGGAAATATGTCGTGCTCATAAATGTCGATGGCTTTTACATATATATATATGTATAACTGGTATCCTTGTTTGGGGTATATGATCCTCCAAGCCTTCGCCGCTTTAGGATTTAAATCAACTTTACGGGCATTGCTCAGCCTACAGCAAATGCAATCAGCCGCACACAGTATGACTGGTAAACAGGTGCGTCAAATTTCTCACTACGTGCATCTCAACTCCCGGCATATAGAGAGCTTTAAAACAGACTCGTTGTCGTCTTTGTCAGCCTTGATCTGTTGCACGACTAAGTACATCGTGTAAGACTCGCATTTCGTTTCCCGAGGTAGGTATTTCCTATCTCTGGGGGCACTCGACACCTTGTATCCTGTATAGGTTGCATTACTTGTTACTGCTACTTCTTGCTAGTTCTTTCCACTAGTAGTGTGTTATCTTATGCCGTATTTGTTATATGTAGATCTTTCATTGCGTGAGCACCACATGCTCATATAGCATGAACACCAAATTGGAACATTTTTTTTTAAATCAGAAGGTACAAACAAAAATATTGCTTTCGTGATTATGACGCATAACAAGAGTTCTTTGAAGGGCTTGAGCCGATGTGTACAATACATTCGTGTTCGAAAACTCCACAAGAGACACACTTGGAAATCCGTCATTGCGCTTTTTGTTCTAGAAGTAGCACCATTGCCAGAATAAGCGATTTCATTGTTCTTATAGCGTTCGAAAAAGGTTCAAACAGCAGCGCACACTTAGAGAGAAAGAACTTAATTATCACCTTCCATTATATGTGCAAGCAATTCACATCACACTGACAACTAATGCGGGGACATTTTGCGCCAGCATAGTATACAAATGCCGTAACTATTTTTCCCTCCTGTAAACATTGCGCAGTGGAAGGCCACTCTTCCGCGCATGAACAGCATCACTTAGGTGTAGTGTCCCATTTACACAATGCCACTTATTAAGTATAGTTACAGCGGGGACCTAAAGGAGCGCTGGTATACAAAAACACACGTTTTTTTTTAAATGAAGGCAAATAAAGAATAAACAGGTCTACAAATGTTTACATTTTTTTAAATGCTGAGGTCACTGATTGTATATAGAAGATGGACTTTCTGTTTTGGGATTATGGAAGCTGTGTTTCGTAACTCACAAGTGATGCACAACTCTCTTTGTCTACGCAGGCAGCAAAGTCAGACCCATAGATAACATGAGGTTCGGCTCTGCGATCTTGCTCTTTACAGTACTTGCAGGTAAGTGTGTCGTGCCAAATGGGACTGCAATAATAATAATAATATTTGGGGTTTTACGTGCCAAAACCACCTTCTGACTATGAGGCACGCCGTAGTTGAGGACTCCGGAAATTTTGACCACCTGGGGTTCTTTAACGTGCACGTAAATCTAAGCACACGGGTGTTTTCGCATTTCGCCCCCATCGAAATGCGGCCGCCGTGGCCGAGATTAAATCCCGCGACCTCGTGCTCTGCAGCCCAACACCATAGCCACTTAGCAACCACGGCGGGTGGGACTGCATTGTTTGATACTAATAACAAAATCATTTTCAACATAAAAGTCAAATGAACTCGTGAAGATGGAAAAGTAGACAAACAAAGGTGCTAGAGAGGAGCAAACTCAGGCACGAATGGCAGGTTGAATGATTTTAACGGTGAGATTACGCAATATACCCTCATCAATGCTCTCTCATGTTACCATGTCAGAAGCCATGTGATTCGCTGGTGACTCCTACTTTAGCATTTGATGAAGTTACAAATAGCTTGCACGTTAGCACACGGTTGCAGCTACTCAATATGGCGGTTCACCACTTCGGTGCCCAGGATGACATCAGTACAAGCTATTTAGCTCTGCTTGCAAAATATTCGTTCTTTCGGAGATTTGTCGTTCTGATCTGGTGCTCCCACCTTTGCGCAGCTTTCCTAGCCATGATCACTGCAGCGGACAGAAGTGATGAAATGCGTAGTGGCGATGGTAACTACAAAAAGGGACGCATGTACGTGTCTCTTTTAACATATTTGATAAGAAATAAAGTATTACGATCAAATAGGCCGACTTTCTTATCAATGATGAATTAGTTATTAGTTAAATATATGCGCCAGAAAAGTTTCTCTCTGAGCTTCCTTTTGCAACCTTTTGTTCTGTGCTGTTCCCTGTTTCTACCGTTGGTTTATATATACACCGCTGCACCATATATATATATATATATATATATATATATATATATGGTGCAGCGGTGTATATATAAACCAACGGTAGTATATATATATATATATATATATATATATATATAGAGAGAGAGAGAGAGAGAGAGAGAGAGAGTGCAGCGGTGGCGCAGAAGTAGAACACCCGCGTGACGTCACACCAGCGAGCGCCCTCTCTCGGTAGCGCCGCTGCGGTGGCGCGCAAGGCTTCGACTCCACCATCGATTCCGCGAGCTGGGGCCCCGTCTCTCCGTCTGGCGTGACGTCACACGGCCACGTAACGCGCAGCTGTGTAAGGAGGCGCCACGACCACCGATGGGCCGAAAGTGCGAGCAGTAATGCTTTCGCAATAAAAGCGGGCTCGTCCTGTGCTACCGGGGCTTAGCGGAGAGACGAGAACTTGGAGTCGGATTCCTGATTAATAAGAATATAGCTGGTAACATACAGAAATTCTATAGCATTAACGAGAAGGTGGCAGGTCTTGTTGTGAAACTTAATAAGAGCTTCTATGAAGACGTGGAATCGGCGATGGGTAAAGTCAAAACAATATACAGTATACTGATGGGCGACTTCAATGCCAAGGTAGGCAAGAAGCTGGCTGGACACAAGGCAGTGGTGGAATATGGCATAGGCACTAGGAATAGCAGGGGAGAGTTATTAGTGGAGTTTGCGGAACAGAATAGTATGCGGATATGGAATACGTTCTTCCGCAAGCGGGATATCCCAAAGTGGACGTGGAGGAGCCCGAGCGGCGAGACTAGAAATGAAATAGACTTTATACTCTGCGCTAACCCTGGCTTCATACAAGATGTGGACGTCCTCAGCAAGGTGCGTTGCACTTACCATAGCATGGTAAGAACACGAATTAGGCTACACCTGAGGAGGGAACGGAAGAAACTGGTACATAAGAATCCGATCAATGAGTTAGCGGTAAGAGGGAAACTAGAGGAATTCCAGATCAAGCTAGAGAACAGGTATTCGGCTTTAACTCAGAAAGAGGACCTTAGTGTTGAAGCAATGAACGACAATCTTGTGGGCATCATTAAGGAGTGTGCAATAGAAGTCGGTGGTAACTCCGTTAGACAGGATAGCAGTGAGCTATCGCAGGAGACAAAAGATCTGATCAAGAAACGCCAATGTATGAAAGCCTCTAACCCTACTGCTAGAATAGACATGGCAGAACTTTCGAAGTTAATCAGCAAACGTAAGACAGCTGACATAAGGAAGTATAATATGGATTGAATTGAACATACTCTCAGGAACGGAGGAAGCCTAAAAGCAGTGAAGAGGAAACTAGGAATTGGCAAGAATCAGATGTAGGCGTTAAGAGATAAAGCCGGCAATATCATTACTAATATGAATGAGATAGTTCAAGTGACTGAGGAGTTCGATACAGATTTATACACTACCGGCGGCTCCCACGACAATAGTTGAAGTGAGAATAGTCTAGAGGAATTCGAAATCCCTAAGGTAACGCCGGAAGAAGTAAGGAAAGCCTTTCGAGCTATGCAAAGGGGGAAGGCAGCTGGGGAGGATCAGGTAACAGCAGATTTGTTGAAGGATGGTGGGCAGATTGTTCTAAAGGAACTGGCCACCCTGTATACGCAATGCCTCATGACTTCCAGCGTACCGGAATCTTGGACAAACGCTAGCATAATCCTAATCTATAAGAAAGGGGACGCCAAAGACTTGAAAAATTATACACCGATCAGCTTACTGTCCGTTGCCTACAAAGTATTTTCTAAGGTAATTGCAAATAGAATCAGGAACACCTTAGACTTCCGTCAACCAAAAGACCAGGCAGGATTCCGTAAAGGCTACTCAACAATAGAACATACTCACACTATCAATCAGATGATAGAAAAATGTGCGGACTATAACCAACCTTTATATATAGCTTTCATTGATTACGAGGAAGCGCTTTATTCAGTCGAAACCTCAGCAATCATGGAGGCATTGCAGAATCAGGGTGTAGACGAGCCGTATGTAAATATACAGAAAGATATCTATAGCGGCTCCAACGCCACCGTAGTCCTCCATAAAGAAAGCAACAAAATTTCAATAAAAAAAGGCGTCAGTCAGGGAGATACGATCTCTCCAATGCTATTCACAGTGTGTTTACAGGAGGTATTCAGATACCTAGATTGGGAAGAATTGGGGATAAGAGTTAATGGCGAATACCTTAGTAACTTGCGATTCGCTAATGATATTGCCTTGCTTAGATACGAGCTGTCACACAGGGGACCAACTGCAATGCATGCTCACTGACCTGGAGAGGCAAAGCCGAAGGGTGGGTCTAAAAATTAATCTGCAGAAAACTAAAGTCATGTTTACCAGCCTCGGAAGAGAGCAGCAGTTTACGATAGGTAGTGAGGCACTGGAAGTGGTAAGGGAATACATCTACTTAGGACAGGTAGTGACTGCGGATACGGATCATGAGACTGAAAGAATCAGAAGAATGAGAATGGGCTGGGGTGCGTTTAGCAAGCATTCTCAGATCATGAACAGCAGGTTGCCATTATCCCTCAAGAGAAAAGTTTATAACAACTGTGTCTTACCACTACTCACGTACGGGGTAGAAACCTGGAGGCTTACGAAAAGGGTTCTACTTAAATTGACGACGACGCAACGAGCTCTGCAAAGAAGAATGGTAGGTGTAACGTTAAGGGATCTGTTATATATATATATATATATATATATATATATGTGCACTATTACTATAACCAATTTCTCCCGCGTTTGGTGCCCCTTGGTGTCAGAAATTACTGCATCTAATGGGTTCGATAGCTTCGCACCAAGAAAAAAGGGAACGGACTCTATTCTTGATGGATCATAGCGGGGATGTCATTTTGAGCGAACAAGCATTAGATAAGTTTGCGATGGTAACCCCTGCCGTAGTGACAGGCGTTACCTGAAATATTGTTCCAGTAATACCTTTTAAGCCAGTTTTTATGTTTCCGTCTTGCTTTTATTGTTGTCATGTCAAATATATTTCGTGAATACACACAGGCCCTTGCGGCAGAACCCATAAACTGGGACAGTCACGGCGAAACGAATGAAAACACACATCACATATGGCTTTAGAGTTCCCGCATTCATGTTTTTTAAAGCGGACTTGAAAAACACACGCACAGGAGAAAGCAAATAGACTGCACGAGCACTAGCCTGCGCTCTTGCAGTCCCGCGCTCGTCTAATCTACATGTTTCGCTCAGTGTATTGTTAAAATCTGCGCTGCAAACAACAATGTGGGATCCAGCAACCAACTAAACCGCCTCGCCGCTTTAGCGCCTTTTGGGTTGTTCGCTTGAGGGCTGCATGTTCTACCACCTGTAAAGTCTCGAAGGTTTCGAACTTCCTATCTGTGTAGATTTATGACCCACACAGCCCGAAAGTGGCTGTGCCTCTGCGTGTTTTTAGGGGCGGACACAGGCAGTGTTGTGGCATTATAGGACAACCATGCGCGCATCGCTAAAAAACCATCGCTGTGTCGCAGGTGGACGAACTTGTTCCCATCGCCAATAATTACTTCTATGGCAGTGTCGGCTGTTACGGCTTACAGCTGCTCTAGTAAATGACAGGCGAGTTAGAACAATTTCCGGAGGGCTCAAGATATTGCTTACCGCGTTAGGTGTCTAAAAAAATTTCAATTTCGTGATTAAGAAACTCTAAGTAACGAGACCCCGTGAATGCATTTGCTTAACAGCAATGCTGTATTTACTCGAGCGTATTAGTTGAAATGTTAGCAAATCATTATCATCACATTCCAGCAGCACAAGGCACCGGATGCTCAGAACACACTGCATGTACCCAAAGCTGCCATGACAAGGGCTTTGGATTAGACGCATGCGTTTGATCTCGACTGCTAATCTGCTTGTGCACCTAATATTCAGGCTAGTCCACGACTGCCTGGCAATAAACGACGCCCATTGGTCCGCTCTGAAATGTGTGGTCTTTACAGTCACAGTGAGACGCTATCTTATTTTAATATAATTATCTCATCTTAATGCACTATCAATTCTGATGCATCTCGCGAACGAGCAATACAGTGGCGTATGAAATATTCCACCGTTACCAATTCATTTACTTTAGTGAGAGAATAACAGTCTTCTGCAAATCATTTCATAGAAGACACAATGATCTGAGACTGCACAATTCCATTTTCAAGTTTGGACATCTGTATATTGCGGAGGTTTGTGACTTGCCGATTTTAACCATACCGATTCAACCGCTAACTGTCCGTTAATTGCATACGCAGCTGTCTAGGGTTACCATTTTTCCTCGTCTTGTATACGTTTCATCCGGTCAAGTCAGCGTACACCTGACGTTCGCACTGTAGACAGAACTTTACTGACTTCTTTGCCAGAAGATAACAAGGCATCTTTCCCATGGCCAAATGGCTTCGTTTTCTCAGCCGAGGAGCCTTCAAGGTTGTAGCACTTTGCGTTGGTTAATCGACAGGATCCCTCTCTCCGGGCATCGCAAAGCAGCGAATTGCTGCACGTGGGAGTGTCCCTCGTGCGTGGGTCTTTGACGCCAACTTGAGCAAGTAGGCATGAGTGGGCAGCTGGCAATGCTCAGCAGACCATAAATACTTACGATCGCTTAGTGCAAACAAGGAGGGACGAAAGAAGGCAAGGAAACCTTTTTT
The DNA here is from genome assembly GCF_050947875.1 of Dermacentor variabilis. Lineage (NCBI taxonomy): Eukaryota > Metazoa > Arthropoda > Arachnida > Ixodida > Ixodidae > Dermacentor > Dermacentor variabilis. The sequence goes on from NC_134578.1 coordinate 84,981,371, forward strand.
TCATTCCAAGATGGAAGGGAACAAGGTTTCTCTAGTTCCCTCCATCCTTCTTTTCTGCACTAAGCAATAAAAAATATTTGTGGTCTACTAGCAGTATGAACCGACTAGCACCGCCACATGTGCTACTGGGAATGTGTGAATCTAAAATGACGAGAAAAATCCTTTCTGTTTATCTAATGTTGCGCAGAATTGTACCCACGTGACAAGGTTTCCCAAACCCACAGGAACGTCTGCGTAAGCAGGCATTTGACGTTCTACGACACCACGTACCCAAGCACATCTCTGTTGGGCCCTCCCGCGTGTAGCCTTGCGCGACATAACTTTGTCTGGGCAAAGATTGATTCTAGGGGTTGCCGATGCTGCGTGTTTGGAGCTTTAAGCCAGACCTGCCCCCCCCCCACCTCGGGCAGAGGCAACATACCTCCTTTGCCACTGCTTCACATAGGCGGCGGCTCCAAATTCACCCATCTGGAGGAAACCAGTAGTCGCATTTTCCTATTCTGATGATGGTGATGATGGCCTGATACAATGACTCGTACCCACACTGGGGGATTGTTTTTGTTCCCTTGTGGAATGGCGACCAAGAATTCTTATATCTTCGTCTTTCTCTCTCACTGTCAATCTTTCCTGTCTTCTAGTCAGTTCATTTAACTTCTTATTTTCTGACGGGAACCATTACCTTGTCTAATATATGTAGTTTCGGGAAAATATATATTAGGTTGTAACGTTGATGCATAGCCGGCGTTTCTAAGTGTCAATCCAGCACAGTAGCGTCCCCTTGTTGGTCTTGAGGATTGGGGGCTATCCTCGCCGTCGAATTTTCCACGGCTTACTTTGCAAATGCTGTCCCTCCACCCCCTCCCACAAAAATCATCCTCTAATACAAGGGTGCGCCAATACAATTTTCCTGTTATTTTTATATTACAGTGGAACATCACCAGACCCAACCGCAACCTGGACGGCATGAAAGAAATGCTACAGAAGTTTATTCCAATGTGCTGTGAGTTTAAGAGACATACATTAAATCTACACAACCCAACTTTCTTCGGCAATACGCTGTTTAACAGAAACACCGAGACGACGCTTTCGCGTCATTCAGTGGTTTAACCATAGTTCTGTAGCTTGCCAACATGTGGCCCTTGAAGCTGTGAGGCTGTGTGAGTTGTTGGGGTCCTTGAGGCTGTATCAGTTCGGGCATTTCTTTAATAAATTCATTACTGTTGCGTTACAGAAATATGCCGCCAAATAATCACCTCAGTAAAACAGGATTTGAAAGCTCATATATCCACTTCCACAATCCTACATACTAGTGGGTCATTTCAACGCTCACAACACGTTGTGGGGAGACTCGCGATGCGAGGTGCGTGGTGGCCTCATAGAAAACCTCCTTGTAACTTCTAGAGTGTGTCTCTTCAGTCAGACCTAACCAATGTATTGTAATCTTCACCATAGTTGATATTCATCAACAGAACTTTCGATTGGCTACGCATCCTTTTTCTTTGACTTGGAACGACATGTAATCAAAAATCCATTTGGAATTGAGCTCTTCCCACTAATGTTAATCTGAATAACACAACAAGACTACCCTCCAATTGCCCCTCGCTGGAAATTGGCATTGCCTGATCGGAAACGTTTTAAGAAATCTACTTACTCAACACGGTATTTTAGAAGTAATTTTAGCATAAATCATGCCGTATCATACTTTATCGCCTTTATCATTGACGCAGCTGAGGGCACTCCTCAAGCAAGTGGCGGCTAATTCAAAAGACGGCTTTCCTGGTGGAATACTAATCGCAGATGGCACGAAGGAGACCAAATACACCCTGGTGTAAACAACGTGAAGGTCCCACTACTGAAATTCTTTTTCAATTTAAGCATGCTAAACCACAGGGAAGAAGGATGCGAGGACAAGCAAGGAAGGCAAACTGGAAGAGGTTTCTTTCACGTATAAATTCCTACACTCAGTCTACTACCATACGGAACGTGACAAGAATGCTAAAGGGACTATAAATACATTCTTTGGCTCTCTCTGCAATTGTTTGTTATAAAAAAATGTATGATGAATAAAAAAATGTTGAGTTGTTATTAACTGCCGCGTCCTGTTCACTCTCTTCGTTCTCTTCTTTGTGCCCTTTCACAAATTCAAGGCACAAGAAACAGATACCTGTTGTCAAAGAACGCAAATTTCTAGGCATTCTACTTGATTCATGGCTAAGCTTCATTCGTCGTCTCAAATACGTTAAATGTAAATGATTAAAATTATAAAACTTCTGAAGTTTTTGTCGCACACAACGTAGGGTGGCCACCGAAAGTTCCTCGTCAACCTATACAAGAGCCTTACACGTACATCTTGAGAATACGGCGCCACCCTATATCAGTATGCTACACCGAGTTCCCTGAGGACGCTGGACCCTGTTCACGATTAGGCATACACCTTGTGACCGATGCCTTACGAACATACCAAATACCGAGCCTCTCAGTTGAGTCTCATGAGTTGTCTCTATATCTAAGAGGTAATATGCGAGGTTTACTTATTAGACCAACAGTGGGGGAGCCCTTCTGACTTCGTGCTAGAAAGCTGATTGAAGAAAAGCGTATGCCACTTATGGAACACCATTTATTGTGCCCTGCAAAGCTTCTACTACCTTGTCAATGGCAGCTGGTAGAAAGTAGAAGGCCTGTAAATAGTAGCTATGCAAGAAGACCGTCACAAAACTGGTTCCCATGTAATAGACCGCTAATACCAATTGAATGTGAATTCAGCTGTGTGGCCGTGAACATGAAAATTAGGTCCGCAATGGTCCTGATTTTCTTTAAAAATACGTTTGCTAGATCAAGTTTCATCATTATCATAACCAGTCTGGCTACGCACACTGAAGTGAAAAGCCTCTGTCATACTTCTCCAACAACCCCGGGCATGTGCTAATGGTGGCCATATTGTCCCTGCAAACTTCTTAATCCCATCCCACTGCCTAACTTTCTGCCGCAACCTGGTGCGCTTCCATTTTCTTGGAATCTAGTCTGTAACCCTTAATGATCACCGGTTATCTTCCCTCCTCATTACATACCCTGCCAATATCCAATTAGTGTCTTGATTTAGACTAAGATGTCATTACCTCGCGTTTGCTCCCTCACCCAATCTGCTCTCTTCTTATCCCTTAACGTTACACCCATCATTATTCTTTTCTTCAAGTTTATAACGGGCCTAACATTCATGTTCTGCCGATTACTTTGGTGGTATGAAATTTTAGCAATCGTGGACAACTCCTCTGTAGTGGACTGCCTGTAATGCGAAATTTAACAATAGGACACTTAGACTGCAAGATTTGCTCGTGCTGCGACTACGTTCTTAAAATCAACACCCCTCTATGGCCACACACAACCTATTTGATAAGGTTAGTCTAGGGCCTAATGCTTTGAAAACTCCGCAGTTGGTTGTCTTTATTCGTAAATATCATCCCGGAGCCGTGAAACAGCATGCTTATAAACAACATCTATCAGTGCAGGTGCAAAACAGACCTAAAAGCTTTCAGCCACTTCGAACTGTATTCTTCTCTTACAGTAACGCCTTTATATATAAAAAGGTTGTAATGCGCTTGATCTTCGTGGCCCTTCGCCATCTCTTTCCCTAACTCTTCACCATCCACCGCTTTTATAAAGATGGCCTGATCGTCTGCGGAATGGGAGATGCTGCGATAGACATCATGCCAGAACACCAATGATAACGTTGCTTGAATAAAGGTTCCGCTATTCTTCTTATCTCGTATTAGTTCAAAATCAAAAGCACAGATTAAGAAAGCGCCAAAATATTTCCAACGTGGAGTTTTGCTGCTTAGAGATAGTCTATTGTTAGCTGCAGTTTTTTAATTACATTGAATGGCACCCACGTCTCCCATATCCCAGTTGTCGTTGCTAAGCTCGCTTGCATTTTCTACTTCGATAGCAGACACATTAATTTGCACAGAATTAACGCCTTAGTCTCTTCATTCATGGCAAGGCATTCAATGTGTGCTTTGTTAAATAGTGACCCACTCTACCTCCTTAGTAATATCATTACTGACCTCGCGAGTAAGCGCAATAGTTTAAGATATGACGAAGGTCCGTGGCGTATTCGTTGTGTGTGTGTTGAAAATAGCTTGGAAAATTTTCGGCTGTGCGCGCAGAAGTAGCATTCATATTGTATTGTCTTAGGAAGCACGTGAAAACAACACAGAACACGGTGTGCTTGCACAGTAGCTTTATATTGTCATCAGACTGGTCCAGCGTTCCTTGACTAGTTGCACACGCACCACGTGCCTTGGTCGCAATATCCGCCGCGAGAGCCCAGTGACTTGCAGTGACTCTTGCAAGCGTCGGCTTGCAGCCAGACGCGCGAGCTGCAGAAAAGCGAAAGGGCCTCAGTGACAATAGTGACCTTCCTTCGTGAACTGTCTCTCTAAACGGTAAAATCGTGTACTTCAACTGCAATCGTACCACGACAGGCACACGTGCTACTCTCATTCACTGCTTTTGATAAGCCCAATGAATGCATGTAAAAGGAAGACGATATGTTTCATCAACTGTATGTGGCGCTTCGTTGTCTTACGTGCCTCTTTCGCTTGCAACTGCTCTGCAACTGCAAGACTGACAAAGGCAACACACTGAGCATCTTTAAATCTCTCCGAGCCCGGAATTTCACATGCACGGGGCGAGGTTTAGCGTAGCTGGTTAACGGATGCGCTATGTACGTTTTGCTATTTCTCGGTCGGGGTTATCCACGTGCTTCAGGTCATATTAAATCGTAAAGCAATGAAGCCTTTGAGGACAATGTACTCAGGCGGCGGAAACCGGATACATAATTCTTTGTGATGGCAACGCATATTTACATTCACCACATGCTTAAACGACGTTTTAGGTTTTGTTAAATATCTCATTTTGAAAAATGACTTGGCCTATGCTACCATAAACTGGATCAGGGATGACTTTCAGAGTAGGGTGGCTGAAGCTTTTTCAAAATACTGTCTTATGTTGATAACGAACACAGCCAAAAATCGCACTAAACCACTGATCATATGCACACATCAATCGCTGTCATATTGTTCGTTCAGAAATGTTTGTTTACAACTACAACTCATACACCTCTTTTATTACTGCTATGTTCCCCGCAGATTGTCTTTGAAATGTGCATAACACTTATGGATCATCCGGCTCACCACCATTGTTGGGTCACAAGGTGGCAAAGGGACGCAAGAACAAACAAGTAGATTAAGAAGGAAAGAAAAGAATGTTTATGCAGGAGTTACGTGGAACTTAGGGCCACTCAAGGTGGTCTAAGTAAATCCGACACAGCGTTTGCTAAATGTTGTTGCTGAACGGATCCACTCAGTGTCCTCCCAATCAACATTCTGTTATGCAAACGGAAGACGCCGCTTGGTACATTTATCTACTGGTCTTTGCTCCACTCCTTCCTAACTTCTTCTTGCGTCTCGCGCAAGCATAGCACCAGCACTCTACGCACATAGAAGAATACGAGCTGGCGAAACAGTACCATAGGAACCGGTACGCTTGCATAATTAGAGCAGTCTGCAGGGATTGCAACGAAAAACTCTGCAAGAGAAAGGTTTTCTAACTTACTTTGGCTTGTTGTGGTAAAACAGTGCAGGGTCAGCAAGGCATGTACGAAGACCAGATGTAAAAAATTGTGCAAATACCACACCGTACGGAAATCGGCGGTATAGTACGTAAATGAAAACAGTGCTCAGCGTTCCGCAAAGCATCACGGCATTCACAGATGTGGTGCCATATATATATATATATATATATATATATATATATATATATATATATATATATATATATATATATATTGCTACGGCATGAGCCGGGCGAGAAGAAGAGGAAGAAGAAGTGAGCTGGTGCAGCCTCAGGACGCCATCTTGACTTTACCATCCATCTCGTCCCTTGAATAAAGCCGGTTTAACATTAACCGTAACAGTTTTGTGGTGGAGGTGCGGGGTACTTCGACCAAGACGACGGAGCTGCTGCAACAAGTGCCACGCCGGAGCCGACGTCTCGCTCGACTGCCTCCAACACCGCTTGAGATCCCGATGTCCCACAGCAGCGACGAACAGCCTTCTCTGGCAGCTCCAGTGCGAACAACCGGCGCCTGGATGCATCAGATGGAGCCCCGCCCTTTCTCTGGAAAATTCGGCGAAGACGTGGAGGAATGGCTCACCCACTACAAGCGTGTGAGCAAGTACAACGGCTGGAACTCCACGACTCAGCTCGACAATGTGGTTCTGTTCCTCACAGACACGGCGCTAGTGTGGTTCGAGAACCATGAAGATACGTTCACAACATGGGACAGCTTCGTTACTCACCTCACAGAGTGCTTTGGCGATTCCACCACGAAACGGAAGCGGGTGAAGCAGACATTGCTTCAGCGCGCTCAAGTCCCAGGTGAGACCTGTACTACGTACATAGAGGCGATCCTGAAGCTTTGCAAGACTGTCAATCCTCGAATGTCCGAAGAGGACAAGGTTGGACACCTTCTCAAAGGCATAGCCGAGGATGTTTACAATTATTTAATCGGAAAGGAGAGTCTCGCCTCGGTCGCCGACCTCATCAAGCATTGCCGCACATTTGAGGCCTTGAAGCTGCGCCGTATCACGCCAAAGTTTGGCAGGCTAGCAAATGTCACAACGGTGGCAAGCGTTGACGAAAACGACAACTACAGCTTTCAATTTGACCTTGCGGCAACTATAAGGCAAATTGTCCGCGAAGAACTTGAACGACACACCAAAGGGGCGGATGTCGAACAGCTTGGTTGCGCTTCCAACCAACCTCAAGAACATGCATCTGCTGTGTCAGCATTGTCTGCCATGCCAGGCGTTGCAGACTGTCGAGTTGATCAGCTGCGACAGCACCGACGTACCTTTCCCGACGACATGACGCACGATCAACGAACTCGTCGAGCTACCACCACGAATCGGAATTCGGAAGATCGCGTTTATTATTCGCAGCGTCCCAGGGTTGACTCCGAGGCATACAACGTCGGTCGCGCATCTCCTGTATGTTACAGCTGTGGCGCCTCAGGACACATTGCTCGTTTTTGTCGCCGGCGCCGACAGACAACAACATATGGCCCACCACCAACTTGGCCTAATTTCGGACGTGATAGTTATGACGACCGTTGGCCGATAGACCCTGCAAACACCACAGGCGCGCCACCTCGGAATACCTTCCGTCAGTATAGTAGAAGGAGTGGCTCGCCAGCTTCTGACCGCAGCCTGACGCCCCCAACCAGTCGCCAACGCCGTTCACCGTCACCACGGCGACGTGCTACGTCTCCACCGCCGTCGGGAAACTAGCCGGCGCGGCCGATGGAGGTAAGGTCGCCGGACAGTCTGTGTATCTGCGAAATACTCCTCTGCCTATTATGATGGTGAAGAACAAAGTGCGTGTGTTAATTGATAGTATACCTGCAACAGCATTAGTGGATACTGGTGCTACCGTTTCCGCCATGAGTGTGACTTTCAAAGAGAGGCTGGGTAGGAAAGTTATGTTCCCGTGGAATGATGGTGTGACGTTTCGTGGTGTCAGCGGAGAGTGCCTAGTTCCCCTTGGTATTTGTGTTGCAAGTGTTTTATTCGGAGGAGAAGATCTTAAAACAGAATTTCTCGTACTACCGCGATGCACTCATGATGTGATTCTCGGGATTGACTTTCTTCAGGATTGTGGTGCATCCGTTAACTGTGGCACAGGCGAAATTACTTTGAATAGCGCGCTTCTCGCCACCCTTGCCGACACATCCTTACCAGTGAAAAACTATTGTGTTGTTTCGAACGATTTGCTGCTACCGCCTTGGTCGCTGTCACGTATCCCTGTCAATTTCGCTGCTGCCGACCTTTCATCGTTTGACGCGCAAGTCCAGCCACTTACGTCGAGCTGCGCAAAGAAAGATGTACTTGTACCACGCTCTGTCGTGAGAGTAGTGAATGGCGCCTCCAATTTATGGGCTTTCAATTGTTCTTGCGTCCCTGCCGTTCTCCCGCGTGATATGAAGCTTGCTGAATTTGACGAGATTACTTACAGCTCCATTACAGTTCTAAGCGAGGAGGAGCAGTCTCATACTAGCGATCCCCAAAGAAGCATTTCTGAAGAGCAGATCCTACGAATGATCAACAAGGCACTGCCCTCACATGAGCGCCGCGCTCTCGCACAAGTTTTGTGGGCACATCTTTCTGTGTTCGATTTCACACAAGGCGACAAGCAGGCTTCACTCCCGCGTTCTCGTGCTCGCCACAGAATTGACACCGGATCTGCGCACCCCATTCGGCAAAAGCCTTACCGCGTTTCTTCAGCAGAGAGGACAGTTATTGCTGAACAGGTGAAAGACATGCTGCGGAAAAGTGTTGTCCAAGAGTCTTCTAGTCCGTGGGCAGCACCAGTAATCTTAGTAAAGAAGAAGGATGGATCGTGGCGATTTTGCGTTGATTACAGGAAACTGAATGCGGTCACCAAAAAGGATGTGTATCCGCTTCCTAGAATTGATGATGTCATCGACTGTCTACATTCCGCTGCCTACTTTTCATCACTGGATTTGCGATCGGGGTATTGTCAGATACCCATGCACCCAGACGATAAGGAGAAAACGGCCTTCGTGACACCAGACGGTCTTTATGAATTTAACGTTATGCCGTTCGGCCTTTGTAACGCGCCAGCAACATTCGAACGATTCATGGATACTATCCTCCGAGGACTTAAATGGGAAATTTGTTTGTGCTACCTCGATGATGTGGTGATTTTTGGCAGCACATTGAGTGAACATAACAGCCGTCTCAATCTTGTTCTGGATTGTGTCAAACAAGCCGGCTTGATCCTAAATTCCAAGAAATGTCGTTTTGGAGAAACCGAGACGTTAGTACTTGGGCATCTGATCGACAAAAACGGTGTGAGGCCAGATCCACGGAAGATTGAGGCAGTCAGCTCCTTCGAAGCACCGAAGTCAGTGCGGGAGTTGAGGAGTTTCTTGGGCCTGTGCTCGTATTTTCGGCGCTTCGTCCCAAGATTCGCCGACGTGGTGTACCCCCTAACATGTCTTCTCCAAAAAGCCGTCCCTTTCAACTGGACATCGGCTTGCGACGACGCGTTCCGTCAGCTAAAATTTCTACTAACATCAGGGCCCATATTGCGTCACTTCGATGCATGCGCACCTACGGAAGTGCACGCGGATGCCAGTGGCATCGGCATCGGCGCCGTACTTGTGCAACGTCATCAAGGAGCTGAACACGTTGTGGCTTATGCTAGTCGCTCTTTGACTAAGGCGGAACGCAATTACACTGTGACCGAGCAAGAATGCTTGGCAGCTGTTTTCGCTGTCCACAAATTTCGACCTTATATCTACGGACGCCCGTTCACTATCATTACTGACCACCACGCGTTGTGCTGGTTGGTGAATCTCCGTGACCCGAGTGGACGACTGGCACGTTGGGCTCTTCGACTGCAGGAGTACGACTTCGTTATTTCCTACAAGTCCGGGCGTCGCCACGCAGATGCGGACTGTCTCTCCCGCCTTCCTCTGACGACGACGGAGTGTGACGAAGACAATTTTAATGACTGTTTTGCTCCCATTTCTTCTACATTCCCAGACTCGATGACTTTCAAAGCAGAGCAGGAAAATGATATCGGTTTGGAACCTCTATTTGTGGCCGCATCGCGTCCTGGAGCCACCGGTCGATTTTGTGTCCGTGACGGCCTGCTTTACAAGACCAATTATTCGGTTAAAGGCGCACGCTTCCTTCTGGTGGTGCCGCAGAGTCTGCGAACGGACATACTGAGAGCCATGCACAACGATGTGACCTCTGGCCATCTAGGATTCATAAGAACTTTGAACCGGACACAGGAGCGTTTTTACTGGCCCAGAATGCGGGACACGGTCAAGCACTACGTCGCCAGTTGCGAACAATGTCAACGCTACAAGCGCCCTACGACCGCTCCGCCAGGTCTTCTCCAACCTCTGCCGCCGCCTCGCCTGCCATTTGAACAAGTGGGTATCGATCTTCTGGGCCCATTTCCCCGATCATCTAACGACAACCGATGGGTGATCGTATGTGTCGACCATCTGACCCGTTACGCGGAAACGGCGGCCGTGCCATCTTCAACAGCTGCGTCCGTTGCAACGTTTTTGCTTCGATTCATTATTCTTCGACATTGTCCCCCCCGTGTGATCATTAGCGATCGCGGTCGTCAGTTCGTTGCGGACACCGTAGAAGAACTGCTTCGTCTCTGCAGTTCGCAGTTCCGTCATTCAACGCCTTATCACCCTCAGACAAATGGGCTTGTAGAACGTACGAACAGAACTCTAACTAACATGCTGGCCATGTACGTATCTTCCGATCACAAGGACTGGGATGACGTACTCCCCTTCATCACCTATGCGTATAATACTGCAAAGCATGAGACGACCGATTACAGTCCTTTTTATCTCCTTTACGCACGTTCACCGCTAAGCTGCATTGACACTATACTACCGTTTGACTTTCACAGCGAGTACTCTGTTGCAAAGACGCTTTGTCTTGCCGAAGAAGCCCGGCGTATCGCTCGTCTTCGTACTGTGGCATCGCAAGACCGATCGAAAGAGCGCTATGACAGCCGACACCAGTCTGTCTCGTACGCCAAAGGAGACTTTGTGTGGTTGTGGACTCCTCAACGTAAACGTGGCTTATGCGAAAAGTTTTTACCTCAGTACACGGGCCCATTCGTCATTGTAGATCGCTTGAGTGACTTGACGTACGTAGTGGCACGCTTGACGTCGACTGGTCGTCGGTCTAGCCGGACCCAGTTAGTACATGTTGCCCGTCTTAAGCGGTTTCACCCTACGCTTTCCGAGTGATTTGGACTTGCCCAGCGGGCTTCGTCTGGCAACCGGGGATTGCTACGGCATGAGCCGGGCGAGAAGAAGAGGAAGAAGAAGTGAGCTGGTGCAGCCTCAGGACGCCATCTTGACTTTACCATCCATCTCGTCCCTTGAATAAAGCCGGTTTAACATTAACCGTAGCAATATATATATATATATATATATATATATATATATATACATATATATATATATATATATGTGTGTGTGTGTGTGTGTGTGTGTGTGTGTGTGTGTGTGTGTGTGTGTGTGTGTGTGTGTGTGTGTGTGTGTGTGTGTGTGTGTGTGTGTGTGTGTACATGTCTGTATGTGAGTGTGCGTGAAAACTTTTAATCACCGAACCCTGCAGTGAAACAGGTTGCAGAACAGAATCACGAGTGAGGAACAATCGAAGTTTACTGACGTTTAGGAAGGGCAACGACCTTCACTCCGACCACTGGTATCATGAGGGCAACAGTTCTAACCACACGCAATTCAATGCAAGTGGTTCTGGAATTCGCAATGGTTGGCAGAAACGTGCCTTTCAGCCCATCAATCAGAGTGGGTTGTTCAGTCACAGAGCCCATTTGTTCAGGGGTGGTATGCAGTAGCGCCTTTCCCATTTTCAGAAAGGTCTTATGCTTCTGGAAATACATATGTGGCAAAAGCTTCGCTACCGATAAAAGCTTTAAGTTATGATGAAAGTTGAGGAATGCGTACGATTTATTCTACTTAAGAGTCTTTAAACGGAGCAGAAATAGCTTCATTTGCATGACTTACCATACTTCATTAGCCGATACGACAACGTTGCTCCTCTCAACTACTTCTGCTCGCGTGTAGTTGCTGAGCGCCGATTCCTGGCACCTGAAGGCGGCGGGCCTTCTCCTGGCGCAATGTGGTCGCGGCTACGACGCAACGACAATGTAGCGTTCCTTTGCGTGACGTTGCATTTAGAGAAGTGCTGTCGTGTTACTCGCCCCACGAGATTCGACACCTTTCTTACATCTCTGAAGTTTACAACAACGTTCCGCCACATCAAGGGCAACGACAACGTTCCAGCTGACGTTCTCAGTCGTGTCAATGTCGTTTCCACGTTGACATCGGAACCTTTAATCATCGAGGCCGACTTACTCGCCAGTCAACAGCGTGACGACACTGAACTTCGTACACTCCGGAATTCGTCAACGTCCCTGAAATTGGAAGACGTCGTTGTGACCCCAGATGGTAGGTCCGTCGTCTGCGACGCTTCTACGGACAAACCTAGACCATACATTCCGGCATCCCTCGGAAGACATCTATTCGAAACCGTGCACAACCTGTCGCACCCTGGCATACGCGCGAAACAGAAACTTCTTTCCAGTCGTTTCGTTTGGCCTCCGCTAAACGCGCAAGTTTGCGATTGGGTTCGCTGCTGTTTGTCGTGTCAACGTTCGAAGACCCAGCGTCACCCCATTCCGCCTGCCAAGCGTTTTTTTCCACCAGATGCTCTTCTTGACACCGTACAGTTGGACCTTGTCGGCCCTCTCCCACCTTCGAAAGGTCACTGCTACATACTGACATTCATCCACTGTTATACACGGTGGCCAGAAGTTACACCTATATCTGACATTTCAGCGCCCACTGTTGCAGTAGCTTTCGTGTCTACGTGGATTGCAAGGTTCGGCTGCCCATCCACAACAATCAGGGATCGCGGTCGGCAGTTTGACTCAGCACTCTTCAACGAGCTACTCAAACTACTGGGAACGACACGTTTTTGCACAACTGCTTACCACCCGCAATCCAATGGACTAGTTGAACGTTTTCACCGGCATCTCAAGGCCTCCCTTATGGCGCATAAATTGCCAGAGAAGTGGTTCCTGCATTTGCCCCTCGTCTTACTTGGCATCAGAGCCGCACTCAAGAGCAACTTAGGTTGCTCCTGTGCCGAGCTAGTTTACGGCACTCACCTACGCCTTCCGTGCGGTTTCTTTGTCATCACCGCCAAAACGCCTATACCACCACCTGCCGAATCCGTTGCCGAACTGCAAGCCTTCTTCAGCCAGATGCGCCCCGTACCTACATGTTCACAAGAAGCAAGGTCCCCGTACGTTTCTCCCGCACTCACTTCTGCTACCCACGTTTTCGTACGTAACTGTGCTGTGTGGAAGCCTTTGCGGCCACACTACTCCGGGCCATATTGTGTTCTAGAGCGTCGTCCGACGACTTTTGTAGTGAACGTCAACGGCCGATCAGACAAGATTGCCCTGGAACGTCTCAAACCTGCCTACATCGAAGCAGCCGCGCCATCAGCTCCACCAATGTGCGACGCCACCCTGCTGCATCCTACGCCGCCGCCTGCGCACGTGACACCCCAGACCAACGCCCAGACACGCCGCGTCACGTGGACTTTCCATCGTTCGTCGAACTTTCCTCCTCTCTAGGGGGGGCGGAGCCCTCTGTAGCGGTAGCAGCATCGGCGTCGCTCGAGAGATGACGTAGCCGCTCGCGTCTACACGAGGCTCGAGCGGCTGGCCCGCTCCGGCGCGGGCTAGCGTTCCGAAAGAGATTAATTTTAAAAGAATGCTACGCTAAGAGATCGAGTGTCGGTTCTTCCTCTCCTGATAGAGCCCGAGACCTTACCGGTCTACGTGGCCGCTCGTCGCCACAGTAGCATTTCAGGTAGGCTTATAGCGCGGTAAAAAGACAAGGACGAACGTGAGACGTGACACACACAGGCACGTTCGTCCTTGTCTTTTTAACGCGCTATAAGCCTCACGATGTCTTACCTACAAGCCCAAATCACTGCTTTACAGCATTTCAGGTTTTCTGGTACGCTGAGAATTTGAAGAATCTGATGTGAAGGGGTATCTAAGAGTAATTGTGGCTCTACCTCGTTTTACTGACGGACTGTGAGAACGTGTGCGGTCTGCAGGAACCTATATGATTTTAGGCATATCTAATGGCGCCTATTATTCTCGTGAAACGAGCTTCAACGAACGAAAAAGTACACTTTAACTATCATCACTTGGTTCCCGCCGGATCATGTCTTGTCTCTGCTTGCTTCACACCTTTTATTACCATCCACACTCCAGCCATTTCCTGTTAAATACAGCCTTACGTACATCCTTCCGCTTAAGGCAAAGCCGTCCCATAGCAAACATTATCACCCAATCATCTGCCTTGAACACTTCATTCTTCTCTGACCCAATAACATATTAGAACCGTCTCCCAGAAGATACCGTCTCATGCACTGACCGTAAATCATTCCCCGAAATGTTAAATTACCGCATTGCTTATTTACCGATCCCACCAACTGTTACTCGAACACGATGCTCCCCTTTTTTCACAATTGTTCCTGGCTTGTTTTTTTATTGTTGTTTCTTTACTGCTACGTACATTTGTTCTAACATTGTCGCAAGGATTATAGTCCTCCCTTTAGGATTGCCTCGTGGCCTTTAAGGCGAGCATAAATTAAATGAAGTGAAAATGCCGTTTCATACGTGAAACTTAGCTATTCAGGCATACTTTCCCGTATGTATTCATGTAGACATGCATGGTTCTAGATTGCCTTTGATTGCGTCCCAATGTGGCAACAATAAACACACACTGTTTTTAAACAATATTTTCCTGTATATATCTTTCAGTAAATTCCAAATAGCTGAGACTGCGACCAGAATGCCCGTTGACACAGTGAAGCGTAGTGCCACTTGATACGTCACATAGAAGGAAGTTCAGTGTCAATAGAGCGAACTGAAAATACTCTTTCATCACTCCTTTTTAGAAAATGTTGTATATGTTCGCATGGTTGTCTTTCGTTATACTGATAACAAATGTCATATGGCTGTGTCCTCATTTCGTCATACTAAATCAATCTGCTGTGTCAGACACACCTCAAACGCATTAATGGATTTCCCGTTTTTAACTGGCGGTTCCGTACCTTCAATGTCCAGGCTGTAGATCTCACTCATATGAATTGCTTTGTATCCCGCACTGTCGGCAAGTGGCGGTGTCGGCGCGTGTTTTCTGGAGCCCGGAACAAACTGTAGTATCGCGAAATTTGACTACGTTGTCCGATTCAGCAAGCATTTGTTCTTAACAATTCCGCTGTGTTCACTTCAAAAGTCATTTACTATTGTGGTTAATAACCACATAACTATTGCGCACTTTTATGTACGTATGTTCTTGTTTCACACGTTAGGGATGTTGGAAGTTGTATTTTCGTCTCCGTTGAATCACTTGAGAATGTTAGGTGAAGGTGCCTCCAAGTAACATCTTGCTTTTCTGCAGTATTTGACAGCGGATGCCCAGACGCCGACGGCTGCACCAAAAGCTGACGATCACAGGGTTTTAACCTAGGCATATGCCTTAAACCTCTACTGGACCTCTGTCTGTGCCTTTGACAATAGTCTCGGTACACAATGGCTCTATAAATGTATCCTGTTTATATCAAAATAAAGATTTCATTTCATCTGATTCTAATTGACGTGTGCTCTACACTGTAAGCCAATCTGCAATGCTGCAAGCAACTTTGCGATAGTGCAACTGCTCCACAATTATTAAGCTCTTATGTTGCACGGAATGATACATTAGCTATCAATAACCGCACGTAACCCACATGAAGGCCAGATTGCACAAACAACTGTTGCATTTCTAATTCTGCATAAGAATTTTCATCCGGCACGTGTGTTAATCACTGTGATAGTAATGTACTTATTTTGGATTGATCGTTTCAACGGCATATTGTATAACTGTATTGTTTGTGCCGCTGTGTCTAGTATAATCACGCCTTTGTCCTCTCTAGGACAAGCTGCAGCTTATTAAGTGAGCGTAAACCAGACGGTCAGACAAGTGAACCGCTTGCTTTTGCCGTAAACTAATTGCAACCGTAACGTGCACCGCAATATTGGAAGTGACCGTCAAGGTGCAATGCGCTTCTAAAATCGTGATTTTCGCTGTATATTGCGAAGATTCCCCGAGCTGTGAAAGTATTTTATTCGAAATATTTTGCAGGTACCTGGCTATCCGGTGTTGTAACTGATGCGGACAACAATAATAGGTGAACCGAACCCAGTTGAAGAATACGCGAGACCGGTTTGATGTGTTCTGATGTTTTCTAGTGTAAACACCAGCAGGCTCTGCTGTTACATTGGGTGCACGACAAAGTGGACTGGTGTGTTGTGGTGTACAAAGGAGAGTGGCTTGGTGTTTTCTGGTGTGCACACCAGAGGAGCTTGGTGTCTTCTGTTGTGCACACGACAGTGACTGCGTGTGTTTTGTTAGGCATATCAGGGTGGTGTAGTGTCATGTGGTGTGCACATCAGGATGGTTTATGCTACGGCATCTACATACCAGCGTTGTCTGGTTTTCACACAACAATATAGTCTAGAGTTACTTGGAGTGCACAGAACTGTAGGCTGCGGCTGTCTCGCGTACATGTTAGTATGCTGTGATGCATATTAGTTTTGGTGCACCTGCCTCGGTTTATACTGTTCTTCTGGTTAGTGTAGGATTAAGGCTTCTGAATGCTAAATTGCCTACTTTCAAATTAGAACAGTCATCACATTAAAATTTATTACCTTTATTTATTTCTGCATACAGTAGGCCTGAACGGCCATTTCAGAGTGCGGAGAACAGAATACAAATTTAACAAAGAGTCAAGAAGCGAAAACAAAAATAACAAAAGATGTAATGCAAGATCGGTGGTTAACATATACAAGATTGAAGAATTCAACTTAGTGACAATGAACGAACATGACCGTGTAAAGCTTTCCACAATTCTACAGTATGGACAAAAAGCACCATTCAACTTTCTCGGTGTGGTGGTCAGGAGGCACATTGAGTCAGGATTTTGTAAAGTGGATGTACGTCCAGCCGTTCTGATGAAGCTGCTGGCTGAAATAAGTTGTGCCGAGGTAATCGTGGCACAGACAACTTCAGCGATTCAGTGTGGCGAAAATTCAGGAGCAAAAATAAGATAGCGAGGGAGGTTGCCGAAGCATACTTTATTCATAACTCCGGTAATATGTGTGTCGCGAGGCCAACGGTGAGTCTGCACAAACACAGAAATTGATTTTTTAACCACTAAGCTTTATTTTGTTACACGTATTTGCGCCAGAGCATATAATTTGCGTGTTTCTTGCAAAAAACCATTGCTGCTAGTGCGCGATAGATCGTGTTTTTATATCTCATCCCTGTTCGGTCGCGCCATTCTTCCTTGAGTGACGACAGGTATTTCTGTATTCGTTTTCCTTTACTTGGCTTTGTGTCGAAGCATCGTAGAGCAGTAAGCTAAATTATTATCAAACGTCGTAGAAGATCTTGCTAAACACGGTTCTCTAATTGCTCGTATAAGCATGTATTCCTGCTTACTTTTGTAGAAGAGAGAATATATCAAACCTAAAGCGTACTGGAAATATGTCGTGCACATAAATGTCGATGGCTTTTACATATATATATATATATATATATATATATATATATATATATATATATATATATATATATATATATATATATATATATATATATGTATGTATAACTGCTATCCTTGTTTGGGGTGTATGATCCTCCAAGCCTTCGCCGCTTTAGGATTTAAATCAACTTTACGGGCATTGCTCAGCCTACAGCAAATGCAATCAGCCGCACACAGTATGACTGGTAAACAGGTACGTCAAATTTCTCACCACGTGCATCTGACCTCCCGGCAAACAGAGAGATTTAAAACAGACTCGTTGTCGTCTTTGTCAGCCTTGATCTGTTGCACGACTAACTACATCGTGTAAGACTCGCATTTCGTTTCCCGAGGTAGGTATTTCCTATCTCTGGGGGCACTCGACACCTTGTATCCTGCATAGGTTGCATTACTTGTTACTGCTACTTCTTGCTAGTTCTTTCCACTAGTAGTGTGTTATCTTATGCCGTATTTGTTATATGTAGATCTTTCATTGCGTGAGCACCACATGCTCATATAGCACGAACACCAAATTGTGACATTTTTTTTTAAATCAGAAGGTACAAACAAAAATATTGCTTTCGTGATTATGACGCATAACAAGAGTTCTTTGATGGGCTTGAGCCGATGTGTACAATACATTCGTGTTCGAAAACTCCACAAGAGACACACTTGGAAATCCGTCATTGCGCTTTTTGTTCTAGAAGTAGCACCATTGCCAGAATAAGCGATTTCATTGTTCTTATAGCGTTCCAAAAAGCTTCAAACAGCAGCGCACACATAGCGAGAAGGAACTTAATTATCACCTTCCATTATATGTGCAAGCAGTTCACATCACACTGACAACTAATGCGGTGACATTTTGCGCCAGCATAGTATACAAATGCCGTAACTATTTTTCCCTCCTGTAACCATTGCGCAGTGGAAGGCCACTCTTCCACGCATGAACAGCATCACTTAGGTGTAGTGTCCCATTTACACAATGCCACTTATTAAGTATAGTTACAGCGGGGACCTAAAGGAGCGCTGCTATACAAAAACACACATTTTTTTTTAAAGAAGGCTAATTAAAAAATAAACAGGTCTACAAATGTTTACATTTTTTTTAATGCTGAGGTCACTGATTGTATATAGAAGATGGACTTTCTGTTTTGGGCCTATGGAAGCTGTGTTTCGTAACTCACAAGTGATGCACAACTCTCTTTGTCTACGCAGGCAGCAAAGTCAGGCCCATTGATAACATGAGGTTCGGCTCTGCGATCTTGCTCTTTACAGTACTTGCAGGTAAGTGTGTCGTGCCAAATGGGCCTGCAATAATAATAATAATAATTGGGGTTTTACGTGCCAAAACCACTTTCTGGTTATGAGGCACGCCGTAGTGTAGGACTCCGGCAATTTTGACCACCTGGGGTTCTTTAGCGTGCACCTAAATCTAAGCACACGGGTGTTTTCGCATTTCGCCCCCATCGAAATGCGGCCGCCGTGGTCCGGATTCAATCCCGCGACCTCGTGCTCAGCAGCCCAACCAAGGTGGGTGGGACTGCATTGCTTGATGCTAATAACAAAATCATTTTCAACATAAAAGTCAATTGAACTCGTAAAGATGGAAAAGTAGACAAACAAAGGTGCTAGAGAGGAGCAAACTCAGGCACGAATGGCAGGTTGAATGATTTTAACGGTGAGAGTACGCAATACACCCTCATCAATGCTCTCTCATGTTACCATGTCAGAAGCCATGTGATTCGCTGGTGACTCCTACTTTAGCATTTGATAAAATTACAAATAGCTTGCAAGTTAGGACACGGTTCCAGCTACTCAATATGGCGGTTCACCACTTCGGTGCCCAGGATGACATCAGTACAAGCTATTTAGCTCTCCTTGCAAAATATTCGTTCTATCGGAGATTTGTCGTTCTGATCTGGTGATCCCACCTTTGCGCAGCTTTCCTAGCCATGATCACTGCTGCGGACAGAAGTGATGAAATGCGTTGTGGCGATGGTAACTACAAAAAGGGACGCATGTACGTGTCTCTTTTAACATATTTGATAAGAAATAAAGTATTACGATCAAATAGGCCGACTTTATTATCAAAGGATGAATTAGTTATCAATTAAAAATATGCGCCAGAAAAGTTTCTGTCTGAGCTTCCTTTTGCAACCTCTTTGTTCTGTGCTGTTCCCTGATTCTACCGTTGGTTTATATATACACCGCTGCACTATATATATATATATATATATATATATATATATATGTAGGGTGCAGCCGTGGCGCTGAAGTAGAACACCCGCCTCTCGTGCAAGAAGTCCGTGGTTCGAATCCCGGCGCCGCACAATTTTCCACCGGATAAAAAAAAGAAAAACACGAGTGTTCTTAAAATTACATAAACAAGCCGGGAGTGTTGCCTGATCCCGGTGACCGGAACCGGTAACGCACTCCCTCACCGGAGCAGGATTGGCCACCTTGGTGCAGTACTTGGCCACAACCTCCTGTGTGAACACAACAATCAAACCCGGGCCATCAGTCTCCTGCAGCTGCGAAGCAACTCACCACGGCAGCGGTCAGACCTGCGACACAGCAGAGGGTGCTAAGAATCTCTGGCTCCGGACAGGCCGCCATTGGAACATGAACCTGGCAACGTTTAACGCTAGAACGTTATCGAGTGAGGGAAGTCTAGCAGTGCTATTGGAGGAATTAGAGGGCAGTAAATCGGATATAATAGGGCTAAGTGAAGTTAGGAGGCCAAAATAAGCATATAAAGTGCTAAAAAAATTGGCTGAACGCTTAGCTTGGTTAAGCCTGGAAGATTGCGAAAGCAATACCCTTGGCTGCACCTTGGTTCGGGTGATGGTGTGGACATGGTTGCCCTTTGTTAAACTTATGGCTATACATCATCCGACATAGCGCAAGGCAGCGCGCCGACCACTGCGAGAAGCCGAGCTGTAGCCGCATTTATCCTCCTAGCGTGACGTCACACCAGCGAGCGCCCTCTCTCGGTAGCGCCGCAGCAGTGGCGCGCAAGGCTTCGCCTCCACCATCGATGCCGCGAGCTGGGGCCCCGTCTCTCTGTCTGGCGTGACGTCACACGGCCACGTAACGCGCAGCTGTGTAAGGAGGCGCCACGACCACCGATGGGCCGAAAGTGCGAGCAGTATTGCTTTCGCAATAAAAGCGGGCTCGTCCTGTGCTACCGGGGCTTAGCGCAGAGACGAGAACTTGGAGTCGGATTCCTGATTAATAGGAATATAGCTGGTAACATACAGAAATTCTATAGCATTAACGAGACGGTGGCAGGTCTTGTTGTGAAACTTAATAAGAGCTTCTATGAAGACGTGGAATCGGCGATGGGTAAAGTCAAAACAATATACAGTATACTGATGGGCGACTTCAATGCCAAGGTAGGCAAGAAGCAGGCTGGAGACAACGCAGTGGGGGAATATGGCATAGGCACTAGGAATAGCAGGGGAGAGTTATTAGTGGAGTTTGCGGAACAGAATAATATGCGGATATTGAATACCTTCTTCCGCAAGCGGGATATCCGAAAGTGGACGTGGAGGAGCCCGAGCGGCGAGACTAGAAATGAAATAGACTTTATACTCTGCGCTAACCCTGGCTTCATACAAGATGTGGACGTGCTCAGCAAGGTGCGTTGCAGTTACCATAGGATGGCAAGAACACGAATTAGGCTAGACCTGAGGAGGGAACGGAAGAAACTGGTACATAAGAATCCGATCAATGAGTTAGCGGTAAGAGGGAAACTAGAGGAATTCCAGATCAAGCTACAGAACAGGTATTCGGCTTTAACTCAGGAAGAGGAACTTAGTGTTGAAGCAATGAACCACAATCTTGTGGGCATCATTATGGAGCGTGCAATAGAAGTCGGTGGTAACTCCGTTAGACAGGATATCAGTAAGCTATCGCAGGAGACGAAATATCTGATCAAGAAACGCCAATGTATGAAAGCCTCTAACACTACAGCTAGAATATACATGGCAGAACTTTCGAAGTTAATCAGCAAACGTAAGACAGCTGACATAAGGAAGTATAATATGGATTGAATTGAACATGCTCTCAGGAACGGAGGAAGCCTAAAAGCAGTGAAGGAGAAACTAGGAATTGGCAAGAATCAGGTGTATGCGTTAAGACATAAAGCCGGCAATATCATTACTAATATGGATGAGATAGTTCAAGTGGCTGAGGAGTTCGAAAGAGATTTATACAGTACCAGTGGGAGCCACGACGATAATAGAAGAGAAAATAGTCTAGAAGAATTCGAAATCCCACAGGTAACGCCGGAAGAAGTACGGAAAGCCTTTCGAGCTATGCAAAGGAGGAGGGCAGCTGGGGAGGATCAGGTAACAGCAGATTTGTTGAAGGATGGTGGGCAGATTGTTCTAGAGGAACTGGCCACCCTGTATACGCAATGCCTCATGACTTGGAGCGTACCGGAAACTTGGAAAAACGGTAACATAATCCTAATCTATAAGAAAGGGGACGCCAAAGACTTGAAAAATTATAGACCGATCAGCTTACTGTCCGTTGCCTACAAAGTATTTTCTAAGGTAATTGCAAATAGAATCAGGAACACCTTAGACTTCCGTCAACCAAAGGACCAGGCAGGATTCCGTAAAGGCTACTCAACAATAGAACATATTCGCACTATCAATCAGGTGATAGAAAAATGTGCGGAATATAACCAACCTTTATATATAGCTTTCATTGGTTACGAGGAAGCGCTTCATTCAGTCGAACCTCAGCAATCATGGAGGCATTGCAGAATCAGGGTGTAGACGAGCCGTATGTAAATATACAGAAAGACATCTATTGCGGCTCCACAGCCACCGTAGTCCTCCATAAAGAAAGCAACAAAATTCCAATAAAAAAAGGCGTCAGGCAGTGAGATACGATCTCTCCAATGCTATTCACAGCGTATTTACAGGAGCTATTCAGATACCTAGATTGGGAAGAATTGGGGATAAGAGTTAAAGGCGAATACCTTAGTAACTTGCGATTCGCTGATGATATTGCCTTGCTTAGTAACACAGGGGACCAACTCCAATGCATGCTCAAAGAACCTGGAGAGGCAAAGCCGAATGGTGGGTCTAAAAATTAATCTGCAGAAAACTAAAGTAATGTTTACCAGTCCGGGAAGAGAGCAGCAGTTTACGATAGGTAATGAGGCACTGGAAGTGGTAAGGGAATACATCTACTTAGGACAGGTAGTGACTGCGGATACGGATCATGAGACTGAAAGAATCAGAAGAATAAGAATGGGCTGGGGTGCGTTTGGCAAGCATTCTCAGATCATGAACAGCAGGTTGCCATTATCCCTCAAGAGAAAAGTTTATAGCAACTGTGTCTTACCACTACTCACGTACGGGGTAGAAAGAAACCTGGAGGCTTACGAATAGGGTTCTACTTCAATTGAGGACGACGCAACGATCTCTGCAAAGAAGAATGATAGGTGTAACGTTAAGAGAACTGTTATATATATATATATATATATATATATATATGCACTATTACTATAACCAATTTCTCCCGCGTTTCGTGCCCCTTGGTATCAGGGATCAGCGATAGCTTGGCACCCCGAAAAAAAGGAACGGACTCTATTCTTGATGGATCATAACGGGGATGTCATTTTGAGCGAACAAGCATTAGATAAGTTTGCGATGGTAACCCCTGCCGTAGTGACAGGCGTCACCTGAAATATTGTTCCAGTAATCAATTTTAAGTCAGTTTTTATGCTTCCGTCTTGCTTTTATTGGGGTCATGTCAAATATATTTCGTGAATACCTGCAGGCCCTTGTGGCAGAACCCATAAACTGGGACAGTCACGGCGAAACGAATGAACCCACACATCACATATGGCTTTAGAGTTCCCGCATTCATGTTTTTTAAAGCGGACTTGAAAAGCACTCGCACAGGAGAAAGCAAATAGACTGTACGAGCACTAGCCAGCGCTCTTGCAGTCCCGCGCTCGTCTAATCTACATGTTTCGCTCAGTGTATTGTTAAAATCTGCGCTGCAAACAACAATGTGGGATCCAGCAACCAACTAAACCGCCTCGCCGCTTTAGCGCCTTTTGGGTTGTTCGCTTGAGGGCTGCATGTTCTACCACCTGTAAAGTCTCGAAAGTTTAGAACTTCCTATCTGTGTAGATTTATGACCCACACAGTCCGAAAGTGGCTGTGCCTCTGCGTGTTTTTAGGGGCGGACACAGGCAGTGTTGTGGCATTATAGGACAACCATGCGTGCATAGCTAAAAAACCAGTGCTGTGTCGCAGGTGGACAAACTTGTTTCCATCGCCAATAATTACTTCTATGGCAGTGTCGGCTGTTACGGCTTGCTGCTGCTCTAGTAAATGACAGGCGAGTTAGAACAATTTCCGGAGGGCTCAAGATATTGCTTACCGCGTTAGGTGTCTAAAAAAATTGCAATTTCGTGATTAAGAAATTCTCAGTAACGAGACCCCGTGAATGCATTTGCTTAACAGCAATACTGTATTTACTCGAGCCTATTAGTTGAAATGTTAGCAAATCATTATCATCACATTCCAGCAGCACAAGGCACCGGATGCTCAGAACTCACTGCATGTACCCAAAGCTGCCATGACAAGGGCTTTGGATTAGACGCATGCGTTTGATCTCGACTGCTAATCTGCTTGTGCACCTAATATTCAGGCTAGTCCACGACTGCCTGGCAATAAACGACGCCCATTGGTCCGCTCTGAAATGTGTGGTCTTTACTGTCACAGTGAGACGCTATCTTATTTTAATATAATTATCTCATCTTAATGCACTATGAATTCTTATGCATCTCGCGAACGAGCAATGCAGTGGCGTTTGAAATATTCCACTGTTACCAATTCATTTACTTTAGTGAGTGAATAACAGTCTTCTACAAATCATTTCATAGAATACACAATGATCTGAGACTGCACAATTCCATTTTCAAGTTTGGACATCTGTTTATTGCGGAGGTTTGTGACTTGCCGATTTTAACCATACCGATTCAACCGGTAACTGTCCGTTAATTGCATACGCAGCTGTGTACTCTAGGGTTACCATTTTTCCTCGTCATGTATACGTTTCATCCGGTCAAGTCAGCGTACACCTGAGGTTCGCACTGTAGACAGTCCTGTACTGGTTTTTTTGACAAGCAAGGCATCTTTCCCTTAAAGCTCTTTTCTACGTAGTGATTGTCACGACAGCAAATGGGGACATGTCATAAATTTTATGTTCTTGCTTTATGAAGCGACAAGAAAAAACATTGAGAAATTCTCGCACGGCTTACAAATATTTTTGTTGCTTCAGTCCAGTCGCATTTCAGTGCCTGTCATTTATTGTTTACTGATGTTTGGGATTTTACGATACTAAAACATATGTTTGGACCCTATGGCTGTCATCCACCGCAGCACCCACTATGAGATTATTTATTATAACGTTAGCCATACAAAGCTACTATAGCCTTCTGCTCGGGTACTATGGAGGCAAATTACAAAGCGTTAAGCCACGTCACCATGAAGTACGAAAAACACTAATGAAAAAAGATTACAGGCCAGATAGGGAAAGAAAAGGCCAAGTGCAAGTTCAAAGAAGGCGATAGGAAAAGGCGACTGCCGATTTCCCCCGTATGAGTCAGTCCGGAAGAGCTATCTAAGCGTAACCATGGCCAAAGGGCTTCGTTTTCTCTGCCGAGGAGCCTTCAAGGTTGTAGCACTTTGCGTTGGTTAATCGACAGGATCCCTCTCTCCGGGCATCGCAAAGCAGCGAATTGCTGCACGTGGGAGAGTCGCTCGTGCGTGAGTCTTTGACGCCAACTTGAGTAAGTAGGCATGAGTGGGCAGCTGGCAATGCTCAGTAGACTATAAATACTTACGATCGCTTAGTGCAAACAAGGAGGAACGAAAGAAGGCAAGGAAACCTTTTTTTTTTAATTCCAAGATGGAAGATAACAAGGTTTCCCTAGTTCCCTCCATCCTTCCCTTCTGTACTAAGCAATAAAAATATTTGTGGTCTACTAGCAGTATGAACCGACTAGCACCGCCACATGTGCTACTGGGAATGTGTCAATCTAAAATGACGAGAAAAATCCTTTCTGTTTGTCTAATGTTGTGCAGAATTGTACCCACGTGACTAGGTTTCCCAAACCCACAGGGACGTCTGCGTAAGCATGGTTTTGACGTGCTCCGACACCACGTACCCGAGCACGTCTCTGTTGGGCCCTCCCGCGTGTAGCCTTGCGCGACATGACCTTGTCTGGGCAAAGAGTGATTCTAAGGGTTGCCGATGCTGCGTGTTTGGACCTTTAAGCCAGACCTGCCCCCCCCCCCCCGCCCGACCTCGGGCGGAGGCAACATACCTCCTTGGCCCCTGCTTCAGATAGGCGGCGGCTCCAGATTCACCCATCTGGAGGAAACCAGTAGTCGCATTTTCCTATTCTGATGATGGTAATGATGGCATCATACAATGACTCGTACCCACAATGGGGGATTGTTTTTGTTCCCTTGTGGAATGGCGACCGAGAATTATTAAACCTTCGTCTTTCTCTCTCATTGTCAATCTTTCCTGTCTTCTAGTCAGTTCATTTAACTTCTTATTTTCCGACGGCAACCATTACCTTGTCTAATAAATGTAGTTTCGGGAAAATATATATTAGGTTGTAACGTTGATGCATAGCCGCCGTTTCTAAGTGTTCATCCAGCACAGTAGCGTCCCCTTGTTGGTCTTGAGGATTGGGGGCTACCCCCGCCATCGAATTTTCCACGGCTTACTTTGCAAATGCTATCCCTCCTCCCCCTCCAACGAAAATCATCCTCTAATATATGGGTGCACCAAAACAATTTTCCTGTTATTTTTATATTGCAGTGGAACGTCACCAGACTCAACCGCAACCTGGACGGCGTGAAAGAAATGTTACAGAAGTTTATTCCAATGTGCTGTGAGTTCAAGAGACATACAATAAATCTACACAACCCAACTTTCTCCGGCAATACGCCGTTTACCAGAAACACCGAGACAACGCTTTCGCGTCATTCAGTGGTTTAACAATAGTTCTGTAGCTTGCTAACATGTGGCCCTTGAAGCTGTGAGGCTGTGTGAGTTCTTGGGGTCCTTGAGGCTGTGTCAGTTCGGGCATTTCTTTAAGAAATTCATTACTGTTGCGTTACAGAAATATGCCGCCAAATAATCACCTCAGTAAAACAGATTTTTAAAACCTCATATATCCACTTCCACAATCCTACATACTCGTGGGTCATTTTAACGCTCACAACACGTTATGGGGAGACTCGCGATGCGGGGTCTCATAGAAAACCTCCTGGTAACTTCTAGAGTGTGTCTCTTCAGTCAGACCTAACCAATGTGTTGTAATCTTCACCATAATTGATATTCAACAACAGAACTGTAGATTGGCTACGCTTCCCTTTTCTTTGACTTAGAACGACATGTAATCAAAAATCCATTTGGAATTGACCTCTTCCCACTAATGTTAATCTGAATAACACAACAAGACTCCCCTCCAATTGCCCCTCGCTGGAAATTGGCATTGCCTGATCGGAAACGTTTTAAGAAATCTACCTACTCAACACGATATTTTAGAAGTAATCTTAGCATAAATCATCCCGTATCATACTTTACTGCCTTTATCATTGACGCAGCTGAGAAGGTCACTCCTCAAGCAAGTGGCGCCTAATTCAAGAGACAGCTTTCCTGGTGGAATACAAAACGCAGATGGCACGAAGGAGACCAAATAAACCCTGGTGCAAACTACGTGAAGGTACCACTACTGAAATTCTTTTTGAATTTAAGCATGCTAAACCACAGGGAAGAAGGATGCGACGACAAGCAAGGAAGGCAAACTGGAAGAGGTTTCTTTCACGTATAAATTCCTACACTCAGTCTACTACCATACGGAACGTGACAAGAATGCTAAAGGGACTCTAAATACATTCTTTGGCTCTCTCTGCAATTGTTTGTTCGCGCAGTCAAGAAACGTTTGCTAATATGCACCAACTCGTCCAACAACAAGTCCTAATACACATCCGTTGCCTTTAGTAAATGACTAAGTAAATAGCGTGGTAGACGCAGGAAAACCTTACAGTGTGCGAGCAACAAATGCAGTTTAGTCTCAACAGAACGTCAAAATGGGCAGAACAAGAGGCTGTAAGGTTAGCCCCCAAAAAACTACCAGTTTTCTTTTTCAAGGAACTCAAGGCTCGCCCCGGAGATAGTTGCCAAACTACACGGACAACATAATATAACAGAATGCATAACTGGGCTAGTGGGTTTACTTGGATCTTGAAAAAAAAAGGCACGAACTAAGAGAGCGGACAGGACGAGGCGATTACTCATACCTGAGAAATTTTATTGTAAGGAAACAAATATGTACACAAAAATTAAGTATGGCGTCGGAGCAGCTGATTAGTGCTTTTGAAGATATTCTGTGTCTTCAAAAACAGAATAACAGCCGCATTCTCTGTAGTGGGCGCCTAGATGTGTCCTTACTGATGAATTATAAAAAAATGTATGATGAATAAACAAATGTTTAGTTGTTATTAACTTTCGCGTCCTGTTCACTCTCTTCGTTCGTTTTGTGCCTTTCACAGATTCGAGGTACACGGACAACAGATACCTGTTATCAAAGAACGCAAATTCCTAGGCGTTGTACTTGATTCATGGCTAAGCTTCATTCGTCATATCGAATACGTTAAACGTAAATGACTAAAAATGATAAAACTTCTTAAGTTTTTGTCGCACACAACGTAGGGTGGCCACCGAAAGTTCCTCGTCAACCTATACAAGAGCCTTACACGTACATCTTGAGAATACGGCGCCACCCTATATCAGTATGCTACACCGAGTTCCCTGAGGACGCTGGCCCCTGTTCACGATTAGGCATACACATTGTGACCGATGCCTTCCGAACATACCAAATACCGAGCCTCTCAGTTGAGTCTCATGAGTTGTCTCTATATCTAAGAGGAAATATGCGAGGTTTACATATTAGACCAACAGTGGGGGAGCCCTTCTGACTTCGTGCTAGAAAGCTGATTGAAGAAAAGCGTATGCCACTTATGGAACACCATTTATTGTGCCCTGCAAAGCTTCTACTACCTTGTCAATGGCAGCTGGTAGAAAGTAGAAGGCCTGTAAATAGTAGCTATGCAAGAAGACCGTCACAAAACTGGTTCCCATGTAATAGACCGCTAATACCAATTGAATGTGAATTCAGCTGTGTGGCCGTGAACATGAAAATTAGGTCCGCAATGGTCCTGATGTTCTTTAAAAATACGTTTGCTAGATCAAGTTTCATCATTATCATAACCAGTCTTACTACGCACACTGAAGTGCAAAGCCTCTGTCATAGTTCTCCAACAACCCCGGGCATGTGTTAATGGTGGCCATATTGTCCTTGCAAACTTCTTAATCCCATCCCCCTGCCTAACTTTCTGCCGCAACCTGGTGCGCTTCCATTTTCTTGGAATCTAGTCTGTAACCATTAATGATCACCGGTTATCTTCCCTCCTCATTACATGCCCTGCCAATGTCCAATTCGTTTCTTGATTTAGACTAAGATGTCATTACCTCGCGTTTGCTCCCTCACCCAATCTGCTCTCTTCTTATCCCTTAAAGTTACACCCATCATTATTCTTTTCTTCAAGTTTATAACGGGCCTAACATTCATGTTCTGCCGATTACTTTGGTGGTATGAAATTTTAGCAATCCTGGACAACTCCTCTGTAGTGGACTGCCTGTAATGCGAAATTTAAAAATAGGATACTTAGACTGCAAGATTTGCTCATGCTGCGACTACGTTTTTAAAATCAACACCCCTCTATGGCCACACACAACCAATTTGATCAGGTTAGTCACAGGCCTAATGCTTTGAAAACTCCGCAGTTGGTTGTCTTTAATCGTAAATATCATCTCGGAGCCGTGATACAGCATGCTTATAAACAACATCTATCAGTGCAGGTGCAAAACAGACCTAAAAGCTTTCAGCCACTTCGAACTGTATTCTTCTCTTACAGTAACGCCTTTATATATAAAAAGGTTGTAATGCGCTTGATCTTCGTGGCCCTTCGCCATCTCTTTCCCTAACTCTTCACCATCCACCGCTTTTATAAAGATGGCGTGATCGTCTGCGGAATGGGAGATGCTGCGATAGACATCATGCCAGAACACCAATGATAACGTTGCTTGAATAAAGGTTCCGCTATTCTTTTTATCTCGTATTAGCTCAAAATCAAAAGCACAGATTAACAAAGCGCCAAAATATTTCTAACGTGGAGTTTTGCTGCTTAGAGATAGCCTATTGTAAGCTGCAGTTTTTTAATTACATTGAATGGCACCCACGTCTCCCATATCCCAGTTGTCGTTGCTAAGCTCGCTTGCATTTTCTACTTCGATAACAGACACATTAATTTGCAAAGAATTAACGCCTTAGTCTCTTCATTCAAGTCAAGGCATTCAATGTGTGCTTTGTTAAATAGTGACCCACTCTACCTCCTTAGTAATATCATTACTGACCTCGCGAGTAAGCGCAATCGTTTAAGATATGATGAAGGTCCGTGGCGTATTCGTTGTGTGTGTTTTGAAAATAGCTTCGAAAATTTTCGGCTGTGCGCGCAGAAGTAGCATTCACATTGTATTGTCTTAGGAAGCACGTGAAAACAACACAGAACACGGTGTGCTTGCACAGTAGCTTTATATTGTCATCAGACTGGTCCAGCGTTCCTTGACTAGTTGCACACGCACCACGTGCCTTGGTCGCAATATCCGCCGCCAGAGCCCAGTGACTTGCAGTAACTCTTGCAAGCGTCGGCCTTGCAGCCAGACGCGCGAGCTGCAGAAAAGCGAAAGGGCCTCAGTGACGATAGTGACCTTCCTTCGTGAACTGTCTCTCTAAACGGTAAAATCGTGTACTTCAACTGCAATCGTACCACGACAGGCACACGTGCTACTCTCATTCACTGCTTTTGATAAGCCCAATGAATGCATGTAAAAGGAAGACGATATGTTTCATCAACTGTATGTGGCGCTTCGTTGTCTTACGTGCCTCTTTCGCTTTGAAGGAGTGGTTGGTGCGGCTAATTCTGACTTTTAAAGCTTATATCTATGCAGCAGACGGAAATGTAATTAATAAGAAACTTTACCTCGTTTGTTACAAGAAGGCTTATCTATCTATCTATCTATCTATCTATCTATCTATCTATCTATCTATCTATCTCTCTCTCTCTCTCTCTGTATATATATATATATATATATATATATATATATATATATATATATATATATATATATATATAAGAAAAATGTTTGCGCTTCACCAAACTCTCCTGCATAGACAAATCAGAGCTGCCTGCGACAACAGCTTTCTTTGCGGGTGATTGAAATTGTCAGGTTGTGGTTTAACGTTCTCGAGCACGTTTGGCACGCATCCAGCATCACTCTGGCAGCTGTCCCTCGCAGAATCTAAGTTTTACCGGTAGTTTTGTCCTTCCGTAGGTCGCTGCCGCTAATTTTCACCCGCCACCACAAGCTGAGCTAGGCGAACAGGACCAATCGCAGACCCAGGCAATGCCCCTCTTCATCCGACAATTTACTTTCACTGCTACATACCGGAGCCACCGAAACATACTCCACTGGTGCGCCTTCCTTGCTTCTTGTGAAACAATTGATAAGAAAAAACCTGTCAAGGTAGGAAACTATGTTTGCTTGAAGAGCATGTCATGCGGTCCGATGTATCTACATATAATAAAAATTAAATTCTAGAGTTTCACATGCCAGAGCAACGCTATTATAGTTAGAACGCCGTAGTGGAGAACTCTGGAATTCTCACCACTTGTGGTTCTGGAACGTGCCCACAATGCACGGGGCACGGGCGTTTTTGCAGTTCGCCTTCATCGAAATGCGAGAGCAGTGGCACAATTTCCATGCCGCGGTCTCGTACTTAGCAGGGCAACACCACATCCGCTAAATCAAAGCGACATGTCGCCTATATACAGGGTGTTTCACGTAACTTGAGCCAAGTATTTAAAGTAGTGGTTAACTGCAACTGAATGAAACCAAGGACATTTGTTTGCGGTCAGGTGGTGCATCTCAGGGTATTTTTGCATAGCGCCTACTTAAATAATTAACTAGAACAAATTAATAAATTTTTAATCATATTAGGGCCAAGTGGGTTTTCTTACGCTCTAAAGGGCATTAGAAAACTACCGATACCATTTTTTGGGCAACGTACGTACAGTCGACCAAGAAAGTTTACGAACCACGGTATCTCAGAAAATTCAAAATATACGAGCAGCCTTTAAAAGCAGCCAGTAAAATTGTGCATCACAATGTTGTTCGC
The DNA here is from genome assembly GCF_050947875.1 of Dermacentor variabilis. Taxonomy (NCBI): domain Eukaryota; kingdom Metazoa; phylum Arthropoda; class Arachnida; order Ixodida; family Ixodidae; genus Dermacentor; species Dermacentor variabilis. The sequence continues at coordinate 85,013,030 of NC_134578.1, forward strand.
ATATGCCACAAAAGGCTAAAAGTGGGAATAACAGGCTGTGTTTTGAGACTGAGGAGACATTCAGCTTTGGGTCAGATCTCTTGGTCCGTGAACTTTTTTGTTCGACTGTACATGCTGCACGAAGATATTTTCCGGCGTTTAGAGAGCCCAAAATATGAAATAAGTCTTACGTGACGGCGCACACGCGCTACCGTATTGCAACCCTCCCGACCACGCTTCGTGAGAAACAACCGCGCTCGCGGACCGTGGCGAAGTCAGCGGTTGCGGCTCTAGGCGTGGTCTTACGAGTGCGTCATCATCTTTGACGGTGGCCCGCGGAAAGGAAGCACCGTCGTCCTTCAGAAGCGATAAGCTAGACGCACTGTTGAGCCCGCTGCAATACCATAGCACACGAGCGCAGTCACATGGTTTTGTTAATAACATCGCGGGTTTTCTTTAAACGCCGGAGAAAATCACCTCGAAGCATGTACAGTCGCGATCAATTTGAAGGTGATCGCTCGAGCGGCGACCAAAACTAGGAGCAGCGCCACGTTACGTCATCAACGTCGGTCGAGAGGGAAACATCAGATAGCTCCCCTCTCACTCTTTCGGTGTTCCCTGAAAAGGTGTCACTCCCGTCAGCGTTCAAGGCATAGCCTGCGAATTCATTTCGACTGCGTTATGAGCTTTTGCACAGAGGCGTCATTGTTAGGCCAACATATGCATGAGGAAGCGACGCACACAGATCTTTGTCATGAAAGGGAAACAAACACAAAAATGTCGCGAGTTGGTCTTGGGGGTGATGGTTGCAGCCTGGAAGAGCATAATAGGGGAAGAAGGCAGTGCAATTTTTATCTTCGCAGTTCCGAAATCGGCCGCTATGCTGCTTGGAAGGCCCGCCAGTCGATGCTCGCGCGATCACCTTCAAGTGATCGTGACTGTACGTTGCCACAAAAAATTGGATCGGCCGTCTTGAAATGCCCTCAAAAACGTAACGTAACGCACTTGGTCCAAAAGCAAATATCAAAAATTTTCCAATATTGACCTTACTAAGTAACTAATTAAGCGGAATACATAAGTTATTCTATAGAGCGCCAAATGACGGCAGACCATATGCCTTTGGTCTCATACAGCCGCTGATAAACAGTTCTTTAAAACCCGGGGTTCATGTAGCACGAAACACCCGGTATATATACCGGGTGTTTCAGCGAGCGCTTTCAAAATTTTTTCAACTTTGTCGAAGGAGAGGACGTTATTGTACAAAAATAGAAATGCATAACCGACTAAATAAAAATCAATATTTGGGTTTTTAAAAACAATATGGGCCATATTGCCATATGTCCAATATGACCACATTGCAATTTAAATATTCTAGCGCCGTGTCGTTAGTTCTCATGCAGGGTCCACATGGAATGAATTCCCAGTATGACACCAGTTTCTAGATCTTAATTACCGAACTTTGCCGAGAAATACATTGCCGTTCTAGTTACTTTCTTATCGAAACATCATTTTATGCGTTTAAGCAAAAAAAAGTAGTTGGAACGCCAATGCATTCCTTTTTTACTGTTTGGGGAATTATTATTCTGAAACCGGTGTTATCCTGAGAATTCGTTCCAAGTGGATCCGCTTTTCGAACTCCATGGCTAGAAGTTATAAAGTGCAATATGGAGCATAAGGTAATTAGGTAAAGCATAGTGAACTTATTAAAAACATAATTAGCGAATGTATTAGCTGATGGTGCACTTAAATTTTTGTGCAAATAATGTCCGCGTCTTCGAGCACACCAGCTTATGAACTTAAATGGTTCTCTCTGCGACAGGCAACCTTTAACACTGTTGAAAGTTCAAATTGAAACAAACACACACACACATATATATATATATATATGTATATATATATATATATATATATATATATATATATATATATATATATATACAGAGACAGAGAGAGAGAGAGGGAGATATGCAAAATCGAACTCTGGCAGAAATATTTCAGTTGTTTAATCTTGGCCAGCGACGAACTCAACGCTTCCTGATACAGTCGTATCTGAGCTTCCTAAGAATATATTGGTAATAAATACCTTACAACACAAACATATACCTAAATATTATACGTACCTTCTTCACTGCGCTCCTCGGATCTTTCTCCTGTTGCAGTGATCATGACCACGAACGCTGCATGCAGAAGAGCAAAAAAGATATCAACAGAAAATCCTAGAGAACATCAACGTCCTTTTTTTAAGGATCTGTTGACTCCACCGTTCAGTAAGGTGGAGTCAACGGTGGAGTCAACGGTGGAGTCAACGGTGGAGTTCAGTACGGCGGAGTCATTTGAATGCGAATCGATCGATTCGCATTCAATAAGACACACGACAGAGTATCAATTCGCTTGAATTCTCCTGAAACCTCAGCTGTATGCTTGCACGTAAAATATGTGCCAGAAATTGTTTCTCGGCCGCATCACCGTTTGTCCACTGCTCTGTGTTTAGGAGTGCAATTCGCCTCCAGTGCGCCATGGGATATCTTTTTTGTTATATTGAATGCGTTGCTAATTGGCATAGTCTGTTTACCTGCTATTACTGCAACCAGGAAGATGGCAGAGGTGAACCTCATCTTAGCGAGAAGTCTGGCTGTGTCCTGCGAGCAAGAACAAAATTGACATTTTCCGTGGCTTAGAACACACAGCGTATGGCAGCACAGAATTTCAAGTGCACTAAACAATCTGCATGTTTATGCATTTCAAAAAATATATATATAAATTACACGTGAGCAAGTTCTTTTTCTTGGTGAACTATTAGAATTATTACACTTCGAGAACAAAAAACAACTTAAAGACTTATAAAACAGTCTTCTCTAATGCTCATGCATGCAGCAGGACTTTCTTTAACTTTTACCTAAAGCTCACGAATGGACTTACTTTGACAATCATAATCGCGAAAGCTCTGCTTTAATTTGAAAATTGAAACTTTGTACATGAAATTTCCCGAATATATGTGTTTATGCTATAATAACATTCCGCACTGATGCAACTGATGATTCCGCACTGATGTCGCAGAGGGCACATAAAAAAGGAGAAGAGCACTACTTGTTCAAAGACAAGGCCATAGTGCACCTAGTGACAGGGCCAATGCAGACGAGAATATATTTACTACCCGTAGTGATATAAAAAAATCTCACCTAAAAAGATAAGATTCAGTGATCAGACGAAGTCTTGAACTGCTCTGCAACTGCAAGACTGACAAAGGCAACACACTGAGCCTCTTTAAATCTATCCGAGCCCGGAATTTCACGTGCACGGGGCGAGGTTTAGCGTAGCTGGTTAACGGATGCGCTATGTACGTTTTGCTATTTCTCGGTCGGGGTTATCCACGTGCTTCAGGTCATATTAAATCGTAAAGCAATGAAGCCTTTGAGGACAATGTACTCAGGCGGCGGAAACCGGAAACATAATTCTTTGTGATGGCAACGCATATTTACATTCATCACATGCTTAAACGACGTTTTAGGTTTTGTTAAATATCTCATTTTGAAAAATGACTTGGCCTATGCTACCATAAACTGGATCAGGGATGACTTTATAACAAATTTCAGAGTAGGGTGGCTGAAGCTTTTTCAAAATACTGTCTCATGTTGATAACGAACACAGCCAAAAATCGCACTAAACCACTGATCATATGCACACTTCAATCGCTGTCATATTGTTCGTTCAGAAATGTTTGTTTACAACTACAACTCATACACCTTTTTTATTACTGCTATGTTCCCCGCAGATTGTCTTTGAAATGTGCATAACACTTATGGATCATCCGGCTCACCACCATTTTTGGGTCACAAGGCGGCAAAGGGACGCAAGAACAAACAAGTAGATTAAGAAGGAAAGAAAAGAATGTTTATGCAGGAGTTACGTGGAACATGCTTATAAACAACATCTATCAGTGCAGGTGCAAAACAGACCTAAAAGCTTTCAGCCACTTCGAACTGTATTCTTCTCTTACAGTAACGCCTTTATATATAAAAAGGTTGTAATGCGCTTGATCTTCGTGGCCCTTCGCCATCTCTTTCCCTAACTCTTCACCATCCACCGTTTTTATAAAGATGGCGTGATCGTCTGCGGAATGGGAGATGCTGCGATAGACATCATGCCAGAACACCAATGATAACGTTGCTTGAATAAAGGTTCCGCTATTCTTTTTATCTCGTATTAGCTCAAAATCAAAAGCACAGATTAACAAAGCGCCAAAATATTTCTAACGTGGAGTTTTGCTGCTTAGAGATAGTCTATTGTTAGCTGCAGTTTTTTAATTACATTGAATGGCACCCACGTCTCCCATATCCCAGTTGTCGTTGCTAAGCTCGCTTGCATTTTCTACTTCGATAACAGACACATTATATTGCACAGAATTAACGCCTTAGTCTCTTCATTCATGGCAAGGCATTCAATGTGTGCTTTGTTAAATAGTGACCCACTCTACCTCCTTAGTAATATCATTACTGACTTCGCGAGTAAGCGCAATAGTTTAAGATATGACGAAGGTCCGTGGCGTATTCGTTGTGTGTGTGTTGAAAATAGCTTCGAAAATTTTCGGCTGTGCGCGCAGAAGTAGCATTCATATTGTATTGTCTTAGGAAGCACGTGAAAACAACACAGAACACGGTGTGCTTGCACAGTAGCTTTATATTGTCATCAGACTGGTCCAGCGTTCCTTGACTAGTTGCACACGCACCACGTGCCTTGGTCGCAATATCCGCCGCGAGAGCCCAGTGACTTGCAGTGACTCTTGCAAGCGTCGGCCTTGCAGCCAGACGCGCGAGCTGCAGAAAAGCGAAAGGGCCTCAGTGACAATAGTGACCTTCCTTCGTGAACTGTCTCTATAAACGGTAAAATCGTATACTTCAACTGCAATCCTACCACGACAGGCACACGTGCTACTCTCATTCACTGCTTTGATAAGCCCAATGAATGCATGTAAAAGGAAGACGATATGTTTCATCAACTGTATGTGGCGCTTCGTTGTCTTACGTGCCTCTTTCGCTTGCAACTGCTCTGCAACTGCAAGACTGACAAAGGCAACACACTGAGCATCTTTAAATCTCTCCGAGCCCGGAATTTCACGTGCATGGGGCGAGGTTTAGCGTAGCTGGTTAACGGATGCGCTATGTACGTTTTGCTATTTCTCGGTCGGGGTTATCCACGTGCTTCAGGTCATATTAAATCGTAAAGCAATGAAGCCTTTGAGGACAATGTACTCAGACGGCGGAAACCGGATACATAATTCTTTGTGATGGCAACGCATATTTACATTCACCACATGCTTAAACCACGTTTTAGGTTTTGTTAAATATCTCATTTTGAAAAATGACTTGGCCTATGCTACCATAAACTGGATCAGGGATGACTTTATAACAAATTTCAGAGTAGGGTGGCTGAAGCTTTTTCAAAATACTGTCTCATGTTGATAACGAACACAGCCAAAAATCGCACTAAACCACTGATCATATGCACACTTCAATCGCTGTCATATTGTTCGTTCAGAAATGTTTGTTTACAACTACAACTCATACACCTTTTTTATTACTGCTATGTTCCCCGCAGATTGTCTTTGAAATGTGCATAACACTTATGGATCATCCGGCTCACCACCATTTTTGGGTCACAAGGCGGCAAAGGGACGCAAGAACAAACAAGTAGATTAAGAAGGAAAGAAAAGAATGTTTATGCAGGAGTTACGTGGAACTTAAGGCCACTCAAGATGGTCTAAGTAAATCCGACCCAGCGTTTGCTAAATGTTGTTGCTGAACGGATCCACTCAGTGTCCTCCCAATCAACATTCTGTTATGCAAACGGAAGACGCCGCTTGGTACATTTATCTACTGGTCTTTGCTCCACTCCTTCCTAACTTCTTCTTGCGTCTCGCGCAAGCATAGCGCCAGCACTCTACGCACATAGAAGAATACGAGCTGGCGAAACAGTACCATAGGAACCGGTAAGCTTGCATAATTAGAGCAGTTTGCAGGGATTGCGACGAAAAACTCTGCAAGAGAAAGGTTTTCTAACTTACTTTGGCTTGTTGTGGTAAAACATTGCAGGGTCAGCAAGGCATGTACGAAGACCAGATGTAAAAAAATTGTGCAAATACCACACCGTACGGAAATCGGCGGTATAGTACGTAAATGAAAACATTGTTCAGCGTTCCGCAAAGCATTACGGCATTCACAGATGCGGTGCCATATATATATATATATATATATATATATATATATATATATATATATATATATATATATATATATATATATATGTGTGTGTGTGTGTGTGTGTGTGTGTGTGTGTGTGTGTGTGTGTGTGTGTGAGTGCGTGAAAACTTTTAATCACCGAACCCTGCAGTGAAACAGGTTGCAGAAGAGAATCACGTGTGAGGAACAATAGAAGTTTACTGACGTTTAGGAAGGGCAACGACCTTCACTCCGACCACTGGTATCATGAGGGCAACAGTTCTAAGCACACGCAATTCAATGCAAGTGGTTCTGGAATTCGCAATGGTTGGCAGAAACGTGCCTTTCAGCCCATCAATCAGAGTGGGTTGTTCAGTCACAGAGCCCATTTGTTCAGGGGTGGTATGCAGTAGCGCCTTTCCCTTTTTCAGAAAGGTCTTATGCTTCTGGAAATACATATGTGGCAAAAGCTTCGCTACCGATAAAAACTTTAAGTTATGATGAAAGTTGAGGAATGCGTACGATTTATTCTACTTAGGTGTCTTTAAACCGAGCAGAAATAGCTTTATTTGCATGACTTACCATACTTCATTAGCCGATACGACAACGTTGCTCCTCTCAACTACTTCTGCTCGCGTGTAGTTGCTGAGCGCCGATTGCTGGCACCTGAAGGCGGCGGGCCTTCTCCTGGCGCAATGTGGTCGCGGCTACGACGCAACGACAATGTAGCGTTCCTTTGCGTGACGTTGCATTTAGAGAAGTGCTGTCGTGTTACTCGCCCCGCGAGATTCGACACCTTTCCTACATCTCTGAAGTTTACAACAACGTTCCGCCACGTCAAGGGCACCGACAACGTTCCAGCTGACGTTCTCAGTCGTGTCAATGTCGTTTCCACGTTGACATCGGAACCTTTAATCATCGAGGCCGACTTACTCGCCAGTCAACAGCGTGACGACACTGAACTTCGTACACTCCGGAATTCGTCAACGTCCCTGAAATTGGAAGACGTCGTTGTGACCCCAGATGGTCGGTCCGTCGTCTGCGATGCTTCTACGGACAAACCTAGACCATACATTCCGGCATCCCTCGGAAGACATCTATTCGAAACCGTGCACAACCTGTCGCACCCTGGCATACGCGCGAAACAGAAACTTCTTTCCAGTCGTTTCGTTTGGCCTCGGCTAAACGCGCAAGTTTGCGATTGGGTTCGCTGCTGTTTGTCGCGTCAACGTTCGAAGACCCAGCGTCACCCCATTCCGCCTGCCAAGTGTTTTTTCCCACCAGATGCTCTTCTTGACACCGTACAGTTGGACCTTGTTGGCCCTCTCCCACCTTCGAAAGGTCACTGCTACATACTGACATTCATCCACCGTTATACACGGTGGCCAGAAGTTACACCTATATCTGACATTTCAGCGCCCACTGTTGCAGCAGCTTTCGTGTCTACGTGGATTGCAAGGTTCGGCTGCCCATCCACAACAATCACAGATCGCGGTCGGCAGTTTGACTCAGCACTCTTCAACGAGCTACTCAAACTACTGGGAACGACACGTTTTTGCACAACTGCTTACCACCCGCAATCCAATGGACTAGTTGAACGTTTTCACCGGCATCTCAAGGCCTCCCTTATGGCGCATAAATTGCCGGAGAAGTGGGTCCTGCATTTGCCCCTCGTCTTACTTGGCATCAGAGCCGCACTCAAGAGCAACTTAGGTTGCTCCTGTGCCGAGCTAGTTTACGGCACTCACCTACGCCTTCCGTGCGGTTTCTTTGTCATCACCCCCAAAACGCCTATGCCACCACCTGCCGAATCCGTTGCCGAACTGCAAGCCTTCTTCAGCCAGATGCGCCCCGTACCTACATGTTCACAAGAAGCAAGGTCCCCGTACGTTTCTCCCGCACTCACCTCTGCTACCCACGTTTTCGTACGTAACTGTGCTGTGCGGAAGCCTTTGCGGCCACACTACTCCGGGCCATATTGTGTTCTAGAGCGTCGTCCGACGACTTTTGTTGTGAACGTCAACGGCCGATCAGACAAGATTGCCCTGGAACGTCTCAAACCGGCCTACATCGAAGCAGCCGCGCCATCAGCTCCACCAATGTGCGACGCCACCCTGCTGCATCCTACGCCGCCGCCTGCGCACGCGACACCCCAGACCAACGCCCAGACACGCCGCGTCACGTGGACTTTCCATCGTTCGTCGAACTTTCCTCCTCTCTAAGGGGGGGAGCCCTCTGTAGCGGTAGCAGCATCGGCGTCGCACGAGAGATGACGTAGACGCTCGCGTCTACACGAGGCCCGAGCGGCTGGCACGCTCCGGCGCGGGCTAGCGTTCCGAAAGAGATTAATTTTAAAAGAATGCTACGCTAAGAGATCGAGTGTCGGTTCTTCCTCTCCTGATAGAGCCCGAGACCTTACCGGTCTACGTGGTCGCTCGTCGCCACAGTAGCATTTCAGGTAGGCTTATAGCGCGTTAAAAAGACAAGGACGAACGTGAGACGTGACACATACAGGCACGTTCGTCCTTGTCTTTTAAAGCGCTATAAGCCTCACGATGTCTTACCAACAAGCCCAAATCACTGCTTTACAGCATTTCAGGTTTTCTGGTACGCTGAGAATTTGAAGAATCTGATGTGAAGGGGTATCTAAGAGTAATTGTGGCTCTACCTTGTTTTACTGACGGACTGTGAGAACGTGTGCGGTCTGCAGGAACCTATATGATTTTAGGCATATCTAATGGCGCCTATTATTCTCGTGAAACGAGCTTCACCGAAAGAAAAAGTACACTTTAACTATCATCACTTGGTTCCCGCCGGATCATGTCTTGTCTCTGCTTGCTTCACACCTTTTATTACCATCCACACTCCAGCCATTTCCTGTTACATACAGCCTTACGTACATCCTTCCCCTTAAGGCAAAGCCGTCCCATAGCAAACATTATCACCCAATCATCTGCCTTGAACACTTCATTCTTCTCTGACCCAATAACATATTAGAACCGTCTCCCAGAAGATACCGTCTCATGCACTGACCGTAATCATTCCCCGAAATGTTAAATTACCGCATTGCTTATTTACCGATCCCACCAACTGTTACTCGAACACGATGTTCCCCTTTTTTCACAATTGTTCCTGGCTTGTTATTTTTATTGTTGTTTCTTTACTGCTACGTACATTTGTTCTAACATTGTCGCAAGGATTATAGTCCTCCCTTTTGGATTGCCTCGTGGCCTTTAAGGCGAACATAAATTAAATGAAATGAAAATGCCGTTTCATACGTGAAACTTAGCTATTCAGGCATACTTTCCCGTCTGTATTCATGTAGACATGCATGGTTCTAGATTGCCTTTGATTGCGTCCCAATGTGGCAACAATAAACACACACTGTTTTTAAACAATATTTTCCTGTATATATCTTTGAGTAAATTCCGAATAGCGGACACTGCGACCAGAATGCCGTTGACACAGTGAAGCGTAGTGGCACTTGTTACGTCACATAGAAGGAAGTTCAGTGTCAATAGAGCGAACTGAAAATACTCTTTCATCACTCCTTTTTAGAAAATGTTGTATATGTTCGCATGGTTGTCTTTCGTTATACTGATAACAAATCTCATATGGCTGTGTCCTCATTTCGTCATACTAAATCAATCTGCTGTGTCAGACACAACTCAAACGCATTAATGGATTTCCCGTTTTTAACTGGCGGTTCCGTCCCTTCAATGTCGAGGCTGTAGATCTCACTCATATGAATTGCTTTATATCCCGCACTGTCGGCAAGTGACGGTGTCGGCGCGTGTTTTCTGGAGCCCGGAACAAACTGCAGTATCGCGAAATTTGACTACGTTGTCTGATTCAGCAAGCATTTGTTCTTAACAATTCCGCTGTGTTCACTTCAAAAGTCATTTACTATTGTGGTTAATAACCACATAACTATTGCGCACTTTTATGTACGTATGTTCTTGCTTCACACGTTAGGGATGTTGGAAGTTGTATTTTCGTCTCCATTGACTCACTTGAGAATGTTAGTTGAAGGTGCCTCCAAGTAACATCTTGCTTTTCTGCAGTATTTGACAGCGGATGCCCAGACGCCGACGGCTGCACCAAAAGCTGACGATCACAGGGTTTGAACCTAGGCATATGCCTTAAACCTCTACTGGACCTCTGTCTGTGCCTTTCACAATAGTCTCGGTACACAACGGCTCTATAAATGTATCCTGTTTATACCGAAATAAAGAGTTCATTTCATCTGATTCTAATTGACGTGTGCTCTACACTTTAAGCCAATCTGCATTGCTGCAAGCAACTTTGCGATAGTGCAACTGCTCCACAATTATTAAGCTCTTATGTTGCACGGAGTGATACATTAGCTATCAATAACCGCACGTAACCCACATGAAGGCCAGATTGCACAAACAACTGTTGCATTTCTAATTCTGCATAAGAATTTTCATCCGGCACGTGTGTTAATCACTGTGATAGTAATGTACTTATTTTGGATTGATCGTTTCAACGGCATATTGTATAACTGTATTGTATGTGCCGCTGTGTCTAGTATAATCACACCTTTGTCCTCTCTAGGACAAGCTGCAGCTTATTAAGTGAGCGTAAACCAGACGGTGAGACAAGTGAACCGCTTGCTTTTGCCGTAAACTAATTGCAACCGTAACGTGCACCGCAATATTGGAAGTGACCGTCAAGGTGCGATGCGCTTCTAAAATCGTGATTTTCGCTGTATATTGCGAAGATTCCCCGAGCTGTGAAAGTATTTTATTCGAATTATTTTGCAGGTACCTGGCTATCCGGTGTTGTAACTGATGCGGACAACAATAATAGGTGAACCGAACCCAGTTGAAGAATACGCGAGACCGGTTTGATGTGTTCTGATGTTTTCTAGTGTAAAGACCCGCAGGCTCTGCTGTTACATTGGGTGCACGACAAAGTGGACTGGTGTGTTGTGGTGTACAAAGGAGAGTGGCTTGGTGTTTTCTGGTGTGCACACCAGAGGAGCTTGGTGTCTTCTGTTGTGCACACGACAGTGACTGCGTGTGTTTTGTTAGGCATATCAGGGTGGTGTAGTGTCATGTGGTGTGCACATCAGGATGGTTTATGCTACGGCATCTACATACCAGCGTTGTCTGGTTTTCACACAACATTATAGTCTAGAGTTACTTGGAGTGCACAGAACTGTAGGCTGGGGCTGTCTCGCGTACATGTTAGTATGCTGTGATGCATATTAGTTTTGGTGCACCTGCCTCGGTTTATACTGTTCTTCTGGTTAGTGTAGGATTAAGGCTTCTGAATGCTAAATTGCCTACTTTCAAATTAGCACAGTCATCACATTAAAATTTATTACCTTTATTTATTTCTGCATACAGTAGGCCTGAACGGCCATTTCAGAGTGCGGGGAACAGAATACAAATTTAACAAAGAATCAAGAAGCGAAAACAAAAATAACAAAAGATGTAATGCAAGATCGGTGGTTAACATATACAAGATCGAAGAATTCAACTTAGTGACAATGAACGAACATGACCGTGTAAAGCTTTCCACAATTCTACAGTATGGACAAAAAGCACCATTCATCTTTCTCGGTGTGGAGGTCAAGAGGCGCTTCCAGTCAGGATTGTGTAAAGTGGATGTACGTGCACCCGTTCTGATGAAGCTGCTGGCTGAAATAAGTTGTGCCGAGGTAATCGTGGCACAGACAACTTCAGCGATTCAGTGTGGCAAAAATTCAGGAGCAAAAATAAGATAGCGAGGGAGGTTGCCGAAGCATTCTTTATTCATAACTCCGGTAATATGTGTGTCGCGAGGCCAACGGTGAGTCTGCACAAACACAGAAATTGATTTTTTAACCATTAAGCTTTATTTTGTTACACGTATTTGCGCCAGAGCATATAATTTGCGTGTTTCTTGCAAAAAACCATTGCTGCTAATGCGCGATAGATCGTGTTTTTATATCTCATCCCTGTTCGGTCGCGCCATTCTTCCTTGAGTGACGACAGGTATTTCTGTATTCGTTTTCCTTTACTGGGCTTTGTGTCGAAGCATCGTAGAGCAGTAAGCTAAATTATTATCAAACGTCGTAGAAGATCTTGCTAAACACGGTTCTCTAATTGCTCGTATAAGCATGTGTTCCTGCTTACTTTTGTAGAAGAGAGAATATATCAAACCTAAAGCGTACTGGAAATATGTCGTGCACATAAATGTCGATGGCTTTTACATATATATATATATATATATATATATATATATATATATATATATATATATAACCGGTATCCTTGTTTGGGGTATATGATCCTCCAAGCCTTCGCCGCTTTAGGATTTAAATCAACTTTACGGGCATTGCTCAGCCTACAGCAAATGCAATCAGCCGCACACAGTATGACTGGTAAACAGGTGCGTCAAATTTCTCACCACGTGCATCTGACCTCCCGGCATATAGAGAGATTTAAAACAGACTCGTTGTCGTCTTTGTCAGCCTTGATCTGTTGCACGACTAACTACATCGTGTAAGACTCGCATTTCGTTTCCCAAGCTAGGTATTTCCTATCTCTGGCGGCACTCGACACCTTGCATCCTGTATAGGTTGCATTACTTGTTACTGCTACTTCTTGCTAGTTCTTTCCACTAGTAGTGTGTTATCTTATGCCGTATTTGTTATATGTAGATCTTTCATTGCGTGAGCACCACATGCTCATATAGCATGAACACGAAATTGTGACATTTTTTTTTAATCAGAAGGTACAAACAAAAATATTGCTTTCGTGATTATGACGCATAACAAGAGTTGTTTGATGGGCTTGAGCCGATGTGTACAATACATTCGTGTTCGAAAACTCCACATGAGACACACTTGGAAATCCATCATTGCGCTTTTTGTTCTAGAAGTAGCAACATTGCCAGAATAAGCGATTTCATTGTTGTTATAACGTTCCAAAAAGGTTCAAACAGCCGTGCACTCTTAGCGAGAAGGAACTTAATTATCACCTTCCATTATATGTGCAAGCAGTCCACATCACACTGACAACTAATGCGGTGACATTTTGCGCCAGCATAGTATACAAATGCCGTAACTATTTTTCCCTCCTGTAAACATTGCGCAGTGGAAGGCCACTCTTCCACGCATGAACAGCATCACTTAGGTGTAGTGTACCATTTACACAATGCCACTTATTAAGTATAGTTACAGCGGGGACCTAAAGGAGCGCTGCTATACAAAAACACACGTTTTTTTTTTTTAAATCAAGGCAAATAAAGAATAAACAGGTCTACAAATGTTTACATTTTTTAATATGCTGAGGTCACTGATTGTGTATTGAAGATGGACTTTCTGTTTTGGGATTATGGAAGCTTTGTTTCGTAACTCACAAGTGATGCACAACTCTCTTTGTCTACGCAGGCAGCAAAGTCAGACCCATTGATAACATGAGGTTCGGCTCTGCGATCTTGCTCTTTACAGTGCTTGCAGGTAAGCGTATCGTGCCAAATGGGACTGCATTAATAATAATAATATTTGGGGTTTTACGTGCCAAAACCACTTTCTGACTATGAGGCACGCCGTAGTTGAGGACTCCAGAAATTTTGATCACCTGGGGTTCTTTAACGTGCACCTAAATCTAAGCACACGGGTGTTTTCGCATTTCTCCCCCATCGAAATGCGGCCGCCGTGGCCGGGATTCAATCCCGCGACCTGATGCTCAGCAGCCCAACACCATAGCCACTGAGCAACCACGGCGGGTGGGACTGCATTGCTTGATACTAATAACAAAATCATTTTCAACATAAAAGTCAAATGAACTCGTGAAGATGGAAAAGTAGACAAACAAAGGTGCTAGAGAGGAGCAAACTCAGGCACGAATGGCAGGTTCAATGATTTTAACGGTGAGATTACGCAATATACCCTCATCAATGCTCTCTCATGTTACCATGTCAGAAGCCATGTGATTCACTGGTGACACCTACTTTAGCGTTTGATGAAGTTACAAATAGCTTGCACATTAGCACACGGTTGCAGCTACTCAATATGGCGGTTCACCACTTCGGTGCCCAGGATGACATCAGTACAAGCTACTTAGCTCTACTTGCAAAATATTCGTTCTTTCGGAGATTTGTCGCTCTGATCTGGTGCTCCCACCTTTGCGCAGCTTTCCTAGCCATGATGACTGCAGCGGACAGAAGTGATGAAATGCGTTGTGGCGATGGTAACTACCAAAAGGGACGCATGTACGTGTCTCTTTTAACATATTTGATGAGAAATAAAGTATTACCATCAAATAGGCCGACTTTATCATCAAACGATGAATTAGTTATCAATTAAAAATATGCACCAGAAAAGTTTCTGTCTGAGCTTCCTTTTGCAACCTCTTTGTTCTGTGCTGTTCCCTGATTCTATCGTTGGTTTATATATACCCTGATCCTGATCCCGGTGACCCTGGACTGATCCCGGTGACCGGAACCGCTAACGCACTCCCTCACCGGAGCAGGATTGGCCACCTTGGTGCAGTACTTGGCCACAACCTCCTATATGAACACAACAATCAAACCCGGGCCATCAGTCTCCTGCAGCTGCGAAGCAACTGACCACGGCAGCGGTCAGACCTGCGACACAGCAGAGGGTGCTAAGAATCTCTGGCTCCGGACAGGCCGCCATTGGAACATGAACCTGGCAACGTTTAACGCTAGAACGTTATCGAGTAAGGCGAGTCTAGCAGTGCTATTGGAGGAATTAGAGGGCAGTAAATGGGATATAATAGGGCTCAGTGAAGTTAGGAGGCCAAAATAAGCATATGCAGTGCTAAAAAATTGGCTGAACGCTTAGCTTGGTTAAGCCTGGTAGATTGCGAAACCAATAGCCTTGGCTGCGCCTTGGTTCGGGTGATGGTGTGGACATGGTTGCCCTTTGTTAAACTTATGGCTATACATCATCCGACATAGCGCAAGGCAGCGCGCAGACCACTGCGAGGAGCCGAGCTGTCGCCGCATTTATCCTCCTAGCGTGACGTCACACCAGCGAGCGCCCTCTCTCGGTAGCTCCGCAGCAGTGGCGCGCAAGGCTTCGCCTCCACCATCGACGCCGCGAGCTGGGGCCCCGTCTCTCTGTCTGGCGTGACGTCACACGGCCACGTAACGCGCAGCTGTGTAAGGAGGCGCCACGACCACCGATGGGCCGAAAGTGCGAGCAGTATTGCTTTCGCAATAAAAGCGAGCTCGTTCTGTGCAACCGGGGCTTATTGGAGAGACGAGAACTTGGAGTCAGATTCCTGATTAATAAGAATATAGCTGGTAACATACAGAAATTCTATAGCATTAACGAGACGGTGGCAGGTCTTGTTGTGAAACTTAATAAGAGCTTCTATGAAGACGTGGAATCGGCAATGGGTAAAGTCAAAACAATATACAGTATACTGATGGGCGACTTCAATGCCAAGGTAGGCAAGAAGCAGGCTGGAGACAAGGCAGTGGGGGAATACGGCATAGGCACTAGGAATAGCAGGGGAGAGTTATTAGTGGAGTTTGCGGAACAGAATAATATGCGGATATGGAATACCTTCTTCCGCAAGCGGGATATACGAAAGTGGACGTGGAGGAGCCCGAGCGGCGAGACTAGAAATGAAATAGACTTTATACTCTGCGCTAACCTTGGCTTCATACAAGATGTGGACGTGCTCAGCAAGGTGCGTTGCAGTTACCATAGGATGGTAAGAACACGAATTAGGCTAGAGCTGAGGAGGGAACGGAAGAAACTGGTACATAAGAATCCGATCAATGAGTTAGCGGTAAGAGGGAAACTAGAGGAATTCCAGATCAAGCTACAGAACAGGTATTCGGCTTTAACTCAGGAAGAGGAACTTAGTGTTGAAGCAATGAACGACAATCTTGTGGGCATCATTAAGGAGTGTGCAATAGAAGTCGGTGGTAACTCCGTTAGACAGGTTACCAGTAAGCTATCGCAGGAGACGAAAGATCTGATCAAGAAACGCCAATGTATGAAAGCCTCTAACACTACAGCTAGAATAGACATGGCAGAACTTTCGAAGTTAATCAGCAAACGTAAGACAGCTGACATAAGGACGTATAATATGGATTGAATTGAACATGCTCTCAGGAACGGAGGAAGCCTAAAAGCAGTGAAGAAGAAACTAGGAATTGGCAAGAATCAGATGTACGCGTTAAGAGATAAAGCCGGCAATATCATTACTAATATGAATGAGATAGTTCAAGTGGCTGAGGAGTTCGATACAGATTTATACACTACCGGCGGCTCCCACGACAATAGTTGAAGTGAGAATAGTCTAGAGGAATTCGAAATCCCTAAGGTAACGCCGGAAGAAGTAAGGAAAGCCTTTCGAGCTATGCAAAGGAGGAAGGCAGCTGGGGAGGATCAGGTACCAGCAGATTTGTTGAAGGATGGTGGGCAGATTGTTCTAGAGGAACTGGCCAACCTGTATACGCAATGCCTCATGACTTCGAGCGTACCGGAATCTTGGAAAAACGCTAACATAATCCTAATCTATAAGAAAGGGAACGCCAAAGACTTGAAAAATTAAGACCGATCAGCTTACTGTCCGTTGCCTACAAAGTATTTTCTAACGTAATTGCAAAAAGAATCAGGAACACCTTAGACTTCCGTCAACCAAAGGACCAGGCAGGATACCGTAAAGGCTACTCAACAATAGAACATATTCACACTATCAATCAGGTGATAGAAAAATGTGTGGAATATAACCAACCTTTATATATAGCTTTCATTGGTTACGAGGAAGCGCTTCATTCAGTCGAAACCTCAGCAATCAAGGAGGCATTGCAGAAGCAGGGTGTAGACGAGCCATATGTAAATATACAGAAAGATATCTATAGCGGCTCCACAGCCACCGTAGTCCTCCTAAAGAAAGCAACAAAATTCCAATAAAAAAGGGCGTCAGGCAGGGAGATACGATCTCTCCAATGCTATTCACAGCGTGTTTACAGGAGGTATTCAGATACCTAGATTGGGAAGAATTGGGGATAAGAGTTAAAGGGGAATACCTTAGTAACTTGCGATTCACTGATGATATTGCCTTGCTTAGTAACACAGAGGACCAACTCCAATGCATACTCACTGACCTGGAGAGGCCAAGCCGAAGGGTGGGTCTAAAAATTAATCTGCAGAAAACTAAAGTAATGTTTACCAGTCTCGGAAGAGAGCAGCAGTTTACGATAGGTAGTGAGGCACTGGAAGTGGTAAGGGAATACATCTACTTAGGACAGGTAGTGACTGCGGATACGGATCATGAGACTGAAAGAATCAGAAGAATCAGATTGGGCTGAGGTGCGTTTGGCAAGCACTCTCAGATCATGAACAACAGGTTGCCATTATCCCTCAAGAGAAAAGTTTATAACAACTGTGTCTTACCACTACTCACGTACGGGGTAGAAACCTGGAGGCTTACGAAAAGGGTTCTGCTTAAATTGAGGACGACGCAACGAGCTCTGCAAAGAAGAATGATAGGTGTAACGTTAAGGGACATATATATATATATATATATATATATATATATATATATATATATATGTCCCTTGATATCAGGGATTAGTGCATCTAATGGGTTCGATAGCTTCGCACCACGAAAAAAGGGAACGGACTCTGTTCTTGATGGATCATTACGGGGATGTCATTTTGAGCGAACAAGCATTAGATAAGTTTGCGATGGTAACCCCTGCCGTAGTGACAGGCGTCGCCTGAAATATTGTTCCAGTAATAATTTTTAAGCCAGTTTTTATGTTTCCGTCTTGCTTTTATTGGGGTCATGTCAAAAAAATTTCGTGAATACCTGCAGGCCCTTGTGGCAGAACCCATAAACTGGGACAGGCACGGCGAAACGAACGAACCCACACATCACATATGGCTTTAGAGTTCCCGCATTCATGTTTTTAAAGCGGACTTGAAAAACACTCGCACAGGAGAAAGCAAATAGACTGCACGAGCACTAGCCAGCGCTCGTGCAGTCCTGCGCTCGTCTAATCTACATGTTTCGCTCAGTGTATTGTTAAAATCTGCGCTGCAAACAACAATGTGAGATCCAGCAACCAACTAAACCGCGTCGCTGCTTTAGCGCCTTTTGGGTTTCATGTTCTACCACCTGTAAAGTCTCGAAAGTTTCGAACTTCCTATCTATGTAGATTTATGACCCGCACAGTCTGAAAGTGGCTGTGCCTCTGCGTGTTTTTAGGGGCGGGCCCAGGCAGTGTTGTGGCATTATAGGGCAGCCATGGCGTGCATCGCTAAATAACCAGTGCAGTGTCGCAGGTGGACGAACTTGTTCCCATCGCCAATAAATACTTCTATGGCAGTGTCGGCTATCACGGCTTACTGCTGCTCTAGTAAATGACAGGCGAGTTAGAACAATATTCGGAGTGCTCAAGATATTGCTTACCGCGTTAGGTGTCTAAAAAAATTGCAATTTCGTGATTAAGAAACTCTAAGTACCGAGACCCCGTGAATGCATTTGCTTTAGCAGCAATACTGTATTTACTCGAGGGTTTTAGTTCAAATGCCAGCAAATCATCCTCATCGCATTTCAGCAGCACAAGGCACCGGATGCTCAGAACTCACTGCATGCACCCAAAGCTGCCATGACAAGGGCTTTGGATTAGGCGTATGCGTTTGATCTCGACTGCTAATCTGCTTGTGAACCTAATATTCAGGGTAGTCCACGACTGCTTGGCAATAAACGACGCCCATTCGTCCGCTCTGAAATGGGTGGTCTTTACTGCCACAGTGAGACGCTATCTTATTTTAATATAATTATCCCATCTTAATGCACTATCAATTCATATGTATCTCGCGAACGAGCAATGCAGTGGCGTATGAAATATTCTACCGTTACCGAATCACTTACTTTAGTCAGTGAATAATAGTTTTCTGCAAATCATTTCAGAGAAGACACAATGATCTGAGACTGCACAATTCCATTTTCAAGTTTGGACATCTGTATATTGCGGAGGTTTGTGACTTGCCGATTTTAACCATACCGATTCAACCGTAACTGTCTGTTAATTACATACGCAGCTGTGTACTCTAGGGTTACCATTTTTCCTCGTTTTGTATACGGTTCATCCGGTCAAGTCAGCGTACACCTGAGGTTCGCACTGTAGACAGACCTGTACTGGCTTTTTTTGCCAGAAGATAGCAAGGCATCTTTCCCTTAAAGCTCTTTTCTACGCAGTGATTGTCACGACAGCAAATGGGGACATGTCATACATTTTATCTTCTCGTTTTAAGAAGCGCCAATAAAAAACATTGCGAAGTTCTCGCACTGGCTTACAAATATTTTTGTTGCTTCAGTCCAGTCGCATTCCGGTGCCTGTCATTTATTGTTTACTGATGTTTGGGATTTTACGATACTAAAACATATGTTTGGCCCCTATGGCTGTCATCCACCGCAGTACCCACTATAAGATTACTTAATATAACGCTAGCCATACAAAGCTACTATAGCCTTCTGCTCGGGTACTATGGAGGCAAATTCCAAAGTGTTAAGCCACGTCACCACGAAGTAAGAAAAACAATGATGAAAAAAGAAGACAGGCCAGATAGGAAAAGAAAAAGCCAAGTGCAAGTTCAAACAAGGCGATAGAAAAAGGCGACTGCCGATTTCCCCCGTATGTGTCAGTCCGGAAGAGCTATGTAAGCGAAACCATTGCCAAAGGGCTTCGTTTTCTCTGCCGAGGAGCCTTCAAGGTTGTAGCACTTTGCGTTGGTTAATCGACAGGATCCCTCTCTCCGGGCATCGCAAAGCAGCGAATTGCTGCACGTGGGAGTGTCCCTCATGCGTGGGTCTTTGACGCCAACTTGAGTAAGTAGGCATGAGTGGGCAGCTGGCAATGCTCAGCAGACCATAAATACTTACGATCGCTTAGTGCAAACAAGGAGGGACGAAAGAAGGCAAGAAACCTTTTTTTCATCCCAAGATGGAAGGGAACAAGGTTTCTCTAGTTCCCTCCATCCTGCCTTTCTGCACTAAGCAATAAAAAATATTTGTGGTCTACTAGCAGTATGAACCGACTAGCACCGCCACGTGTGCTACTGGGAATGTGTGAATCTAAAATGACGAGAAAAATCCTTTCTGTTTATCTAATGTTGTGCAGAATTGTACCCACGTGACAAGGTTTCCCAAACCCACAGGAACGTCTGCGTAAGCAGGCATTTGACGTTCTCCGACACCACGTACCCAAGCACATCTCTGTTGGGCCCTCCCGCGTGTAGCCTTGCGCGACATAACCTTGTCTGGGCAAAGATTGATTCTAGGGGTTGCCGATGCTGCGTGTTTGGAGCTTTAAGCCAGACCTGCCCCCCCCCCACCTCGGGCGGAGGCAACATACCTCCTTTGCCACTGCTTCACATAGGCGGCGGCTCCAGATTCACCCATCTGGAGGAAACCAGTAGTCGCATTTTCCTATTCTGATGATGGTGATGATGGCCTGATACAATGACTCGTACCCACACTGGGGGATTGTTTTTGTTCCCTTGTGGAATGGCGACCAAGAATTCTTATATCTTCGTCTTTCTCTCTCTCTGTCAATCTTTCCTCTCTTCTAGTCAGTTCATTTAACTTCTTATTTTCTGACGGGAACCGTTACCTTGTCTAATATATGTAGTTTCGGGAAAATATATATTAGGTTGTAACGTTGATGCATAGCCGGCGTTTCTAAGTGTCAATCCAGCACAGTAGCGTCCCCTTGTTGGTCTTGAGGATTGGGGGCTATCCTCGCCGTCGAATTTTCCACGGCTTACTTTGCAAATGCTGTCCCTCCACCCCCTCCCACAAAAATCATCCTCTAATACAAGGGTGCACCAATACAATTTTCCTGTTATTCTTATATTACAGTGGAACATCACCAGACCCAACCGCAACCTGGACGGCATGAAAGAAATGCTACAGAAGTTTATTCCAATGTGCTGTGAGTTTAAGAGACATACATTAAATCTACACAACCCAACTTTCTTCGGCAATACGCTGTTTAACAGAAACACCGAGACGACGCTTTCGCGTCATTCAGTGGTTTAACCATAGTTCTGTAGCTTGCCAACATGTGGCCCTTGAAGCTGTGAGGCTGTGTGAGTTCTTGGGGTCCTTGAGGCTGTATCAGTTCGGGCATTTCTTTAATAAATTCATTACTGTTGCGTTACAGAAATATGCCGCCAAATAATCACCTCAGTAAAACCGGATTTGAAAGCTCATATATCCACTTCCACTATCCTACATACTAGTGGGTCATTTCAACGCTCACAACACGTTGTGGGGAGACTCGCGATGCGAGGTGCGTGGTGGCCTCATTGAAAACCTCCTTGTAACTTCTAGAGTGTGTCTCTTCAGTCAGACCTAACCAATGTATTGTAATCTTCACCATAATTGATATTCATCAACAGAACTGTCGATTGGCTACGCTTCCTTTTTCTTTGACTTGGAACGACATGTAATCAAAAATCCATTTGGAATTGAGCTCTTCCCACTAATGTTAATCTGAATAACACAACAAGACTCCCCTCCAATTGCCCCTCGCTGGAAATTGGCATTGCCTGATCGGAAGCGTTTTAAGAAATCTACTTACTCAACACGGTATTTTAGAAGTAATTTTAGCATAAATCATGCCGTATCATACTTTATCGCCTTTATCATTGACGCAGCTGAGGTCACTCCTCAAGCAAGTGGCGGCTAATTCAAAAGACGGCTTTCCTGGTGGAATACTAATCGCAGATGGCACGAAGGAGACCAAATAAACCCTGGTGTAAACTACGTGAAGGTCCCACTACTGAAATTCTTTTTCAATTTAAGCATGCTAAACCACAGGGAAGAAGGATGCGACGACAAGCAAGGAAGGCAAACTGGAAGAGGTTTGTTTAACGTATAAATTCCTACACTCAGTCTACTACCATACGGAACGAGACAAGAATGCTAAAGGGACTATAAATACATTCTTTGGCTCTCTCTGCAATTGTTTGTTATAAAAAATGTATGATGAATAAAAAAATTTTGAGTTGTTATTAACTGCCGCGTCCTGTTCACTCTCTTCGTTCTCTTCTTTGTGCCCTTTCACAAATTCAAGGCACACGGACAGCAGATACCTGTTGTCAAAGAACGCAAATTTCTAGGCATTGTACTTGATTCATGGCTAAGCTTCATTCGTCGTATCAAATACGTTAAATGTAAATGACTAAAAATGATAAAACTTCTGAAGTTTTTGTCGCACACAACGTACGGTGGCCACCGAAAGTTCCTCGTCAACCTATACAAGAGCCTTACACGTACATCTTGAGAATACGGCGCCACCCTATATCAGTATGCTACACCGAGTTCCCTGAGGACGCTGGACCCTGTTCACGATTAGGCATACACCTTGTGACCGATGCCTTCCGAACATACCAAATACCGAGCTTCTCAGTTGAGTCTCATGAGTTGTCTCTATATCTAAGAGGAAATATGCGAGGTTTACATATTAGACCAACAGTGGGGGAGCCCTTCTGACTTCGTGCTAGAAAGCTGATTGAAGAAAAGCGTATGCCACTTATGGAACACCATTTATTGTGCCCTGCAAAGCTTCTACTACCTTGTCAATGGCAGCTGGTAGAAAGTAGAAGGCCTGTAAATAGTAGCTATGCAAGAAGACCGTCACAAAACTGGTTCCCATGTAATAGACCGCTAATACCAATTGAATGTGAATTCAGCTGTGTGGCCGTGAACATGAAAATTAGGTCCGCAATGGTCCTGATGTTCTTTAAAAATACGTTTGCTAGATCAAGTTTCATCATTATCATAACCAGTCTGGCTACGCACACTGAAGTGCAAAGCCTCTGTCATACTTCTCCAACAACCCCGGGCATGTGCTAATGGTGGCCATATTGTCCCTGGAAACTTCTTAATCCCATCCCCCTGCCTAACTTTCTGCCACAACCTGGTGCGCTTCCATTTTCTTGGAATCTAGTCTGTAACCCATAATGATCACCGGTTATCTTCCCTCCTCATTACATGCCCTGCCAATGTCCAATTCGTTTCTTGATTTAGACTAAGATGTCATTACCTCGCGTTTGCTCCCTCACCCAATCTGCTCTCTTCTTATCCCTTAACGTTACACCCATCATTATTCTTTTCTTCAAGTTTATAACGGGTCTAACATTCATGTTCTGCCGATTACTTTGGTGGTATGAAATTTTAGCAATCGTGGACAACTCCTCTGTAGTGGACTGCCTGTATTGCGAAATTTAATAATAGGACACTTAGACTGCAAGATTTGCTCATGCTGCGACTACGTTCTTAAAATCAACACACCTCTATGGCCGCACACAACCTATTTGATCAGGTTAGTCACGGTCCTAATGCTTTGAAAACTCCGCAGTTGGTTGTCTTTAATCGTAAATATCATCCCGGAGCCGTGATAGAGCATGCTTATAAACAACATCTATCAGTGCAGGTTCCAAACAGACCTAAAAGCTTTCAGCCACATCGAACTGTATTCTTCTCTTACAGTAACGCCTTTATATATAAAAAGGTTGTAATGCGCTTGATCTTCGTGGCCCTTCGCCATCTCTTTCCCTAACTCTTCACCATCCACCGCTTTTATAAAGATGGCGTGATCGTCTGCGGAATGGGAGATGCTGCGATAGACATCATGCCAGAACACCAATGATAACGTTGCTTGAATAAAGGTTCCGCTATTCTTTTTATCTCGTATTAGCTCAAAATCAAAAGCACAGATTAACAAAGCGCCAAAATATTTCTAACGTGGAGTTTTGCTGCTTAGAGATAGTCTATTGTTAGCTGCAGTTTGTTAATTACATTGAATGGCACCCACGTCTCCTATATCCCAGTTGTCGTTGCTAAGCTCGCTTGCATTTTCTACTTCGATAACAGACACATTAATTTGCACAGAATTAACGCCTTAGTCTCTTCATTCATGGCAAGGCATTCAATGTGTGCTTTGTTAAATAGTGACCCACTCTACCTCCTTAGTAATATTATTACTGACCTCGCGAGTAAGCGCAATAGTTTAAGATATGACGAAGGTCCGTGGCGTATTCGTTGTGTGTGTGTTGAAAATAGCTTCGAAAATTTTCGGCTGTGTGCGCAGAAGTAGCATTCATATTGTATTGTCTTAGGAAGCACGTGAAAACAACACAGAACACGGTGTGCTTGCACAGTAGCTTTATATTGTCATCAGACTGGTCCAGCGTTCCTTGACTAGTTGCACACGCACCACGTGCCTTGGTCGCCATATCCGCCGCGAGTGCCCAGTGACTTGCAGTGACTCTTGCAAGCGTCGGCCTTGCAGCCAGACGCGCGAGCTGCAGAAAAGCGAAAGGGCCTCAGTGACAATAGTGACCTTCCTTCGTGAACTGTCTCACTAAACGGAAAATCGTGTACTTCAACTGCAATCGTACCACGACAGGCGCACGTGCTACTCTCATTCACTGCTTTTGATAAGCCCAATGAATGCATATAAAAGGAAGACGATATGTTTCATCAACTGTATGTGGCGCTTCGTTGTCTTACGTGCCTCTTTCGCTTGCATTGCAACTGCTCTGCAACTGCAAGACTGACAAAGGCAACACACTGAGCATCTTTAAATCTCTCCGAGCCCGGAATTTCACGTGCACGGGGCGAGGTTTAGCGTAGCTGGTTAACGGATGCGCTATGTACGTTTTGCTATTTCTCGGTCGGGGTTATCCACGTGCTTCAGGACATATTAAATCGTAAAGCAATGAAGCCTTTGAGGACAATGTACTCAGGCGGCGGAAACCGGATACATAATTCTTTGTGATGGCAACGCATATTTACATTCACCACATGCTTAAACGACGTTTTAGGTTTTGTTAAATATCTCATTTTGAAAAATGACTTGGCCTATGCTACCATAAACTGGATCAGGGATGACTTTATAAAAAATTTCAGAGTAGGGTGGCTGAAGCTTTTTCAAAATACTGTCTTATGTTGATAACGAACACAGCCAAAAATCGCACTAAACCACTGATCATATGCACACATCAATCGCTGTCATATTGTTCGTTCAGAAATGTTTGTTTACAACTACAACTCATACACCTCTTTTATTACTGCTATGTTCCCCGCAGATTGTCTTTGAAATGTGCATAACACTTATGGATCATCCGGCTCACCACCATTGTTGGGTCACAAGGCGGCAAAGGGACGCAAGAACAAACAAGTAGATTAAGAAGGAAAGAAAAGAATGTTTATGCAGGAGCTACGTGGAACTTAGGGCCACTCAAGATGGTCTAAGTAAATCCGACACAGCGTTTGCTAAATGTTGTTGCTGAACGGATCCACTCAGTGTCCTCCCAATCAACATTCTGTTATGCAAACGGAAGACGCCGCTTGGTACATTTATCTACTGGTCGTTGCTCCACTCCTTCCTAACTTCTTCTTGCGTCTCGCGCAAGCATAGCACCAGCACTCTACGCACATAGAAGAATACGAGCTGGCGAAACAGTACCATAGGAACCGGTAAGCTTGCATAATTAGAGCAGTTTGCAGGGATTGCAACGAAAAACTCTGCAAGAGAAAGGTTTTCTAACTTACTTTGGCTTGTTCTGGTAAAACATTGCAGGGTCAGCAAGGCATGTACGAAGACCAGACGTAAAAAAATTGTGCAAATACCACACCGTACGGAAATCGGCGGTATAGTACGTAAATGAAAACATTGTTCAGCGTTCCGCAAAGCATTATGGCATTCACAGATGCGGTGCCATATATGTGTGTGTGTGTGTGTGTGTGTGTGTGTGTGTGTGTGTGTGTGTGTGTGTGTGTGTGTGTGTGTGTGTGTGTGTGTGTGTGTGTGTGTGTGTGTGTGTGTGTGTGTTTGTGTGTGTTTGTGTGTGTGTGTGTGTGTGTGTGTTTGTGTGTACATGTCTGTATGTGAGTGTGCGTGAAAACTTTTAATCACCGAACCCTGCAGTGAAACAGGTTGCAGAACAGAATCACGTGCGAGGAACAATAGAAGTTTACTGACGTTTAGGAAGGGCAACGACCTTCACTCCGACCACTGGTATCATGAGGGCAACAGTTCTAAGCACACGCAATTCAATGCAAGTGGTTCTGGAATTCGCAATGGTTGGCAGAAACGTGCCTTTCAGCCCATCAATCAGAGTGGGTTGTTCAGTCACAGAGCCCATTTGTTCAGGGGTGGTATGCAGTAGCGCCTTTCCCATTTTCAGAAAGGTCTTATGCTTCTGGAAATACATATGTGGCAAAAGCTTCGCTACCGATAAAAACTTTAAGTTATGATGAAAGTTGAGGAATGCGTACGATTTATTCTACTTAAGTGTCTTTAAACGGAGCAGAAATAGCTTTATTTGCATGACTTACCATACTTCATTAGCCGATACGACGACGTTGCTCCTCTCAACTACTTCTGCTCGCGTGTAGTTGCTGAGCGCCGATTGCTGGCACCTGAAGGCGGCGGGCCTTCTCCTGGCGCAATGTGGTCGCGGCTACGACGCAACGACAATGTAGCGTTCCTTTGCGTGACGTTGCATTTAGAGAAGTGCTGTCGTGTTACTTGCCCAGCGAGATTCGACACCTTTCTTTCATCTCTGAAGTTTACAACAACGATCCGCCACATCAAGGGCACCGACAACGTTCCAGCTGACGTTCTCAGTCGTGTCAATGTCGTTTCCACGTTGACATCGGAACCTTTAATCATCGAGGCCGACTTACTCGCCAGTCAACAGCGTGACGACACTGAACTTCGTACACTCCGGAATTCGTCAACCTCCCTGAAATTGGAAGACGTCGTTGTGACCCCAGATGGTAGATCGGTCGTCTGCGACGCTTCTACGGACAAACCTAGACCATACATTCCGGCATCCCTCGGAAGACATCTATTCGAAACCGTGCACAACCTGTCGCACCCTGGCATACGCGCGAAACAGAAACTTCTTTCCAGTCGTTTCCTTTGGCCTCGGCTAAACGCGCAAGTTTGCGATTGGGTTCGCTGCTGTTTCTCGCGTCAATGTTCGAAGATCCAGCGTCACCCCATTCCGCCTGCCAAGTGTTTTTTTCCACCAGATGCTCTTCTTGACACCGTACAGTTGGACCTTGTCGGCCCTCTCCCACCTTCGAAAGGTCACTGCTACATACTGACATTCATCCACCGTTATACACGGTGGCCAGAAGTTACACCTATATCTGACATTTCAGCGCCCACTGTTGCAGCAGCTTTCGTGTCTACGTGGATTGCAAGGTTCGGCTGCCCATCCACAACAATCAGGGATCGCGGTCGGCAGTTTGACTCAGCACTCTTCAACGAGCTACTCAAACTACTGGGAACGACACGTTTTTGCACAACTGCTTACCACCCGCAATCCAATGGACTAGTTGAACGTTTTCACCGGCATCTCAAGGCCTCCCTTATGGCGCATAAATTTCCGGAGAAGTGGGTCCTGCATTTGCCCCTCGTCTTACTTGGCATCAGAGCCGCACTCAAGAGCAACTTTGGTTGCTCCTGTGCCGAGCTAGTTTACGGCACTCACCTACGCCTTCCGTGCGGTTTCTTTGTCATCACCCCCAAAACGCCTATGCCACCACCTGCCAAATCCGTTGCCGAACTGCAAGCCTTCTTCAGCCAGATGCCCCCCGTACCTACATGTTCACAAGAAGCAAGGTCCCCGTACGTTTCTCCCGCACTCACTTCTGCTACCCACGTTTTCGTACGTACCTGTGCTGTGCGGAAGCCTTTGCGGCCACACTACTCCGGGCCATATTGTGTTCTAGAGCGTCGTCCGACGACTTTTGTTGTGAACGTCAACGGCCGATCAGACAAGATTGCCCTGGAACGTCTCAAACCTGCCTACATCGAAGCAGCCGCGCCATCAGCTCCACCAATGTGCGACGCCACCCTGCTGCATCCTACGCCGCCGCCTGCGCACGTGACACTCCAGACCAACGCCCAGACACGCCGCGTCACGTGGACTTTCCATCGTTCGTCGAACTTTCCTCCTCTCTAGGGGGGGCGGAGCCCTCTGTAGCGGTGGCAGCATCGGCGTCGCACGAGAGATGACGTAGACGCTCGCGTCTACACGAGGCTCGAGCGGCTGGCACGCTCCGGCGCGGGCTAGCGTTCCGAAAGAGATTAATTTTAAAAGAATGCTACGCTAAGAGATCGAGTGTCGGTTCTTCCTCTCCAGATACAGCCCGAGACCTTACCGGTCTACGTGGTCGCTCGTCGCCACAGTAGCATTTCAGGTAGGCTTATAGCGCGGTAAAAAGACAAGGACGAACGTGAGACGTGACACACACAGGCACGTTCGTCCTTGTCTTTTTAACGCGCTATAAGCCTCACGATGTCTTACCAACAAGCCCAAATCACTGCTTTACAGCATTTCAGGTTTTCTGGTACACTGAGAAATTGAAGTTTTTCTGATGTGAAGGGGTATCTAAGAGTAATTGTGGCTCTACCTTGTTTTACTGACGGACTGTGAGAACATGTGCGGTCTGCAGGAACCTACATGATTTTAGGCATATCTAATGGCGCCTATTATTCTCGTGAAACGAGCTTCACCTAACGAAAAAGTACACTTTAACTATCATCACTTGGTTCCCGCCGGATCATGTCTTGTCTCTGCTTGCTTCACACCTTTTATTACCATCCACACTCCAGCCATTTCCTGTTAAATACAGCCTTACGTACATCCTTCCGCTTAAGGCAAAGCCGTCCCATAGCAAACATTATCACCCAATCATCTGCCTTGAACACTTCATTCTTCCCTGACCCAATAACATATTAGAACCGTCTCCCAGAAGATACCGTCTCATGCACTGACCGTAAATCATTCCCCGAAATGTTAAATCACCGCATTGCTTATTTACCGATCCCACCATCTGTTACTCGAACACGATGCTCCCCTTTTTTCACAATTGTTCCTGGCTTTGTTTTTTTATTGTTGTTTCTTTACTGCTACGTACATTTGTTCTAACATTGTCGCAAGGATTATAGTCCTCCCTTTTGGATTGCCTCGTGGCCTTTAAGGCGAGCATAAATTAAATGAAGTGAAAATGCCGTTTCATACGTGAAACTTAGCTATTCAGGCATACTTTCCCGTCTGTATTCATGTAGACATGCATGGTTCTAGATTGCCTTTGATTGCGCCCCAATGTGGCAACAATAAACACACACTGTTTTTCAACAATATTTTCCTGTATATATCTTTCAGTAAATTCCAAATAGCTGAGACTGCGACCAGAATGCCCGTTGACACAGTGAAGCGTAGTGCCACTTGATGCGTCACATAGAAGGAAGTTCAGTGTCAGTAGAGCGAACTGAAAATACTCTTTCATCACTCCTTTTTAGAAAATGTTGTATATGTTCGCATGGTTGTCTTTCGTTATACTGATAACAAATCTCATATGGCTGTGTCCTCATCTCGTCATACTAAATCAATCTGCTGTGTCAGACACACCTCAAACGCATTAATGGATTTCCCGTTTTTAACTGGCGGTTCCGTCCCTTCAATGTCCAGGCTGTAGATCTCACTCATATGAATTGCTTTGTATCCCACACTGTCGGCAAGTGGCGGTGTCGGCGCGTGTTTTCTGGAGCCCGGAACAAACTGTAGTATCGCGAAATTTGACTACGTTGTCTGATTCAGCAAGCATTTGTTCTTAACAATTCCGCTGTGTTCACTTCAAAAGTCATTTACTATAGTGGTTAATAACCACATAACTATTGCGCACTTTTATGTACGTATGTTCTTGTTTCACACGTTAGGGATGTTGGAAGTTGGATTTTCGTCTCCATTGACTCACTTGAGAATGTTAGTTGAAGGCGCCTCCAAGTAACATCTTGCTTTTCTGCAGTATTTGACAGCGGATGCCCAGACGCCGACGGCTGCACCAAAAGCTGACGATCACAGGGTTTGAACCTAGGCATATGCCTTAAACCTCTACTGGTCCTCTGTCTGTGCCTTTGACAATAGTCTCGGTACACAACAGCTCTATAAATGTATCCTGTTTATACCAAAATAAAGAGTTCATTTCATCTGATTCTAATTGACGTGTGCTCTACACTTTAAGCCAATCTGCATTGCTGCAAGCAACTTTGCGATAGTGCAACTGCTCCGCAATTATTAAGCTCTTATGTTGCACGGAGTGATACATTAGCTATCAATAACCGCACGTAACCCACATGAAGGCCAGATTGCACAAACAACTGTTGCATTTCTAATTCTGCATAAGAATTTTCATCCGGCACGTGTGTCAATCACTGTGATAGTAATGTACTTATTTTGGAATGATCGTTTCAACGGCATATTGTATAACTGTATTGTATGTGCCGCTGTGTCTAGTATAATCACGCCTTTGTCCTCTCTAGGACAAGCTGCAGCTTATTAAGTGAGCGTAAACCAGACGGTCAGACAAGCGAACCGCTTGCTTTTGCCGTAAACTAATTGCAACCGTAACGTGCACCGCAATATTGGAAGTGACCGTTAAGGTGCGATGAGCTTCTAAAATCGTGATTTTCGCTGTATATTGCGAAGATTCCCCGAGCTGTGAAAGTATTTTATTCGAATTATTTTGCAGGTTCCTGGCTATCCGGTGTTGTAACTGATGCGGACAACAATAATAGGTGAACCGAACCCAGTTGAAGAATACGCGAGACCGGTTTGATGTGTTCTGATGTTTTCTAGTGTAAACACCAGCAGGCTCTGCTGTTACATTGGGTGCACGACAAAGTGGACTGGTGTGTTGTGGTGTACAAAGGAGAGCGGCTTGGTGTTTTCTGGTGTGCACACCAGAGGAGCTTGGTGTCTTCTGTTGTGCACACGACAGTGACTGTGTGTGTTTTGTTAGGCATATCAGGGTGGTGTAGTGTCATGTGGTGTGCACATCAGGATGGTTTATGCTACGGCATCTACATACCAGCGTTGTCTGGTTTTCACACAACATTATAGTCTAGAGTTACTTGGAGTGCACAGAACTGTAGGCTGGGGCGGTCTCGCGTACATGTTAGTATGCTGTGATGCATATTAGTTTTCGGGCACCTGCCTCGGTTTATACTGTTCTTCTGGTTAGTGTAGGATTAAGGCTTCTGAATGCTAAATTGCCTACTTTCAAATTAGCACAGTCATCACATTAAAATTTATTACCTTTATTTATTTCTCCATACAGTAGGCCTGAACGGCCATTTCAGAGTGCGGAGTACAGAATACAAATTTAACAAAGAATCAAGAAGCGAAAACAAAAATAACAAAAGATGTAATGCAAGATCGGTGGTTAACAAATACAAGATCGAAGAATTCAACTTAGTGACAATGAACGAACATGACCGTGTAAAGCTTTCCACAATTCTACAGTATGGACAAAAAGCACCATTCATCTTTCTCGGTGTGGTGGTCAGGAGGCACATTGAGTCAGGATTGTGTAAAGTGGACGTAAGTCCACCCGTTCTGATGAAGCTGCTGGCTGAAATAAGTTGTGCCGAGGTAATCGTGGCACAGACAACTTCAGCGATTCAGTGTGGCAAAAATTCAGGAGCAAAAATAAGATAGCGAGGGAGGTTGCCGAAGCATTCTTTATTCATAACTCCGGTAATATGTGTGTCGCGAGGCCAACGGTGAGTCTGCACAAACACAGAAATTGATTTTTTAACCACTAAGCTTTATTTTGTTACACGTATTTGCGCCAGAGCATATAATTTGCGTGTTTCTTGCAAAAAACCATTGCTGCTAGTGCGCAATAGATCGTGTTTTTATATCTCATCCCTGTTCGGTCGCGCCATTCTTCCTTGAGTGACGACAGGTATTTCTGTATTCGTTTTCCTTTACTGGGCTTTGTGTCGAAGCATCGTAGAGCAGTAAGCTAAATTATTATCAAACGTCGTAGAAGATCTTGCTAAACACGGTTCTCTAATTGCTCGTATAAGCATGTATTACTGCTTACTTTTGTAATAGAGAGAATATATCAAACCTAAAGCGTACTGGAAATATGTCGTGCACATAAATGTCGATGGCTTTTACATATATATATATATATATATATATATATATATATATATATATATATATATATATATATATATATATATAACTGGTATCCTTGTTTGGGGTATATGATCCGCCAAGCCTTCGCCGCTTTAGGATTTAAATCAACTTTACGGGCATTGCTCAGCCTACAGCAAATGCAATCAGCCGCACACAGTATGACTGGTAAACAGGTGCGTCAAATTTCTCACTACGTGCATCTCAACTCCCGGCATATAGAGAGCTTTAAAACAGACTCGTTGTCGTCTTTGTCAGCCTTGATCTGTTGCACGACTAAGTACATCGTGTAAGACTCGCATTTCGTTTCCCAAGCTAGGTATTTCCTATCTCTGGGGGCACTCGACACCTTGTATCCTGTATAGGTTGCATTACTTGTTACTGCTACTTCTTGCTAGTTCTTTCCACTACTAGTGTGTTATCTTATGCCGTATTTGTTATATGTAGATCTTTCATTGCGTGAGCACCACATGCTCATATAGCATGAACACCAAATTATGACATTTTTTTAAATCAGAAGGTACAAACAAAAATATTGCTTTCGTGATTATGACGCATGACAAGAGTTCTTTGATGGGCTTGAGCCGATGTGTACAATACATTCGTGTTCGAAAACTACACAAGAGACACACTTGGAAATCCGTCATTGCGCTTTTTGTTCTAGAAGTAGCACCATTGCCAGAATAAGCGATTTCATTGTTCTTATAGCGTTCCAAAAAGGTTCAAACAGCAGCGCACACTTAGCGAGAAGGAACTTAATTATCACCTTCCATTATATGTGCAAGCAGTTCACATCACACTGAAAACTAATGCGGTGACATTTTGCGCCAGCATAGTATACAAATGCCGTAACTATTTTTCCCTCCTGTAAACATTGCGCAGTGGAAGGCCACTCTTCCGCGCATGAACAGCATCACTTAGGTGTAGTGTCCCATTTACAAAATGCCACTTATTAAGTATAGTTACAGCGGGGACCTAAAGGAGCGCTGCTATACAAAACACACGTTTTTTTAAATGAAGGCTAATTAAAGAATAAACAGGTCTACAAATGTTTACATTTTTTTTAATGCTGAGGTAACTGATTGTATATAGAAGATGGACTTTCTGTTTTGGGATTATGGAAGCTGTGTTTCGTAACTCACAAGTGATGCACAACTCTCTTTGTCTACGCAGGCAGCAAAGTCAAACCCATTGATAACATGAGGTTCGGCTCTGCGATCTTGCTCTTCACAGTACTTGCAGGTAAGTGTGTCGTGCCAAATGGGACTGCATTATAACAATAATATTTGGGGTTTTACGTGCCAAAACCACTTTCTGACTATGAGGCACGCCGTAGTGGAGGACTCCGGAAATTTTGACCACCTGGGGTTCTTTAACGTGCAGCTAAATCTAAGCACACGGGTGTTTTCGCATTTCGCCCCCATCGAAATGCGGCCGCCGTGGCCGGGATTCAATCCCGCGACCTCGTGCTCAGCAGCCCAACACCATAGCCACTCAGCAACCACGGCGGGTGGGACTGCATTGCTTGATACTAAAAACAAAATCATTTTCAACATAACAGTCAAATGAACTCGTGAAGATGGAAAAGTAGACAAACAAAGGTGCTAGAGAGGAGCAAACTCAGGCACGAATGGCAGGTTGAATGATTTTAACGGTGAGATTACCCGATATACCCTCATCAATGCTCTCTCATGTTACAATGTCAGAAGCCATGTGATTCGCTGTTGACTCCTACTTTAGCATTTGATGAAGTTACAAATAGCTTGCACGTTAGCACACGGTTGCAGCTACTCAATATGGCCGTTCACCACGTCGGTGCCCAGGATGACGTCAGTACAAGCTTTTAGCTCTGCTTGCAAAATATTCGTTCTTTCGGAGATTTGTCGTTCTGATCTGGTGCTCCCACCTTTGCGCAGCTTTCGTAGCCATGATCACGGCAGCGGACGGAAGTGATGAAATGCGTAGTGGCGATGGTAACTACAAAAAGGGACGCATGTACGTGTCTCTTTTAACATATTTGATAAGAAATAAAGTATTACGATCAAATAGGCCGACTTTATTATCAAAGGATGAATTAGTTATCAATTAAACATATGCGCCAGAAAAGTTTCTGTCTGAGCTTCCGTTTGCAACCTCTTTGTTCTGTGCTGTTCCCTGATTCTACCGTTGGTTTATATATACACCGCTGCACCGTATATATATATATATATATATTGTTACGGGAAGGAAGAAGCGTTCGTCTATTTACAAGTGGCTTTTAATGGCTGAGCCAACAAGCGTAGAGCAGCGATGATGCTAAACTCTTCTTCGTCGTCTCTAAGACCACCATCAGCGTCGTCTTCTTTCACATTAACCGACTGTGACATCACCCCCGTCGGAAAAAGCACCTGATTGGTGCGGCTCAGCTGTCCGAGAAAGGTAAGGTTTGAGACGGCTGACATGGATGATGTCAGAGAGAGGTGAAGGCATCGTGGCATCCAACGGAGACACTTCATACGTGACAGGGGTCACCTGGCGAAGGATGCGGTAAGGGCCATGGTATCGCGAGAGGAATTTCTCCGAAAGACCAACGTGCCGAGTTGGATACCAGACTAGCACCAGGGCACCTGGTTCATAATGCACGTCGTGATGGCGCTGGTCGTAACGGCACTTCTGGCGTGTCTGTGAAGCAGAAAGACGAATGCGGGCAATCTGGCGTGCTTGGGTCGCTGTGGTTATGACATCCCGAGTGTACTCTGTCGGCGAATCGAGCGTGGTCGAGAGGAGGGTCTCGAAAGGCAAAGTTGGCTCACGGCCGAAGAGGAGATAGAAGGGGGAATAGCCAGCTGTGTCGTGGCGCGAGGAATTGTAGGCGAACGTGACAAATGGTAGAGCAATGTCCCAGTCGCTATGATCGGAGGAAACATACATTGCGAGCATGTCAGTTAATGTGCGGTTCAGGCGTTCGGTAAGACCGTTAGTTTGAGGATGGTAAGCGGTAGTAAGTTTGTGTTTAGTAGCACATGATCGAAGTAGCTCGTCTATGACTTTGGAAAGAAAGTATCTGCCGCGATCGGTGAGAAGTTGACGAGGTGCACCGTGGTGCAAGATGACGTCGTGAAGCAAGAAATCAGCGACGTCTGTAGCGCAGCTGGTCGGTAGGGCTCTAGTAATGGCATAGCGAGTTGTATAGTCCGTAGCGACGGCAATCCACCTATTTCCGGCAGTCGACATAGGGAATGGTCCGAGAAGATCAACGCCAACGCGAAAAAAAGGGTCGGCCGGTATATCCAAAGGCTGCAGCAGTCCGGCAGGAGGCACAGCTGGTTTTTTCCGGCGTTGACACGACTCACACGCGGCAACATAGCGGCGAACGGAGCGGTTGAGACGGGGCCAGAAAAACCGTCGCCGAATTCGGTCATAGGTCCGCGTAACGCCAAGGTGTCCAGCGGTGGGAACGTCGTGCAGCTGCTGCAGTACAGTCTGTCGCAGATGAGACGGAATGACGGTCAGGAGCTCGGGCCCGTCGGGGTGCATGTTGCGGCGATACAGGATGCCATTTTGTAGCGGGAACATGTGGAGGGATGGGTCAGACGGATCAGAGAGCAGGCGTTCGATAATTGGGTGTAACGACTCATCTCGTCGTTGTTCAGCGCCAATGTCTTGCAAGGCAGAGAGCGAAAGAACGCAGATCGGTGCGACATCCACTAAGCCGTCCGGTACATCGACGGGATTTCGAGACAGGCAGTCGGCGTCCTGATGTAGACGACCCGACTTGTACACCACAGTGTATGTGTATTCCTGCAGCCGTAGGGCCCAGCGACCGAGGCGTCCGTTGGGATCCTTAAGGGAGGAAAGCCAACAAAGGGCGTGGTGGTCGGTGGTGACTGTAAATGGCCGACCATATATATAGGGTCTGAACTTGCCCACCGCCCAAATGAGGGCGAGACACTCGCGCTCAGTAATCGAGTAATTGCGCTCTGCGGGAGAGAGGAGGCGGCTGGCGTAGGCGATGACGCGGTCGTGCCCACATTGGCGTTGAGCTAAAACTGCGCCGATGCCGTAGCCACTAGCGTCAGTGCGGATTTCTGTCGGAGCGGAGGCGTCAAAATGGGCGAGAACAGGAGGTGTGGTGAGCAGCGTGATGAGCTGCGAGAAAGCAGACGCTTGTTGAGAGCCCCAAGAGAAAGGAACGTCTTTCTTCAGGAGGTCAGTCAGGGGACGGGCAACATGGGCAAAATTTTCCACAAACCTGCGGAAGTACGAGCATAGGCCAATAAAGCTGCGAACATCTTTGGCACAAGTTGGTACGGGGAAATTCTGCACAGCGTGAACTTTAGCGGGGTCGGGGCGAATGCCTGATGAATCGACGAGGTGTCCGAGCATAGTTATTTGGCGGTGACCGAAGTGACACTTGGACGAGTTGAGCTGCAAGCCAGCGGTGCGAAAAACAGAAAGAACAGATGAAAGTCTTTCAAGATGAGTCGCAAAAGTTGAAGAGAATACGATGACGTCATCCAGATAGCACAAACAGATGGACCATTTCAAACCACGCAAGAGCATGTCCATCATCCGTTCAAAGGTCGCCGGGGCATTGCACAAGCCAAAAGGCATTACCCGGAACTGATACAGGCCGTCTGGTGTGACGAATGCGGTCTTTTCACGGTCCATTTCGTCCACGGCAATTTGCCAATATCCAGAGCGAAGGTCTATAGATGAAAAATAAGTGGCACCATGGAGACAATCCAGAGCATCGTCAATGCGGGGAAGTGGATACACATCTTTCTTGGTGATCGTGTTTAGATGACGATAGTCAACGCAGAATCGCCAGCTGTTATCCTTCTTTTTGACGAGAACAACAGGGGACGCCCACGGGCTGGAAGAGTTTTCAATAATCCCTTTGGCAAGCATCTTGTCAACCTTGCTCTGGATAACTTGTCGCTCAGAGGGCGACACCCGGTATGGGCGTCTGCGAACAGGTGCTGCATCGCCGGTATTTATCCGATGTGTCACGACCGTAGTTTGACGCAAAGGGCGATCGTTCAGATCGAAAATGTCGGAGTAGGACTCGAGGAGGCCACGGAGCTGTGCGGCTTGTTGGGTTGAGAGGTCCGGTGCAATCATCTTTGTGAAGTCGTCGGTCGGTACTGATGCAGAAGGCGCAGAATGAGCAGTGGTCGAAGACGGCGCAACAGATAGAGCAGAAATGTGGCACTCGTGCGTTGGAGACAACGTGGCAAGAGACATGCCTCGAGGAACTACTTGTGGGCTCTGTCCGAAATTTAGGATGGGAAGACATGTCTGATTGGCCGCAACAGAAACGATGGTGTGTGGGAAGGAGACATTGTAAGAAAGCAGGACTGACGT
Organism: Dermacentor variabilis; assembly: GCF_050947875.1. Taxonomy (NCBI): domain Eukaryota; kingdom Metazoa; phylum Arthropoda; class Arachnida; order Ixodida; family Ixodidae; genus Dermacentor; species Dermacentor variabilis. The sequence goes on from NC_134578.1 coordinate 85,050,602, forward strand.
CGAGGGAGTAAGGACATAGCCTCCGTCAGGTACAGGTGGGCTGGCTAAAACAGGGATGAAGGTTGCTGCAAGAGATGGCAGGCGTATAAAATCCGCGGAACAAAGTTGAGCTGGAGCTTGAGCCGGAAGGTCAATGGGAACAGGTAGGGGTAGGTCAAGTTGTACAACACCGGCGGAACAGTCAATCAGAGCGGAATGGGCAGACAAAAAGTCGAGTCCGAGGATCACATTATGAGGGCAATGTTCAAGCACACTAAACAAAACGGACGTGTGGCGACCGGCGACACTGACACGAGCAGTACACATTCCAAGCACAGCCGGAGTACCACCATCGGCGACCTGGAGCAGTCGAGTCGGAGCAGGGGTAAGTACTTTTTTCAAGCGCGTTCGAAGCTCCGCACTCATGATGGAAATTTGGGCTCCAGTGTCGATGAGTGCCGTAACGGGCAAACCATCCACGTCCACGTCCAGAAGGTTCCGATTAGTAGGCAGGGTCAGCAGAGGAATTTCAGGCCGGTGTTCTAGAGCAGCGTCACCTCCAGGAGCTGCCCCAGTTAGTTTCCCGTCGGAGAGCGGCGACGGTAAGCTGGGGATGGAGAGCGACGCAGCTGGGGCGAACGGGAGCGGCGACTATGTGGTGATGGCGATCGGCTGGTCGCGGTGGCTCGAGCGTTGTCAGGTGCGTCTTCAACCTCGGTGGAGAGTGATGGCGGGCGAGGATTCAGTGGGGAGCGGCGGTAGGCGGGAAAGCTTGGTCGTGAGTGGGCTGGCCAGGAACTTCGACAGTGGCGAGAGATGTGGCCCACACGTCCACAGGAAAAGCAGATGGGTCTATCGTCATGGGTGCGCCATTCGGCCGGGTTGCGATAGCTCGGATATGGACCGTATTGGCTCCGGTGAACAGGGGCAGAGGCAGTAGACGAAGCAAAGTCAGGACGGCTGGCGGAGCAGATGGATGGAAGACCTACATTGGCAAGTTCTTGGCGAATGACCGACTGAATGAGGGACACAAGCGGCCGGGAATCGTCAAAGCACTGCGTGACTGGCGTGGAAGGAGACGCTGCTTCGATTTCTCGCCGAACGATACGTACGACGTTCTCGCTGGAGGTGGACTCACGCGGTGGACCAATGTCTTCGCACGTCGACGAAGCTGCGGTATTAGGTAGACGAGTAAACTGTCGAACTATGCGGCGACTCTTCGCGTCTTCAAAGCGGCGACATTCGTGAATTATCTCATTGACCGTGGTGATGTTCTTATAAACAAGCAGGTTAAACGCGTCGTCCGCGATGCCCTTTAAGACGTGGCTGACCTTGTCTGCCTCTGCCATATTGTTATCTACTTTGCGGCAAAGAGCGAGGACGTCCTGGATATACGCCACGTAAGATTCAGTGGACGTCTGTACACGGGTCCCAAGGTCCTTCTTCGCAGCACGTTGGCGGCCGACGGGTTTGCCGAACAAATCTCTAAGCTTCTGTTTACACTGGTCCCAACTCGTAATCTCTTCTTCATGTGTTTCGAACCAGACCCGTGCTGTTTTCTTGAGGTAGAATATTATATTAGCCAGCATAAGCGTGTGATCCCACCTGTTGTGTGCGCTGACCCGTTCATAATTCTGCAACCAGTCGTCAACGTCAACGTTGTCAAGCCCGGAAAACATGCCTGGGTCGCGAGGCTGAGCCAGGATGACCGTCGGTGGCGACGCCGGGGCCGCGGTGGAACTCTCTCCTTCGGATGACATGGCGGCCAGGTTACGTCCGCTGCGGAGCTCCGTCTTGCTCAAGTGATTACCCCGCACGTCCACCAATGATGTTACGGGAAGGAAGAAGCGTTCGTCTATTTACAAGTGGCTTTTAATGGCTGAGCCAACAAGCGTAGAGCAGCGATGATGCTAAACTCTTCTTCGTCGTCTCTAAGACCACCATCAGCGTCGTCTTCTTTCACATTAACCGACTGTGACAATATATATATATATATATATATATATATATATATATATATATATATATATATATATATATATATATATATATATATATATATATATATGTAGGGTGCAGCGGTGGCACAGAAGTAGAACACCCGCCTCGCGTGCAAGAAGTCCGTAGTTCGAATCCCGGCGCCGCACAATTTACCACCGGATAAAAAAAGAAAAACACGAGTGTTCTTAAAATTGCATAAACAAGCCGGGAGTGTGGCCTGATCCCGGTAACCGGAACCGGTAACGCACTCCCTCACCGGAGGAGGATTGGCCACCTTGGTGCAGTACTTGGCCACAACCTCCTATATGAACACAACAATCAAACCCGGGCCATAAGTCTCCTGCAGCTGCGAAGCAACTCACCACGGCAGCGGTCAGACCTGCGACACAGCAGAGGGTGCTAAGAATCTCTGGCTCCGGACAGGCCGCCATTGGAACATGAACCTGGCAACGTTTAACGCTAGAACTTTATCGAGTGAGGCGAGTCTAGCAGTGCTATTGGAGGAATTAGAGGGCAGTAAATGGGATATAATAGGGCTCAGTGAAGTTAGGAGGCCAAAATAAGCATATACAGTGCTAAAAAAATTGGCTGAACGCTTAGCTTGGTTAAGCCTGGAAGATTGCGAAAGCAATACCCTTGGCTGCGCCTTGGTTCGGGTGATGGTGTGGACATGGTTGCCCTTTGTTAAACTTATGGCTATACATCATCCGACATAGCGCAAGGCAGCGCGCCGACCACTGCGAGGAGCCGAGCTGTAGCCGCATTTTTCCTCCTAGCGTGACGTCACACCAGCGAGCGCCCTCTCTCGGTAGCGCCGCAGCAGTGGCGCGCAAGGCTTCGCCTCCACCATCGATGCCGCGAGCTGGGGCCCCATCTCTCTGTCTGGCGTGACGTCACACGGCCACGTAACGCGCAGCTGTGTAAGGACTCGCCACGACCACCGATGGGCCGAAAGTGCGAGCAGTATTGCTTTCGCAATAAAAGCGGGCTCGACCTGTGCTACCGGGGCTTAGCGGAGAGACGAGAACTTGGAGTCGGATTCTTGATAAATAAGAATATAGCTGGTAACATAAAGAAATTCTATAGCATTAACGAGACGGTGGCAGGTCTTGTTGTGAAACTTAATAAGAGGTTCTATGAAGACGTGGAATCGGCGATGGGTAAAGTCAAAACAATATACAGTATACCGATGGGCGACTTCAATGCCAAGGTAGGCAAGAAGCAGGCTGGAGACAAGGCAGTGGGGGAATATGGCATAGGCACTAGGAATAGCAGGAGAGAGTTATTAGTGGAGTTTGCGGAACAGAATAATATGCGGATATTAAATATACATTCTTCCGCAAGCGGGATATCCGAAAGTGGACGTGGAGGAGCCCGAGCGGCGAGACTAGAAATGAAATAGACTTTATACTCTGCGCTATCCCTGGCTTCATACAAGATGTGGACGTGCTCAGCAAGGTGCGTTGCAGTTACCATAGGAAGGTAAGAACACGAATTAGGCTAGACCTGAGGAGGGAACGGAAGAAACTGGTACATAAGAATCCGATCAATCAGTTAGCGGTAAGAGGGAAACTAGACGAATTCCAGATCAAGCTACAGAACAGGTATTGGGCTTTAACTCAGGAAGAGGACCTTTGTGTTGAAGCAATGAACGACAATCTTGTGGGCATCATTAAGGAGTGTGCAATGGAAGTCGGTGGAAACTCCGTTAGGCAGGATACGAGTAAACTATCGCAGGAGACGAAAGATCTGATCAAGAAACGCCAATGTATGAAAGCCTGTAACCCTACAGCTAGAATAGAACTGGAAGAACTTTCGAAGTTAATCAACAAGCGTAAGACAGCTGACATAATGAAGTATAATATGGATAGAATTAAACATGCTCTCAGGAACGGAGGTAGCCTAAAAGCAGTGAAGAAGAGACTAGGAATTGGCAAGACTGAGATGTATGCATTAAGAGACAAAGCCGGCAATATATTACTAATATGGATGAGATAGTTCATGTGGCTGAGGAGTTCTATAGAGATTTATACAGTACCAGAGGGAGCCACGATGATAATAGAAGAGAAAATAGTCTAGAAGAAATCGAAATCCCACAGGTAACGCCGGAAGAAGTACGGAAAGCCTTTCGAGCTATGCAAAGGAGGAGAACAGCTGGGGAGGATCAGGTAACAGCAGATTTGTTGAAGGATGGTGGGCAGATTGTTCTAGAGGAACTGGCCACCCTGTATACGCAATGCCTCATGACTTCGAGCGTACCGGAATCTTGGAAAAACGCTAACATAATCCTAATCTATAAGAAAGGGGACGCCAAAGACTTGAAAAACTATAGACCGATCAGCTTACTGTCCGTTGCCTACAAAGTATTTTCTAAGGTAATTGCACATAGAATCAGGAACACATTAGACTTCCGTCAACCAAAGGACCAGGCAGGATTCCGTAAAGGCTACTCAACAATAGAGCATATTCACACTATCAATTAGGTGATAGAAAAATGTGCGGAATATAACCAACCTTTATATATAGCTTTCATTGGTTACGAGGAAGCGCTTCATTCAGTCGAAACCTCAGCAATCATGGAGGCATTGAAGAATCAGGGTGTAGACGAGCCGCATGTAAATATACAGAAAGGTATCTATAGCGGCTCCAGAGCCACCGTAGTCCTCCATAAAGAAAGTAACAAAATTCCAATAAAGAAAGGCGTCAGGCAGGGAGATACGATCTCTGCAATGCTATTCACAGCGTATTTACAGGAGGTATTCAGATACCTAGATTGGGAAGAATTGGGGATAAGAGTTAAAGGTGAATACCTTAGTAACTTGCGATTCGCTGATGATATTGCCTTGCTTAGTAACACAGGGGACCAACTCCAATGCATGCACACTGACCTGGAGAAGCAAAGCTGAAGGTTGGGTCTAAAAATTAATCTGCAGAAAACTAAAGTAATGTTTACCAGTCACGGAAGAGAACAGCAGTTTACGATAGGTAGTGAGGCACTGGAAGTGGTAAGGGATTACATCTACTTAGGACAGGTATTGACTGCGGATACGAATCATGAGACTGAAAGAATCAGAAGAATCAGAATGGGCTGAGGTGCGTTTGGCAAGCATTCTCAGATCATGAACAACAGGTTGCCATTATCCCTCAAGAGAAAAGTTTATAACAACTGTGTCTTACCACTACTCACGTACGGGGTAGAAACCTGGAGGCTTACGAAAAGGGTTCTACTTAAATTGAGGACGACGCAACGAGCTCTGCAAAGAAGAATGATAGGTATAACGTTAAGGAATCTGTTATATATACATATATATATATATATATATATATATATATATATATATATATATATATATATATATATATATATATATATATATATATACCCCATTATTTCTCCCGCGTTTGGTGCCCCTTGGTATCAGGGATTAATGGATCTAATGGGTTCGATAGCTTCGCACCACTAAAAAAGGGAACGGACTCTATTCTTGATGGATCATTACGGGGATGTCATTTTGAGCGAACAAGCATTAGATAAGTTTGCGATGGTAAACCCTGCCGTAGTGACAGGCGTCACCTGAACTATTGTTCCAGTAATAATTTTTAAGCCAGTTTTTATGTTTCCGTCTTGCTTTTATTGGGGTCATGTCAAAAAAATTTCCTGAATACCTGCAGGCCCTTGCTGCACAACCCATAAACTGGGACAGTCACGGCGAAACGAATGAACCCACACATCACATATGGCTTTAGAGTTCCCGCATTGATGTTTTTAAAGCGGACTTGAAAAACACTCGCACAGGAGAAAGCAAATAGACTGCACGAGCACTAGCCAGCGCTCTTGCGGTCCCGCGCTCGTCTAATCTACATGTTTCGCTCAGTGTATTGTTAAAATCTGCGCTGCAAACAACAATGTGGGATCCAGCAACCAACTAAACCACCTCGCCGCTTTAGCGCCTTTTGGGTTGTTCGCTTGAGGGCTGCATGTTCTACCACCTGTAAAGTCTCGAAAGTTTCGAACTTCCTATCTGTGTAGATTTATGACCCACACAGCCCGAAAGTGGCTGTGCCTCTGCGTGTTTTTAGGGGCGGACACAGGCAGTGTTGTGGCATTATAGGACAACCATGCGCGCATCGCTAAAAAACCAGTGCTGTGTCGCAGGTGGACGAACTTGTTCCCATCGCCAATAATTACTTCTATGGCAGTGTCGGCTGTTACGGCTTACTGCTGCTCTAGTAAATGACAGGCGAGTGAGAACAATTTCCGGAGGGCTCAAGATATTGCTTACCGCATTAGGTGTTTAAAAAAATTGCAATTTCGTGATTAAGAAACTCTAAGTAACGAGACCCCGTGAATGCATTTGCTTAACAGCAATACTGTATTTACTCGAGCGTATTAGTTGAAATGTTAGCAAATCATTATCATCACATTCCAGCAGCACAAGGCACCGGATGCTCAGAACTCACTGCATGTACCCAAAGCTGCCATGACAAGGGCTTTGGAATAGACGCATGCGTTTGATCTCGACTGCTAATCTGCTTGTGCACCTAATATTCGGGCTAGTCCACGACTGCCTGGCAATAAACGACGCCCATTGGTCCGCTCTGAAATGTGTGGTCTTTACTGTCACAGTGAGACGCTATCTTATTTTAATATAATTATCTCATCTTAATGCACTATCAATTCTTATGCATCTCGCGAACGAGCAATGCAGTGGCGTATGAAATATTCCACCGTTACCAATTCATTTACTTTAGTGAGTTAATAACAGTCTTCTGCAAATCATTTCATAGAAAACGCAATGATCTGACACTGCACAATTCCATTTTCAAGTTTGGACATCTGTTTATTGCGGAGGTTTGTGACTTGCCGATTTTAACCATACCGATTCAACCGGTAACTGTCCGTTAATTGCATACGCAGCTGTGTACTCTAGGGTTACCATTTTTCCTCGTCTTGTATACGTTTCATCCGGTCAAGTCAGCGTACACCTGAGGTTCGCACTGTAGACAGTCCTGTACTGGCTTTTTTTGACAAGCAAGGCATCTTTCCCTTAAAGCTCTTTTCTACGTAGTGATTGTCACGACAGCAAATGGGGACATGTCATAAATTTTATGTTCTTGCTTTATGAAGCGACAAGAAAAAACATTGAGAAATTCTCGCACGGCTTACAAATATTTTTGTTGCTTCAGTCCAGTCGCATTTCAGTGCCTGTCATTTATTGTTTACTGATGTTTGGGATTTTACGATACTAAAACATATGTTTGGACCCTATGGCTGCCATCCACCGCAGCACCCACTATGAGATTATTTATTATAACGGCAAATTATGGAGGCAAATTACAAAGCGTTAAGCCACGTCACCATGAAGTACGAAAAACACTGATGAAAAAAGATGACAGGCCAGATAGGGAAAGAAAAGGCCAAGTGCAAGTTCAATGAAGGCGATAGGAAAAGGCGACTGCCGATTTCCCCTGTATGTGTCAGTCCGGAAGAGCTATCTAAGCGTAACCATGGCCAAAGGGCTTCGTTTTCTCTGCCGAGGAGCCTTCAAGGTTGTAGCACATTGCGTTGGTTAATCGACAGGATCCCTCTCTCCGGGCATCGCAAAGCAGCGAATTGCTGCACGTGGGAGTGTCCCTCATGCGTGGGTCTTTGACGCCAACTTGAGTAAGTAGGCATGAGTGGGCAGCTGGCAATGCTCAGCAGACCATAAATACTTACGATCGCTTAGTGCAAACAAGGAGGGACGAAAGAAGGCAAGGAAACCTTTTTTTCATTCCAAGATGGAAGGGAACAAGGTTTCTCTAGTTCCCTCCATCCTTCCTTTCTGCACTAAGCAATAAAAAATATTTGTGGTCTACTAGCAGTATGAACCGACTAGCACCGCCACATGTGCTACTGGGAATGTGTCAATCTAAAATGACGAGAAAAATCCTTTCTGTTTATCTAACGTTCTGCAGAATTGTACCCACGTGACAAGGTTTCCCAAACCCACAGGAACGTCTGCGTAAGCAGGCATTTGACGTTCTCCGACACCACGTACCCAAGCAAATCTCTGTTGGGCCCTCCCGCGTGTAGCCTTGCGCGACATAACCTTGTCTGGGCAAATATTGATTCTAGGGGTTGCTGATGCTGCGTGTTTGGAGCTTTAAGCCAGACCTGCCTCCCCCCCAACTCGGGCGGAGGCAACATACCTCCTTTGCCACTGCTTCACATAGGCGGCGGCTCCAGATTCACCCATCTGGAGGAAACCAGTAGTCGCATTTTCCTATTCTGATGATGGTGATGATGGCCTGATACAATGACTCGTACCCACACTGGGGGATTGTTTTTGTTCCCTTGTGGAATGGCGACCAAGAATTCTTATATCTTCGTCTTTCTCTCTCACTGTCAATCTTTCCTGTCTTCTAGTCAGTTCATTTAACTTCTTATTTTCTGACGGCAACCGTTACCTTGTCTAATATATGTAGTTTCGGGAAAATATATATTGGGCTGTAACGTTGATGCATAGCCGGCGTTTCTAAGTGTTCATCCAGTACAGTAGCGTCCCCTTGTTGGTCTTGAGGATTGGGGGCTATCCTCGCCGTCGAATTTTCCACGACTTACTTTGCAAATGCTGTCCCTCCACCCCCTCCCACAAAAATCATCCTCTAATACAAGGGTGCACCAATACAATTTTTCTGTTATTTTTATATTACAGTGGAACGTCACCAGACCCGACCGCAACCTGGACGGCATGAAAGAAATGCTACAGAAGTTCATTCCAATGTGCTGTGAGTTTAAGAGACATACATTAAATCTACACAACCCAACTTTCTTCGGCAATACGCTGTTTAACAGAAACACCGAGACGACGCTTTCGCGTCATTCAGTGGTTTAACCATAGTTCTGTAGCTTGCCAACATGTGGCCCTTGAAGCTGTGAGGCTGTGTGAGTTCTTGGGGTCCTTGAGGCTGTATCAGTTCGGGCATTTCTTTAATAAATTCATTACTGTTGCGTTACAGAAATATGCCGCCAAATAATCACCTCAGTAAAACAGGATTTGAAAGCTCACATATCCACTTCCACAATCCTACATACTCGTGGGTCATTTCAACGCTCACAACACGTTGTGGGGAGACTCGCGATGCGAGGTGCGTGGTCGCCTCATAGAAAACCTCCTTGTAACTTCTAGAGTGTGTCTCTTCAGTCAGACCTAACCAATGTATTGTAATCTTCACCATAATTGATATTCATCAACAGAACTGTCGATTGGCTACGCTTCCTTTTTCTTTGACTTGGAACGACATGTAATCAAAAATCTATTTCGAATTGAGCTCTTCCCACTAATGTTAATCTGAATAACACAACAAGACTCCCCTCCAATTGCCCCTCGCTGGAAATTGGCATTGCCTGATCGGAAGCGTTTTAAGAAATCTACTTACTCAACACGGTATTTTAGAAGTAATTTTAGCATAAATCATGCCGTATCATACTTTATCGCCTTTATCATTGACGCAGCTGAGGTCACTCCTCAAGCAAGTGGCGGCTAATTCAAAAGACGGCTTTCCTGGTGGAATACTAATCGCAGATGGCACGAAGGAGACCAAATAAACCCTGGTGTAAACTACGTGAAGGTCCCACTACTGAAATTCTTTTTCAATTTAAGCATGCTAAACCACAGGGAAGAAGGATGCGACGACAAGCAAGGAAGGCAAACTGGAAGAGGTTTCTTTCACGTATAAATTCCTACACTCAGTCTACTACCATACGGAACGTGACAAGAATGCTAAAGGGACTATAAATACATTCTTTGCTCTCTCTGCAATTGTTTGTTCGCACAGTCCAGAAACGTTTGCTAATATGCACCAACTCGTCCAACAATGAGTCCTAATATACATCCGTTGCCTTTAGTAAATGACGATGTAAATAGCGTGGTAGACGCAGGAAAACCTTTCAGTGTGCCAGCGACAAATGCAGCTTATTGCAAACAAAGCGTCAAAATGGGCAGAACAAAAGGCTGTAAGGTTAGCCCCAACAAAATTACCAGTTTTCTTCTTCAAGGAACTCAAGGCTCGTCCCAGAGTCAGTTACCAAGCTACACGGACAACATAATATAACAGAATGTATAACTGGGCTAGTGGGTTTGCTTGGATATTGAAAAAAAAGACACGAACGAAGAGAGCGGACAGGACGAGGGGATTACTCAGATCTCAGAAATTTTATTGTAAGGAAACAAACATGTACACATAAATTAAGTATGGCGGCGGCGCAGCTGATTAGTGCTTTTGAAGATATTCTGTGTATTCAAAAACAGAATAACCGCCGCATTCTGTATAGTGGGCGCCTAGATGTGTCCTTCCTGATGAATTATAAAAAATGTATGATAAATAAACAAATGTTTAGTTGTTATTAACTGCCGCGTCCTGTTCACTCTATTCGTTCTCTTCTTTGTGCCCTTTCACAGATTCAAGATACACGGACAACAGTTACCTGTTATCAAAGAACGCATATTTCTAGGTGTTATACTTGATTCATGGCTAAGCTTCATTCGTCATATCAAATACGTTAAATGTAAATGACTAAAAACGGGAAAACTTCTTAAGTTTTCGTCGCACACAACATAGGGTGGCCACCGAAAGTGCCTCTTCAACCTGTACAACAGCCTTACACGTACATCTTGAGAATACGGCGCCACCCTATATCAGTCTGCTACACCGAGTTCCCTGAGGACGCTGGACCCTGTTCACGATTAGGCATCCACCTTGGGACCGATGCCTTCCGAACAAGCCCAATACGAGCCTCTCAGTTGAGTCTCATGAGTTGTCTCTATATCTACAGAGGAAGTATGCGAGGTTTATATATTTGACCCACAGTGAGGGAGCCCTTCTGACTTCGTGCTAGAAAGCTGAGTGAAGAAATGCGTATGCCACTTATGGAACACCATTTATTGTGCCCTGCAATGCTTCAACCGCCTTGTCAATGGCAGCTGGTAGAAAGTAGAAGGGTGTAAATAGTAGCTATACAAGAAGACCGTCACAAAACTGGTTCCCATGTAATAGACCGCTAATACCAATTGAATGTGAATTCAGCTGTGTGGCCGTGAACATGAAAATTAGGTCCGCAATGGTCCTGATGTCCTTTAAAAATACGTTTGCGTTGCGTTCGATTACAATTTACCAAGTAGCCAAACAAAACCTGCTAAATCAAGTTTCATCATTATCATAACCAGCCTGGCTACGCACACTGAAGTTCAAAGGCCTCTGTCAAACTTCTCCAAAAATCCAGGGCATGTGCTAATGGTGGCATATTGTCCCTGCAAACTTCTTAATCCTATCCCCCAGCCTAACTTTCTGCCGCAACCTGCTACGCTTCCATTTTCTTGGAATCTAGTCTGTAACCCTTAATGATCACCGGTTATCTTCCCTCCTCATTACATGCCCTGCCAATGTCCAATTCGTTTCTTGATTTAAACTAAGATGTCATTACTTCGCGTTTGCTCCCTCACCCAATCTGCTCTCTTCTTATCCCTTAACGTTACACCCATCATTATTCTTTTCTTCAAGTTTATAACGGGCCTGACATTCATGTTCTGCCGATTACTTTGGTGGTATGAAATTTTAGCAATCGCGGACAACTCCTCTGTAGTGGACTGCCTGTAGTGCGAAATTTAATAATAGGACAGTTAGACTGCAAGATTTGCTCATGCTGCGACTACGTTGTTAAAATCAACACCCCTCTATGGCCACACACAACCTATTGATCAGGTTAGTCACGGGCCTAATGCTTTGAAAAATACGCAGTTGGTTGTCTTTAATCGTAAATACCGACCTGGAGCCGTGATACAGCATGCTTATAAACATCATCTATCAGTGCAGGTGCAAAACAGACCTAAAAGCTTTCAGCCACTTCGAACTGTATTCTTCTCTTACAGTAACGCCTTTATATATAAAAAAGATGTAATGCGCTTGATCTTCATGGCCCTTCGCCATCTCTTTCCCTAACTCTTCGCCACCCAGCGCTTTTATAAAAATGGCTTGATCAACTGCGGAATACGAGATGTTGCGGTATACATCATGCCAGAACACCAATGATAACGTTGCTTGAATAAAGGTTCCGCTATTCTTTTTATCTCGTATTAGCTCAAAATCAAAAGAACAGATTAACAAAGCGTCAAAAATATGTCTAACGCGGAGTTTTGATGCTTAGAGATAGTCAATCTTTAACTGCAGTTTTTTAATTATATTGAACGGCACCCACGTCTCCCTTATCCCCGTTGTCGTTGCTAAGCTCGCTTGCATTTTCTACTTCGATACCAGACACACCAAATTGCACAAAATGAACGCCTTAGTCTCTTCATTCATGGCAAGGCATTCAATGTGTGCTTTGTTAAATAGTGACCCACTCTACCTCCTTAGTAATATCATTCCTGACCTCGTGAGTGAGCGCAATCGTTCAAGATATGACGAAGGTTTGTGGCGTAATCGTTGTGTGTGTGTTGAAAATACTTTCGAAAATTTTCGGCTCTGCGCGCAGAAGCAGCGTTCATATTGTTTTTGTCTTAGGAAACGCGTGAAAACAACACAGAACACGGTGTGCTTGCACAGTAGCTTTGTATTGTCATCAGACTGGTCCAGCATTCCTTGACTAGTTGCACACGCACCACGTGCCTTGGTCGCAATATCCGCCGCCAGAGCCCAGTGACTTGCAGTAACTCTTGCAAGCGTCGGCCTTGCAGCCAGACGCGCGAGCTGCAGAAAAGCGAAAGGGCCTCATTGACAATAGTGACCTTCCTTCGTGAACTGTCTCTCTAAACGGTAAAATCGTGTACTTCAACTGCAATCGTACCCCGACAGGCACACGTGCTACTCTCATTCACTGCTTTTGATAAGCCCAATGAATGCATGTAAAAGGAAGACGATATGTTTCATCAACTTTATGTGGCGCTTCGTTGTCTTACGTGCCTCTTTCGCTTTGAATGAGTGGTTGGTGCGGCTAATTCTGACTTTTAAAGCTTATATCTATGCAGTAGACGGAAATGTAATTAATAAGAAACTTTACCTCGTTTGTTACAAGAAGGCTTATCTATCTATCTCTCTCTCTCTCTCTCTCTCTCTCTCTCTATATATATATATATATATATATATATATATATATATATATATATATATATATATATATATATATATATATATATATATATATTTATATATATATATACATATATATATATATAAGAAAAATGTTTGCGCTTCACCAAACTCTCCTGCATAGAAAAATCAGAGCTGCCTGCGACAACAGCTTTCTTTGCGGGTGATTGAAATTGTCAGGTTGTGGTTTAACGTTCTCGAGCACGTTTGGCACGCATCCAGCATCACTCTGGCAGCTGTCCCTCGCAGAATGTAAGTTTTACCGGTAGTTTTGTCCTTCCGTAGGTCGCTGCCGCTAATTTTCACCCGCCACCACAAGCTGAGCTAGGCGAAGAGGACCAATCGCAGACCCAGGCAATGCCCCTCTTCATCCGACAATTTACTTTCACTGCTACATACCGGAGCCACCGAAACATACTCCACTGGTGCGCCTTCCTTGCTTCTTGTGAAACAATTGATAAGAAAAAAGCTGTCAAGGTAGGAAACTATGTTTGCTTGAAGAGCATGTCATGCGGTCCGATGTATCTACATATAATAAAAATTAAATTCTAGGGTTTCATATGCCAGAGCAACTCTATTATAGTTAGAACGCCGTAGTGGAGGACTCTGGAATTCTCAACACTTGTGGTTCTGGAACGTGCCCACAATGCACGGGGCACGGGCGTTTTTGCACTTCGCCTTCATCGAAATGCGAGAGCAGTGGCACAATTTCCATGCCGCGGTCTCGTACTTAGCAGGGCAACACCACATCCGCTAAATCAAAGCGACATGTCGCCTATATACAGGGTGTTTCACGTAACTTGAGCCAAGTATTTAAAGAAGTGGTTAACTGCAACTGAATGAAACCAAGGACATTTGTTTGCGGTCATGTGGTGCATCTCAGGGTATTTTTGCATAGCGCCTACTTAAATAATTAACTAGAACAAATTAATAAATTTTTAATCATATTAGGGCCAAGTGGGTTTTCTTACGTTCTAAAGGGCATTAGAAAACTACCGATACCATTTTTTGGGCAACGTACGTACAGTCGACCAAGAAAGTTTACGAACCACGGTATCTCAGAAAATTCAAAATATACGAGCAGCCCTTAAAAGCAGCCAGTAAAATTGTGCATCACAATGTTGTTCGCATATGCCACAAAAGGCTAAAAGTGGGAATAACGGGTTGTGTTTTGAGACTGAGGAGACATTCAGCTTTGGGTCAGATCTCTTGGTCCGTGAACTTTTTTGTTCGACTGTACATGCTGCACGAAGATATTTTCCGGCGTTTAGAGAGCCCAAAATATTAAATAAGTCTTACGTGACGGCGCACACGCGCTACCGTATTGCAACCCTCCCGACCACGCTTCGTGAGAAAGAACCGCGGTCGCGGATTGTGGCGAAGTCAGCGGTTGCGGCTCCAGGCGTGGTCTTACGAGTGCGTCATCATCTTTGACGGTGGCCCGCGGAAAGGAAGCACCGTCGTCCTTCAGAAGCGATAAGCTAGACGCACTGTTGAGCCCGCTGCAATACCATAGCACACGAGCGCAGTCACATGGTTTTGTTAATAACATCGCGGATTTTCTTTAAACGTCGGAGAAAATCACCTCGAAGCATGTACAGTCGCGATCAATTTGAAGGTGATCGCTCGAGCGGCGACCAAAACTAGGAGCAGCGCCACGTTACGTCATCAACGTTGGTCGAGAGGGAAACATCAGATAGCTCCCCTCTCACTCTTTCGGTGTTCCCTGAAAAGGTGTCACTCCCGTCAGCGTTCAAGGCATAGCCTGCGAATTCATTTCGACTGCGTTATGAGCTTTTGCACAGAGGCGTCATTGTTAGGCCAAGATATGCATGAGGAAGCGACGCACACAGATCTTTGTCATGAAAGGGAAACAAACACAAAAATGTGGCGAGTTGGTCTTGGGGGTGATGGTTGCAGCCTGGAAGAGCATAATAGGGGAAGAAGGCCGTGCAATTTTTATCTTCGCAGTTCCGAAATCGGCCGCTATGCTGCTTGGAAGGCCCGCCAGTCGATGCTCGCGCGATCACCTTCAAGTGATCGCGACTGTACGTTGCCACAAAAAATTGGATCGGCCGTCTTGAAATGCCCTCAAAAACGTAACGTAACGCACTTGGTCCAAAAGCAAATATAAAAAAATTTTCCAGTATTGACCTTACTAAGTAACTAATTAAGCGGAATACATAAGTTATTCTATAGAGCGCCAAATGACGGCAGACCATATGCCTTTGGTCTCATAAAGCCGCGGATAAACAGTTCTTTAAAACCCGGGGTTCATGTAGCACGAAACACCCGGTATATATACCGGGTGTTTCAGCTAGCGCTTTCAAAATTTTTTCAACTTTGTCGAAGGAGAGGACGTTATTGTACAAAAATATAAAGGCATAACCGACTGAATAAAAATCAATATTTGGGTTTTTAAAAACAATATGGGCCATATTGCCATATGTCCAATATGACCACATTGCAATTTAAATATTCTAGCGCCGTGTCGTTAGTTCTCATGCAGGGTCCACATGGAATGAATTCTCAGTAGACACCAGTTTCTAGATCTTAATTACCGAACTTTGCCGAGAAATACATTGCCGTTCTAGTTACTTTCTTATCGAAACATCATTTTATGCGTTTAAGCAAAAAAAAGAGTAGTTGGAACGCCAATGCATTCCTTTTTCACTGTTTGGGGAATTATTATTCTGAAACCGGTGTTATCCTGAGAATTCGTTCCAAGTGGATCCGCTTTTCGAACTCCATGGCTAGAAGTTATAAAGTGCAATATGGAGCATAAGGTAATTAGTTAAAGCATAGTGAACTTATTAAAAACATAATTAGCGAATGTATTAGCTGATGGTACACTTAAATTTTTGTGCAAATAATGTCCGCGTCTTCGAGCACACCAGCTTATGAACTTAAATGGTTCTCTCTGCGACAGGCAACCTTTAACACTGTTGAAAGTTCAAATTGAAACAAACACACACACACACATATGTATATATATATATATATATATATATATATATATATATATATATATACAGTGACAGAGAGAGAGAGAGGGAGATATGCAAAATCGAACTCTGGCAGAAATATTTCAGTTGTTTAATCTTGGCCAGCGACGAACTCAACGCTTCCTGATACAGTCGTATCTGAGCTTCCGAAGAATATATTGGTAATAAATACCTTACAACACAAACATATACCTCAATATTATACGTACCTTCTTCACTGCGCTCCTCGGATCTTTCTCCTGTTGCAGTGATCATGACCACGAACGCTGCATGCAGAAGGGCAAAAAAGATATCAACAGAAAATCCTAGAGAACATCAACGTCCTTTTTTTAAGGATCTGTTGACTCCACCGTTCAGTAAGGTGGAGTCAACGGTGGAGTCAACGGTGGAGTCAACGGTGGAGTCAACGGTGGAGTTCAGTACGGTGGAGTCAATTGAATGCGAATCGATCGATTCGCATTCAATAAGACACACGACAGAGTATCAATTCGCTTGAATTCTCCTGAAACCTCTGCAGTATGCTTGCACGTAAAATATGTGCCAGAAATTGTTTCTCGGCCGCATCACCGTTTGTCCACTGCTCTGTGTTTAGGAGGGCAATTCGCCTCCAGTGCGCCATGGGATATCTTTTTTGTTATATTGATTGCGTTGCTAATTGGCATAGTCTGTTTACCTGCTATTACTGCAACCAGGAAGATGGCAGAGGTGAACCTCATCTTAGCGAGAAGTCTGGCTGTGTCCTGCGAGCAAGAACAAAATTGACATTTTCCGTGGCTTAGAACACACAGCGTATGGCAGCACAGAATTTCAAGTGCACTAAACAATCTGCATGTTTATGCATTTCAAAAAATATATATATAAATTACACGTGAGCAAGTTCTTTTTCTGGTTGAACTATAAGAATTCTTACACTTCGAGAACAAAAAACAACTTAAAGACTTATAAAACAGTCTTGTCTAATGCTCATGCATGCAGCAGGACTTTCTTTAACTTTTACGTAAAGCTCACGAATGGACTTACTTTGACAATCATAATCGCGAAAGCTCTGCTTTAATTTGAAAATTGAAACTTTGTACATGAAATTTCCCGAATATATGTGTTTATGCTATAATAACATTCCGCACTGATGCAACTGATGATTCCGCACTGATGTCGCAGAGGGCACATAAAAAAGGAGAAGAGCACTACTTGTTCAAAGACAAGGCCATAGTGCACCTAGTGACAGGGCCAATGCAGACGAGAATATATTTACAACCCGTAGTGATATAAAAAAATCTCACCTAAAAAGATAAGATTCGGTGATCAGACGAAGTCTTGAACTGCTCTGCAACTGCAAGACTGACAAAGGCAACACACTGAGCCTCTTTAAATCTATCCGAGCCCGGAATTTCACGTGCACGGGGCGAGGTTTAGCGTAGCTGGTTAACGGATGCGCTATGTACGTTTTGCTATTTCTCGGTCAGGGTTATCCACGTGCTTCAGGTCATATTAAATTGTAAAGCAATGAAGCCTTTGAGGACAATGTACTCAGGCGGCGGAAACCGGATACATAATTCTTTGTGATGGCAACGCATATTTACATTCACCACATGCTTAAACGACGTTTTAGGTTTTGTTAAATATCTCATTTTGAAAAATGACTTGGCCTATGCTACCATAAACTGGATCAGGGATGACTTTATAACAAATTTCAGAGTAGGGTGGCTGAAGCTTTTTCAAAATACTGTCTTATGTTGATAACGAACACAGCCAAAAATCGCACTAAACCACTGATCATATGCACACTTCAATCGCTGTCATATTGTTCGTTCAGAAATGTTTGTTTACAACTACAACTCATACACCTTTTTTATTACTGCTATATTCCCCGCAGATTGTCTTTGAAATGTGCATAACACTTATGGATCATCCGGCGCACCACCATTGTTGGGTCACAAGGCGGCAAAGGGACGCAAGAACAAACAAGTAGATTAAGAAGGAAAGAAAAGAATGTTTATGCAGGAGTTACGTGGAACTTAGGGCTACTCAAGATGGTCTAAGTAAATCCGACCCAGCGTTTGCTAAATGTTGTTGCTGAACGGATCCACTCAGTGTCCTCCCAATCAACATTCTGTTATGCAAAAGGAAGACGCCGCTTGGTACATTTATCTACTGGTCTTTGCTCCACTCCTTCCTAACTTCTTCTTGCGTCTCGCGCAAGCATAGCACCAGCACTCTACGCACATAGAAGAATACGAGCTGGCGAAACAGTACCATAGGAACCGGTAAGCTTGCATAATTAGAGCAGTTTGCAGGGATTGCAACGAAAAACTCTGCAAGAGAAAGGTTTTCTAACTTACTTTGGCTTGTTGTGGTAAAAAGATTGCAGGGTCAGCAAGGCATGTACGAAGACCAGATGTAAAAAAATTGTGCAAATACCACACCGTACGGAAATCGGCGGTATAGTACGTAAATGAAAACATTGTTCAGCGTTCCGCAAAGCATTACGGCATTCACAGATGCGGTGCCATATATATATATATATATATATATATATATATATATATATATATATATATATATATATATATATATATATGTGTGTGTGTGTGTGTGTGTGTGTGTGTGTGTGTGTGTGTGTGTGTGTGTGTGCATGTCTGTATGTGAGTGTGCGTGAAAACTTTTAATCACCGAACCCTGCCGTGAAACAGGTTGCAGAACAGATCACGTGTGAGGAACAATAGAAGTTTACTGACGTTTAGGAAGGGCAACGACCTTCACTCCGACCACTGGTATCATGAGGGCAACAGTTCTAAGCACACGCAATTCAATGCAAGTGGTTCTGGAATTCGCAATGGTTGGCAGAAACGTGCCTTTCAGCCCATCAATCAGAGTGGGTTGTTCAGTCACAGAGCCCATTTGTTCAGGGGTGGTATGCAGGAGCGCCTTTCCCATTTTCGGAAAGGTCTTATGCTTCTGGAAATACATATGTGGCAAAAGCTTCGCTACCGATAAAAACTTTAAGTTATGATGAAAGTTGAGGAATGCGTACGATTTATTCTACTTAAGTGTCTTTAAACCGAGCAGAAATAGCTTCATTTGCATGACTTACCATACTTCATTAGCCGATACGCAACGTTGCTCCTCTCAACTACTTCTGCTCGCGTGTAGTTGCTGAGCGCCGATTCCTGGCACCTGAAGGCCGAGGGCCTTCTCCTGGCGCAATGTGGTCGCGGCTACGACGCAACGACAATGTAGCGTTCCTTTGCGTGACGTTGTATTTAGAGAAGTGCTGTCGTGTTACTCGCCCCGCGAGATTCGACACCTTTCCTACATCTCTGATGTTTACAACAACGTTCCGCCACATCAAGGGCACCGACAACGTTCCAGCTGACGTTCTCGGTCGTGTCAATGTCGTTTCCACGTTGACATCGGAACCTTTAATCATCGAGGCCGACTTACTCGCCAGTCAACAACGTGACGACACTGAACTTCGTACACTCCGGAATTCGTCAACGTCCCTGAAATTGGAAGACGTCGTTGTGACCCCAGATGGTAGGTCCGTCGTCTGCGACGCTTCTACGGACAAACCTAGACCATACATTCCGGCATCCCTCGGAAGACATCTATTCGAAACCGTGCACAACCTGTCGCACCCTGGCATACGCGCGAAACAGAAACTTCTTTCCAGTCGTTTCGTTTGGCCTCGGCTAAACGCGCAAGTTTGCGATTGGGTTCGCTGCTGTTTGTCGCGTCAACGTTCGAAGACCCAGCGTCACCCCATTCCGCCTGCCAAGTGTTTTTTCCCACCAGATGCTCTTCTTGACACCGTACAGTTGGACCTTGTCGGCCCTCTCCCACCTTCGAAAGGTCACTGCTACATACTGACATTCATCCACCGTTATACACGGTGGCCAGAACTTACACCTATATCTGACATTTCAGCGCCGACTGTTGCAGCAGCTTTCGTGTCTACGTGGATTGCAAGGTTCGGCTGCCCATCCACAACAATCAGAGATCGCGATCGGCAGTTTGACTCAGCACTCTTACTGCTTACTGCTTACCACCCGCAATCCAATGGACTAGTTGAACGTTTTCACCGGCATCTCCAGGCCTCCCTTATGGCGCATAAATTGCCGGAGAATTGGGTCCTGCATTTGCCCCTCGTCTTACTTGGCATCAGAGCCGCACTCAAGAGCAACTTAGGTTGCTCCTGTGCCGAGCTAGTTTACGGCATTCACCTACGCCTTCCGTGCGGTTTCTTTGTCATCACCCCCAAAACGCCTATGCCACCACCTGCCGAATCCGTTGCCGAACTGCAAGCCTTCTTCAGCCAGATGCGCCCCGTACCTACATGTTCACAAGAAGCAAGGTCCCCGTACGTTTCTCCCGCACTCACCTCTGCTACCCACGTTTTCGTACGTAACTGTGCTGTGCGGAAGCCTTTGCGGCCACACTACTCCGGGCCATATTGTGTTCTAGAGCGTCGTCCGACGACTTTTGTTGTGAACGTCAGCGGCCGATTAGACAAGATTGCCCTGGAACGTCTCAAACCTGCCTACATCGATGCAGCCGCGCCATCAGCTCCACCAATGTGCGACGCCACCCTGCTGCATCCTACGCCGCCGCCTGCGCACGTGACACCCCAGACCAACGCCCAGACACGCCGCGTCACGTGGACTTTCCATCGTTCGTCGAACTTTCCTCCTCTCTAAGGGAGGAAGCCCTCTGTAGCGGTAGCAGCATCGGCGTCGCACGAGAGATGACGTAGACGCTCGCGTCTACAAGAGACCCGAGCGGCTGGCACGCTCCGGCGCGGGCTAGCGTTCCGAAAGAGATTAATTTTAAAAGAATGCTACGCTAAGAGATCGAGTGTCGGTTCTTCCTCTCCTGATAGAGCCCGAGACCTTACCGGTCTACGTGGTCGCACGTCGCCACAGTAGCATTTCAGGTAGGCTTATAGCGCATTAAAAAGACAAGGACGAACGTGAGACATGACACACACAGGCACGTTCGTCCTTGTCTTTTTAAAGCGCTATAAGCCTCACGATGTCTTACCAACAAGCCCAAATCACTGCTTTACAGCATTTCAGGTTTTCTGGTACGCTGAGAATTTGACGAATCTGATGTGAAGGGGTATCTAAGAGTAATTGTGGCTCTACCTCGTTTTTCTGACGGACTGTGAGAACGTGTGCGGTCTGCAGGAACCTATATGATTTTAGGCATATCTAATGGCGCCTATTATTCTCGTGAAACGAGCTTCACCGAACGAAAAAGTACACTTTAACTATCATCACTTGGTTCCCGCCGGATCATGTCTTGTCTCTGCTTGCTTCACACCTTTTATTACCATCCACACTCCAGCCATTTCCTGTTAAATACAGCCTTACGTACATCCTTCCGCTTAAGGCAAAGCCGTCCCATAGCAAACATTATCACCCAATCATCTGCCTTGAACACTTCATTCTTCTCTGACCCAATAACATATTAGAACCGTCTCCCAGAAGATACCGTCTCATGCACTGACCGTAAATCATTCCCCGAAATGTTAAATTACCGCATTGCTTATTTACCGATCCCACCAAATGTTACTCGAACACGATGCTCCCCTTTTTTCACAATTGTTCCTGGCTTGTATTTTTATTGTTGCTTCTTTACTGCTACGTACATTTGTTCTAACATTGTCGCAAGGATTATAGTCCTCCCTTTTGGATTGCCTCGTGGCCTTTAAGGCGAACATAAATTAAATGAAATGAAAATGCCGTTTCATACGTGAAACTTAGCTATTCAGGCATACTTTCCCGTCTGTATTCATGTAGACATGCATGGTTCTAGATTGCCTTTGATTGCGTCCCAATGTGGCAACAATAAACACACACTGTTTTTAAACAATATTTTCCTGTATATATCTTTCAGTAAATTCCAAATAGCTGAGACTGCGACCAGAATGCCCGTTGACACAGTGAAGCGTAGTGCCACTTGATACGTCACATAGAAGGAAGTTCAGTGTCAATAGAGCGAACTGAAAATACTCTTTCATCACTCCTTTTTAGAAAATGTTGTATATGTTCGCATGCTTGCCTTTCGTTATACTGATAACAAATCTCATATGGCTGTGTCCTCATTTCGTCATACTAAATCAATCTGCTGTGTCAGACACACCTCAAACGCATTAATGGATTTCCCGTTTTTAACTGGCGGTTCCGTCCCTTCAATGTCGAGGCTGTAGATCTCACTCATATGAATTGCTTTGTATCCCGCACTGTCGGCAAGTGGCGGTTTCGGCGCGTGTTTTCTGGAGCCCGGAACAAACTGTAGTATCGCGAAATTTGACTACGTTGTCTGATTCAGCAAGCATTTGTTCTTAACAATTCCGCTGTGTTCACTTCAAAAGTCATTTACTATTGTGGTTAATAACCACATAACTGTTGCGCACTTTTATGTACGTATGTTCTTGTTTCACACGTTAGGGATGCTGGAAGTTGTATTTTCGTCTCCATTGACTCACTTGAGAATGTTAGTTGAAGATGCCTCCAAGTAACATCTTGCTTTTCTGCAGTATATGACAGCGGATGGCCAGACGCCGACGGCTGCACCAAAAGCTGACGATCACAGGGTTTGAACCTAGGCATATGCCTTAAACCTCTACTGGACCTCTGTCTGTGCCTTTGACAATAGTCTCGGTACACAACGGCTCTATAAATGTATCCTGTTTATATCAAAATAACGAGTTCATTTCATCTGATTCTAATTGACGTGTGCTCTACACTTTAAGCCAATCTGCATTGCTGCACGCAACTTTGCGATAGTGCAACTGCTCCACAATTATTAATCTCTTATGTTGCACGGAGTGAAACATTAGCTATCAATAACCGCACGTAACCCACATGAATGCTAGACTGCACAAACAACTGTTGCATTTCTAATTCTGCATAACAATTTTCATCCGGCACGTGTGTTAATCACTGTGATAGTAATGTACTTATTTTGGATTGATCGTTTCAAGGGCATATTGTATAAATGTATTGTATGTGCCGCTGTGTCTAGTATAACCATGCCTTTGTCCTCTCTAGGACAAGCTGCAGCTTATTAAGTGAGCGTAAACCAGACGGTGAGACAAGTGAACCGCTTGCTTTTGCCGTAAACTAATTGCAACCGGAACGTGCACCGCAATATTGGAAGTGACCGTCAATGTGCGATGCGCTTCTAAAATCGTCATTTTCGCTGTATATTGCGCAGATTCCCCGAGCTGTGAAAGTATTTTATTCGAATTATTTTGCAGGTACCTGGCTATCCGGTATTGTAACTGATGCGGACAACAATAATAGGTGAACCGATCCGAGTTGAAGAATACGCGAGACCGGTTTGATGTGTTCTGATGTTTTCTACTGTAAACACCAGTAGGCTCTGCTGTTACATGGGGTGCACGACAAAGTGGACTGGTGTGTTGCGGTGTACAAAGGAGAGTGGCTTGGTGTTTTCTGGTGTGCACACCAGAGGAGCTTGGTGTCTTCTGTTGTGCACACGACAGTGACTGTGTGTGTTTTGTTAGGCATATGTTAGGCATGTTTAGTGTCATGTGGTGTGCACATCAGGATGGTTTATGCTACCGCATCTACATACCAGCGTTGTCTGGTGTTCACACAACATTATAGTCTAGAGTTACTTGGAGTGCACAGAACTGTAGGCTGGGGCTGTCTCGCGTACATGTTAGTATGCTGCGATGCATATTAGTTTTGGTGCACCTGCCTCGGTTTATACTGTTCTTCTGGTTCGTGTAGGATTAAGGCTTCTGAATGATAAATTGCCTACTTTCAAATTAGCACAGTCATCACATTAAAATTTATTACCTTTATTTATTTCTGCATACAGTAGGCCTGAACGGCCATTTCAGAGTGCGGAGTACAGAATACAAATTTAACAAAGAATCAAGAAGTGAAAACAAAAATAAGAAAAGATGTAATGCAAGATCGGTGGTTAACATATACAAGATCGAAGAATTCAACTTAGTGACAATGAATGAACATGACCGTGTAAAGCTTTCGACAATTCTACAGTTTGGACAAAAACACCATTTATCTTTCTCGGTGTGGTGGTCAGGAGGCACATTGAGTCAGGATTGTGTAAAGTAGATGTAAGTCCACCCGTTCTTATGAAGCTGCTAGCTGAAATAAGTTTTGCCGAGGTAATCGTGGCACAGAAAACTTCAGAGATTCAGTGTGGCAAAAATTCAGGAGCAAGAATAAGATAGCGAGGGAGGTTGCCGAAGCATTCTTTATTCATAACTCCGGTAATATGTGTGTCGCGAGGCCAACGGTGAGTCTGCACAAACACAGAAATTGATTTTTTAACCACTAAGCTTTATTTTGTTACACGTATTTGCGCCAGAGCATATGATTTGCGTGTTTCTTGCAAAAAACTATTGCTGCTAGTGCGCAATAGATCGTGTTTTTATATCTCATCCCTGTTCGGTCGCGCCATTCTTCCTTGAGTGACGACAGGTATTTCTGTATTCGTTTTCCTTTACTGGGCTTTGTGTCGAAGCATCGTAGAGCAGTAAGCTAAATTATTATCAAATGTCGTAGAAGATCTTGCTAAACACGGTTCTCTAATTGCTCGTATAAGCATGTATTCCTGCTTACTTTTGTAGAAGAGAGAATATATCAAACCTAAAGCGTACTGGAAATATGTCGTGCTCATAAATGTCGATGGCTTTTACATATATATATATGTATAACTGGTATCCTTGTTTGGGGTATATGATCCTCCAAGCCTTCGCCGCTTTAGGATTTAAATCAACTTTACGGGCATTGCTCAGCCTACAGCAAATGCAATCAGCCGCACACAGTATGACTGGTAAACAGGTACGTCAAATTTCTCACTACGTGCATCTCAACTCCCGGCATATAGAGAGCTTTAAAACAGACTCGTTGTCGTCTTTGTCAGCCTTGATCTGTTGCACGACTAAGTACATCGTGTAAGACTCGCATTTCGTTTCCCGAGGTAGGTATTTCCTATCTCTGGGGGCACTCGACACCTTGTATCCTGTATAGGTTTCATTACTTGTTACTGCTACTTCTTGCTAGTTCTTTCCACTAGTAGTGTGTTATCTTATGCCGTATTTGTTATATGTAGATCTTTCATTGCGTGAGCAGCACATGCTCATATAGCATGAACACCAAATTATGACATTTTTTTTTAAATCAGAAGGTACAAACAAAAATATTGCTTTCGTGATTATGACGCATAACAAGAGTTCTTTGATGGGCTTGAGCCGATGTGTACAATACATTCGTGTTCGAAAACCCCACAAGAGACACACTTGGAAATCCGTCATTGCGCTTTTTGTTCTAGAAGTAGCACCATTGCCAGAATAAGCGATTTCATTGTTCTTATAGCGTTCCAAAAAGGTTCAAACAGCAGCGCACACTTAGCGGGAAGGAATTTAATTATCACCTTCCATTATATGTGCAAGCAGTTCACATCACACTGACAACTAATGCGGTGACATTTTGCGCCAGCATAGTATACAAATGCCGTAACTATTTTTCCCTCCTGTAACCATTGCGCAGTGGAAGGCCACTCTTCCACGCATGAACAGCATCACTTAGGTGTAGTGTCCCATTTACAAAATGCCACTTATTAAGTATAGTTACAGCGGGGACCTAAAGGAGCGCTGCTAAAGAAAAGCACACGTTTTTTTTTTAAATGTAGGCTAATTAAAAAATAAAGAGGTCTACAAATGTTTACATTTTTTTAAATGCTGAGGTCACTGATTGTATATAGAAGATGGACTTTCTGTTTTGGGATTATGGAAGCTGTGTTTCGTAACTCACAAGTGATGCACAACTCTCTTTGTCTACGCAGGCAGGAAAGTCAGACCCATTGATAACATGAGGTTCGGCTCTGCGATCTTGCTCTTTACAGTACTTGCAGGTAAGTGTGTCGTGCCAAATGGGACTGCAATAATTATAATAATATTTGGGGTTTTACGTGCCAAAACCACTTTCTGATTATGAGGCACGCCGTAGTTGAGGACTCCGGAAATTTTGACCACCTGGGGTTCTTTAACGTGCACGTAAATCTAAGCACACGGGTGTTTTCGCATTTCGCCCCCATCGAAATGCGGCCGCCGTGGCCGAGATTCAATCCCGCGACCTCGTGCTCAGCAGCCCAACACCATAGCCACTGAGCAACCAAGGCGGGTGGGACTGCATTGCTTGATAATAATAACAAAATCATTTTCAACATAAAAGTCAATTGAACTCGTAAAGATGGAAAAGTAGACAAACAAAGGTGCTAGAGAAAAGCAAACTCAGGCACGAATGGCAGGTTCAATGATTTTAACGGTGAGATTACGCAATATACCCTCATCAATGCTCTCTCATGTTACCATGTCAGAAGCCATGTGATTCGCTGGTGACTCCTACTTTAGCATTTGATGAAGTTACAAATATCTTGCACGTTAGCACACGGTTGCAGCTACTCAATATGGCGGTTCACCACTTCGGTGCCCAGGATGACATCAGTACAAGCTATTTAGCTCTGCTTGCAAAATATTCGTTCTTTCGGAGATTTGGCGTTCTGATCTGGTGCTCCCACCTTTGCGCAGCTTTCCTAGCCATGATCACTGCAGCGGACAGAAGTGATGAAATGTGTAGTGGCGATGGTAACTACAAAAAGGGACGCATGTACGTGTCTCTTTTAACATATTTGATAAGAAATAAAGTATTTCGATCAAATAGGCCGACTTTATTATCAAAGGATGAATTAGTTATTAGTTAAAGATATGCGCCAGAAAAGTTTCTCTCTGAGCTTCCTTTTGCAACCTTTTGTTCTGTGCTGTTCCCTGATTCTACCGTTGGTTTATATATACACCGCTGCACCATATATATATATATATATATATATATATATATATATATATATATATATATATATATATATATATATATATATAGAGAGAGAGAGAGAGAGAGAGAGAGAGAGAGAGAGAGAGACAGAGAGAGTGCAGCGGTGGCGCAGAAGTAGAACACCCGCGTGAGGTCACACCAGCGAGCGCCCTCTCTCGGTAGCGCCGCAGCGGTGGCGCGCAAGGCTTCGACTCCACCATCGATTCCGCGAGCTGGGGCCCCGTCTCTCCGTCTGGCGTGACGTCACACGGCCACGTAACGCGCAGCTGTGTAAGGAGGCGCCATGACCACCGATGGGCCGAAAGTGCGAGCAGTAATGCTTTCGCAATAAAAGCGGGCTCGTCCTGTGCTACCGGGGCTTAGCGGAGATACGAGAACTTGGAGTCGGATTCCTGATTAATAAGAATATAGCTGGTAACATACAGAAATTCTATAGAATTAACGAGAAGGTGGCAGGTCTTGTTGTGAAACTTAATAAGAGCTTCTATGAAGACGTGGAATCGGCGATGGGTAAAGTCAAAACAATATACAGTATACTGATGGGCGACTTCAATGCCAAGGTAGGCAAGAAGCAGGCTGGACACAAGGCAGTGGTGGAATATGGCATAGGCACTAGGAATAGCAGGGGAGAGGTATTAGTGGAGTTTGCGGAACAGAATAATATGCGGATATGGAATACGTTCTTCCGCAAGCGGGATATCCGAAAGTGGACGTGGAGGAGCCCGAGCGGCGAGACTAGAAATGAAATAGACTTTATACTCTGCGCTAACCCTGGCTTCATACAAGATGTGGACGTCCTCAGCAAGGTGCGTTGCAGTTACCATAGCATGGTAAGAACACGAATTAGGCTAGACCTGAGGAGGGAACGGAAGAAACTGGTACATAAGAATCCGATCAATGAGTTAGCGGTAAGAGGGAAACTAGAGGAATTCCAGATCAAGCTAAAGAACAGGTATTCGGCTTTAACTCAGAAAGAGGACCTTAGTGTTGAAGCAATGAACGACAATCTTGTGGGCATCATTAAGGAGTGTGCAATAGAAGTCGGTGGTAACTCCCTTAGACAGGATAGCAGTAAGCTATCGCAGGAGACAAAAGATCTGATCAAGAAACGCCAATGTATAAAAGCCTCTAATCCTACAGCTAGAATAGACATGGCAGAACTTTCGAAGTTAATCAGCAAACGTAAGACAGCTGACATAAGGAAGTATAATATGGATTGAATTGAACATGCTCTCAGGAACGGAGGAAGCCTAAAAGCAGTGAAGAAGAAACTAGGAATTGGCAAGAATCAGATGTACGCGTTAAGAGATAAAGCCGGCAATATCATTACTAATATGAATGAGATAGTTGAAGTGGCTGAGGAGTTCGATACAGATTTATACACTACCGGCGGCTCCCACGACAATAGTTGAAGTGAGAATAGTCTAGAGGAATTCGAAATCCCTAAGGTAACGCCGGAAGAAGTAAGGAAAGCCTTTCGAGCTATGCAAAGGGGGAAGGCAGCTGGGGAGGATCAGGTAACAGCAGATTTGTTGAAGGATGGTGGGCAGATTGTTCTAAAGGAACTGGCCACCCTGTATACGCAATGCCTCATGACTTCGAGCGTACCGGAATCTTGGACAAACGCTAGCATAATCCTAATCTATAAGAAAGGGGACGCCAAAGACTTGAAAAATTATAGACCGATCAGCTTACTGTCCGTTGCCTACAAAGTATTTTCTAATGTAATTGCAAATAGAATCAGGAACACCTTAGACTTCCGTCAACCAAAGGACCAGGCAGGATTCCGTAAAGGCTACTCAACAATAGAACATACTCACACAATCAATCAGATGATAAAAAAATGTGCGGAATATAACCAACCTTTATATATAGCTTTTATTGATTACGAGGAAGCGCTTCATTCAGTCGAAACCTCAGCAATCATGGAGGCATTGCAGAATCAGGGTGTAGACGAGCCGTATGTAAATATACAGAAAGATATCTATAGCGGCTCCAACGCCACCGTAGTCCTCCATAAAGAAAGCAACAAAATTTCAATAAAAAAAGGCGTCAGTCAGGGAGATACGATCTCTCCAATGCTATTCACAGTGTGTTTACAGGAGGTATTCAGATACCTAGATTGGGAAGAATTGGGGATAAGAGTTAATGGCGAATACCTTAGTAACTTGCGATTCGCTAATGATATTGCCTTGCTTAGATACGAGCTGTCACACAGGGGACCAACTGCAATGCATGCTCACTGACCTGGCGAGGCAAAGCCGAAGGGTGGGTCTAAAAATTAATCTGCAGAAAACTAAAGTCATGTTTACCAGTCTCGGAAGAGAGCAGCAGTTTACGATAGGTAGTGAGGCACTGGAAGTGGTAAGGGAATACATCTACTTAGGACAGGTAGTGACTGCGGATACGGATCATGAGACTGAAAGAATCAGAAGAATAAGAATGGGCTGGGGTGCGTTTAGCAAGCATTCTCAGATCATGAACAGCAGGTTGCCATTATCCCTCAAGAGAAAAGTTTATAACAACTGTGTCTTACCACTACTCACGTACGGGGTAGAAACCTGGAGGCTTACGAAAAGGGTTCTACTTAAATTGAGGACGACGCAACGAGCTCTGCAAAGAAGAATGGTAGGTGTCACGTTAAGGGATCTGTTATATATATATATATATATATATATATATATATATATATATATATATATATATATATATATATATATATGCACTATTACTATAACCAATTTCTCCCGCGTTTGGTGCCCCTTGGTATCAGGGATTACTGCATCTAATGGGTTCGATAGCTTCGCACCACGAAAAAAGGGAACGGACTCTATTCTTGATGGATCATTACGGGGATGTCATTTTGAGCGAACAAGCATTAGATAAGTTTGCGATGGTAACCCCTGCCGTAGTGACCGGCGTCACCTGAAATATTGTTCCAGTAATAACTTTTAAGCCAGTTTTTATGTTTCCGTCTTGCTTTTATTGTTGTCATGTCAAATATATTTCGTGAATACACGCAGGCCCTTGCGGCAGAACCCATAAACTGGGACAGTCACGGCGAAACGGATGAAAACACACATCACATATGGCTTTAGAGTTCCCGCATTCATGTTTTTTAAAGCGGACTTGAAAAACACACGCACAGGAGAAAGCAAATAGACTGTACGAGCACTAGCCAGCGCTCTTGCAGTCCCGCGCTCGTCTAATCTACATGTTTCGCTCAGTGTATTGTTAAAATCTGCGCTGCAAACAACAATGTGGGATCCAGCAACCAACACAACCACCTCGCCGCTTTAGCGCCTTTTGGGTTGTTCGCTTGAGGGCTGCATGTTCTACCACCTGTAAAGTCTCGAAAGTTTCGAACTTCCTATCTGTGTAGATTTATGACCCACACAGCCCGAAAGTGGCTGTGCCTCTGCGTGTTTTTAGGGGCGGACACAGGCAGTGTTGTGGCATTATAGGACAACCATGCGCGCATCGCTAAAAAACCAGCGCTGTGTCGCAGGTGGACGAACTTGTTCCCATCGCCAATAATTATTTCTATGGCAGTGTCGGCTGTTACGGCTTACTGCTGCTCTAGTAAATGACAGCCGAGTTAGAACAATTTCCGGGGGGCTCAAGATATTGCTTACCGCGTTAGGTGTCTAAAAAAATTGCAATTTCGTGATTAAGAAACTCTAAGTAACGAGACCCCGTGAATGCATTTGCTTAACAGCAATACTGTATTTACTCGAGCGTATTAGTTGAAATGTTAGCAAATCATTATCATCACATTCCAGCAGCACAAGGCACCGGATGCTCAGAACACACTGCATGTACCCAAAGCTGCCATGACAAGGGCTTTGGATTAGACGCATGCGTTTGATCTCGACTGCTAATCTGCTTGTGCACCTAATATTCAGGCTAGTCCACGACTGCCTGGCAATAAACGACGCCCATTGGTCTGCTCTGAAATGTGTGGTCTTTACTGTCACAGTGAGACGCTATCTTATTTTAATATAATTATCTCATCTTAATGCACTATCAATTCTTATGCATCTCGCGAACGAGCAATACAGTGGCGTATGAAATATTCCACCGTTACCAATTCATTTACTTTAGTGAGTGAATAACAGTCTTCTGCAAATCATTTCAGAGAAGACACAATGATCTGAGACTGCACAATTCCATTTTCAAGTTTGGACATCTGTTCATTGCGGAGGTTTGTGACTTGCCGATTTTAACCATACCGATTCAACCGGTAACTGTCCGTTAATTGCATACGCAGCTGTGTACTCTAGGGTTACCATTTTTCCTCGTCTTGTATACGTTTCATCCGGTCAAGTCAGCGTACACCTGAGGTTCGCACTGTAGACAGTCCTGTACTGGCTTTTTTTTTGACAAGCAAGGCATCTTTCCCTTAAAGCTCTTTTCTACGTAGTGATTGTCACGACAGCAAATGGGGACATGTCATAAATCTTATGTTCTTGCTTTATGAAGCGACAAGAAAAAAACATTGAGAAATTCTCGCACGGCTTACAAATATTTGTCTTGCTTCAGTCCAGTCGCATTTCAGTGCCTGTCATTTATTGTTTACTGATGTTTGGGATTTTACGATACTAAAGCATATGTTTGGACCCTATGGCTTTCATCCACCGCAGCACCCACTATGAGATTATTTATTATAACGTTAGCCATACAAAGCTACTATAGCCTTCTACTCGGGTACTATGGAGGCAAATTACAAAGCGTGAAGCCACGTCACCATGAAGTACGAAAAACACTGATGAAAAAAGATGACAGGCCAGATAGGGAAAGAAAAGGCCAAGTGCAAGTTCAAAGAAGGCGATAGGAAAAGGCGACTGCCGATTTCCCCCGTATGTGTCAGTCCGGAAGAGCTATCTAAGCGTAACCATGGCCAAATGGCTTCGTTTTCTCTGCCGAGGAGCCTTCAAGGTTGTAGCACTTTGCGGTGGGTAATCGACAGGATCCCTCTCTCCGGGCATCGCAAAGCAGCGAATTGCTGCACGTGGGAGTGTCCCTCGTGCGTGGGTCTTTGACGCCAACTTGAGTAAGTAGGCATGAGTGGGCAGCTGGCAATGCTCAGCAGACCATAGATACTTACGATCGCTTAGTGCAAACAAGGAGGGACGAAAGAAGGCAAGGAAGCCTTTTTTTCATTCCAAGATGGAAGGGAACAAGGTTTCTCTAGTTCCCTCCATCCTTCCTTTCTGCACTAAGCAATAAAAAATATTTGTGGTCTACTAGCAGTATGAACCGACTAGCACCGCCACATGTGCTACTGGGAATGTGAAGAATCTAAAATGACGAGAAAAATCCTTTCTGTTTATCTAATGTTGTGCAGAATTGTACCCACGTGACAAGGTTTCCCAAACCCACAGGAACGTCTGCGTAAGCAGGCATTTGACGTTCTCCGACACCACGTACCCAAGCACATCTCTGTTGGGCCCTCCCGCGTGTAGCCTTGCGCGACATAACCTTGTCTGGGCAAAGATTGATTCTAGGGGTTCCCGATGCTGCGTGTTTGGAGCTTTAAGCCAGACCTGCCCCCCCCCCCACCTCGGGCGGAGGCAACATACCTCCTTTGCCACTGCTTCACATAGGCGGCGGCTCCAGATTCACCCATCTGGAGGAAACCAGTAGTCGCATTTTCCTATTCTGATGATGGTGATGATGGCCTGATACATTGACTCGTACCCACACTGGGGGATTGTTTTTGTTCCCTTGTGGAATGGCGACCAAGAATTCTTATATCTTCGTCTTTCTCTCTCACTGTCAATCTTTCGTGTCTTCTAGTCAGTTCATTTAACTTCTTATTTTCTGACGGCAACCGTTACCTTGTCTAATATATGTAGTTTCGGGAAAATATATATTAGGTTGTAACGTTGATGCATAGCCGGCGTTTCTAAGTGTTCATCCAGCACAGTAGCGTCCCCTTGTTGGTCTTGAGGATTGGGGGCTATCCTCGCCGTCGAATTTTCCACGGCTTACTTTGCAAATGCTGTCCCTCCACCCCCTCCCACAAAAATCATCCTCTAATACAAGGGTGCACCAATACAATTTTCCTGTTATTTTTATATTACAGTGGAACGTCACCAGACCCAACCGCAACCTGGACGGCATGAAAGAAATGCTACAGAAGTTTATTCCAATGTGCTGTGAGTTTAAGAGACATACATTAAATCTACACAACCCAACTTTCTTCGGCAATACGCTGTTTAACAGAAACACCGAGACGACGCTTTCGCGTCATTCAGTGGTTTAACCGTAGTTCTGTAGCTTGGCAACATGTGGCCCTTGAAGCTGTGAGGCTGTGTGAGTTCTTGGGGTCCTTGAGGCTGTATCAGTTCGGGCATTTCTTTAATAAATTCATTACTGTTGCGTTACAGAAATATGCCGCCAAATAATCATCTCAGTAAAACAGGATTTGAAAGCTCATATATCCACTTCCACAATCCTACATACTAGTGGGTCATTTCAACGCTCACAACACGTTGTGGGGAGACTCGCGATGCGAGGTGCGTGGTGGCCTCATAGAAAACCTCCTTGTAACTTCTAGAGTGTGTCTCTTCAGTCAGACCTAACCAATGTATTGTAATCTTCACCATAATTAATATTCATCAACAGAACTGTCCATTGGCTACGCTTCCTTTTTCTTTGACTTGGAACGACATGTAATCAAAAATCCATTTGGAATTGAGCTCTTCCCACTAATGTTAATCTGAATAACACAACAAGACTCCCCTCCAATTGCCCCTCGCTGAAAATTGGCATTGCCTGATCGGAAACGTTTTAAGAAATCTACTTACTCAACACGGTATTTTAGAAGTAATTTTAGCATAAATCATGCCGTATCATACTTTATCGCCTTTATCATTGACGCAGCTGAGGTCACTCCACAAGCAAGTGGCGGCTAATTCAAAAGACGGCTTTCCTGGTGGAATACTAATCGCAGATGGCACGAAGGAGACCAAATAAACCCTGGTGTAAACTACGTGAAGGTCCCACTACTGAAATTCTTTTTCAATTTAAGCATGCTAAACCACAGGGAAGAAGGATGCGACGACAAGCAAGGAAGGCAAACTGGAAGAGGTTTCTTTCACGTATAAATTCCTACACTCAGTCTACTACCATACGGAACGAGACAAGAATGCTAAAGGGACTATAAATACATTCTTTGGCTCTCTCTGCAATTGTTTGTTATAAAAAAATGTATGATGAATAAAAAAATGTTGAGTTGTTATTAACTGCCGCGTCCTGTTCACTCTCTTCGTTCTCTTCTTTGTGCCCTTTCACAAATTCAAGGCACACGGACAGCAGATACCTGTTGTCAAAGAACGCAAATTTCTAGGCATTG
Source organism: Dermacentor variabilis (assembly GCF_050947875.1). Classification (NCBI taxonomy): domain Eukaryota; kingdom Metazoa; phylum Arthropoda; class Arachnida; order Ixodida; family Ixodidae; genus Dermacentor; species Dermacentor variabilis. The sequence continues at coordinate 85,084,966 of NC_134578.1, forward strand.
TACTTGATTTATGGCTAAGCTTCATTCGTCGTATCAAATACGTTAAATGTAAATGACTAAAAATGATAAAACTTCTGAAGTTTTTGTCGCACAGAACGTAGGGTGGCCACCGAAAGTTCCTCGTCAACCTATACAAGAGCCTTACACGTACATCTTGAGAATACGGCGCCACCCTATATCAGTATGCTACACCGAGTTCCCTGAGGACGCTGGACCCTGTTCACGATTAGGCATACACCTTGTGACCGATGCCTTCCGAACATACCAAATACCGAGCCTCTCAGTTGAGTCTCATGAGTTGTCTCTATATCTAAGAGGAAATATGCGAGGTTTACATATTAGACCAACAGTGGGGGAGCCCTTCTGACTTCGTGCTAGGAAGCTGATTGAAGAAAAGCGCATGCCACTTATGGAACACCATTTATTGTGCCCTGCAAAGCTTCTACTACCTTGTCAATGGCAGCTGGTAGAAAGTAGAAGGCCTGTAAATAGTAGCTATGCAAGAAGACCGTCACAAAACTGGTTCCCATGTAATAGACCGCTAATAACAATTGAATGTGAATTCAGCTGTGTGGCCGTGAACATGAAAATTAGGTCCGCAATGGTCCTGATGTTCTTTAAGAATACGTTTGCTAGATCAAGTTTCATCATTATCATAACCAGTCTGGCTACGCACACTGAAGTGCAAAGCCTCTGTCATACTTCTCCAACAACCCCGGGCATGTGCTAATGGTGGCCATATTGTCCCTGGAAACTTCTTAATCCCATCCCCCTGCCTAACTTTCTGCCGCAACCTGGTGCGCTTCCATTTTCTTGGAATCTAGTCTGTAACCCTTAATGATCACCGGTTATCTTCCCTCCTCATTACATGCCCTGCCAATGTCCAATTCGTTTCTTGATTTAGACTAAGATGTCATTACCTCGCGGTTGCTCCCTCACCCAATCTGCTCTCTTCTTATCCCTTAACGTTACACCCATCATTATTCTTTTCTTCAAGTTTATAACGAGTCTAACATTCATGTTCTGCCGATTACTTTGGTGGTATGAAATTTTAGCAATCGTGGACAACTCCTCTGTAGTGGACTGCCTGTAATGCGAAATTTAATAATAGGACACTTAGACTGCAAGATTTGCTCATGCTGCGACTACGTTCTTAAAATCAACACCCCTCTATGGCCGCACACAACCTATTTGATCAGGTTATTCACGGGCCTAATGCTTTGAAAACTCCGCAGTTGGTTGTCTTTAATCGTAAATATCATCCCGGAGCCTTGATACAGCATGCTTATAAACAACATCTATCAGTGCAGCTGCAAAACAGACCTAAAAGCTTTCAGCCACTTCGAACTGTATTCTTCTCTTACAGTAACGCCTTTATATATAAAAAGGTTGTAATGCGCTTGATCTTCGTGGCCCTTCGCCATCTCTTTCCCTAACTCTTCACCATCCACCGCTTTTATAAAGATGGCGTGATCGTCTGCGGAATGGGAGATGCTGCGATAGACATCATGCCAGAACACCAATGATAACGTTGCTTGAATAAAGGTTCCGCTAGTCTTTTTATCTCGTATTAGCTCAAAATCAAAAGCACAGATTAACAAAGCGCCAAAATATTTCTAACGTGGAGTTTTGCTGCTTAGAGATAGTCTATTGTTAGCTGCAGTTTTTTAATTACATTGAATGGCACCCACGTCTCCCATATCCCAGTTGTCGTTGCTAAGCTCGCTTGCATTTTCTACTTCGATAACAGACACAATAATTTGCACAGAATTAACGCCTTAGTCTCTTCATTCATGGCAAGGCATTCAATGTGTGCTTTGTTAAATAGTGACCCACTCTACCTCCTTAGTAATATCATTACTGACCTCGCGAGTAAGCGCAATAGTTTAAGATATGACGAAGGTCCGTGGCGTATTCGTTGTGTGTGTGTTGAAAATAGCTTCGAAAATTTTCGGCTGTGCGCGCAGAAGTAGCATTCATATTGTATTGTCTTAGGAAGCACGTGAAAACAACACAGAACGCGGTGTGCTTGCACAGTAGCTTTATATTGTCATCAGACTGGTCCAGCGTTCCTTGACTAGTTGCACACGCACCACGTGCCTTGGTCGCAGTATCCGCCGCGAGAGCCCAGTGACTTGCAGTGACTCTTGCAAGCGTCGGCCTTGCAGCCAGACGCGCGAGCTGCAGAAAAGCGAAAGGGCCTCAGTGACAATAGTGACCTTCCTTCGTGAACTGTCTCTCTAAACGGTAAAATCGTGTACTTCAACTGCAATCGTACCACGACAGGCACACGTGCTACTCTCATTCACTGCTTTTGATAAGCCCAATTAATGCATGTAAAAGGAAGACGATATGTTTCATCAACTGTATGTGGCGCTTCGTTGTCTTACGTGCCTCTTTCGCTTGCAACTGCTCTGCAACTGCAAGACTGACAAAGGCAACACACTGAGCATCTTTAAATCTCTCCGAGCCCGGAATTTCACGTGCACGGGGCGAGGTTTAGCGTAGCTGGTTAACGGATGCGCTATGTACGTTTTGCTATTTCTCGGTCGGGGTTATCCACGTGCTTCAGGTCATATTAAATCGTAAAGCAATGAAGCCTTTGAGGACAATGTACTCAGGCGGCGGAAACCGGATACATAATTCTTTGTGATGGCAACGCATATTTACATTCACCACATGCTTAAACGACGTTTTAGGTTTTGTTAAATATCTCATTTTGAAAAATGACTTGGCCTATGCTACCATAAACTGGGTCAGGGATGACTTTATAACAAATTTCAGAGTAGGGTGGCTGAAGCTTTTTCAAAATACTGTCTTATGTTGATAACGAACACAGCCAAAAATCGCACTAAACCACTGATCATATGCACAGATCAATCGCTGTCATATTGTTCGTTCAGAAATGTTTGTTTACAACTACAACTCATACACCTCTTTTATTACTGCTATGTTCCCCGCAGATTGTCTTTGAAATGTGCATAACACTTATGGATCATCCGGCTCACCACCATTGTTGGGTCACAAGGCGGCAAAGGGACGCAAGAACAAACAAGTAGATTAAGAAGGAAAGAAAAGAATGTTTATGCAGGAGTTACGTTGAACTTAGGGCCACTCAAGATGGTCTAAGTAAATCCGGCACAGCGTTTGCTAAATGTTGTTGCTGAACGGATCCACTCAGTGTCCTCCCAATCAACATTGTGTTATGCAAACGGAAGACGCCGCTTGGTACATTTATCTACTGGTCTTTGCTCCACTCCTTCCTAACTTCTTCTTGCGTCTCGCGCAAGCATAGCACCAGCACTCTACGCACATAGAAGAATACGAGCTGGCGAAACAGTACCATAGGAACCGGTAAGCTTGCATAATTAGAGCAGTTTGCAGGGATTGCAACGAAAAACTCTGCAAGAGAAAGGTTTTCTAACTTACTTTGGCTTGTTGTGGTAAAACATTGCAGGGTCAGCAAGGCATGTACGAAGACCAGATGTAAAAAAATTGTGCAAATACCACACCGTACGGAAATCGGCGGTATAGTACGTAAATGAAAACATTGTTCAGCGTTCCGCAAAGCATTATGGTATTCACAGATGCGGTGCCATATATGTGTGTGTGTGTGTGTGTGTGTGTGTGTGTGTGTGTGTGTGTGTGTGTGTGTGTGTGTGTGTGTGTGTGTGTGTGTGTGTGTGTGTGTGTGTGTGTGTGTGTGTGTGTGTGTGTGTGTGTGTTTGTGTGTACATGTCTGTATGTGAGTGTGCGTGAAAACTTTTAATCACCGAACCCTGCAGTGAAACAGGTTGCAGAACAGAATCACGTGTAAGGAACAATAGAAGTTTACTGACGTTTAGGAAGGGCAACAACCTTCACTCCGACCACTGGTATCATGAGGGCAACAGTTCTAAGCACACGCAATTCAATGCAAGTGGTTCTGGAATTCGCAATAGTTGGCAGAAACGTGCCTTTCAGCCCATCAATCAGAGTGGGTTGTTTAGTCACAGAGCCCATTTGTTCAGGGGCGGTATGCAGTAGCGCCTTTCCCATTTTCAGAAAGGTCTTATGCTTCTGGAAATACATATGTGGCAAAAGCTTCGCTACCGATAAAAACTTTAAGTTATGATGAAAGTTGAGGAATGCGTACGATTTATTCTGCTTAAGTGTCTTTAAACGGAGCAGAAATAGCTTCATTTGCATGACTTACCATACTTCATTAGCCGATGCGACAACGTTGCTCCTCTCAACTACTTCTGCTCGCGTGCAGTTGCTGAGCGCCGATTCCTGGCACCTGAAGGCGGCGGGCCTTCTTCTGGCGCAATGTGGTCGCGGCTACGACGCAACGACAATGTAGCGTTCCTTTGCGTGACGTTGCATTTAGAGAAGTGCTGTCGTGTTACTCGCCCCGCGAGATTCCACACCTTTCTTACATCTCTGAAGTTTACAACAACGTTCCGCCACATCAAGGGCACCGTCAACGTTCCAGCTGACGTTCTCAGTCGTGTCAATGTCGTTTCCACGTTGACATCGGAACCTTTAATCATCGAGGCCGACTTACTCGCCAGTCAACAGCGTGACGACACTGAACTTCGTACACTCCGGAATTCGTCAACGTCCCTGAAATTGGAAGACGTCGTTGTGACCCCAGATGGTAGGTCCGTCGTCTGCGACGCTTCTACGGACCAACCTAGACCATACACTCCGGCATCCCTCGGAAGACATCTATTCGAAACCGTGCACAACCTGTCGCACCGTGGCATGCGCGCGACACAGAAACTTCCTTCCAGTCGTTTCGTTTGGCCTCGGCTAAACGCGCAAGTTTGCGATTGGGTTCGCTGCTGTTTGTCGCGTCAACGTTCGATGACCCAGCGTCACCCCATTCCGCCTGCCAAGTGTTTTTTTCCACCAGATGCTCTTCTTGACACCGTACAGTTGGACCTTGTCGGCCCTCTCCCACCTTCGAAAGGTCACTGCTACATACTGACATTCATCCACCGTTATACACGGTGGCCAGAACTTACACCTATATCTGACATTTCAGCGCCCACTGTTGCAGCAGCTTTCGTGTCTACGTGGATTGCAAGGTTCGGCTGCCCATCCACAACAATCAGGGATCGCGGTCGGCAGTTTGATTCAGCACTCTTCAACGAGCTACTCAAACTACTGGGAACGACACGTTTTTGCACAACTGCTTACCACCCGCAATCCAATGGACTAGTTGAACGTTTTCACCGGCATCTCAAGGCCTCCCTTCTGGCGCATAAATTGCCGGAGAAGTGGGTCCTGCATTTGCCCCTCGTCTTACTTGGCATCAGAGCCACACTCAAGAGCAACTTAGGTTGCTCCTGTGCCGAGCTAGTTTACGGCACTCACCTACGCCTTCCGTGCGGTTTCTTTGTCATCCCCCCCAAAACGCCTATGCCACCACCTGCCGAATCCGTTGCCGAACTGCAAGCCTTCTTCAGCCAGATGCGCCCCGTACCTACATGTTCACAAGAAGCAAGGTCCCCGTACGTTTCTCCCGCACTCACTTCTGCTACCCACGTTTTCGTACGTAACTGTGCTGTGCGGAAGCCTTTGCGGCCACACTACTCCGGTCCATATTGTGTTCTAGAGCGTCGTCCGACGACTTTTGTTGTGAACGTCCGATCAGACAAGATTGCCCTGGAACGTCTCAAACCTGCCTACATCGAAGCAGCCGTGCCATCAGCTCCACCAATGTGCGACGCCACCCTGCTGCATCCTACGCCGCCGCCTGCGCACGTGACACCCCAGACCAACGCCCAGACACGCCGCGTAACGTGGACTTTCCATCGTTCGTCGAACTTTCCTCCTCTCTAGGGGGGGGGGCGGAGCCCTCTGTAGCGGTAGCAGCATCGGCGTCGCACGAGAGATGACGTAGACGCTCGCGTGTACACGAGGCTCGAGCGGCTGGCACGCTCCGGCGCGGGCTAGCGTTCCGAAAGACTCAGACAGACAGACAAGAAACTTTAATTGGTCCTAAGGGACTACGTTGCCGTAGTCGCGGGCTGCACCTGCGCCGGGGGCGGAAGACCGTGATCTTCAGCCCTGTCGCAGGCCCTTTGGACAACCCGAAGCTGGACTTGAAGGTCGTTGCTCTTGACGGCTTCATCCCAGTCTTCTTGCCGGTTTAAAGGCGAGTGGCGCAACGCAGAACATTGCCACAGCGTGTGGTTCAAGATCGACTGTTCCTCGCCGCAGTCTGGGCAGCGGGGATCCACATCCGGAGTGTAGTGGCTCAGCCTCGAGCGAGACGGAAAGGAGCCCGTCTGCAGCATTCTCAGCACCGAGGCCTGGGGTCTGCCCAGCTTCGGGTGAGGAGCCGGATACTGTCTGCGTCCCAGCTGGTAATGAGTAGTGATCTCGTGGAAAGTAAGCAGCGGGTCCGTGGTTCGGTCGATCCCCTGCGAAGCCGGGCGCCTCGGACTGGCGCGGTTGATGAGACCTCGCGCCTGGTCGTGGGCCAGCTCATTAGGGTTGATCGAGCCGGGGGAGACGTTCCGGCCCATGTGAGCCGGGAACCAAGTGATGACATGACGGGCCGTGCCTGTCTTGCGGGTCCTCAGCACTGCCGCAGCCTCGGCCGAGACAGAGCCGGCGAGAAAGGCCATTGCCGCCGACCTGGAGTCCGTGAAGATATGCGTGCGCCCGGGTTCGCACAGAGCCAGCGCCACTGCGACTTGCTCTGCGACGGACGCCGTCGAGCGTTGTATAGACGCCGCATTCAGGATCTTGCCCTGGGGGTCAACCACCGTGGCCACGTACGAGTTTGATCCGGGATACCGCGCCGCGTCGACAAAGGACGCGAGCTCTGGAGTTTGCAGGGCAGTCTTGATGAGTGCTCGGGCTCTGGGTGCGCGCCGGGCCTCGTTGTGTTGTGGATGAACATTCCTCGGGAAGGGGGAGACTCGAAAGGTTTCCCTTTCACTCTGGCAAAGCGGGACGGCGCACGACTCCTCGGCCATGGCTGCCAGACCCGCCATCTCGAGTATTCGGCGGCCGGCCTTGGTGGTAGAGAGGCGAACGATCTGTGCCGTTTTCTGCGCTTCGACGACTTCGCTCAGGGTGTTGTGGACCCCGAGTTGCATCAACTTCTCCGTGCTGGTCGTCATGGGGATGCCGAGGACTCGTTTAATACTCTTCCTCATGAGTGCGTCGATCTTGTTCTCCTCCGAACGTGACCAGTTTAGCGCAGAAGCCACGTAGTTGATATGGCTCATAAGGAAGGCGTGGTAGATCCTTACGAGGTTGGCTTCGCTGATGCCCCCCCTCCTGCTTGTCACTCGCGAAACAAGTCTGAGCATGTTCTCCGTCTTCGCACTCAGGCGCGCGATCGTTTGCGCGTTGCTGCCCTTTGCATTGAGGACCAGGCCGAGCACTCTGAGAGAATCCACCCTCTGGATGCGCTGACCCGTCTTCGTTCTGAGTTCGATCGGTACTTGGTCCAGCGTCGTGTCGAACTTGCGGCCTTTTCTGTCGGGTCGATACAGCAAGAGTTCCGACTTAGTCGGCGAAAGGACCAGTCCCGTGCCCTCGAGGAATTCTTCCGTGACTTGCAAGGCTTCTTGCAGGGCCCGCTTCACCGCTGCGTCCGACCCACCGCCGCACCAGACGGTGATGTCGTCCGCGTAGATAGCGTGATTGAGATTGACGGCCCCGATTCGGTCGAGTCGGACTGATAGGTCGCTCATGGAGATGTTGAAGAGCAGTGGAGATAACACCGCACCCTGCGGCGTGCCGCAGGCTCCCAGCGCGTATCCGTCCGACTTGATCTGGCCCAATTTGATCGTGGCCTTGCGATCCCTTAGAAAAGAGCTCACGAACGCGTGAAAGCGTTCGCCGAGGTTCAATCTCGTCACAGAGTCGAGGACGTGCTTGTGCTTGACCGTGTCGAAGGCCTTGGCGATGTCCAGCGCCAAGATGCCTCGGACCTCTCTCGTGACCACGTCGACTATCTGCCTCTTGATCAGCAGCATGACCTCTTGAGTGGACAGCGAGGGTCTGAAGCCGACCATATTCGGCGGGAGCAGGTGTCGTTCCTCGACATGCCTCGATATTCTGTTGTGGATGACATGCTCCGCCACCTTGCCCACGCAAGACGTGAGCGAAATGGGTCGCAGGCTGTCTATGGCTGGTGTCTTGCCCGGCTTCGGAATTAGGATCACCGAGGCTTCCTTCCAGGCATCCGGTACGATGCCGGCCTCCCAGACATCGTTTATTTCTTTGGTGAGCAGTTCGATCGAGCCGTCGTCTAAATTTCGAAGGAGTCTGTTCGAGATTCCATCCGGCCCGGGCGCCGATCTTCCGTTGAGGCCTTGAAGGGCCGCTCTGACTTCCGAGACGGAGAAGGGGGCGTCGAGCTCCTCGTCCGCCTTGCCGCCATAGGCCGGGTAATCTTCTGGCCCGGTCTGCCCGATGGGGAGGTAGCGACGCGCGACTTCGTCCATCACTTCGTTCACAGATGCGCCTTCGCTATTAAGCTTGTGGACCAGCCTATCGATAGCCAGAGTGTGGTTTCTCTTAGACTGGATGTCGTCCAATAACTGCTTGAGGAGGTTCCACTTGCCTCCCGCACGCATCTGGCCGTCGACGGACGCGCATACTTCGTTCCATTGCTGCTGGCCGAGCTCCTTGCAGTGCGATTCGATCTCGTGGTTGAGGGCCGCAATCCTCCTGCGGAGGTTGCGATTCAGCTTCTGCGTCTTCCATCTGGCCGTGAGGGAATTCTTGGCTTCGAGCAGGTGCGCCAATCGAGCGTCCATGCGATCGAGCTTGAGGTCCGTTTCGACGGTCCTGGTGACCGCAGCTACATCCTTCTTGAGCTGCGCTACGAGGTCCGCAAACGACTCGTATTTTTCGTGGTCGTCCTTCCTTCTCTTTCGGAAGGCGTCCCAGTCGACTATTTCGAAGGCCCTCTGCGGGGCCGCGCTGACCGGTAGGGAGATTTCCACGATGTAGTGGTCACTTCCCAGGTTCTCTTCCAAGTTGTGCCACTCCGCTCCCGGCGCGTTCTTGACGAAGGCCAGATCCGGGGTGGTGTCTCTCGAGACCGAGTTTCCCATGCGTGTGGGGTAATGGGGGTCGGTTATCAGTTCTAGGGAGCTGTCAGTCGCTGCCTGCAGGAGTCTGCAGCCTTTGAGAATGCTTCTCACGTAGCCCCAGGCTTCGTGCGGCGCGTTGAAATCTCCAGCCATAACGAGCGGCGTCTCCCGCGCCTTGGACGATGCCTTGGTTGTTAGGCTGTAGAAGGTCTGCCGGTTGTCCCTAGGCGAGCAGTACACATTGATAACGAAGACGCTGTTCTTGAGCCAACTGTTTGGTATGATCTCGACGAGCAACGCTTCCAGCTTGGTGTTGCCAAGACGGAGATCGTGCTCCTGGAAGGCGCACTTATTTGCAATAAGTATCGCGATGCCGAGCCCATTCTCCGCCAACGAGGAGACAGCTCGATACCCCTGGAGAGAAATCGTTTCCATTCCCGTTTCCTGTAGCAAAATGACGTGGGGCCTCTCTTGCGGTTCCCGGGCCTTGATGAACTGCACCAATTGAGGCCTGCGCCTCCGAAAGCTGGCGCAGTTCCACTGCCACACGATGAGTTTGCTATCCGGTCTGGCCATGGTTGGGCATGTTGGACCGGAGCTGGGCTGAGATGCCATCTTGCTCGTCAGACCACGACTGCTGGTTGTCTTGTAGCATTTCACTGGACACCGCCTCCGCCCTGGCGGCGTCGCCGTAGTGTACGTCACATCGCTTGGCAAGCTCGTTCTCAAGCAGTTGCACTCTGAGTAGAAGAGCCTGGTTACTCTGTACCAGCTCGGCAAATGATTTTTGCATGCGGTCCAAGGACCTCTGCATGGCAGCCTCCGCCGTGTTCACGTCCTCAACAGTACCCTGGGAGGAGGTGGCTCTGCGCTTGACCGCTGTTCCGAAAGAGATTAATTTTAAAAGAATGCTACGCTAAGAGATCGAGTGTCGGTTCTTCCTCTCCTGATACAGCCCGAGACCTTACCGGTCTACGTGGTCGCTCGTCGCCACAGTAGCATTTCAGGTAGGCTTATAGCGCGTTAAAAAGACAAGGACGAACGTGAGACGTGACACACACAGGCACGTTCGTCCTTGTCTTTTTTACGCGCTATAAGCCTCACGATGTCTTACCAACAAGCCCAAATCACTGCTTTACAGCATTTAAGGTTTTCTGGTACACTGAGAAATTGAAGTTTTTCTGATGTGAAGGGGTATCTAAGAGTAATTGTGGCTCTACCTTGTTTTACTGACGGACTGTGAGAACGTGTGCGGTCTGCAGGAACCTATATGATTTTAGGCATATCTAATGGCGCCTATTATTCTCGTGAAACGAGCTTCACCGAACGAAAAAGTACACTTTAACTATCATCACTTGGTTCCCACCGGATCATGTCTTGTCTCTGCTTGCTTCACACCTTTTATTACCATCCACACTCCAGCCATTTCCTGTTATATACAGCCTTACGTACATCCTTCCGCTTAAGGCAAAGCCGTCCCATAGCAAACATTATCACCCAATCATCTGCCTTGAACACTTCATTCTTCTCTGACCCAATAACATATTAGTACCGTCTCCCAGAAGATACCGTCTCATGCACTGACCGTAAATCATTCCCCGAAATGTTAAATTACCGCATTGCTTATTTACCGATCCCACCAACTGTTACTCGAACACGATGCTCCCCTTTTTTCACAATTGTTCCTGGCTTGTTTTTTTATTGTTGTTTCTTTACTGCTACGTACATTTGTTCTAACATTGTCGCAAGGATTATAGTCCTCCCTTTTGGATTGCCTCGTGGCCTTTAAGGCGAGCATAAATTAATGAAGTGAAAATGCCGTTTCATACGTGAAACTTAGCTATTCAGGCATACTTTCCCGTCTGTATTCATGTAGACATGCATGGTTCTAGATTGCCTTTGATTGCGTCAGAATGTGGCAACAATAAACACACACTGTTTTTCAACAATATTTTCCTGTATATATCTTTCAGTAAATTCCAAATAGCTGAGACTGCGACCAGAATGTCCGTTGACACAGTGAAGCGTAGGGCCACTTGATACGTCACATAGAAGGAAGTTCAGTGTCAATAGAGCGAACTGAAATACTCTTTCATCACTTCTTTTTGGAAAATGTTGTATATGTTCGCATGGTTGTCTTTCGTTATACTGATAACAAATCTCATATGGCTGTGTCCTCATTTCGTCATACTAAATCAATCTGCTGTGTCAGACACACCTCAAACGCATTAATGGATTTCCCGTTTTTAACTGGCGGTTCCGTCCCTTCAATGTCGAGGCTGTAGATCTCACTCATATGAATTGCTTTGTATCCCGCACTGTCGGCAAGTGGCGGTGTCGGCGCGTGCTTTCTGGAGCCCGGAACAAACTGTAGTATCGCGAAATTTGACTACGTTGTCTGATTCAGCAAGCATTTGTTCTTAACAATTCCGCTGTGTTCACTTCAAAAGTCATTTACTATTGTGGTTAATAACCACATAACTATTGCGCACTTTTATTTACGTATGTTCTTGCTTCACACGTTAGGGATGTTGGAAGTTGTATTTTCGTCTCCATTGACTCACTTGAGAATGTTAGTTGAAGGTGCCTCCAAGTAACATCTTGCTTTTCTGCAGTATTTGACAGCGGATGCCCAGACGCCGTCGGCTGCACCAAAAGCTGACGATCACAGGGTTTGAACCTAGGCATATGCCTTAAACCTCTACTGGACCTCTGTCTGTGCCTTTGACAATAGTGTCGGTACACAACGGCTCTATAAATGTATCCTGTTTATACCAAAATAAAGAGTTCATTTCATCTGATTCTAATTGACGTGTGCTCTACACTTTAAGCCAATCTGCATTGCTGCAAGCAACTTTGCGATAGTGCAACTGCTCCACAATTATTAAGCTCTTATGTTGCACGGAGTGATACATTAGCTATCAATAACCGCACGTAACCCACATGAAGGCCAGATTGCACAAACAACTGTTGCATTTCTAATTCTGCATAAGAATTTTCATCCGGCACGTGTGTTAATCACTGTGATAGTAATGTACTTATTTTGGATTGATCGTTTCAACGGCATATTGTATAACTGTATTGTATGTGCCGCTGTGTCTAGTATAATCACGCCTTTGTCCTCTCTAGGACAAGCTGCAGCTTATTAAGTGAGCGTAAACCAGACGGTGAGACAAGTGAACCGCTTGCTTTTGCCGTAAACTAATTGCAACCGTAACGTGGACCGCAATATTGGAAGTGACCGTCAAGGTGCGATGCGCTTCTAAAATCGTGATTTTCGCTGTATATTGCGAAGATTCCCCGAGCTGTGAAAGTATTTTATTCGAATTATTTTGCAGGTACCTGGATATCCGGTGTTGTAACTGATGCGGACAACAATAATAGGTGAACCGAACCCAGTTGAAGAATACGCGAGACCGGTTTGATGTGTTCTGATGTTTTCTAGTGTAAACACCAGCAGGCTCTGCTGTTACATTGGCTGCACGACAAAGTGGACTGGTGTGTTGTGGTGTACAAAGGAGAGTGGCTTGGTGTTTTCTGGTGTGCACACCAGAGGAGCTTGGTGTCTTCTGTTGTGCACACGACAGTGACTGCGTGTGTTTTGTTAGGCATATCAGGGTGGTGTAGTGTCATGTGGTGTGCACATCAGGATGGTTTATGCTACGGCATCTACATACAAGCGTTGTCTGGTTTTCACACAACATTATAGTCTAGAGTTACTTGGAGTGCACAGAACTGTAGGCTGGGGCTGTCTCGCGTACATGTTAGTATGCTGTGATGCATATTAGTTATGGTGCACCTGCCTCGGTTTATACTGTTCTTCTGGTTAGTGTAGGATTAAGGCTTCTGAATGCTAAATTGCCTACTTTCAAATTAGCACAGTCATCACATTAAAATTTATTACCTTTATTTATTTCTGCATACAGTAGGCCTGAACGGCCATTTCAGAGTGCGGAGTACAGAATACAAATTTAACAAAGAATGAAGAAGCGAAAACAAGAATAACAAAAGATGTAATGCAAGATCGGTGGTTAACATATACAAGATCGAAGAATTCAACTTAGTGACAATGAACGAACATGACCGTGTAATGCTTTCCACAATTCTACAGTATGGACAAAAACACCATTCATCTTTCTCGGTGTGGTGGTCAGGAGGCACATTGAGTCAGGATTGTGTAAAGTGGATGTAAGTCCACCCGTTCTGATGAAGCTGCCGGCTGAAATAAGTTGTGCCGAGGTAATCGTGGCACAGAAAACTTCAGTGATTCAGTGTGGCAAAAATTCAGGAGCAAAAATAAGATAGCGAGGGAGGTTGCCGAAGCATTCTTTATTCATAACTCCGGTAATATGTGTGTCGCGAGGCCAACGGTGAGTCTGCACAAACACGGAAATTGATTTTTTAACCACTAAGCTTTATTTTGTTACACGTATTTGCGCCAGAGCATATAATTTGCGTGTTTCTTGCAAAAAACCATTGCTGCTAGTGCGCAATAGATCGTGTTTTTATATCTCATCCCTGTTCGGTCGCGCCATTCTTCCTTGAGTGACGACAGGTATTTCTGTATTCGTGTTCCTTTACTGGGCATTGTGTCGAAGCATCGTAGAGCAGTAAGCTAAATTATTATCAAACGTCGTAGAAGATCGTGCTAAACACGGTTCTCTAATTGCTCGTATAAGCATGTATTCCTGCTTACTTTTGTAGAAGAGAGAATATATCAAACCTAAAGCGTACTGGAAATATGTCGTGCACATAAATGTCGATGGCTTTTACATACATATATATATATATATATATATATATATATATATATATATATATATATATATATATATAACTGGTATCCTTGTTTGGGGTATATGATCCTCCAAGCCTTCGCCGCTTTAGGATTTAAATCAACTTTACGGGCATTGCTCAGCCTACAGCAAATGCAATCAGCCGCACACAGTATGACTGGTAAACAGGCACGTCAACTTTCTCACCACGTGCATCTGACCTCCCGGCAAACAGAGAGATTTAAAACAGACTCGTTGTCGTCTTTGTCAGCCTTGATCTGTTGCGCGACTAACTACATCGTGTAAGACCCGCATTTCGTTTCCCGAGGTAGGTATTTCCTATCTCTGGGGGCACTCGACACCTTGTATCCTGTATAGGTTGCATTACTTGTTACTGCTACTTCTTGCTAGTTCTTTCCACTAGTAGTGTGTTATCTTATGCCGTATTTGTTATATGTAGATCTTTCATTGCGTGAGCACCACATGCTCATATAGCATGAACACCAAATTGGGACATTTTTTTTTAAATCAGAAGGTACAAACAAAAATATTGCTTTCGTGATTGTGACGCATAACAAGAGTTCTTTGATGGGCTTGAGCCGATGTGTACAATACATTCGTGTTCGAAAACTCCACATGAGACACACTTGGAAATCCGTCATTGCGCTTTTTGTTCTAGAAGTAGCACCATTGCCAGAATAAGCGATTTCATTGTTCTTATAGCGTTCCAAAAAGGTTCAAACAGCAGCGCAGACTTAGCGAGAAGGAACTTAATTATCACCTTCCATTATATGTGCAAGCAGTTCACATCACACTGACAACTAATGCGGTGACATTTTGCGCCAGCATAGTATACAAATGCCGTAACTATTTTTCGCTCCTGTAACCATTGCGCAGTGGAAGGCCACTCTTCCACGCATGAACAGCATCACTTAGGTGTAGTGTCCCATTTACAAAATGCCACTTATTAAGTATAGTTACAGCGGGGACCTAAAGGAGCGCTGCTATAGAAAAGCACACGTTTTTTTTTAAATGAAGGCTAATTAAAGAACAAACAGGTCTACAAATGTTTACATTTTTTTAAATGCTGAGGTCACTGATTGTATATAGAAGATGGACTTTCTGTTTTGGGATTATGGAAGCTGTGTTTCGTAACTCACAAGTGATGCACAACTCTCTTTGTCTACGCAGGCAGGAAAGTCAGACCCATTGATAACATGAGGTTCGGCTCTGCGATCTTGCTCTTTACAGTACTTGCAGGTAAGTGTGTCGTGCCAAATGGGACTGCAATAATTATAATAATATTTGGGGTTTTACGTGCCAAAACCACTTTCTGATTATGAGGCACGCCGTAGTTGAGGACTCCGGAAATTTCGACCATCTGGGGTTCTTTAACGTGCACGTAAATCTAAGCACACGGGTGTTTTCACATTTCGCCCCCATCGAGATGCGGCCGCCGTGGCCGAGATTCAATCCCGCGACCTCGTGCTCAGCAGCACAACACCATAGCCACTGAGCAACCAAGGCGGTTGGGACTGCATTGCTTGATACTAATAACAAAATCATTTTCAACATAAAAGTCAATTGAACTCGTAAAGATGGAAAAGTAGACAAACAAAGGTGCTAGAGAGGAGCAAACTCAGGCACGAATGGCAGGTTCAATGATTTTAACGGTGAGATTACGCAATATACCCTCATCAATGCTCTCTAATGTTACCATGTCAGAAGCCATGTGATTCGCTGGTGACTCCTACTTTAGCATTTGATGAAGTTACAAATAGCTTGCACGTTAGCACAGGGTTGCAGCTACTCAATATGGCGGTTCACCACTTCGGTGCCCAGGATGACATCAGTACAAGCTATTTAGCTCTGCTTGCAAAATATTCATTCTTTCGGAGATTTGTCGTTCTGATCTGGGGCTCCCACCTTTGCGCAGCTTTCCTAGCCATGATCACTGCAGCGGACAGAAGTGATGAAATGCGTAGTGGCGATGGTAACTATAAAAAGGGACGCATGTACGTGTCTCTTTTAACATAACTGATAAGAAATAAAGTATTACGATCAAATAGGCCGACTTTATTATCAAAGGATGAATTAGTTATTAGTTAAAGATATGCGCCAGAAAAGTTTCTCTCTGAGCTTCCTTTTGCAACCTTTTGTTCTGTGCTGTTCCCTGATTCTACCGTTGGTTTATATATACACCGCTGCACCATATATATATATATATATATATATATATATATATATATATATATATATATATATATATATATATGTATATATATATATATATATATATATGTATAGAGAGAGAGAGAGAGAGACAGACAGAGAGAGAGGGAGAGAGAGAGAGTGCAGCGGTGGCGCAGAAGTAGAACACCCGCGTGACGTCACACCAGCGAGCGCCCTCTCTCGGTAGCGCCGCAGCGGTGGCGCGCAAGGCTTCGACTCCACCATCGATGCCGCGAGCTGGGGCCCCGTCTCTCCGTCTGGCGTTACGTCACACGGCCACGTAACGCGCAGCTGTGTAAGGAGGCGCCACGACCACCAATGGGCCGAAGATGCGAGCAGTAATGCTTTCGCAATAAAAGCGGGCTCGTCCTGTGCTACCGGGGCTTAGCGGAGAGACGAGAACTTGGAGTCGGATTCCTGATTAATAAGAATATAGCTGGTAACATACAGAAATTCTATAGCATTAACGAGAAGGTGGCAGGTCTTGTTGTGAAACTTAATAAGAGCTTCTATGAAGACGTGGAATCGGCGATGGGTAAAGTCAAAACAATATACAGTATACTGATGGGCGACTTCAATGCCAAGGTAGGCAAGAAGCAGGCTGGACACAAGGCAGTGGTGGAATATGGCATAGGCACTGGGAATAGCAGGGGAGAGTTATTAGTGGAGTTTGCGGAACAGAATAATATGCGGATATGGAATACGTTCTTCCGCAAGCGGGATATCCGAAAGTGGACGTGTAGGAGCCCGATCGGCGGGACTAGAAATGAAATAGACTTTATACTCTGCGCTAACCCTGGCTTCATACAAGATGTGGACGTCCTCAGCAAGGTGCGTTGCAGTTACCATAGCATGGTAAGAACACGAATTAGGCTAGACCTGAGGAGGGAACGGAAGAAACTGGTACATAAGAATCCGATCAATGAGTTAGCGGTAAGAGGGAAACTAGAGGAATTCCAGATTAAGCTACAGAACAGGTATTCGGCTTTAACTCAGAAAGAGGACCTTAGTGTTGAAGCAATGAACGACAATCTTGTGGGCATCATTAAGGAGTGTGCAATAGAAGTCGGTGGTAACTCCGTTAGACAGGATAGCAGTAAGCTATCGCAGGAGACAAAAGATCTGATCAAGAAACGCCAATGTATGAAAGCCTCTAACCCTACAGCTAGAATAGACATGGCAGAACTTTCGAAGTTAATCAGCAAACGTAAGACAGCTGACATAAGGAAGTATAATATGGATTGAATTGAACATGCTCTCAGGAACGGAGGAAGCCTAAAAGCAGTGAACAAGAAACTAGGAATTGGCAAGAATCAGATGTACGCGTTAAGAGATAAAGCCGGCAATATCATTACTAATATGAATGAGATAGTTCAAGTGGCTGAGGAGTTCGATACAGATTTATACACTACCGGCGGCTCCCACGACAATAGTTGAAGTGAGAATAGTCTAGAGGAATTCGAAATCCCTAAGGTAACGCCGGAAGAAGTAAGGAAAGCCTTTCGAGCTATGCAAAGGGGGAAGGCAGCTGGGGAGGATCAGGTAACAGCAGATTTGTTGAAGGATGGTGGGCAGATTGTTCTAAAGGAACTGGCCACCCTGTATACGCAATGCCTCATGACTTCGAGCGTACCGGAATCTTGGACAAACGCTAGCATAATCCTTATCTATAAGAAAGGGGACGCCAAAGCCTTGAAAAATTATAGACCGATCAGCTTACTGTCCGTTGCCTACAAAGTATTTTCTAAGGTAATTGCAAATAGAATCAGGAACACCTTAGACTTCCGTCAACCAAAGGACCAGGCAGGATTCCGTAAAGGCTACTCAACCATAGAACATACTCACACTATCAATCAGATGATAGAAAAATGTGCGGAATATAACCAACCTTTATATATAGCTTTCATTGATTACGAGGAAGCGCTTCATTCAGTCAAAACCTCAGCAATCATGGAGGCATTGCAGAATCAGGGTGTAGACGAGCCGTATGTAAATATACAGAAAGATATCTATAGCGGCTCCAACGCCACCGTAGTCCTCCATAAAGAAAGGAACAAAATTTCAATAAAAAAAGGCGTCAGTCAGGCAGATACGATCTCTCCAATGCTATTCACAGTGTGTTTACAGGAGGTATTCAGATACCTAGATTGGGAAGAATTGGGGATAAGAGTTAATGGCGAATACCTTAGTAACTTGCGAATCGCTAATGATATTGCCTTGCTTAGATACGAGCTGTCACACAGGGGACCAACTGCAATGCATGCTCACTGAGCTGGAGAGGCAAAGCCGAAGGGTGGGTCTAAAAATTAATCTGCAGAAAACTAAAGTCATGTTTACCAGTCTCGGAAGAGAGCAGCAGTTTACGATAGGTAGTGAGGCACTGGAAGTGGTAAGGGAATACATCTACTTAGGACAGGTAGTGACAGCGGATACGGATCATGAGACTGAAAGAATCAGAAGAATAAGAATGGGCTGGGGTGCAATTAGCAAGCATTCTCAGATCATGAACAGCAGGTTGCCATTATCCCTCAAGAGAAAAGTTTATAACAACTGTGTCTTACCACTACTCACGTACGGGGTAGAAACCTGGAGGCTTACGAAAAGGGTTCTACTTAAATTGAGGACGACGCACCGAGCTCTGCAAAGAAGAATGGTGGGTGTAACGTTAAGGGAGCGGACTCTATTCTTGATGGATCATTACGGGGATGTCATTTTGAGCGAACAAGCATTAGATAAGTTTGTGATGGTAACCCCTGCCGTAGTGACTGGCGTCACCTGAAATATTGTTCCAGTAATACCTTTTAAGCCAGTTTTTATGTTTCCGTCTTGCTTTTATTGTTGTCATGTCAAATATATTTCGTGAATACACGCAGGCCCTTGCGGCAGAACCCATAAACTGGGACAGTGACGGCGAAACGAATGAAAACATACATCACATATGGCTTTAGAGTTCCCGCATTCATGTTTTTTAAAGCGGACTTGAAGAACACACGCACAGGAGAAAGCAAATAGACTGTACGAGCACTACCCGCCGTGGTTGCTCAGTGGCTATGGTGTTGGGCTGCTGAGCACGAGGTCGCGGGATCGAATCCCGGCCACGGCGGCCGCATTTCGATGGGGGCGAAATGCAAAAACACCCGTGTGCTTAGATTTAGGTGCACGTTAAAGAACCCCAGGTGGTCAAAATTTCCGGAGTCCTCCACTACGGCGTGCCTCATAATCAGAAAGTGGTTTTGGCACGTAAAACCCCAAATATTATTATTATTAGACTGTACGAGCACTAGCCAGCGCTCTTGCAGTCCCGCGCTCGTCTAATCTACATGTTTCGCTCAGTGTATTGTTAAAATCTGCGCTGCAAACAACAATGTGGGATCCAACAACCAACTAAACCGCCTCGCCGCTTTAGCGCCTTTTGGGTTGTTCGCTTGAGGGCTGCATGTTCTACCACCTGTAAAGTCTCGAAAGTTTCGAACTTCCTATCTGTGTAGATTTATGACCCACACAGCCCGAAAGTGGCTGTGCCTCTGCGTGTTTTTAGGGGCGGACACAGGCAGTGTCGTGGCATTATAGGACAACCATGCGCGCATCGCTAAAAAACCACTGCTGTGTCGCAGGTGGACGAACTTGTTCACATCGCCAATAATTACTTCTATGGCAGTGTCGGCTGTTACGGCTTACTGCTGCTCTAGTAAATGACAGGCGAGTTAGAACAATTTCCGGAGGGCTCAAGATATTGCTTACCGCGTTAGGTGTCTAAAAAAATTGCAATTTCGTGATTAAGAAACTCTAAGTAACGAGACCCCGTGAATGCATTTGCTTAACAGCAATACTGTATTTACTCGAGCGTATTAGTTGCGTGTTTGGAGCTTTAAGCCAGACCTGCCCCCCCCCCCACCTCGGGCGGAGGCAACATACCTCCTTTGCCACTGCTTCACATAGGCGGCGGCTCCAGATTCACCCATCTGGAGGAAACCAGTAGTCGCATTTTCCTATTCTGATGATGGTGATGATGGCCTGATACAATGACTCGTACCCACACTGGGGGATTGTTTTTGTTCCCTTGTGGAATGGCGACCAAGAATTGTTATATCTTCGTCTTTCTCTCTCACTGTCAATCTTTCCTGTCTTCTAGTCAGTTCATTTAACTTCTTATTTTCTGACGGCAACCGTTACCTTGTCTAATATATGTAGTTTCGGGAAAATATATATTAGGTTGTAACGTTGATGCATAGCCGGCGTTTCTAAGTGTTCATCCAGCACAGTAGCGTCCCCTTGTTGGTCTTCAGTATTGGGGGCTATCCTCGCCGTCGAATTTTCCACGGCTTACTTTGCAAATGCTGTCCCTTCACCCCCTCCCACAAAAATCATCCTCTAATACAAGGGTGCACCAATACAGTTTTCCTGTTATTTTTATATTACAGTGGAACGTCACCAGACCCGACCGCAACCTGGACGGCATGAAAGAAATGCTACAGAAGTTCATTCCAATGTGCTGTGAGTTTAAGAGACATACATTAAATCTACACAACCCAACTTTCTTCGGCAATACGCTGTTTAACAGAAACACCGAGACGACGCTTTCGCGTCATTCAGTGGTTTAACCGTAGTTCTGTAGCTTGCCAACATGTGGCCCTTGAAGCTGTGAGGCTGTTTGAGTTCTTGGGGTCCTTGAGGCTGTATCAGTTCGGGCATTTCTTTAATAAATTCATTACTGTTGCGTTACAGAAATATGCCGCCAAATAATCATCTCAGTAAAACAGGATTTGAAAGCTCATATATCCACTTCCACAATCCTACATACTAGTGGGTCATTTCAACGCTCACAACACGTTGTGGGGAGACTCGCGATGCGAGGTGCGTGGTGGCCTCATAGAAAACCTCCTTGTAACTTCTAGAGTGTGTCTCTTCAGTCAGACCTAACCAATGTATTGTAATCTTCACCATAATTAATATTCATCAACAGAACTGTCCATTGGCTACGCTTCCTTTTTCTTTGACTTGGAACGACATGTAATCAAAAATCCATTTGGAATTGAGCTCTTCCCACTAATGTTAATCTGAATAACACAACAAGACTCCCCTCCAATTGCCCCTCGCTGGAAATTGGCATTGCCTGATCGGAAACGTTTTAAGAAATCTACTTACTCAACACGGTATTTTAGAAGTAATTTTAGCATAAATCATGCCGTATCATACTTTATCGCCTTTATCATTGACGCAGCTGAGGTCACTCCTCAAGCAGGTGGCGGCTAATTCAAAACACGGCTTTCCTGGTGGAATACTAATCGCAGATGGCACGAAGGAGACCAAATAAACCCTGGTGTAAACTACGTGAAGGTCCCACTACTGAAATTCTTTTTCAATTTAAGCATGCTAAACCACAGGGAAGAAGGATGCGACGACAAGCAAGGAAGGCAAACTGGAAGAGGTTTCTTTCACGTATAAATTCCTACACTCAGCCTACTACCATACGGAACGAGACAAGAATGCTAAAAGGACTATAAATACATTCTTTGGCTCTCTCTGCAATTGTTTGTTATAAAAAAATGTATGATGAATAAAGAAATGTTGAGTTGTTATTAACTGCCGCGTCCTGTTCACTCTCTTCGTTCTCTTCTTTGTGCCCTTTCACAAATTCAAGGCACACGGACAGCAGATACCTGTTGTCAAAGAACGCAAATTTCCTGGCATTGTACTTGATTCATGGCTAAGCTTCATTCGTCGTATCAAATACGTTAAATGTAAATGACTAAAAATGATAAAACTTCTGAAGTTTTTGTCGCACAGAACGTAGGGTGGCCACCGAAAGTTCCTCGTCAACCTATACAAGAGCCTTACACGTACATCTTGAGAATACGGCGCCACCCTATATCAGTATGCTACACCGAGTTCCCTGAGGACGCTGGACCCTGTTCACGATTAGGCATACACCTTGTGACCGATGCCTTCCGAACATACCAAATACCGAGCCTCTCAGTTGAGTCTCATGAGTTGTCTCTATATCTAAGAGGAAATATGCGAGGTTTACATATTAGACCAACAGTGGGGGAGCCCTTCTGACTTCGTGCTAGGAAGCTGATTGAAGAAAAGCGCATGCCACTTATGGAACACCATTTATTGTGCCCTGCAAAGCTTCTACTACCAGTCAATGGCAGCTGGTAGAAAGTAGAAGGCCTGTAAATAGTAGCTATGCAAGAAGACCGTCACAAAACTGGTTCCCATGTAATAGACCGCTAATAACAATTGAATGTGAATTCAGCTGTGTGGCCGTGAACATGAAAATTAGGTCCGCAATGGTCCTGATGTTCTTTAAGAATACGTTTGCTAGATCAAGTTTCATCATTATCATAACCAGTCTGGCTACGCACACTGAAGTGCAAAGCCTCTGTCATACTTCTCCAACAACCCCGGGCATGTGCTAATGGTGGCCATATTGTCCCTGGAAACTTCTTAATCCCATCCCCCTGCCTAACTTTCTGCCGCAACCTGGTGCGCTTCCATTTTCTTGGAATCTAGTCTGTAACCCTTAATGATCACCGGTTATCTTCCCTCCTCATTACATGCCCTGCCAATGTCCAATTCGTTTCTTGATTTAGACTAAGATGTCATTACCTCGCGGTTGCTCCCTCACCCAATCTGCTCTCTTCTTATCCCTTAACGTTACACCCATCATTATTCTTTTCTTCAAGTTTATAACGAGTCTAACATTCATGTTCTGCCGATTACTTTGGTGGTATGAAATTTTAGCAATCGTGGACAACTCCTCTGTAGTGGACTGCCTGTAATGCGAAATTTAATAATAGGACACTTAGACTGCAAGATTTGCTCATGCTGCGACTACGTTCTTAAAATCAACACCCCTCTATGGCCGCACACAACCTATTTGATCAGGTTATTCACGGGCCTAATGCTTTGAAAACTCCGCAGTTGGTTGTCTTTAATCGTAAATATCATCCCGGAGCCGTGATACAGCATGCTTATAAACAACATCTATCAGTGCAGGTGCAAAACAGACCTAAAAGCTTTCAGCCACTTCGAACTGTATTCTTCTCTTACAGTAACGCCTTTATATATAAAAAGGTTGTAATGCGCTTGATCTTCGTGGCCCTTCGCCATCTCTTTCCCTAACTCTTCACCATCCACCGCTTTTATAAAGATGGCGTGATCGTCTGCGGAATGGGAGATGCTGCGATAGACATCATGCCAGAACACCAATGATAACGTTGCTTGAATAAAGGTTCCGCTATTCTTTTTATCTCGTATTAGCTCAAAATCAAAAGCACAGATTAACAAAGCGCCAAAATATTTCTAACGTGGAGTTTTGCTGCTTAGAGATAGTCTATTGTTAGCTGCAGTTTTTTAATTACATTGAATGGCACCCACGTCTCCCATATCCCAGTTGTCGTTGCTAAGCTCGCTTGCATTTTCTACTTCGATAACAGACACATTAATTTGCACAGAATTAACGCCTTAGTCTCTTCATTCATGGCAAGGCATTCAATGTGTGCTTTGTTAAATAGTGACCCACTCTACCTCCTTAGTAATATCATTACTGACCTCGCGAGTAAGCGCAATAGTTTAAGATATGACGAAGGTCCGTGGCGTATTCGTTGTGTGTGTGTTGAAAATAGCTTCGAAAATTTTCGGCTGTGCGAGCAGAAGTGGCATTCATATTGTATTGTCTTAGGAAGCACGTGAAAACAACACAGAACACGGTGTGCTTGCACAGTAGCATTATATTGTCATCAGACTGGACCAGCGTTCCTTGACTAGTTGCACACGCACCACGTGCCTTGGTCGCAATATCCGCCGCGAGAGCCCAGTGACTTGCAGTGACTCTTGCAAGCGTCGGCCTTGCAGCCAGACGCGCGAACTGCAGAAAAGCGAAAGGGCCTCAGTGACAATAGTGACCTTCCTTCGTGAACTGTCTCTCTAAACGGTAAAATCGTGTACTTCAACTGCAATCGTACCACGACAGGCACACGTGCTACTCTCATTCACTGCTTTTGATAAGCCCAATGAATGCATGTAAAAGGAAGACGATATGTTTCATCAACTGTATGTGGCGCTTCGTTGTCTTACGTGCCTCTTTCGCTTGCAACTGCTCTGCAACTGCAAGACTGACAAAGGCAACACACTGAGCATCTTTAAATCTCTCCGAGCCCGGAATTTCACGTGCATGGGGCGAGGTTTAGCGTAGCTGGTTAACGGATGCGCTATGTTCGTTTTGCTATTTCTCGGTCGGGGTTATCCACGTGCTTCAGGTGATATTAAATCGTAAAGCGATGAAGCCTTTGAGGACAATGTACTCAGGCGGCGGAAACCGGATACATAATTATTTGTGATGGCAACGCATATTTACATTCACCACATGCTTAAACGACGTTTTAGGTTTTGTTAAATATCTCATTTTGAAAAATGACTTGGCCTATGCTACCATAAACTGGATCAGGGATGACTTTATAACAAATTTCAGAGTAGGGTGGCTGAAGCTTTTTCAAAATACTGTCTTATGTTGATAACGAACACAGCCAAAAATCGCACTAAACCACTGATCATATGCACACATCAATCGCTGTCATATTGTTCGTTCAGAAATGTTTGTTTGCAACTACAACTCATACACCTCTTTTATTACTGCTATGTTCCCCGCAGATTGTCTTTGAAATGTGCAAAACACTTATGGATCATCCGGCTCACCACCATTGTTGGGTCACAAGGCGGCAAAGGGACGCAAGAAGAAACAAGTAGATTAAGAAGGAAAGAAAAGAATGTTTATGCAGGAGTTACGTGGAACTTAGGGCCACTCAAGATCGTCTAAGTAAATCCGACACAGCGTTTGCTAAATGTTGTTGCTGAACGGATCCACTCAGTGTCCTCCCAATCAACATTCTGTTATGCAAACGGAAGACGCCGCTTGGTACATTTATCTACTGGTCATTGCTCCACTCCTTCCTAACTTCTTCTTGCGTCTCGCGCAAGCATAGCACCAGCACACTACGCACATAGAAGAATACGAGCTGGCGAAACAGTACCATAGGAACCGGTAAGCTTGCATAATTAGAGCAGTCTGCAGGGATTGCAACGAAAAACTCTGCAAGAGAAAGGTTTTCTAACTTACTTTGGCTTGTTGTGGTTAAACAGTGCAGGGTCAGCAAGGCATGTACGAAGACCAGATGTAAAAAATTGTGCAAATACCACACCGTACGGAAATCGGCGGTATAGTACGTAAATGAAAACATTGTTCAGCGTTCCGCAAAGCAATACGGCATTCACAGATGCGGTGCCATATTATATATATATATATATATATATATATATATATATATATATATATATATATATATATATATATATATATATATATATATATATATGTGTGTGTGTGTGTGTGTGTGTGTGTGTATGTGTGTGTGTGTGTGTTTGTGTGTACATGTCTGTATGTGAGTGTGCGTGAAAACATTTAATCACCGAACCCTCCAGTGAAACAGGTTGCAGAAGAGAATCACGTGTGAGGAACAATAGAAGTTTACTGACGTTTAGGAAGGGCAACGACCTTCACTCCGACCACTGGTATCATGAGGGCAACAGTTCTAAGCACACGCAATTCAATGCAAGTGGTTCTGGAATTCGCAATGGTTGGCAGAAACGTGCCTTTCAGCCCATCAATCAGAGTGGGTTGTTCAGTCACAGAGGCCATTTGTTCAGGGGTGGTATGCAGTAGCGCCTTTCCCATTTTCAGAAAGGTCTTATGCTTCTGGAAATACATATGTGGCAAAAGCTTCGCTACCGATAAAAACTTTAAGTTATGATTAAAGTGTAGGAATGCGTACGATTTATTCTACTTAAGTGTCTTTAAACGGAGTAGAAATAGCTTCATTTGCATGACTTACCATACTTCATTAGCCGATACGACAACGTTGCTCCTCTCAACTACTTCTGCTCGCGTGTAGTTGCTGAGCGCCGATTCCTGGCACCTGAAGGCGGCGGGCCTTCTCCTGGCGCAATGTGGTCGCGGCTACGACGCAACGACAATGTAGCGTTCCTTTGCGTGACGTTGCATTTAGAGAAGTGCTGTCGTGTTACTCGCCCCGCGAGATTCGACACCTTTCTTACATCTCTGAAGTTTACAACAACGTTCCGCCACATCAAGGGCACCGACAACGTTCCAGCTGACGTTCTCAGTCGTGTCAATGTCGTTTCCACGTTGACATCGGAACCTTTAATCATCGAGGCCGACTTACTCGCCATTCAACAGCGTGACGACACTGAACTTCGTACACTCCGGAATTCGTCAACGTCCCTGAAATTGGAAGACGTCGTTGTGACCCCAGATGGTAGGTCCGTCGTCTGCGACGCTTCTACGGACAAACCTAGACCATACATTCCGGCATCCCTCGGAAGACATCTATTCGAAACCGTGCACAACCTGTCGCACCCTGGCATACGCGCGAAACAGAAACTTCTTTCCAGTCGTTTCGTTTGGCCTCGGCTAAACGCGCAAGTTTGCGATTGGGTTCGCTGCTGTTTGTCGCGTCAACGTTCGAAGACCCAGCGTCACCCCATTCTGCCTGCCAAGTGTTTTTTTCCACCAGATGCTCTTCTTGACACCGTACAGTTGGACCTTGTCGGCCCTCTCCCACCTTCGAAAGGTCACTGCTACATACTGACATTCATCCACCGTTATACACGGTGGCCAGAAGTTACACCTATATCTCACATTTCAGCGCCCACTGTTGCAGCAGCTTTCGTGTCTACGTGGATTGAAAGGTTCGGCTGCCCATCCACAACAATCAGGTATCGCGGTCGGCAGTTTGACTCAGCACTCTTCAACGAGCTACTCAAACTACTGGGAACGACACGTTTTTGCACAACTGCTTACCACCCGCAATCCAATGGACTAGTTGAACGTTTTCACCGGCATCTCAAGGCCTCCCTTATGGCGCATAAATTGCCGGAGAAGTGGGTCCTGCATTTGCCCCTCGTCTTACTTGGCATCAGAGCCGCACTCAAGAGCAACTTAGGTTGCTCCTGTGCCAAGCTAGTTTACGGCACTCACCTACGCCTTCCGTGCGGTTTCTTTGTCATCACCCCGAAAACGCCTATGCCACCACCTGCCGAATCCGTTGCCGAACTGCAAGCCTTCTTCAGCCAGATGCGCCCCGTACCTACATGTTCACAAGAAGCAAGGTCCCCGTACGTTTCTCCCGCACTCACTTCTGCTACCCACGTTTTCGTACGTAACTGTGCTGTGCGGAAGCCTTTGCGGCGACACTACTCCGGGCCATATTGTGTTCTAGAGCGTCGTCCGACGACTTTTGTTGTGAACGTCAACGGCCGATCAGACAAGATTGCCCTGGAACGTCTCAAACCTGCCTACATCGAAGCAGCCGCGCCATCAGCTCCACCAATGTGCGACGCCACCCTGCTGCATCCTACGCCGCCGCCTGCGCACGTGACACCCCAGACCAACGCCCAGACACGCCGCGTCACGTGGACTTTCCATCGTTCGTCGAACTTTCCTCCTCTCTAGGGGGGGCGGAGCCCTCTATAGCGGTAGCAGCATCGGCGTCGCACGGGAAATGACGTAGACGCTCACGTCTACACGAGGCTCGAGCGGCTGGCACGCTCCGGCGCGGGCTAGCGTTCCGAAAGAGATTAATTTTAAAAGAATGCTACGCTAAGAGATCGAGTGTCGGTTCTTCCTCTCCTGATAGAGCCCGAGACCTTACCGGTCTACGTGGTCGCTCGTCGCCACAGTAGCATTTCAGGTAGGCTTATAGCGCGTTAAAAAGACAAGGACGAACGTGAGACGTAACACACACAGGCACGTTCGTCCTTGTCTTTTTAACGCGCTATAAGCCTCACGATGTCTTACCAACAAGCCCAAATCACTGCTTTACAGCATTTCAGGTTTTCTGGTACGCTGAGAATTTGAAGAATCTGATGTGAAGGGGTATCTAAGAGTAATTGTGGCTCTACCTCGTTTTACTGACGGACTGTGAGAACGTGTGCGGTCTGCAGGAACCTATATGATTTTAGGCATATCTAATGGCGCCTATTATTCTCGTGAAACGTGAAACGAAAAAGTACACTTTAACTATCATCACTTGGTTCCCGCCTGATCATGTCTTGTCTCTGCTTGCATCACACCTTTTATTACCATCCACACTGCAGCCATTTCCTGTTAAATACAGCCTTACGTACATCCTTCCGCTTAAGGCAAAGCCGTCCCATAGCAAACATTATCACCCAATCATCTGCCTTGAACAGTTCATTCTTCTCTGACCCAATAACATATTAGAACCGTCTCCCAGAAGATACCGTCTCATGCACTGACCGTAAATCATTCCCCGAAATGTTGAATTACCGCTTTGCTTATTTACCGATCCCACCAACTGTTACTCGAACACGATGCTCCCCTTTTTTCACAATTGTTCCTGGCTTGTTTTTTTATTGTTGTTTCTTTACTGCTACGTACATTTGTTCTAACATTGTCGCAAGGATTATAGTCCTCCCTTTTGTATTGCCTCGTGGCCTTTAAGGCGAGCATAAATTAAATGAAGTGAAAATGCCGTTTCATACGTGAAACTTAGCTATTCAGGCATACTTTCCCGTCTGTATTCATGTAGACATGCATTGTTCTAGATTGCCTTTGATTGCGTCCTAATGTGGCAACAATAAACACACACGGTTTTAAACAATATTTTCCTGTATATATCTTTCAGTAAATTCCAAATAGCTGACACTGCGACCAGAATGCCCGTTGGCACAGTGAAGCGTAGTGCCACTTGATACGTCACATAGAAGGAAGTTCAGTGTCAATAGAGCGAACTGAAATACTCTTTCATCACTCCTTTTTAGAAAATGTTGTATATGTTCACATGGTTGTCTTTCGTTATACTGATAACAAATCTCATATGGCTGTGTCCTCATTTCGTCATACTAAATCAATCTGCTGTGTCAGACACACCTCAAACGCATTAATGGATTTCCCGTTTTTATCTGGCGGTTCCGTCCCTTCAATGTCCAGGCTGTAGATCTCACTCATATGAATTGCTTTGTATCCCGCAATGTCGGCAAGTGGCGGTGTCGGCGCGTGTTTTCTGGAGCCCGGAACAAACTGTAGTATCGCGAAATTTGACTACGTTGTCTGATTCAGCAAGCATTTGTTCATGACAATTCCGCTGTGTTCACTTCAAAAGTCATTTACTATTGTGGTTAATAACCACATAACTATAGCGCACTTTTATGTACGTATGTTCTTGTTTCACACGTTAGGGATGCTGGAAGTTGTATTTTCGTCTCGATTGACTCACTTGAGAATGTTAGTTGAAGGTGCCTCCAAGTAACATCTTGCTTTTCTGCAGTATTTGACAGCGGATGCCCAGACGCCGACGGCTGCACCAAAAGCTGACGATCACAGGGTTTGAACCTAGGCATATGCCTTAAACCTCTACTGGACCTCTGTCTGTGCCTTTGACAATAGTCTCGGTACACAACGGCTCTATAAATGTATCCTGTTTATACCAAAATAAAGAGTTCATTTCATCTGATTCTATTTGACGTGTGCTCTACACTTTAAGCCAATCTGCATTGCTGCAAGTAACTTTGCGATAGTGCAACTGCTCCACAATTATTAAGCTCTTATGTAGCACGGAGTGATACATTAGCTATCAATAACCGCACGTAACCCACATGAAGGCCAGATTGCACAAACAACTGTTGCATTTCTAATTCTGCATAACAATTTTCATCCGGCACGTGTGTTAATCACTGTGATAGTAATGTACTTATTTTGGATTGATCGTTTCAACGGCATATTGTATAACTGTATTGTATGTGCCGCTGTGTCTAGTACAATCACGCCTTTGTCCTCTCTAGGACAAGCTGCAGCTTATTAAGTGAGCGTAAACCAGACGGTGAGACAAGTGAACCGCTTGCTTTTGCCGTAAACTAATTGCAACCGTAACGTGCACCGCAATATTGGAAGTGACCGTCAAGGTGCGATGCGCTTCTGAAATCGTGATTTTCGCTGTATATTGCGCAGATTCCCCGAGCTGTGAAAGTATTTTATTCGAATTATTTTGCAGGTACCTGGCTATCCGGTGTTGTAACTGATGCGGACAACAATAATAGGTGAACCGAACCCAGTTGAAGAATACGCGATACCGGTTTGATGTTTTGTGATGTTTTCTAGTGTAAACAACAGCAGGCTCTGCTGTTACATTGGGTGCACGACAAAGTGGACTGGTGTGTTGTGGTGTACAAAGGAGAGTGGCTTGGTGTTTTCTGGTGTGCACACCAGAGGAGCTTGGTGTCTTCTGTTGTGCACATGACAGTGACTGCGTGTGTTTTGTTAGGCATATCAGGGTGGTGTAGTGTCATGTGGTGTGCACATCAGGATGGTTTATGCTACGGCATCTACATACCAGCGTTGTCTGGTTTTCACACAACATTATAGTCTAGAGTTACTTGGAGTGCGCAGAACTGTAGGCTGGGGCTGTCTCGCGTACTTGTTAGTATGCTGTGATGCATATTAGTTTTGGTGCACCTGCCTCGGTTTATACTGTTCTTCTGGTTAGTGTAGGATTAAGGCTTCTGAATGCTAAATTGCCTACTTTCAAATTAGCACAGTCATCACATTAAAATTTATTACCTTTATTTATTTCTGCATACAGTAGGCCTGAACGGCCATTTCAGAGGGCGGAGTACAGAATACAAATTTAACAAAGAATCAAGAAGCGAAAACAAAAATAACAAAAGATGTAATGCAAGATCGGTGGTTAACATATACAAGATCGAAGAATTCAACTTAGTGACAATGAACGAACATGACCGTGTAAAGCTTTCCACAATTCTACAGTATGGACAAAAAGCACCATTCATCTTTCTCGGTGTGGTGGTCAGGAGGCACATTGAGTCAGGATTGTGTAAAGTGGATGTAAGTCCACCCGTTCTGATGAAGCTGCCGGCTGAAATAAGTTGTGCCGAGGTAATCGTGGCACAGAAAACTTCAGTGATTCAGTGTGGCAAAAATTCAGGAGCAAAAATAAGATAGCGAGGGAGGTTGCCGAAGCATTCTTTATTCATAACTCCGGTAATATGTGTGTCGCGAGGCCAACGGTGAGTCTCCACAAACTAGAAATTGATTTTTTAACCACTAAGCTTTATGTTGTTACACGTATTTGCGCCAGAGCATATAATTTGCGCGTTTCTTGCAAAAAACCATTGCTGCTAGTGCGCAATAGATCGTGTTTTTATATCTCATCCCTGTTCGGTCGCGCCATTCTTCCTTGAGTGACGACAGGTATTTCTGTATTCGTTTTCCTTTACTGCGCTTTGTGTCGAAGCATCGTAGAGCAGTAAGCTAAATTATTATCAAACGTCGTAGAAGATCTTGCTAAACACGGTTCTCTAATTGCTCGTATAAATATGTATTCCTGCTTACTTTTGTAGAAGAGAGAATATATCAAACCTAAAGCGTCCTGGAAATATGTCGTGCACATAAATGGCGATGGCTTTTACATATATATATATATATATATATATATATATATATATATATATATATATATATATATATATATATATATATAAATATATATATATATATATATATATATATAAATATATATATATATATATATATATAACTGGTATCCTTGTTTGGGGTATATGATCCTCCAAGCCTTCGCCGCTTTAGGATTTCAATCAACTTTACGGGCATTGCTCAGCCTACAGCAAATGCAATCAGCCGCACACAGTATGACTGGTAAACAGGCACGTCAACTTTCTCACCACGTGCATCTGACCTCCCGGCAAACAGAGAGATTTAAAACAGACTCGTTGTCGTCTTTGTCAGCCTTGATCTGTTGCGCGACTAACTACATCGTGTAAGACCCGCATTTCGTTTCCCGAGGTAGGTATTTCCCATCTCTGGGGGCACTCGACACCTTGTATCCTGTATAGGTTGCATTACTTGTTACTGCTACTTCTTGCTAGTTCTTTCCACTAGTAGTGTGTTATCTTATGCCGTATTTGTTATATGTAGATCTTTAATTGCGTGAGCACCACATGCTCATATAGCATGAACACCAAATTGTGACATTTTTTTTTAAATCAGAAGGTACGAACAAAAATATTGCTTTCGTGATTGTGACGCATAACAAGAGTTCTTTGATGGGCTTGAGCCGATGTGTACAATACATTCGTGTTCGAAAACTCCACATGAGACACACTTGGAAATCCGTCATTGCGCTTTTTGTTCTAGAAGTAGCAACATTGCCAGAATAAGCGATTTCATTGTTGTTATAGCGTTCCAAAAAGGTTCACACAGCAGCGCACACTTAGCGAGAAGGAACTTAATTATCACCTTCCATTATATGTGCAAGCAGTCCACATCACACTGACAACTAATGCGGTGACATTTTGCGCCAGCATAGTATACAAATGCCGTAACTATTTTTCCCTCCTGTAACCATTGCGCAGTGGAAGGCCACTATTCCAAGCATGAACAGCATCACTTAGGTGTAGTGTCCCATTTACACAATGCCACTTATTAAGTATAGTTACAGCGGGGACCTAAAGGAGCGCTGCTATACAAAAACACACGTTTTTTTTTTAAATGAAGGCAAATAAAGAATAAACAGATCTACAAATGTTTACATTTTTTTTAAATGCTGAGGTCACTGATTGTATATAGAAGATGGACTTTCTGTTTTGGGATTATGGAAGCTGTGTTTCGTAACTCACAAGTGATGCACAACTCTCTTTGTCTACGCAGGCAGCAAAGTCAGACCCATTGATAACATGAGGTTCGGCTCTGCGATCTTGCTCTTTACAGTACTTCCAGGTAAGTGTGTCGTGCCCAATGGGACTGCATTATTCATAATAATATTTGGGGTTTTACGTGCCAAAACCACTTTCTGACAGTGAGGCACGCCGTAGTGGAGTACTCCGGAAATTTTGACCACTTAGGGCTCTTTAACGTGCACCTAAATCTAAGCACACGGGTGTTTTCGCATTTCGCCCCCATCGAAATGCGGCCGCCGAAGCCGGGATTCAATCCCGCGACCTCGTGCTCAGCAGCCCAACACCATAGACACTGAGCAGCCACTTCGGGTGGGACTGCATTGCTTGATACTAATAACAAAATCATTTTCAACATAAAAGTCAAATGAACTCGTGAAGATGGAAAAGTAGACAAACAAAGGTGCTAGAGAGGAGCAAACTCAGGCACGAATGGCAGGTTGAATGATTTTAACGATGAGATTACGCAATATACCCTCATCAATGCTCTCTCATGTTACGATGTCAGAAGCCATGTGATTCGCTGGTGACTCCTACTTTAGCATTTGATGAAGTTACAAATAGCTTGCACGTTA
Source organism: Dermacentor variabilis (assembly GCF_050947875.1). Lineage (NCBI taxonomy): Eukaryota > Metazoa > Arthropoda > Arachnida > Ixodida > Ixodidae > Dermacentor > Dermacentor variabilis. The sequence continues at coordinate 85,118,410 of NC_134578.1, forward strand.
GCACATGGTTGCAGCTACTCAATATGGCGGTTCACCACTTCGGTGCCCAGGATGACATCAGTACAAGCTATTTAGCTCTGCTTGCAAAATATTCGTTCTTTCGGAGATTTGTCGTTCTGATCCGGTGCTCCCACCTTTGCGCAGGTTTCCTAGCCATGATCACTGCAGCGGACAGAAGTGATGAAATGCGTAGTGGCGATGGTAACTACAAAAAGGGACGCATGTACGTGTCTCTTTTAACATATTTGATAAGAAATAAAGTATTACGATCAAATAGGCCGACTTTATTATCAAAGGATGAATTAGTTATCAATTAAAAATATGCGCCAGAAAAGTTTCTGTCTGAGCTTCCTTTTGCAACCTCTTTGTTCTGTGCTGTTCCCTGATTCTACCGTTGGTTTATATATACCCTGATCCTGATCCCGGTGACCGGAACCTCTAACGCACTCCCTCACCGGAGCAGGATTGGCCACCTTGGTGCAGTACTTGGCCACAACCTCCTATATGAACACAACAATCAAACCCGGGCCATCAGTCTCCTGCAGCTGCGAAGCAACTGACCACGGCAGTGGTCAGACCTGCGACACAGCAGAGGGTGCTAAGAATCTCTGGCTCCGGACTGGCCGCCAGTGGCACATGAACCTGGCAACGTTTAATGCTAGAACGTTATCGAGTGAGGCGAGTCTAGCAGTGCTATTGGAGGAATTAGAGGGCAGTAAATGGGATATAATAGGGCTCAGTGAATTTAAGAGGCCAAAATAAGCATATACAGTGCTAAAAAATTGGCTGAACGCTTAGCTTGGTTAAGCCTGGAAGATTGCGAAAGCAATAACCTTGGCTGCGCCTTGGTTCGGGTGATGGTGTGGACATGGTTGCCCTTTGTTACACTTATGGCTATACATGAATAAAGGGAAAATCAGACATCCACCCATTGGTAGCAATTGCTACAAAGGAAACCCATACGGGTTCCTCGAAAGAAAAGCCTCATAGTTGAAGAAAAATTCGTCCTGGTCCGGGACTCGAACCCGGGACCACCGCCTTTCCGGGGCAGCCGCTCTACCATCTGAGCTAATCAGGCGGCTAGCAGACGGCAGGGCGAAGTCGAAATTTGTCGACAACACGAAGCAAAGGCAACAGTTTGACGTAGTAGTTCTGCGGAAACCCGCAAGGTGGAGAGAAGTAATGAATAAAGGGAAAATCAGACATCCGCCCAGTTCATCCGACATAGCGCAAGGCAGCGCGCCGACCACTGCGAGGAGCCGAGCTGTAGCCGCATTTATCCTCCTAGCGTGACGTCACACCAGCGAGCGCCCTCTCTCGGTAGCGCCGCAGCAGTGGCGCGCAAGGCTTCGCCTCCACCATCGATGCCGCGAGCTGGGGCCCCGTCTCTCTGTCTGGCGTGACGTCACACGGCCACGTACCGCGCAGCTCTGTAAGGAGGCGCCACGACCACCGATGGGCCGAAAGTGCGAGCAGTATTGCTTTCGCAATAAAAGCGGGCTCGTCCTGTGCTACCGGTGCTTAGCGGAGAGACGAGAACTTGGAGTCAGATTCCTGATTAATAAGAATATAGCTGGTAACATACAGAAATTCTATAGCATTAACGAGACGGTGGCAGGTCTTGTTGTGAAACTTAATAAGAGCTTCTATGAAGACGTGGAATCGGCGATGGGTAAAGTCAAAACAATATACAGTATACTGTATGAACGACAATCTTGTGGGCATCATTAAGGAGTGTGCAATAGAAGTCGGTGGTAACTCCGTTAGACAGGATACCAGTAAGCTATCGCAGGAGACGAAAGATCTGATCAAGAAACGCCAATGTATAAAAGCCTCTAACACTACAGCTAGAATAGACATGGCAGAACTTTCGAAGTTAATCAGCAAACGTAAGACAGCTGACATAAGGAAGTATAATATGGATTGAATTGAACATGCTCTCAGGAACGGAGGAAGCCTAAAAGCAGTGAAGAAGAAACGAGGAATTGGCAAGAATCAGGTGTATGCGTTAAGACATAAAGCCGGCAATCATTACTAATATGGATGAGATAGTTCAAGTGGCTCAGGAGTTCGATAGAGATTTATACAGTACCGGCTGCACCCACGACGATAGTTGAAGTGACAATAGTCTAGAGCAATTCGAAATCCCACAGGTAACGCCGGAAGAAGTAAGGAAAGCCTTTCGAGCTATGCAAAGCAGGAAGGCAGCTGGGGAGGATCAGGTAACAGCAGATTTGTTGAAGGATGGTGGGCAGATTGTTCTAGAGGAACTGGCCAACCTGTATACGCAATGCCTCATGACTTCGAGCGTACCGGAATCTTTGAAAAACGCTAACATAATCCTAATCTATAAGAAAGGGGACGCCAAAGACTTGAAAAATTATAGACCGATCAGCTAACTGTCCGTTGCCAACAAAGTATTTTATAAGGTAATTGCAAATAGAATCAGGAACACCTTAGACTTCCGTCAACCAAAGGACCAGGCAGGATTCCATAAAGGCTACTCAACAATAGAACATATCCGCACTATCAATCAGGTGATAGAAAAATGTGCGGAATATAACCAACCTTTATATATAGCTTTCATTGGTTACGAGGAAGCGCTTCGTTCAGTCGAAACCTCAGCAATCATGGAGGCATTGCAGAATCAGGGTGTTGACGAGCCGCATGTAAATATACAGAAAGGTATCTATAGCGGCTCCAGAGCCACCGTAGTCCTCCATAAAGAAAGCAACAAAATTCCAATAAAGAAAGGCGTCAGGCAGGGAGATACGATCTCTGCAATGCTATTCACAGCGTATTTACAGGAGGTATTCAGATACCTAGAATGGGAAGAATTGGGGATAAGAGTTAAAGGCGAATACCTTAGTAACTTGCGATTCGCTGATGATATTGCCTTGCTTAGTAACACAGGGGACCAACTCCAATGCATGCACACTGACCTGGAGAAGCAAAGCTGAAGGTTGGGTCTAAAAATTAATCTGCAGAAAACTAAAGTAATGTTTACCAGTCACGGAAGAGAGCAGCAGTTTACGATAGGTAGTGAGGCACTGGAAGTGGTAAGGGATTACATCTACTTAGGACAGGTATTGACTGCGGATACGAATCATGAGACTGAAAGCATCAGAAGAATCAGAATGGGCTGAGGTGCGTTTGGCAAGCATTCTCAGATCATGAACAACAGGTTGCCATTATCCCTCAAGAGAAAAGTTTATAACAACTGTGTCTTACCACTACTCACGTACGGGGTAGAAACCTGGAGGCTTACGAAAAGGGTTCTACTTAAATTGAGGACGACGCAACGAGCTCTGCAAAGAAGAATGATAGGTATAACGTTAAGGAATCTGTTATATACATATATATATATATATATATATAAATATATATATATATACCCCATTATTTCTCCCGCGTTTGGTGCCCCTTGGTATCAGGGATTAATGGATCTAATGGGTTCGATAGCTTCGCACCACTAAAAAAGGGAACGGACTCTATTCTTGATGGATAATTACGGGGATGTCATTTTGAGCGAACAAGCATTAGATAAGTTTGCGATGGTAAACCCTGCCGTGGTGACAGGCGTCACCTGAACTATTGTTCCAGTAATAATTTTTAAGCCAGTTTTTATGTTTCCGTCTTGCTTTTATTGGGGTCATGTCAAAAAAATTTCCTGAATACCTGCAGGCCCTTGCTGCACAACCCATAAACTGGGACAGTCACGGCGAAACGAATGAACCCACACATCACATATGGCTTTAGAGTTCCCGCATTGATGTTTTTAAAGCGGACTTGAAAAACACTCGCACAGGAGAAAGCAAATAGACTGCACGAGCACTAGCCAGCGCTCTTGCGGTCCCGCGCTCGTCTAATCTACATGTTTCGCTCAGTGTATTGTTAAAATCTGCGCTGCAAACAACAATGTGGGATCCAGCAACCAACTAAACCGCCTCGCCGCTTTAGCGCCTTTTGGGTTGTTCGCTTGAGGGCTGCATGTTCTACCACCTGTAAAGTCTCGAAAGTTTCGAACTTCCTATCTGTGTAGATTTATGACCCACACAGCCCGAAAGTGGCTGTGCCTCTGCGTGTTTTTAGGGGCGGACACAGGCAGTGTTGTGGCATTATAGGACAACCATGCGCGCATCGCTAAAAAACCAGTGCTGTGTCGCAGGTGGACGAACTTGTTCCCATCGCCAATAATTACTTCTATGGCAGTGTCGGCTGTTACGGCTTACTGCTGCTCTAGTAAATGACAGGCGAGTTAGAACAATTTCCGGAGGGCTCAAGATATTGCTTACCGCATTAGGTGTTTAAAAAAATTGCAATTTCGTGATTAAGAAACTCTAAGTAACGAGACCCCGTGAATGCATTTGCTTAACAGCAATACTGTATTTACTCGAGCGTATTAGTTGAAATGTTAGCAAATCATTATCATCACATTCCAGCAGCACAAGGCACCGGATGCTCAGAACTCACTGCATGTACCCAAAGCTGCCATGACAAGGGCTTTGGAATAGACGCATGCGTTTGATCTCGACTGCTAATCTGCTTGTGCACCTAATATTCGGGCTAGTCCACGACTGCCTGGCAATAAACGACGCCCATTGGTCCGCTCTGAAATGTGTGGTCTTTACTGTCACAGTGAGACGCTATCTTATTTTAATATAATTATCTCATCTTAATGCACTATCAATTCTTATGCATCTCGCGAACGAGCAATGCAGTGGCGTATGAAATATTCCACCGTTACCAATTCATTTACTTTAGTGAGTGAATAACAGTCTTCTGCAAATCATTTCATAGAAGACGCAATGATCTGACACTGCACAATTCCATTTTCAAGTTTGGACATCTGTTTATTGCAGAGGTTTGTGACTTGCCGATTTTAACCATACCGATTCAACCGGTAACTGTCCGTTAATTGCATACGCAGCTGTGTACTCTAGGGTTACCATTTTTCCTCGTCTTGTATACGTTTCAACCGGTCAAGTCAGCGTACACCTGAGGTTCGCACTGTAGACAGTCCTGTACTGGCTTTTTTTGACAAGCAAGGCATCTTTCCCTTAAAGCTCTTTTCTACGTAGTGATTGTCACGACAGCAAATGGGGACATGTCATAAATTTTATGTTCTTGCTTTATGAAGCGACAAGAAAAAACATTGAGAAATTCTCGCACGGCTTACAAATATTTTTGTTGCTTCAGTCCAGTCGCATTTCAGTGCCTGTCATTTATTGTTTACTGATGTTTGGGATTTTACGATACTAAAACATATGTTTGGACCCTATGGCTGCCATCCACCGCAGCACCCACTATGAGATTATTTATTATAACGTTAGCCATACAAAGCTACTATACCCTTCTGCTCGGGTACTATGGAGGCAAATTACAAAGCGTTAAGCCACGTCACCATGAAGTACGAAAAACACTGATGAAAAAAGATGACAGGCCAGATAGGGAAAGAAAAGGCCAAGTGCAAGTTCAATGAAGGCGATAGGAAAAGGCGACTGCCGATTTCCCCCGTGTGTGTCAGTCCGGAAGAGCTATCTAAGCGTAACCATGGCCAAAGGGCTTCGTTTTCTCTGCCGAGGAGCCTTCAAGGTTGTAGCACATTGCGTTGGTTAATCGACAGGATCCCTCTCTCGGGGCATCGCAAAGCAGCGAATTGCTGCACGTGGGAGTGTCCCTCATGCGTGGGTCTTTGACGCCAACTTGAGTAAGTAGGCATGAGTGGGCAGCTGGCAATGCTCAGCAGACCATAAATACTTACGATCGCTTAGTGCAAACAAGGAGGGACGAAAGAAGGCAAGGAACCCTTTTTTTCATTCCAAGATGGAAGGGAACAAGGTTTCTCTAGTTCCCTCCATCCTTCCTTTCTGCACTAAGCAATAAAAAATATTTGTGGTCTACTAGCAGTATGAACCGACTAGCACCGCCACATGTGCTACTGGGAATGTGTGAATCTAAAATGACGAGAAAAATCCTTTCTGTTTATCTAATGTTGCGCAGAATTGTACCCACGTGACAAGGTTTCCCAAACCCACAGGAACGTCTGCGTAAGCAGGCATTTGACGTTCTCCGACACCACGTACCCAAGCACATCTCTGTTGGGCCCTCCCGCGTGTAGCCTTGCGTGACATAACCTTGTCTGGGCAAAGATTGATTCTAGGGGTTGCCGATGCTGCGTGTTTGGAGCTTTAAGCCAGACCTGCCCCCCCCCCACCTCGGGCGGAGGCAACATACCTCCTTTGCCACTGCTTCACATAGGCGGCGGCTCCAGATTCACCCATCTGGAGGAAACCAGTAGTCGCATTTTCCTATCCTGATGATGGTGATGATGGCCTGATACAATGACTCGTAGCCACACTGGGGCATTGTTTTTGTTCCCTTGTGGAATGGCGACCAAGAATTCTTATATCTTCGTCTTTCTCTCTCACTGTCAATCTTTCGTGTCTTCTAGTCAGTTCATTTAACTTCTTATTTTCTGACGGCAACCGTTACCTTGTCTAATATATGTAGTTTCGGGAAAATATATATTAGGTTATAACGTTGATGCATAGCCGGCGTTTCTAAGTGTTCATCCAGCACAGTAGCGTCCCCTTGTTGGTCTTGAGGATTGGGGGCTATCCTCGCCGTCGAATTTTCCACGGCTTACTTTGCAAATGCTGTCCCTCCACCCCCTCCCACAAAAATCATCCTCTAATACAAGGGTGCACCAATACAATTTTCCTGTTATTTTTATATTACAGTGGAACGTCACCAGACCCAACCGCAACCTGGATGGCATGAAAGAAATGCTACAGAAGTTTATTCCAATGTGCTGTGAGTTTAAGAGACATACATTAAATCTACGCAACCCAACTTTCTTCGGCAATACGCTGTTTAACAGAAACACCGAGAAGACGCTTTCGCGTCATTCCGTGGTTTAACCATAGTTCTGTAGCTTGCCAACATGTGGCCCTTGAAGCTGTGAGGCTGTGTGAGTTCTTGGGGTCCTTGAGGCTGTATCAGTTCGGGCATTTCTTTAATAAATTCATTACTGTTGCGTTACAGAAATATGCCGCCAAATAATCACCTCAGTAAAACAGGATTTGAAAGCTCATATATCCACTTCCACAATCCTACATACTAGTGGGTCATTTCAACGCTCACAACACGTTGTGGGGAGACTCGCGATGCGAGGTGCGTGGTGGCCTCATAGAAAACCTCCTTGTAACTTCTAGAGTGTGTCTCTTCAGTCAGACCTAACCAATGTATTGTAATCTTCACCATAATTAATATTCATCAACAGAACTGTCCATTGGCTACGCTTCCTTTTTCTTTGACTTGGAACGACATGTAATCAAAAATCCATTTGGAGTTGAGCTCTTCCCACTAATGTTAATCTGAATAACACAACAAGACTCCCCTCCAATTGCCCCTCGCTGGAAATTGGCATTGCCTAATCGGAAACGTTTTAAGAAATCTACTTACTCAACACGGTATTTTAGAAGCAATTTTAGCATAAATCATGCCGTATCATACTTTATCGCCTTTATCATTGACGCAGCTGAGGTCACTCCAAAAGCAAGTGGCGGCTAATTCAAAAGACGGCTTTCCTGGTGAAATACTAATCGCAGATGGCACGAAGGAGACCAAATAAACCCTGGTGTAAACTACGTGAAGGTCCCACTACTGAAATTCTTTTTCAATTTAAGCATGCTAAACCACAGGGAAGAAGGATGCGACGACAAGCAAGGAAGGCAAACTGGAAGAGGTTTCTTTCACGTATAAATTCCTACACTCAGTCTACTACCATACGGAACGAGACAAGAATGCTAAAGGGACTATAAATACATTCTTTGGCTCTCTCTCTGCAATTGTTTGTTATAAAAAAATGTATGATGAATAAAAAAATGTTGAGTTGTTATTAACTGCCGCGTCCTGTTCACTCTCTTCGTTCTCTTCTTTGTGCCCTTTCACAAATTCAAGGCACACGGACAGCAGATACCTGTTGTCAAAGAACGCAAATTTCTAGGCATTGTACTTCATTCATGGCTAAGCTTCATTCGTCGTATCAAATACGTTAAATGTAAATCACTAAAAATGATAAAACTTCTGAAGTTTTTGTCGCACACAACGTACGGTGGCCACCGAAAGTTCCTCGTCAACCTATACAAGAGCCTTGCACATACATCTTGAGAATACGGCGCCACCCTATATCAGTATGCTACACCGAGTTCCCTGAGGACGCTGGACCCTGTTCACGATTAGGCATACACCTTGTGACCGATGCCTTCCGAACATACCAAATACCGAGCCTCTCAGTTGAGTCTCACGAGTTGTCTCTATATCTAAGAGGAAATATGCGAGGTTTACATATTAGACCAACAGTGGGGGAGCCCTTCTGACTTCGTGCTAGAAAGCTCATTGAAGAAAAGCGTATGCCACTTATGGAACACCATTTATTGTGCCCTGCAAAGCTTCTACTACCTTGTCAATGGCAGCTGGTAGAAAGTAGAAGGCCTGTAAATAGTAGCTATGCAAGAAGACCGTCACAAAACTGGTTCCCATGTAATAGACCGCTAATACCAATTGAATGTGAATTCAGCTGTGTGGCCGTGAACATGAAAATTAGGTCCGCAATGGTCCTGATGTTCTTTAAAAATACGTTTGCTAGATCATGTTTCATCATTATCATAACCAGTCTTGCTACGCACACTGAAGTGCAAAGCCTCTGTCATACTTCTCCAACAACCCCGGGCATGTGCTAATGGTGGCCATATTGTCCCTGGAAACTTCTTAATCCCATCCCCCTGCCTAACTTTCTGCCGCAACCTGGTGCGCTTCCATTTTCTTGGAATCTAGTCTGTAACCCTTAATGATCACCGGTTATCTTCCCTCCTCATTACATGCCCTGCCAATGTCCAATTCGTTTCTTGATTTAGACTAAGATGTCATTACCTCGCGTTTGCTCCCTCACCCAATCTGCTCTCTTCTTATCCCTTAACGTTACACCCATCATTATTCTTTTCTTCAAGTTTATAACGGGTCTAACATACATGTTCTGCCGATTACTTTGGTGGTATGAAATTTTAGCAATCGTGGACAACTCCTCTGTAGTGGACTCCCTGTAATGCGAAATTTAATAATAGGACACTTAGACTGCAAGATTTGCTCATGCTGCGACTACGTTCTTAAAATCAACACCCCTCTATGGCCACACACAACCTGTTTGATCAGGTTAGTCACGGGCCTAATGCTTTGAAAACTCCGCAGTTGGTTGTCTTTAATCGTAAATATCATCCCGGAGCCGTGATACAGCATGCTTATAAACAACATCTATCAGTGCAGGTGCAAAACAGACCTAAAAGCTTTCAGCCACTTCGAACTGTATTCTTCTCTTACAGTAACGCCTTTATATATAAAAAGGTTGTAATGCGCTTGATCTTCGTGGCCCTTCGCCATCTCTTTCCCTAACTCTTCACCATCCACCGCTTTTATAAAGATGGCGTGATCGTCTGCGGAATGGGAGATGCTGCGATAGACATCTTGCCAGAACACCAATGATAACGTTGCTTGAATAAAGGTTCCGCTATTCTTTTTATCTCGTATTAGCTCAAAATCAAAAGCACCGATTAACAAAGCGCCAAAATATTTCTAACGTGGAGTTTTGCTGCTTAGAGATAGTCTATTGTTAGCTGCAGTTCTTTAATTACATTGAATGGCACCCACGTCTCCCATATCCCAGTTGTCGTTGCTAAGCTCGCTTGCATTTTCTACTTCGATAACAGACACATTAATTTGCACAGAATTAACGCCTTAGTCTCTTCATTCATGGCAAGGCATTCAATGTGTGCTTTGTTAAATAGTGACCCACTCTACCTCCTTAGTAATATCATTACTGACCTCGCGAGTAAGCGCAATAGTTTAAGATATGACGAAGGTCCGTGGCGTATTCGTTGTGTGTGTGTTGAAAATAGCTTCGAAAATTTTCGGCTGTGCGCGCAGAAGTAGCATTCATATTGTATTGTCTTAGGAACCACGGGAAACAACACAGAACACGGTGTGCTTGCACAGTAGCTTTATATTGTCATCAGACTGGTCCAGCGTTCCTTGACTAGTTGCACACGCACCACGTGCCTTGGTCGCAATATCCGCCGAGAGCCCAGTGACTTGCAGTGACTCTTGCAAGCGTCGGCCTTGCAGCCAGACGCGCGAGCTGCAGAAAAGCGAAAGGGCCTCAGTGACAATAGTGACCGTCCTTCGTGAACTGTCTCTCTAAACGGTAAAATCGTGTACTTCAACTGCAATCGTACCACGACAGGCACACGTGCTACTCTCATTCACTGCTTTTGATAAGCCCAATGAATGCATGTAAAAGGAAGACGATATGTTTCATCAACTGTATGTGGCGCTTCGTTGTCTTACGTGCCTCATTCGCTTGCAACTGCTCTGCAACTGCAAGACTGACAAAGGCAACACACTGAGCATCTTTAAATCTCTCCGAGCCCGGAATTTCACGTGCACGGGGCGAGGTTTAGCGTAGCTGGTTAACGGATGCGCTATGTACGTTTTGCTATTTCTCGGTCGGGGTTATCCACGTGCTTCAGGTCATATTAAATCGTAAAGCAATGAAGCCTTTGAGGACAATGTACTCAGGCGGCGGAAACCGGATACATAATTCTTTGTGATGGCAACGCATATTTACATTCACCACATGCTTAAACGACGTTTTAGGTTTTGTTAAATATCTCATTTTGAAAAATGACTTGGCCTATGCTACCATAAACTGGATCAGGGATGACTTTATAACAAATTTCAGAGTAGGGTGGCTGAAGCTTTTTCAAAATACTGTCTTATGTTGATAACGAACACAGCCAAAAATCGCACTAAACCACTGATCATATGCACACATCAATCGCTGTCATATTGTTCGTTCAGAAATGTTTGTTTACAACTACAACTCATACACCTCTTTTATTTCTGCTATGTTCCCCGCAGATTGTCTTTGAAATGTGCATAACACTTATGGATCATCCGGCTCACCACCATTGTTGGGTCACAAGGCGGCAAAGGGACGCAAGAACAAACAAGTAGATTAAGAAGGAAAGAAAAGAATGTTTATGCAGGAGTTACGTGGAACTTAGGGCCACTCAAGATGGTTTAAGTAAATCCGACACAACGTTTGCTAAATGTTGTTGCTGAACGGATCCACTCAGTGTCCTCCCAATCAACATTCTGTTATGCAAACGGAAGACGCCGCTTGGTAGATTTATCTACTGGTCTTTGCTCCACTCCTTCCTAACTTCTTCTTGCGTCTCGCGCAAGCATAGCACCAGCACTCTACGCACATAGAAGAATACGAGCTGGCGAAACAGTACCATAAGAACCGGTAAGCTTGCATAATTAGAGCAGTCTGCAGGGATTGCAACGAAAAACTCTACAAGAGAAAGGTTTTCTAACTTACTTTGGCTTGTTGTGGTAAAACAGTGCAGGGTCAGCAAGGCATGTACGAAGACCGGATGTAAAAAAATTGTGCAAATACCACACCGTACGGAAATCGGCGGTATAGTACGTAAATGAAAACATTTTTCAGCGTTCCGCAAAGCATTACGGCATTCACAGATGCGGTGCCATATATATATATATATATATATATATATATATATATATATATATATATATATATATATATATATATATATATATATATATATATATATATATATATATATATATATGTATGTGTGTGTGTGTGTGTGTGTGTGTGTGTGTGTGTGTGTGTGTGTGTGTGTGTGTGTGTGTGTGTGTGTGTGTGTGTGTGTGTGTGTGTGTGTGTGTGTGTGTACATGTCTGTATGTGAGTGTGCGTGAAAACTTTTAATCACCGAACCCTGCAGTGAAACAGGTTGCAGAACAGAATCACGTGTGAGGAACAATAGAAGTTTACTGACGTTTAGGAAGGGCAACGACCTTCACTCCGACCACTGGTATCATGAGGGCAACAGTTCTAAGCACACGGAATTCAATGCAAGTGGTTCTGGAATTCGCAATGGTTGGCTGAAACGTGCCTTTCAGCCCATCAATCAGAGTGGGTTGTTCAGCCACAGAGCCCATTTGTTCAGGGGTGGTATGCAGTAGCGCCTTTCCCATTTTCAGAAAGGTCTTATGCTTCTGGAAATACATATGTGGCAAAAGCTTCGCTACCGATAAAAACTTTAAGTTATGATGAAAGTTGAGGAATGCGTACGATTTATTCTACTTAAGTGTCTTTAAACCGAGCAGAAATAGCTTCATTTGCATGACTTACCATACTTCATTAGCCGATACGACAACGTTGCTCCTCTCAACTACTTCTGCTCGCGTGTAGTTGCTGAGCGCCGATTCCTGGCACCTGAAGGCGGCGGGCCTTCTCCTGGCGCAATGTGGTCGCGGCTACGACGCAACGACAATGTAGCGTTCCTTTGTGTGACGTTGCATTTAGAGAAGTGCTGTCGTGTTACTTGCCCCGCGAGATTCGACACCTTTCTTACATCTCTGAAGTTTACAACAACGTTCCGCCACATCAAGGGTACCGACAACGTTCCAGCTGACGTTCTCAGTCGTGTCAATGTCGTTTCCACGTTGACATCGGAACCTTTAATCATCGAGGCCGACTTACTCGCCAGTCAACAGCGTGACGACACTGAACTTCGTACACTCCGGAATCCGTCAACGTCCCTGAAATTGGAAGACGTCGTTGTGACCCCAGATGGTAGGTCCGTCGTCTGCGACGCTTCTAAGGACAAACCTAGACCATACATTCCGGCATCCCTCGGAAGACATCTATTCGAAACCGTGCACAACCTGTCGCACCCTGGCATACGCGCGAAACTGAAACTTCTTTCCAGTCGTTTCGTTTGGCCTCGGCTAAACGCGCAAGTTTGCGATTGGGTTCGCTGCTGTTTGTCGCGTCAACGTTCGAAGACCCAGCGTCACCCCATTCCGCCTGCCAAGTGTTTTAGAGCGCAGCTCTTTGGCGTCCGTTCCTGGGTTTCGCGTCGTCGTCGGCGTTGTCGTCGGCGTTGTCGTTGTCGTCGGCCTCGTAACCATCTCCGCCCCCCTTTCATCCCCCCAGCGCTAGCAGCGACCGACTGATACCGCTGGATGCCGCTGACGCCGCTAGAGAGTCAAGATAACGTGACTGCATAGAACACCGTCGCCGCCATGCAGAAAGAGTATCAGTCAAAGGCATCAGTCAGTCGCTGCTATCTCTTCCCTCCTCCCTTTATCGTGTTGTCCGCTTGCTGCGCGCGCTTCTGCCCCCATCGTTTGCCGCTGGGTGTACACGCCGCCCCCCTCCGCTTCCGCTTACTGCTGGTTGCTCTCGACGGCGGCGATGAGCCTCCGCTTCGGCGGCGCGAACTGCAGGGTCTTCTCGGCGGCGGCGATGAGCTTCTGCTTCAGCCTCGCTTACTGCTGGTTGCTCTCGACGGCGGCAATGAGCCTCCGCTTCGGCGGCGCGAACGGCACGGTCTTCTCGGCGGCGGCGCTTAGCCTCTGCTTCCCCCACGGCTGTGACAACCTCGCGAGGCACTTGTATAGATCTCGTCTTTGAGAATCAAGCATTGGTGTACCAAGTCGAACATATATCAGTCTATTTCTCCGACCACAAAGCTTCCTTCATGACTGTCAAGAACTGTTAGTGGAGTCTTTGTTAAAGGAATACGTGTGAAAAATAAAAAAAAAAATTCTGTGATAGCGCATACATGTGTTGCTCGATTTCTTTGCCTCAATCTATCCAAAAGGTGAAACAGCTTATTTGCTGCGCTCAAATTTCGCATTAGGAAGTAACGTAATCGTCGGTAATTTTTTTTTCCCACCAGATGCTCTTCTTGACACCGTACAGTTGGACCTTGTCGGCCCTCTCCCACCTTCGAAAGGTCACTGCTACATACTGACATTCATCCACCGTTATACACGGTGGCCAGAAGTTACACCTATATCTGACATATCAGCGCCCACTGTTGCAGCAGCTTTCGTGTCTACGTGGATTGCAAGGTTCGGCTGCCCATCCACAACAATCAGAGATCGCGGTCGGCAGTTTGACTCAGCACTCTTCAACGAGCTACTCAAACTACTGGGAACGACACGTTTTTGCACCACTGCTTACCACCCGCAATCCAATGGACTAGTTGAACGTTTTCACCGGCATCTCAAGGCCTCCCTTATGGCGCATAAATTGCCGGAAAAGTGGGTCCTGCATTTGCCCCTCGTCTTACTTGGCATCAGAGCCGCACTCAAAAGCAACTTAGGTTGCTCCTGTGCCGAGCTAGTTTACGGCACTCACCTACGCCTTCCGTGCGGTTTCTTTGTCATCACCCCCTAAACGCCTATGCCACCACCTGCCGAATCCGTTGCCGAATTGCAAGCCTTCTTCAGCCAGATGCGCCCCGTACCTACATGTTCACAAGAAGCAAGGTCCCCGTACGTTTCTCCCGCACTCACCTCTGCTACCCACGTTTTCGTACGTAACTGTGCTGTGCGGAAGCCTTTGCGGCCACACTACTCCGGGCCATATTGTGTTCTAGAGCGTCGTCCGATGACTTTTGTTGTGAACGTCAACGGCCGATCAGACAAGATTGCCCTGGAACGTCTCAAACCGGCCTACATCGAAGCAGCCGCGCCATCAGCTCCACCAATGTGAGACGCCACCCTGCTGCATCCTACGCCGCCGCCTGCGCACGTGACACCCCAGACCAACGCCCAGACACGCCGCGTCACGTGGACTTTCCATCGTTCGTCGAACTTTCCTCCTCTCTAAGGGGGGGGGGGCCCTCTGTAGCGGTAGCAGCATCGGCGTCGCACGAGAGATGACGTAGACGCTCGCGTCTACACGAGGCTCGAGCGGCTGGCACGCTCCGGCGCGGGCTAGCGTTCCGAAAGAGATTAATTTTAAAAGAATGCTACGCTAAGAGATCGAGTGTCGGTTCTTCCTCTCCTGATACAGCCCGAGACCTTACCGGTCTACGTGGTCGCTCGTCGCCACAGTAGCATTTCAGGTAGGCTTATAGCGCGTTAAAAAGACAAGGACGAACGTCAGACGTAACACACACAGGCACGTTCGTCCTTGTCTTTTTAACGCGCTATAAGCCTCACGATGTCTTACCAACAAGCCCAAATCACTGCTTTACAGCATTTCAGGTTTTCTGGTACACTGAGAAATTGAAGTTTTTCTGATGTGAAGGGGTATCTAAGAGTAAATGTGGCTCTACCTTGTTTTACTGACGGACTGTGAGAGCGTGTGCGGTCTGCAGGAACCTATATCATTTTAGGCATATCTAATGGCGCCTATTGTTCTCGTGAAAAGAGCTTCACCGAACGAAAAAGTACACATTAACTATCATCATTGGTTCCCGCCGGATCATGTCTTGTCTCTGCTTGCTTCACACCTTTTATTACCATCCACACTCCAGCCATTTCCTGTTAAATACAGCCTTACGTACATCCTTCCGTTAAGGCAAAGCCGTCCCATAGCAAACATTATCACCCAATCATCTGCCTAGAACACTTCATTCTTCCCTGACCCAATAACATATTAGAACCGTCTCCCAGAAGATACCGTCTAATGCACTGACCGTAAATCATTCCCCGAAATGTTAAATTACCGCATTGCTTATTTACCGATCCCACCCACTGTTACTCGAACACGATGTTCCCCTTTTTTCACAATTGTTCCTGGCTTGTTTTTTTTATTGTTGTTTCTTTACTG
Source organism: Dermacentor variabilis (assembly GCF_050947875.1). Lineage (NCBI taxonomy): Eukaryota > Metazoa > Arthropoda > Arachnida > Ixodida > Ixodidae > Dermacentor > Dermacentor variabilis. Next base: position 85,134,136 of record NC_134578.1, read on the forward strand.
CTACGTACATTTGTTCTAACATTGTCGCAAGGATTATAGTCCTCCCTTTTGGATTGCCTCGTGGCCTTTAAGGCGAACATAAATTAAATGAAATGAAAATGCCGTTTCATACGTGAAACTTAGCTATTCAGGCATACTTTCCCGTCTGTATTCATGTAGACATGCATGGTTCTAGATTGCCTTTGATTGCGTCCCAATGTGGCAACAATAAACACACACTGTTTTTAAACAATATTTTCCTGTATATATCTTTGAGTAAATTCCGAATAGCTGAGACTGCGACCAGAATGCCGTTGACCCAGTGAAGCGTAGTGCCACTTGATACGTCACATAGAAGGAAGTTCAGTGTCAATAGAGCGAACTGAAAATACTCTTTCATCACTTCTTTTTAGAAAATGTTGTATATGTTCGCATGGTTATCTTTCGTTATACTGATCACAAATCTCATATGGCTGTGTCCTCATTTCGTCATACTAAAACAATCTGCTGTGTCAGAGACACCTCAAACTCATTAATGGATTTCCCGTTTTTAACTGGCGGTTCCGTCCCTTCAATGTCCAGGCTGTAGATCTCACTCATATGAATTGCTTTGTATCCCGCACTATCGTCAAGTGGCGGTGTCGGCGCGTGTTTTCTGGAGCCCGGAACAAACTGTAGTATCGCGAAATTTGACAACGTTGTCTCATTCAGCAAGCATTTGTTCTTAACAATTCCGCTGTGTTCACTTCAAAAGTCATTTACTATTGTGGTTAATAACCACATAACTATTGCGCACTTTTATGTACGTATGTTCTTGCTTCACACGTTGGGATGTTGGAAGTTGTATTTTCGTCTCCATTGACTCACATGAGAATGTTAGTTGAAGATGCCTCCAAGTAACATCTTGCTTTTCTGCAGTATTTGACGGCGGATGCCCAGACGCCGACGGCTGCACCAAAAGCTGACGATCACAGGGTTTGAACCTAGGCATATGCCTTAAACCTCTACTGGACCTCTGTCTGTGCCTTTGACAATGGTCTCGGTACACAACGGCTCTATAAATGTATCCTGTTTATATCAAAATAAAGAGTTCATTTCATCTGATTCTAATTGACGTGTGCTCTACACTTTAAGCCAATCTGCATTGCTGCAAGCAACTTTGCGATAGTGCAACTGCTCCACAATTATTAAGCTCTTATGTTGCACGGAGTGATACATTAGCTATCAATAACCGCACATAACCCACATGAAGGCCAGATTGCACAAACAACTGTTGCATTTCTAATTCTGCATAAGAATTTTCATCCGGCACGTGTGTTAATCACTGTGATAGTAATGTACTTATTTTGCACTGATCGTTTCAACGGCATATTTTATAACTGTATTGTATGTGCCGCTGTGTCTAGTATAATCACGCCTTTGTCCTCTCCAGGACAAGCTGCAGCTTATTAAGTGAGCGTAAACCAGACGGTCAGACAAGTGAAACGCTTGCTTTTGCCGTAAACTAATTGCAACCGTAACGTGCACCGCAATATTGGAAGTGACCGTCAAGGTGCGATGCGCTTCTAAAATCGTGATTTTCGCTGTATATGGCGCAGATTCCCCGAGCTGTGAAAGTATTTTATTCGAATTATTTTGCAGGTACCTGGCTATCCGGTGTTGTAACTGATGCGGACAACAATAATAGGTGAACCGAACCCAGTTGAAGAATACGCGAGACCGGTTTGATGTGTTCTGATGTTTTCTAGTGTAAACACCAGCAGGCTCTGATGTTACATTGGGTGCACGACAAAGTGGACTGGTGTGTTGTAGTGTACAAAGGAGAGTGGCTTGGTGTTTTCTGGTGTGCACACCAGAGGAGCTTGGTGTCTTCTGTTGTGCACACGACAGTGACTGCGTGTGTTTTGTTAGGCATATCAGGGTGGTGTAGTGTCATGTGGTGTGCACATCAGGATGGTTTATGCTACGGCATCTACATACCAGCGTTGTCTGGTTTTCACACATAATAGTCTAGAGTTAGTTGGAGTGCACAGAACTGTAGGCTGGGGCTGTCTCGCGTACATGTTAGTATGCTGTGATGCATATTAGTTTTGGTGCACCTGCCTCGGTTTATACTGTTCTTCTGGTTAGTGTAGGATTAAGGCTTCTGAATGCTAAATTGCCTACTTTCAAATTAGCACAGTCATCACATTAAAATTTACTACCTTTATTTATTTCTGCATACAGTAGGCCTGAACGGCCATTTCAGAGTGCGGAGTACAGAATACAAATTTAACAAAGAATCAAGAAGCGAAAACAAAAATAACAAAAGCTGTAATGCAAGATCGGTGGTTAACATATACAAGATCGAAGAATTCAACTTAGTGACAATGAACGAACATGACCGTGTAAAGCTTTCCACAATTCTACAGTATGGACAAAAAGCACCATTCATCTTTCTCGGTGTGGTGGTCAGGAGGCACATTGAGTCAGGATTTTGTAAAGTGGATGTACGTCCACCCGTTCTGATGAAGCTGCTGCCTGAAATAAGTTGTGCCGAGGTAATCGTGGCACAGACAACTTCAGTGATTCAGTGTGGCAAAAATTCAGGAGCAAAAATAAGATAGCGAGGGAGGTTGCCGAAGCATTCTTTATTCATAACTCCGGTAATATGTGTGTCGCGAGGCCAACGGTGAGTCTGCACAAACACAGAAATCGATTTTTTAACCACTAAGCTTTATTTTGTTACACGTATTTGCGCCAGAGCATATAATTTGCGTGTTTCTTGCAAAAAAACCATTGCTGCTAGTGCGCAATAGATCGTGTTTTTATATCTCATCCCTGTTCGGTCGCGCCATTCTTCCTTGAGTGACGACAGGTATTTCTGTATTCGTTTTCCTTTACTGGGCTTTGTGTCGAAGCATCGTAGAGCAGTAAGCTAAATTATTATCAAACGTCATAGAAGATCTTGCTAAACACGGTTCTCTAATTGCTCGTATAAGCATGTATTCCTGCTTACTTTTGTAGAAGAGAGAATATATCAAACCTAAAGCGTACTGGAAATATGTCGTGCACATAAATGTCGATGGCTTTTACATACAGATATATATATATATATATATATATATATATATATATATATATATATATATATATATATATATATATATATATATATATATATATGTATAACTAGTATCCTTGTTTGGGGTATATGATCCTCCAAGCCTTCGCCGCTTTAGGATTTAAATCAACTTTACGGGCATTGCTCAGCCTACAGCAAATGCAATCAGCCGCACACAGTATGACTGGTAAAGAGGTACGCCAAATTTCTAGCCACGTGCATCTCAACTCCCGGCATATAGAGAGATTTAAAACAGACTCGTTGTCGTCTTTGTCAGCCTTGATCTGTTGCACGACTAACTACATCGTGTAAGACTCGCATTTCGTTTCCCGAGGTAGGTATTTCCTATCTCTGGGGACACTCGACACCTTGCATCCTGTATAGGTTGCATTACTTGTTACTGCTACTTCTTGCTAGTTCTTTCCACTAGTAGTGTGTTATCTTATGCCGTATTTGTTATATGTAGATCTTTCATTGCGTGAGCACCACATGCTCATATAGCATGAACACCAAATTGTGACATTTTTTTTTAAATCAGAAGGTACAAACAAAAATATTGCTTTCGTGATTATGACGCATAACAAGAGTTCTTTGATGGGCTTGAGCCGATGTGTACAATACATTCGTGTTCGAAAACTCCACAAGAGACACACTTGGAAATCCGTCATTGCGCTTTTTGTTCTAGAAGTAGCACCATTGCCAGAATAAGCGATTTCATTGTTCTTATAGCGTTCCAAAAAGGTTCAAACAGCAGCGCACACTTAGCGAGAAGGAACTTAATTATCACCTTCCATTATATGTGCAAGCAGTTCACATCACACTGACAACTAATGCGGGGACATTTTGCGCCGGCGTAGTATACAAATGCCGTAACTATTTTTCCCTCTTGTAAACATTGCGCAGTGGAAGGCCACTCTTCCGCGCATGAACAGCATCACTTAGGTGTAGTGTCCCATTTACACAATGCCACTTATTAAGTATAGTTACAGCGGGCACCTAATGGAGCGCTTCTATAGAAAAGCACACGTTTTTTTTTAAATGAAGGCTAATTAAAGAATGAACAGGTCTACAAATGTTTACATTTTTTTTAAATGCTGAGGTCACTGATTGTATATAGAAGATGGACTTTCTGTTTTGGGATTATGGAAGCTGTGTTTCGTAACTCACAAGTGATGCACAACTCTCTTTGTCTACGCAGGCAGCAAAGTCAGACCCATAGATAACATGAGGTTCGGCTCTGCGATCTTGCTCTTTAGAGTACTTGCAGGTAAGTGTGTCGTGCCAAATGGGACTGCAATAATAATAATAATATTTGGGGTTTTACGTGCCAAAACCACTTTCTGATTATGAGGCACGCCGTAGTTGAGGACTCCGGAAATTTTGACCACCTGGGGTTCTTTAACGTGCACGTAAATCTAAGCACACGGGTGTTTTCGCATTTCGCCCCCATCGAAATGCGGCCGCCGTGGCCGAGATTCAATCCCGCGACCTCGTGCTCAGCAGCCCAACACCATAGCCACTGAGCAACCAAGGCGGGTGGGACTGCATTGCTTGATACTAATAACAAAATCATTTTCAACATAAAAGTCAATTGAACTCGTAAAGATGGAAAAGTAGACAAACAAAGGTGCTAGAGAGGAGCAAACTCAGGCACGAATGGCAGGTTCAATGATTTTAACGGTGATATTACGCAATATAGCCTCATCAATGCTCTCTCATGTTACCATGTCAGAAGCCATGTGATTCGCTGGTGACTCCTACTTTAGCATTTGATGAAGTTACAAATAGCTTGCACGTTAGCACACGGTTGCAGCTACTCAATATGGCGGTTCACCACTTCGGTGCCCAGGATGACATCAGTACAAGCTATTTAGCTCTGCTTGCAAAATATTCGTTCTTTCGGAGATTTGTCGTTCTGATCTGGTGCTCCCACCTTTGCGCAGCTTTCCTAGCCATGATCACTGCAGCGGACAGAAGTGATGAAATGCGTAGTGGCGATGGTAACTACAAAAAGGGACGCATGTACGTGTCTCTTTTAACATATTTGATAAGAAATAAAGTATTACGATCAAATAGGCCGACTTTATTATCAAAGGATGAATTAGTTATTAGTTAAAGATATGCGTCAGAAAAATTTCTCTCTGAGCTTCCTTTTGCAACCTTTTGTTCTGTGCTGTTCCCTGATTCTACCGTTGGTTTATATATACACCGCTGCACCATATATATATGTATATATATATATATATATAGAGAGAGAGAGAGAGAGAGAGACAGAGAGAGAGAGAGAGAGACAGAGAGAGAGAGAGAGAGAGTGCAGCGGTGGCGCAGAAGTAGAACATTCGTGTGACGTCACACCAGCGAGCGCCCTCTCTCGGTAGCGCCGCAGCGGTGGCGCGCAAGGCTTCGACTCCACCGTCGATTCCGCGAGCTGGGGCCCCGTCTCTCCGTCTGGCGTGACGTCACACGGCCACGTAACGCGCAGCTGTGTAAGGAGGCGCCACGACCACCGATGGGCCGAAAGTGCGAGCAGTAATGCTTTCGCAATAAAAGCGGGCTCGTCCTGTGCTACCGGGGCTTAGCGGAGAGACGAGAACTTGGAGTCGGATTCCTGATTAATAGGAATATAGCTGGTAACATACAGAAATTCTATAGCATTAACGAGAAGCTGGCAGGTCTTGTTGTGAAACTTAATAAGAGCTTCTATGAAGACGTGGAATCGGCGTTGTGTAAAGTCAAAACAATATACAGTATACTGATGGGCGACTTCAATGCCAAGGTAGGCAAGAAGCAGGCTGGACACAAGGCAGTGGTGGAATATGGCATAGGCACTAGGAATAGCAGGGGAGAGTTATTAGTGGAGTTTGCGGAACAGAATAGTATGCGGATATGGAATACGTTCTTCCGCAAGCGGGATATCCGAAAGTGGACGTGGAGGAGCCCGAGCGGCGAGACTAGAAATGAAATAGACTTTATACTCTGCGCTAACCCTGGCTTCATACAAGATGTGGACGTCCTCAGCAAGGTGCGTTGCAGTTACCATAGCATGGTAAGAACACGAATTAGGCTAGACCTGAGGAGGGAACGGAAGAAACTGGTACATAAGAATCCGATCAATGAGTTAGCGGTAAGAGGGAAACTAGATGAATTCCAGATCAAGCTACAGAACAGGTATTCGGCTTTAACTCAGAAAGAGGACCTTAGTGTTGAAGCAATGAACGACAATCTTGTGGGCATCATTAAGGAGTGTGCAATAGAAGTCGGTGGTAACTCCGTTAGACAGGATAGCAGTAAGCTATCGCAGGAGACAAAAGATCTGATCAAGAAACGCCAATGTATGAAAGCCTCTAATCCTACAGCTAGAATAGACATGGCAGAACTTTCGAAGTTAATCAGCAAACGTAAGACAGCTGACATAAGGAAGTATAATATGGATTGAATTGAACATGCTCTCAGGAACGGAGGAAGCCTAAAAGCAGTGAAGAAGAAACTACGAATTGGCAAGAATCAGATGTACGCGTTAAGAGATAAAGCCGGCAATATCATTACTAATATGAATGAGATAGTTCAAGTGGCTGAGGAGTTCGATACAGATTTATACACTACCGGCGGCTCCCACGACAATAGTTGAAGTGAGAATAGTCTAGAGGAATTCGAAATCCCTAAGGTAACGCCGGAAGAAGTAAGGAAAGCCTTTCGAGCTATGCAAAGGGGGAAGGCAGCTGGGGAGGATCAGGTAACAGCAGATTTGTTGAAGGATGGTGGGCAGATTGTTCTAAAGGAACTGGCCACCCTGTATACGCAATGCCTCATGACTTCGAGCGTACCGGAATCTTGGACAAACGCTAGCATAATCCTAATCTATAAGAAAGGGGACGCCAAAGACTTGAAAAATTATAGACCGATCAGCTTACTGTCCGTTGCCTACAAAGTATTTTCTAAGGTAATTGCAAATAGAATCAGGAACACCTTACACTTCCGTCAACCAAAGGACCTGGCAGGATTCCGTAAAGGCTACTCAACAATAGAACATACTCACACTATCAATCAGATGATAGAAAAATGTGCGGACTATAACCAACCTTTATATATAGCTTTCATTGATTACGAGGAAGCGCTTCATTCAGTCGAAACCTCAGCAATCATGGAGGCATTGCAGAATCAGGGTGTAGACGAGCCGTATGTAAATATACAGAAAGATATCTATAGCGGCTCCAACGCCACCGTACTCCTCCATAAAGAAAGCAACAAAATTTCAATAAAAAAAGGCGTCAGTCAGGGAGATACGATCTCTCCAATGCTATTCACAGTGTGTTTACAGGAGGTATTCAGATACCTAGATTGGGAAGAATTGGGGATAAGAGTTAATGGCGAATACCTTAGAAACTTGCGATTCCCTAATGATATTGCCTTGCTTAGATACGAGCTGTCACACAGGGGACCAACTGCAATGCATGCTCACTGACCTGGAGAGGCAAAGCCGAAGGGTGGGTCTAAAAATTAATCTTCAGAAAACTAAAGTCATGTTTACCAGTCTCGGAAGAGAGCAGCAGTTTACGATAGGTAGTGAGGCACTGGAAGTGGTAAGGGAATACATCTACTTAGGACAGGTAGTGACTGCGGATTCGGATCATGAGACTGAAAGAATCAGAAGAATAAGAATGGGCTGGGGTGCGTTTAGCAAGCATTCTCAGATCATGAAGAGCAGGTTGCCATTATCCCTCAAGAGAAAAGTTTATAACAACTGTGTCTTACCACTACTCACGTACGGGGTAGAAACCTGTAGGCTTACGAAAAGGGTTCTACTTAAATTGAGGACGACGCAACGAGCTCTGCAAAGAAGAATGGTAGGTGTAACGTTAAGGGATCTGTTATATATATATATATATATATATATATATATATATATATATATATATATATATATATATATATATATATATATATATATATATATATATGCACTATTACTATAACCAATTTCTCCCGCGTTTGGTGCCCCTTGGTATCAGAAATTACTGCATCTAATGGGTTCGATAGCTTCGCACCCCGAAAAAAGGGAACGGACTCTATTCTTGATGGATCATTACGGGGATGTAATTTTGAGCGAACAAGCATTAGATAAGTTTGCGATGGTAACCCCTGCCGTAGTGACAGGCGTCACCTGAAATATTGTTCCAGTAATACCTTTTAAGCCAGTTTTTATGTTTCCGTCTTGCTTTTATTGTTGTCATGTCAAATATATTTCGTGAATACACGCAGGCCCTTGCGGCAGAACCCATAAACTGGGACAGTCACGGCGAAACGAATGAAAACACACATCACATATGGCTTTAGAGTTCCCGCATTCATGTTTTTTAAAGCCGACTTGAAAAACACACGCACAGGAGAAAGCAAATAGACTGTACGAGCACTAGCCAGCGCTCTTGCAGTCCCGCGCTCGTCTAATCTACATGTTTCGCTCAGTGTATTGTTAAAATCTGCGCGGCAAACAACAATGTGGGATCCAGCAACCAACTAAACCGCCTCGCCGCTTTAGCGCCTTTTGGGTTGTTCGCTTGAGGGCTGCATGTTCTACCACCTGTAAAGTCTCGAAAGTTTCGAACTTCCTATCTGTGTAGATTTATGACCCACACAGCCCGAAAGTGGCTGTGCCTCTGCGTGTTTTTAGGGGCGGACACAGGCAGTGTTGTGGCATTATAGGACAACCATGCGCGCATCGCTAAAAAACCAGTGCTGTGTCGCAGGTGGACGAACTTGTTCCCATCGCCAATAATTACTTCTATGGCAGTGTCGGCTGTTACGGCTTACTGCTGCTCTAGTAAATGACAGGCGAGTTAGAACAATTTCCGGAGGGCTCAAGATATTGCTTACCGCGTTAGGTGTCTAAAAAAATTGCAATTTCGTGATTAAGAAACTCTAAGTAACGAGACCCCGTGAATGCATTTGCTTAACAGCAATACTGTATTTACTCGAGCGTATTAGTTGAAATGTTAGCAAATCATTATCATCACATTCCAGCAGCACAAGGCACCGGATGCTCAGAAGTCACTGCATGTACCCAAAGCTGCCACGACAAGGGCTTTGGATTAGACGCATGCGTTTGATGTCGAGTGCTAATCTCCTTGTGCACCTAATATTCAGGCTAGTCCACGACTGCCTGGCAGTAAACGACGCCCATTGGTCCGCTCTGAAATGTGTGGTCTTTACTGTCACAGTGAGACGCTATCTTATTTTAATATAATTATCTCATCTTAATGCACTATCAATTCTTATGCATCTCGCGAACGAGCAATGCAGTGGCGTATTAAATATTCCACCGTTACCAATTCATTTACTTTAGTGAGTGAATAACAGTCTTCTGCAAATCATTTCATAGAAGGCACAATGATCTGAGACTGCACAATTCCATATTCAAGTTTGGACATCTGTTCATTGCGGAGGTTTGTGACTTGCCGATTTTAACCATAGCGATTCAACCGGTAACTGTCCGCTAATTGCATACGCAGCTGTGTACTCTAGGGTTACCGTTTTTCCTCGTCTTGTATACGTTTCATCCGGTCAAGTCAGCGTACACCTGAGGTTCGCACTGTAGACAGTCCTGTACTGGCTTTTTTTGACAAGCAAGGCATCTTTCCCTTAAAGCTCTTTTCTACGTAGTGATTGTCACGACAGCAAATGGGGACATGTCATAAATTTTATGTTCTTGCTTTATGAAGCGACAAGAAAAAACATTGAGAAATTCTCGCACGGCTTACAAATATTTTTGTTGCTTCAGTCCAGTCGCATTTCAGTGCCTGTCATTTATTGTTTACTGATGTTTGGGATTTTACGATACTAAAACATATGTTTGGACCCTATGGCTGTCATCCACCGCAGCACCCACTATGAGATTATTTATTATAACGTTAGCCATACAAAGCTACTATAGCCTACTACTCGGGTACTATGGAGGCAAATTACAAAGCGTTAAGCCACGTCACCATGAAGTACGAAAAACACTGATGAAAAAAGATGACAGGCCAGATAGGGAAAGAAAAGGCCAAGTGCAAGTTCAAAGAAGGCGATAGGAAAAGGCGACTGCCGATTTCCCCCGTATGTGTCAGTCCGGAAGAGCTATCTAAGCGTAACCATGGCCAAATGGCTTCGTTTTCTCTGCCGAGTTGCCTTCAAGGTTGTAGCACTTTGCGTTGGTTAATCGACGGGATCCCTCTCTCCGGGCATCGCAAAGCAGCGAATTGCTGCACGTGGGAGTGTCCCTCGTGCGTGGGTCTTTGACGCCAACTTGAGTAAGTAGGCATGAGTGGGCAGCTGGCAATGCTCAGCAGACCATAAATACTTACGATCGCTTAGTGCAAACAAGGAGGGATGAAAGAAGGCAAGGAAACCTTTTTTCATTCCAAGATGGAAGGGAACAAGGTTTCTCTAGTTCCCTCCATCCTTCCTTTCTGCACTAAGCAATAAAAAATATTTGTGGTCTACTAGCAGTATGAACCGACTAGCACCGCCACATGTGCTACTGGGAATGTGTGAATCTAAAATGACGAGAAAAATCCTTTCTGTTTATCTAATGTTGTGCAGAATTGTACCCACGTGACAAGGTTTCCCAAACCCACAGGAACGTCTGCGTAAGCAGGCATTTGACGTTCTCCGACACCACGTACCCAAGCACATCTCTGTTGGGCCCTCCCGCGTGTAGCCTTGCGCGACATAACCTTGTCTGGGCAAAGATTGATTCTAGGGGTTGCCGATGCTGCGTGTTTGGAGCTTTAAGCCAGACCTGCCCCCCCCCCACCTCGGGCGGAGGCAACATACCTCCTTTGCCACTGCTTCACATAGGCGGCGGCTCCAGATTCACCCATCTGGAGGAAACCAGTAGTCGCATTTTCCTATTCTGATGATGGTGATGATGGCCTGATACAATGACTTGTACCCCCACTGGGGGATTGTTTTTGTTCCCTCGTGGAATGGCGACCAAGAATTCTTATATCTTGGTTTTCTATCTCACTGTCAATCTTTCCTGTCTTCTAGTCAGTTCATTTACCTTCTTATTTTCTGACGGCAACCGTTACCTTGTCTAATAGATGTAGTTTCGGGAAAATATATATTAGGTTGTAACGTTGATGCATAGCCGGCGTTTCTAAGTGTTCATCCAGCACAGTAGCGTCCCTTTGTTGGTCTTGAGGATTGGAGGCTATCCTCGCCGTCGAATTTTCCACGGCTTACTTTGCAAATGCTGTCCCTCCACCCCCTCCCACAAAAATCATCCTCTAATACAAGGGTGCACCAATACAATTTTCCTGTTATTTTTATATAACAGTGGAACGTCACCAGACCCAACCGCAACCTGGACGGCATGAAAGAAATGCTACAGAAGTTTATTCCAATGTGCTGTGAGTTTAAGAGACATACATTAAATCTACACAACCCAACTTTCTTCGGCAATACGCTGTTTAACAGAAACACCGAGACGACGCTTTCGCGTCATTCAGTGGTTTAACCATAGTTCTGTAGCTTGCCAACATGTGGCCCCTGAAGCTGTGAGGCTGTGTGAGTTCTTGAGGTCCTTGAGGCTGTATCAGTTCGGGCATTTCTTTAATAAATTCATTACTGTTGCGTTACAGAAATATGCCGCCAAATAATCACCTCAGTAAAACAGGATTTGAAAGCTCATATATCCACTTCCACAATCCCACATACTAGTGGGTCATTTCAACGCTCACAACACGTTGTGGGGAGACTCGCGATGCGAGGTGCGTGGTGGCCTCATAGAAAACCTCCTTGTAACTTCTAGAGTGTGTCTCTTCAGTCAGGCCTAACCAATGTATTGTAATCTTCACCATAATTGATATTCATCAACAGAACTGTCGATTGGCTACGCTTCCTTTTTCTTTGACTTGGAACGACATGTAATCAAAAATCTATTTGGAATTGAGCTCTTCCCACTAATGTTAATCTGAATAACACAACAAGACTCCCCTCGAATTGCCCCTCGCTGGAAATTGGCATTGCCTGATCGGAAACGTTTTAAGAAATCTACTTACTCAACACGGTATTTTAGAAGTAATTTTAGCATAAATCATGCCGTATCATACTTTATCGCCTTTATCATTGACGCAGCTGAGGTCACTCCTCAAGCAAGTGGCGGCTAATTCAAAAGACGGCTTTCCTGGTGGAATGCTAATCGCAGATGGCACGAAGGAGACCAAATAAACCCTGGTGTAAACTACGTGAAGGTCCCACTACTGAAATTCTTTTTCAATTTAAGCATGCTAAACCACAGGGAAGAAGGATGCGACGACAAGCAAGGAAGGCAAACTGGAAGAGGTTTCTTTCACGTATAAATTCCTACACTCAGTCTACTAACATATGGAACGTGACAAGAATGCTATAGGGACTATAAATACATTCTTTGGCTCTCTCTGCAATTGTTTGTTCGCGCAGTCAAGAAACGTTTGCTAATATGCACCAACTCGTCCAACAACAAGTCCTAATACACATCCGTTGCCTTTAGTAAATGACTAAGTAAATAGCGTGGTAGACGCAGGAAAACCTTACAGTGTGCGAGCAACAAATGCAGCTTATTCTAAACAAACCGTCAAAATGGGCAGAACAAAAGGCTGTAAGGTTAGCCCCCCAAAAATTACCAGTTTTCTTTTTCAAGGAACTCAAGGCTCGTCCCGGAGTTAGTTACCAAACTACACGGACAACATAATATAACAGAATGCATAACTGGGCTAGTGGGTTTACGTGGATATTGAAAAAAAAAGACACGAACGAAGAGAGCGGAGAGGACGAGGCGATTACTCAGATCTCAGAAATTTTATTGTAAGGAAACAAATATGTACACAAAAATTAAGTATGGCGGCGGCGCAGCTGATTAGTGCGTTTGAAGATATTCTGTGTCTTCAAAAACAGAATAACAACCGCATTCTCTATAGTGGGCGCCTAGATGTGTCCTTCCTGATGAATTATAAAAAAATGTATGATGAATAAAAAATGTTGAGTTGTTATTAACTGCCGCGTCCTGTTCTCTCTCTTCGTTCTCTTCTTTGTGCCCTTTCACAAATTCAAGGCACACGGACAGCAGATACCTGTTGTCAAAGAACGCAAATTTCTAGGCATTCTACTTGATTCATGGCTAAGCTTCATTCGTCGTATCAAATACGTTAAATGTAAATGACTAAAAATGATAAAACTTCTGAAGTTTTTGTCGCACACAACGTAGGGTGGCCACCGAAAGTTCCTCGTCAACCTATACAAGAGCCTTACACGTACATCTTGAGAATACGGCTCCACCCTATATCAGTATGCTACACCGAGTTCCCTGAGGACGCTGGACCCTGTTCACGATTAGGCATACACCTTGTGACCGATGCCTTCCGAACATACCAAATACCGAGCCTCTCAGTTGAGTCTCATGACTTGTCTCTATATCTAAGAGGAAATGTGCGAGGTTTACATATTAGACCAACAGTGGGGGAGCCCTTCTGACTTCGTGCTAGAAAGCTGATTGAAGAAAAGCGTATGCCACTTATGGAACACCATTTATTGTGCCCTGCAAAGCTTCTACTACCTTGTCAATGGCAGCTGGTAGAAAGTAGAAGGCCTGTAAATAGTAGCTATGCAAGAAGACCGTCACAAAACTGGTTCCCATGTAATAGACCGCTAATACCAATTGAATGTGATTTCAGCTGTGTGGCCGTGAACATGAAAATTAGGTCCGCAATGGTCCTGATGTTCTTTAAAAATACGTTTGCTAGATCAAGTTTCATCATTATCATAACCAGTCTGGCTACGCACACTGAAGTGCAAAGCCTCTGTCATACTTCTCCAACAACCCCGGGCATGTGCTAATGGTGGCCATATTGTCCCTGCAAACTTCTTAATCCCATCCCTCCGCCTAACTTTTTGCCGCCTCCTGCAACGCTTCCATTTTCTTGGAATCCAGTCCGTAACCCTTAATGATCACCGGTTACCTTCCCTCCTCATTACATGCCCTGCCAATATCCATTTCGTTTCTTGATTTCAATTAAGATGTCATTACCTCGCGTTTGTTCCCTCAGCCAATCTGCTCTCTTCTTATCCCTTAACGTTACACCCATCATTATTCTTTTCTTCAAGTTTATAACGGGCCTAACATTCATGTTCTGCCGATTACTTTGGTGTTATGAAATTTTAGCAATCGTGGACAACTCCTCTGTAGTCGACTGCCTGTAATGCGAAATTTAATAATAGGACACTTAGACTGCAAGATTTGCTCGTGCTGCGACTACGTTCTTAAAATCAACACCCCTCTATGGCCACACACAACCTATTTGATCAGGTTAGTCACGGGCCTAATGTTTTGAAAACTCCGCAGTTGCTTGTCTTTAATCGTAAATATCATCCTGGAGCCGTGATACAGCATGCTTATAAACAACATCTATCAGTGCAGGTGCAAAACAGACCTAAAAGCTTTCAGCCACTTCTAACTGTATTCTTCTCTTACAGTAACGCCTTTATATATAAAAAAGATGTAATGCGCTTGATCTTCATGGCCCTTCGCCATCTCTTTCCCTAACTCTTCACCATCCACCGCTTTTATAAAGATGGCGTGATCGTCTGCGGAATGGGAGATGCTGCGATAGACATCATGCCAGAACACCAATGATAACGTTGCTTGAATAAAGGTGCCGCTATTCTTTTTATCTCGTATTAGCTCAAAATCAAAAGCACAGATTAACAAAGCGTCAAAAATATGTCTAACGTGGAGTTTCGCTGCTTAGAGATAGTCTATTGTTAGCTGCAGTTTTTTAATTACATTGAATGGCACCCACGTCTCCCATATCCCAGTTGTCGTTGCTAAGCTCGCTTGCATTTTCTACTTCGATAACAGACACATTAATTTGCACAGAATTAACGCCTTAGTCTCTTCATTCATGGCAAGGCATTCAATGTGTGCTTTGTTAAATAGTGACCCACTCTACCTCCTTAGTAATATCATTACTGACCTCGCGAGTAAGCGCAATCGTTTAAGATATGACGAAGGTCCGTGGCGTATTCGTTGTGTGTGTGTTGAAAATAGCTTCGAAAATTTTCGGCTGTGCGCGCAGAAGTAGCATTCATATTGTATTGTCTTAGGAAGCACGTGAAAACAACGCAGAACACGGTGTGCTTGCACAGTAGCTTTATATTGTCATCAGGCTGGTCCAGCGTTCCTTGACTAGTTGCACACGCACCACGTGCCTTGGTCGCAATATCCGCCGCTAGAGCCCAGTGACTTGCAGTAACTCTTGCAAGCGTCGGCCTTGCAGCCAGACGCGCGAGCTGCAGAAAAGCGAAAGGGCCTCAGTGACAATAGTGACCTTCCTTCGTGAACTGTCTCTCTAAACAGTAAAATCGTGTACTTCAACTGCAATCGTACCACGACAGGCACACGTGCTACTCTCATTCACTGCTTTTGATAAGCCCAATGAATGCATGTAAAAGGAAGACGATATGTTTCATCAACTGTATGTGGCGCTTCGTTGTCTTACGTGCCTCTTTCGCTTTGAAGGAGTGGTTGGTGCGGCTAATTCTGACTTTTAAAGCTTATATCTATGCAGTAGACGGAAATGTAATTAATAAGAAACTTTACCTCGTTTGTTACAAGAAGGCTTATCTATCTATCTATCTATCTATCTATCTATCTATCTCTCTCTCTCTCTCTCTCTCTCTCTCTCTATATATATATATATATATATATATATATATATATATATATATATATATATATATATATATATATATATATATATATATATAAGAAAAATGTTTGCGCTTCACCAAACTCTCCTGCATAGACAAATCAGAGCTGCCTGTGACAACAGCTTTCTTTGCGGGTGATTGAAATTGTCAGGTTGTGGTTTAACGTTCTCGAGCACGTTTGGCACGCATCCAGCATCACTCTGGCAGCTGTCCCTCGCAGAATGTAAGTTTTACCGGTAGTTTTGCCCTTCCGTAGGTCGCTGCCGCTAATTTTCACCCGCCACCACAAGCTGAGCTAGGCGAAGAGGACCAATCGCAGACCCAGGCAATGCCCCTCTTCATCCGACAATTTACTTTCACTGCTACATACCGGAGCCACCGAAACATACTCCACTGGTGCGCCTTCCTTGCTTCTTGTGAAACAATTGATAAGAAAAAACCTGTCAAGGTAGGAAACTATGTTTGCTTGAAGAGCATGTCATGCGGTCCTATGTATCTACATATAATAAAAATTAAATTCTAGGGTTTGACATGCCAGAGCAACGCTATTATAGTTAGAACGCCGTAGTGGAGGACTCTGGAATTCTCACCACTTGTGGTTCTGGAACGTGCCCACAATGCACGGGGCGCGGGCGTTTTTGCACTTCGCCTTCATCGAAATGCGAGAGCAGTGGCACAATTTCCATGCCGCGGTCTCGTACTTAGCAGGGCAACACCACATCCGCTAAATCAAAGCGACATGTCGCCTATATACAGGGTGTTTCACGTAACTTGAGCCAAGTATTTAAAGAAGAGGTTAACTGCAACTGAATGAAACCAAGGACATTTGTTTGCGGTCATGTGGTGCATCTCAGGGTATTTTTGCATAGCGCCTACTTAAATAATTAACTAGAACAAATTAATAAATTTTTAATCATATTAGGGCCAAGTGGGTTTTCTTACGTTCTAAAGGGCATTAGAAAACTACCGATACCATTTTTTGGGCAACGTACGTACAGTCGACCAAGAAAGTTTACGAACCACGGTATCTCAGAAAATTCAAAATGTACGAGCAGCCTTTAAAAGCAGCCAGTAAACTTGTGCATCACAATGTTGTTCGCATATGCCACAAAAGGCTAAAAGTGGGAATAACAGGCTGTGTTTTGAGACTGAGGAGACATTCAGCTTTGGGTCAGATCTCTTGGTCCGTGAACTTTTTTGTTCGACTGTACATGCTGCACGAAGATATTTTCCGGCGTTTAGAGAGCCCAAAATATGAAATAAGTCTTACGTGACGGCGCACACGCGCTACCGTATTGCAACCCTCCCGACCCCGCTGCGTGAGAAAGAACCGCGATCGCGGACCGTGGCGAAGTCAGCGGTTGCGGCTCCAGGCGTGGTCTTACGAGTGCGTCATCATCTTTGACGGTGGCCCGCGGAAAGGAAGCACCGTCGTCCTTCAGAAGCGATAAGCTAGACGCACTGTTGAGCCCGCTGCAATACCATAGCACACGAGCGCAGTCACATGGTTTTGTTAATAACATCGCGGGTTTTCTTTAAACGCCGGAGAAAATCACCTCGAAGCATGTACAGTCGCGATCAATTTGGAGGTGATCGCTCGAGCGGCGACCAAAACTAGCGCCACGTTACGTCATCAACGTCGGTCGAGAGGGAAACATCAGATAGCTCCCCTCTCACTCTTTCGGTGTTCCCTGAAAAGGTGTCACTCCCATCAGCGTTCAAGGCATAGCCTGCGAATTCATTTCGACTGCGTTATGAGCTTTTGCACAGAGGCGTCATTGTTAGGCCAAGATATGCATGAGGAAGCGACGCACACAGATCTTTGTCATGAAAGGGAAACAAACACAAAAATGTGGCGAGTTGGTCTTGGGGGTGGTGGTTGCAGCCTGGAAGAGCATAATAGGGGAAGAAGGCAGTGCAATTTTTATCTTCGCAGTTCCGAAATCGGCCGCTATGCTGCTTGGAAGGCCCGCCAGTCGATGCTCGCGCGATCACCTTCAAGTGATCGCGACTGTACGTTGCCACAAAAAATTGGATCGGCCGTCTTGAAATGCCCTCAAAAACGTAACGTAACGCACTTGGTCCAAAAGCAAATATAAAAAATTTTCCAGTATTGACCTTACTAAGTAACTAATTAAGCGGAATACATAAGTTATTCTATAGAGCGCCAAATGACGGCAGACCATATGCCTTTGGTCTCATACAGCCGCGGATAAACAGTTCTTTAAAACCCGGGGTTCATGTAGCACGAAACACCCGGTATATATACCGGGTGTTTCAGCGAGCGCTTTCAAAATTTTTTCAACTTTGTCGAAGGAGAGGACGTTATTGTACAAAAATAGAAATGCATAACCGACTAAATAAAAATCAATATTTGGGTTTTTAAAAACAATATGGGCCATATTGCCATATGTCCAATATGACCACATTGCAATTTAAATATTCTAGCGCCGTGTCGTTAGTTCTCATGCAGGGTCCACATGGAATGAATTCCCAGTATGACACCAGTTTCTAGATCTTAATTACCGAACTTTGCCGAGAAATACATTGCCGTTCTAGTTACTTTCTTATCGAAACATCATTTTAGGCGTTTAAGCAAAAAAAGAAGTAGTTGGAACGCCAATGCATTCCTTTTTCACTGTTTGGGGAATTATAATTCTGAAACCGGTGTTATCCTGAGAATTCGTTCCAAGTGGATCCGCTTTTCGAACTCCATGGCTAGAAGTTATAAAGTGCAATATGGAGCATAAGGTAATTAGTTAAAGCATAGTGAACTTATTAAAAACATAATTGGCGAATGTATTAGCTGATGGTGCACTTAAACTTTTGTGCAAATAATGTCCGCGTCTTCGAGCACACCAGCTTATGAACTTAAATGGTTCTCTCTGCGACAGGCAACCTTTAACACTGTTGAAAGTTCAAATTGAAACAAACACACACACACACATATATATATATATATCATCATCATCATCAGCCTGGTTACGCCCACTGCAGGGCAAAGGCCTCTCCCATACTTCTCCAACTACCCCGGTCATGTACTAATTGTGGCCATGTTGTCCCTGCAAACGTCTTAATGTCATCCGCCCACCTAACTTTCTGCCGCCCCCTGCTACGCATCCCTTCCCTTGGAATCCAGTCCGTAACCCTTAGTGACCATCGGTTATCTTCCCTCCTCATTACATGTCCGGCCCATGCCCATTTCTTTTTCTTGATTTCAACTAAGATGTCGTTTACCCGCGTTTGTTGCCTCACCCAATCTGCTCTTTTCTTATCCCTTAATGTCACACCCATCATTCTTCTTTCCATAGCTCGTTGCGTCGTCCTCAATTTCAGCAGAACCCTTTTCGTAAGTCTCCAGGTTTCTGCCCCATATGTGAGTACTGGTAACACACAGCTGTTATACACTTTCCTTTTGAGGGATAGTGGCATCCTGCTGTTCATGATTTGAGAATGCCTGCCAAACGCACCCCAGCCCATTCTTATTCTTCTGGTTATTTCAGTCTCATGATCCGGATCCGTGGTCACTACCTGCCCTAAGTAGATGTAGTCCCTTACCCCTTCCAGTGCTTCGCTACCTATCGTAAACTGCTGTTCTCTTCCGAGCCTGTTAAACATTACTTTAGTTTTCTGCAGATTAATTTTCAGACCCACCCTTCTGCTTTGCCTCTCCAGGTCAGTGAGCATGCATTGCAATTGGTCTCCTGAGTTACTAAGCAAGGCAATATCATCAGCGAATCGCAAGTTGCTAAGGTATTCTCCATCAACTTTTATCCCCAATTCTTCCCACTCCAGGCCTCTGAATACCTCCTGTAAACATGCTGTGAATAGCATTGGAGATATCGTATCTCCCTGTCTGACGCCTTTCTTTATAGGGATTTTGTTGCTTCCTTTGTGGAGGACTACGGTGGCTGTGGAGCCGCTATAGATATCTTCCAGTATCTTTACATATGGCTCATCTACACCCTGATTCCGTAATGCCTCCATGACTGCTGAGGTTTCGACTGAATCAAACGCTTTCTCGTAATCAATGAAAGCTATATATAACGGTTGGTTATATTCTGCACATTTCTCTATCACTTGATTGATAGTGTGAATATGGTCTATTGTTGAGTAGCCTTTACGGAATCCTGCCTGGTCCTTTGGTTGACAGAAGTCTAAGGTGTTCCTGATTCTATTTGCGATTACCTTAGTAAATACTTTGTAGGCAACGGACAGTAAGCTGATCGGTCTATAATTTTTCAAGTCTTTGGCGTCGCCTTTCTTATGGATTAGGATTATGTTAGCGTTCTTCCAAGATTCCGGTACGCTCGAGGTTATGAGGCATTGCGTATACAGGGTGGCCAGTTTCTCTAGAACAATCTGACCACCATCCTTCAACAAATCTGCTGTTACCTGATCCTCCCCAGCTGCCTTCCCCCTTTGCATAGCTCCTAAGGCTTTCTTTACTTCTTCTGGCGTTACCTGTGGGATTTCGAATTCCTCTAGGCTATTCTCTCTTCCACTATCGTCGTGGGTGCCACTGGTACTATATAAATCTCTATAGAACTCCTCAGCCACTTCAACTATCTCATCCATATTAGTAACGATATTGCCGGCTTTGTCTCTTAACGCACACATCTGATTCTTGCCTATTCCTAGTTTCTTCTTCACTGTTTTTAGGCTTCCTCCGTTCCTGAGAGCCTGTTCAATTCTATCCATATTATAGTTCCTGATGTCCGCTGTCTTACGCTTGTTGATTAACTTAGAAAGTTCTGCCAGTTCTATTCTAGCTGTAGGGTTAGAGGCTTTCATACATTGGCGTTTCTTGATCAGATCTTTCGTCTCCTGCGATAGCTTACTGGTTTCCTGTCTAACGGAGTTACCACCGACTTCTATTGCGCACTCCTTAATGGTTCCCATGAGATAGTCGTTCATTGCTTCAACACTAAGGTCCTCTTCCTGAGTTAAAGCCGAATACCTGTTCTGTAGCTTGATCCGGAATTCCTCTAGTTTCCCTCTTACCGCTAACTCATTGATTGGCTTCTTGTGTACCAGTTTCTTCCGTTCCCTCCTCAAGTCTAGGCTAATTCGAGTTCTTACCATCCTATGGTCACTGCAGCGTACCTTGCCGAGTACGTCTACATCTTGTATGATGCCAGGGTTCGCGCAGAGTATGAAGTCGATTTCATTTCTAGTCTCACCATTCGGGCTCCTCCACGTCCACTTTCGACTAACCCGCTTGCGGAAAAAGGGTGTTCATTATCCGCATATTATTCTGTTCTGCAAACTCTACTAATAATTCTCCTCTGCTATTCCTAGAGCCTATGCCATATTCCCCCACTGACTTGTCTCCAGCCTGCTTCTTGCCTACCCTGGCATTGAAGTCGCCCATCAGTATAGTGTATTTTGTTTTGACTTTACCCATCGCCGATTCCACGTCTTCATAAAAGCTTTCGACTTCCTGGTCATCATGACTGCATGTAGGGGCATAGACTTGTACCACCTTCAATTTGTACCTCTTATTAAGTTTCACAACAAGACCTGCCACCCTCTCGTTAATGCTATAGAATTCCTGTATGTTCCCAGCTATTTCCTTATTAATCAGGAATCCGACTCCTAGTTCTCGTCTCTCCGCTAAGCCCCTGTAACACAGTACATGCCCGCTTTTTAGCACTGTATATGCTTCTTTTGTCCTCCTAACCTCACTGAGCCCTATTATATCCCATTTACTACCCTCTAATTCCTCCAATAACACTGCTAGACTCGCCTCACTAGATAGCGTTCTAACGTTAAACGTTGCCAGGTTCAGATTCCAATGGCGGCCTGTCCGGAGCCAGGTATTCTTAGCACCCTCTGCAGCGTTACAGATCTGACCGCCGCCGTGGTCAGTTGCTTCGCGGCTGCTGGGGACTGAGGGCCGGGGTTTGATTGTTGTATTCATATAGGAGGTTGTGGCCAAGTACTGCACCAGGGTGGCCAATCCTGCTCTGGTGAGAGAGTGCGTTACCGGTTCTGGTCACCGGGATCAGGCCGCACTCCAGGCCTGTTTGTGCAATTTTCTCAACACACGGTTTTTTTTTTTGTATTTCCCGGTGGAGAATTGCGCGGCACCGGGATTTGAATCACGGTCCTCTTGCACTGGAGACGGATACTCTACCGTCCCCGCAGGAGTTAAATTAAAAATTGAATTATGGTGTTTTGCGTGACAAAACCACTTTCTGATTATGCACGCCGTAGTGGAGGACTCCGAAAATTTCGACCACCTGGGGTTCTTTAACGTGCACCTAATTCTAAGTACACGGGTGTTTTCGCATTTCGCCCCCATCGAAATGCGGCCGCCGTGGCCGGGGTCCGATCCCGCGACCTCGTGCTCAGCAGTCTAACACCATGACCACTGAGCAACCACGGCGGGTCCCGCAGGAGTTGTACGCCTCATTTAACCTACAGTGGTGCCCTATTTGATCCGTCAAGGTGGACCAATCTGAGCTCGGTTATACCGCATGGATGGCACTCGGCTAGAGAACCTGGTATTTATGACCTGCACATGTGTGGCCACACATAATTGAGGATATATATTTTTTTTTTTAGGAGGGTTTCCGTACAGTGATAAAAGGAAGGAAAATACATTAAAAGAAAAAGAAAAAAAAGGAAGAAAAAAGGAACATAACATGTGATTTGAACTCGTGATCCTTCAATGTTGCCCGGAAAGGTAGCTCAGTCGGTTGGTTCGTCAAGCCAACGGTTACTTTCAAGCGCCAAAGCTCCTGCTCCGAGCCTCATACTTATGTGGAAAGGGACTGATGTTGTCCGCGGCAGTCGATTTTTGCTGATTCTGAGTGGTTGGAAGGCATAATTTCTTTGAAAAATGGCCGCCAGAGGAGCAGCGTGAACTCGAGCGGCTTTATACACTAGGAAAACTGCCTTAAAATATTTAGACTTGAGGGGAAGCTTCGTTAACAAACTATAACACGGCAATCAGCACTCGTATACGTATACGACGAGAGAAATTATTGAGACGTGGGAAATTCCCTTGAAATAAATCTGGTTTGCGAGACAAATGCTTGTATGTATTGAATCTCTTAAAAGATGAGGGGGGAAATATGCGCTCACCGAGAGGGCATCTTCGGCACGAGACCACCGCGAGGCACCTTACTGAGATGTAGAGAGCTTCGCGGCCGGAACGAAATCTCCCCTCTCCGTCGGCCCAGGGTGGAAAACGCGCTTTCCGATCGCTCAAGGTTGCGCGGATATTGTGTAGCTCTAGCGTCTAGGAAAAAGCTTAAACAGGTGCGGGGGCGCCACGCATAGCGTGGGAAGCTAGCCGCCGGAATAGCTATCTCAAGTACTGCTGCTGGCGAGGGCGAAATACCTTCGTGTAAATATAATAACCCTAATAGGACTTCTTTCAAAGAAAAAAACAAAGAGAAGAAAAAGAAAAGGGAAACGGCTCAGAAGGCTATACTACGAGAGCTATGACTGATACTTTTCTATATATATGTATTCATCTCATCTATGGGATCGCATGCGCGCGCTGTTGGTTTTAAAGCGCAACCGTGGTAGGGAAACGGAAGGCGATATAAGCATGCGTGTCCATGATACGCACACGACAAACTGCCTTACAATATTTAGAATTGATATATATATACACACACAAAAGCCAATATAGGCTGCTCGACACTATCTCGCGCGTTTTTATAGCGAAGTACATCAGAACCGACTCGTCGTTCCACAACAACCATTTCCTGAGTGATCGACAGATATATGCCGAATAACTTCCTGTCATTCAATAAGAATGTCTCTTTCATGCAGCCTACCAACTCGCGCTGTTTCGGTTTAGACAAAACAATTTATCATTCGAGGCGCACTTGCCAAGTTTTCCTCCAGTTAAAACTGCCTGCGATGCCTATAGTGCAGCTCTTATCTCGCTCAACATACACAGTTCTATATATGTGCATCCGGTGCAATGCTTTCCGCTGTATCAGCCATTTCAATGTCATGGCCGATCATGTAAGCAAAAGTAGCTGTTTACTATTTACAATATCCAGAATTGATCAAACGTGAAGTTGTCACCGGCATTCTGAGTGGTTGGAAGGCATAATTTCTTTGAAAAATGGCCGCCAGAGGAGCAGCGTGAACTCGAGCGGCTTTATACACTAGGAAAACTGCCTTAAAATATTTAGACTTGAGGGGAAGCTTCGTTAACAAACTATAACACGGCAATCAGCACTCGTATACGTATACGACGAGAGAAATTATTGAGACGTGGGAAATTCCCTTGAAATAAATCTGGTTTGCGAGACAAATGCTTGTATGTATTGAATCTCTTAAAAGATGAGGGGGGAAATATGCGCTCACCGAGAGGGCATCTTCGGCACGAGACCACCGCGAGGCACCTTACTGAGATGTAGAGAGCTTCGCGGCCGGAACGAAATCTCCCCTCTCCGTCGGCCCAGGGTGGAAAACGCGCTTTCCGATCGCTCAAGGTTGCGCGGATATTGTGTAGCTCTAGCGTCTAGGAAAAAGCTTAAACAGGTGCGGGGGCGCCACGCATAGCGTGGGAAGCTAGCCGCCGGAATAGCTATCTCAAGTACTGCTGCTGGCGAGGGCGAAATACCTTCGTGTAAATATAATAACCCTAATAGGACTTCTTTCAAAGAAAAAAACAAAGAGAAGAAAAAGAAAAGGGAAACGGCTCAGAAGGCTATACTACGAGAGCTATGACTGATACTTTTCTATATATATGTATTCATCTCATCTATGGGATCGCATGCGCGCGCTGTTGGTTTTAAAGCGCAACCGTGGTAGGGAAACGGAAGGCGATATAAGCATGCGTGTCCATGATACGCACACGACAAACTGCCTTACAATACGTTTCCCTACCGTTTCCCTACCACGGTTGCGCTTTAAAACCAACAGCGCGCGCATGCGATCCCATAGATGAGATGAATACATATATATAGAAAAGTATCAGTCATAGCTCTCGTAGTATAGCCTTCTGAGCCGTTTCCCTTTTCTTTTTCTTCTCTTTGTTTTTTTTCTTTGAAAGAAGTCCTATTAGGGTTATTATATTTACACGAAGGTATTTCGCCCTCGCCAGCAGCAGTACTTGAGATAGCTATTCCGGCGGCTAGCTTCCCACGCTATGCGTGGCGCCCCCGCACCTGTTTAAGCTTTTTCCTAGACGCTAGAGCTACACAATATCCGCGCAACCTTGAGCGATCGGAAAGCGCGTTTTCCACCCTGGGCCGACGGAGAGGGGAGATTTCGTTCCGGCCGCGAAGCTCTCTACATCTCAGTAAGGTGCCTCGCGGTGGTCTCGTGCCGAAGATGCCCTCTCGGTGAGCGCATATTTCCCCCCTCATCTTTTAAGAGATTCAATACATACAAGCATTTGTCTCGCAAACCAGATTTATTTCAAGGGAATTTCCCACGTCTCAATAATTTCTCTCGTCGTATACGTATACGAGTGCTGATTGCCGTGTTATAGTTTGTTAACGAAGCTTCCCCTCAAGTCTAAATATTTTAAGGCAGTTTTCCTAGTGTATAAAGCCGCTCGAGTTCACGCTGCTCCTCTGGCGGCCATTTTTCAAAGAAATTATGCCTTCCAACCACTCAGAATGCCGGTGACAACTTCACGTTTGATCAATTCTGGATATTGTAAATAGTAAACAGCTACTTTTGCTTACATGATCGGCCATGACATTGAAATGGCTGATACAGCGGAAAGCATTGCACCGGATGCACATATATAGAACTGTGTATGTTGAGCGAGATAAGAGCTGCACTATAGGCATCGCAGGCAGTTTTAACTGGAGGAAAACTTGGCAAGTGCGCCTCGAATGATAAATTGTTTTGTCTAAACCGAAACAGCGCGAGTTGGTAGGCTGCATGAAAGAGACATTCTTATTGAATGACAGGAAGTTATTCGGCATATATCTGTCGATCACTCAGGAAATGGTTGTTGTGGAACGACGAGTCGGTTCTGATGTACTTCGCTATAAAAACGCGCGAGATAGTGTCGAGCAGCCTATATTGGCTTTTGTGTGTGTATATATATATCAATTCTAAATATTGTAAGGCAGTTTGTCGTGTGCGTATCATGGACACGCATGCTTATATCGCCTTCCGTTTCCCTACCACGGTTGCGCTTTAAAACCAACAGCGCGCGCATGCGATCCCATAGATGAGATGAATACATATATATAGAAAAGTATCAGTCATAGCTCTCGTAGTATAGCCTTCTGAGCCGTTTCCCTTTTCTTTTTCTTCTCTTTGTTTTTTTCTTTGAAAGAAGTCCTATTAGGGTTATTATATTTACACGAAGGTATTTCGCCCTCGCCAGCAGCAGTACTTGAGATAGCTATTCCGGCGGCTAGCTTCCCACGCTATGCGTGGCGCCCCCGCACCTGTTTAAGCTTTTTCCTAGACGCTAGAGCTACACAATATCCGCGCAACCTTGAGCGATCGGAAAGCGCGTTTTCCACCCTGGGCCGACGGAGAGGGGAGATTTCGTTCCGGCCGCGAAGCTCTCTACATCTCAGTAAGGTGCCTCGCGGTGGTCTCGTGCCGAAGATGCCCTCTCGGTGAGCGCATATTTCCCCCCTCATCTTTTAAGAGATTCAATACATACAAGCATTTGTCTCGCAAACCAGATTTATTTCAAGGGAATTTCCCACGTCTCAATAATTTCTCTCGTCGTATACGTATACGAGTGCTGATTGCCGTGTTATAGTTTGTTAACGAAGCTTCCCCTCAAGTCTAAATATTTTAAGGCAGTTTTCCTAGTGTATAAAGCCGCTCGAGTTCACGCTGCTCCTCTGGCGGCCATTTTTCAAAGAAATTATGCCTTCCAACCACTCAGAATGCCGGTGACAACTTCACGTTTGATCAATTCTGGATATTGTAAATAGTAAACAGCTACTTTTGCTTACATGATCGGCCATGACATTGAAATGGCTGATACAGCGGAAAGCATTGCACCGGATGCACATATATAGAACTGTGTATGTTGAGCGAGATAAGAGCTGCACTATAGGCATCGCAGGCAGTTTTAACTGGAGGAAAACTTGGCAAGTGCGCCTCGAATGATAAATTGTTTTGTCTAAACCGAAACAGCGCGAGTTGGTAGGCTGCATGAAAGAGACATTCTTATTGAATGACAGGAAGTTATTCGGCATATATCTGTCGATCACTCAGGAAATGGTTGTTGTGGAACGACGAGTCGGTTCTGATGTACTTCGCTATAAAAACGCGCGAGATAGTGTCGAGCAGCCTATATTGGCTTTTGTGTGTGTATATATATATCAATTCTAAATATTGTAAGGCAGTTTGTCGTGTGCGTATCATGGACACGCATGCTTATATCGCCTTCCGTTTCCCTACCACGGTTGCGCTTTAAAACCAACAGCGCGCGCATGCGATCCCATAGATGAGATGAATACATATATATAGAAAAGTATCAGTCATAGCTCTCGTAGTATAGCCTTCTGAGCCGTTTCCCTTTTCTTTTTCTTCTCTTTGTTTTTTTCTTTGAAAGAAGTCCTATTAGGGTTATTATATTTACACGAAGGTATTTCGCCCTCGCCAGCAGCAGTACTTGAGATAGCTATTCCGGCGGCTAGCTTCCCACGCTATGCGTGGCGCCCCCGCACCTGTTTAAGCTTTTTCCTAGACGCTAGAGCTACACAATATCCGCGCAACCTTGAGCGATCGGAAAGCGCGTTTTCCACCCTGGGCCGACGGAGAGGGGAGATTTCGTTCCGGCCGCGAAGCTCTCTACATCTCAGTAAGGTGCCTCGCGGTGGTCTCGTGCCGAAGATGCCCTCTCGGTGAGCGCATATTTCCCCCCTCATCTTTTAAGAGATTCAATACATACAAGCATTTGTCTCGCAAACCAGATTTATTTCAAGGGAATTTCCCACGTCTCAATAATTTCTCTCGTCGTATACGTATACGAGTGCTGATTGCCGTGTTATAGTTTGTTAACGAAGCTTCCCCTCAAGTCTAAATATTTTAAGGCAGTTTTCCTAGTGTATAAAGCCGCTCGAGTTCACGCTGCTCCTCTGGCGGCCATTTTTCAAAGAAATTATGCCTTCCAACCACTCAGAATGCCGGTGACAACTTCACGTTTGATCAATTCTGGATATTGTAAATAGTAAACAGCTACTTTTGCTTACATGATCGGCCATGACATTGAAATGGCTGATACAGCGGAAAGCATTGCACCGGATGCACATATATAGAACTGTGTATGTTGAGCGAGATAAGAGCTGCACTATAGGCATCGCAGGCAGTTTTAACTGGAGGAAAACTTGGCAAGTGCGCCTCGAATGATAAATTGTTTTGTCTAAACCGAAACAGCGCGAGTTGGTAGGCTGCATGAAAGAGACATTCTTATTGAATGACAGGAAGTTATTCGGCATATATCTGTCGATCACTCAGGAAATGGTTGTTGTGGAACGACGAGTCGGTTCTGATGTACTTCGCTATAAAAACGCGCGAGATAGTGTCGAGCAGCCTATATTGGCTTTTGTGTGTGTATATATATATCAATTCTAAATATTGTAAGGCAGTTTGTCGTGTGCGTATCATGGACACGCATGCTTATATCGCCTTCCGTTTCCCTACCACGGTTGCGCTTTAAAACCAACAGCGCGCGCATGCGATCCCATAGATGAGATGAATACATATATATAGAAAAGTATCAGTCATAGCTCTCGTAGTATAGCCTTCTGAGCCGTTTCCCTTTTCTTTTTCTTCTCTTTGTTTTTTTTCTTTGAAAGAAGTCCTATTAGGGTTATTATATTTACACGAAGGTATTTCGCCCTCGCCAGCAGCAGTACTTGAGATAGCTATTCCGGCGGCTAGCTTCCCACGCGATGCGTGGCGCCCCCGCACCTGTTTAAGCTTTTTCCTAGACGCTAGAGCTACACAATATCCGCGCAACCTTGAGCGATCGGAAAGCGCGTTTTCCACCCTGGGCCGACGGAGAGGGGAGATTTCGTTCCGGCCGCGAAGCTCTCTACATCTCAGTAAGGTGCCTCGCGGTGGTCTCGTGCCGAAGATGCCCTCTCGGTGAGCGCATATTTCCCCCCTCATCTTTTAAGAGATTCAATACATACAAGCATTTGTCTCGCAAACCAGATTTATTTCAAGGGAATTTCCCACGTCTCAATAATTTCTCTCGTCGTATACGTATACGAGTGCTGATTGCCGTGTTATAGTTTGTTAACGAAGCTTCCCCTCAAGTCTAAATATTTTAAGGCAGTTTTCCTAGTGTATAAAGCCGCTCGAGTTCACGCTGCTCCTCTGGCGGCCATTTTTCAAAGAAATTATGCCTTCCAACCACTCAGAATGCCGGTGACAACTTCACGTTTGATCAATTCTGGATATTGTAAATAGTAAACAGCTACTTTTGCTTACATGATCGGCCATGACATTGAAATGGCTGATACAGCGGAAAGCATTGCACCGGATGCACATATATAGAACTGTGTATGTTGAGCGAGATAAGAGCTGCACTATAGGCATCGCAGGCAGTTTTAACTGGAGGAAAACTTGGCAAGTGCGCCTCGAATGATAAATTGTTTTGTCTAAACCGAAACAGCGCGAGTTGGTAGGCTGCATGAAAGAGACATTCTTATTGAATGACAGGAAGTTATTCGGCATATATCTGTCGATCACTCAGGAAATGGTTGTTGTGGAACGACGAGTCGGTTCTGATGTACTTCGCTATAAAAACGCGCGAGATAGTGTCGAGCAGCCTATATTGGCTTTTGTGTGTGTATATATATATCAATTCTAAATATTGTAAGGCAGTTTGTCGTGTGCGTATCATGGACACGCATGCTTATATCGCCTTCCGTTTCCCTACCACGGTTGCGCTTTAAAACCAACAGCGCGCGCATGCGATCCCATAGATGAGATGAATACATATATATAGAAAAGTATCAGTCATAGCTCTCGTAGTATAGCCTTCTGAGCCGTTTCCCTTTTCTTTTTCTTCTCTTTGTTTTTTTCTTTGAAAGAAGTCCTATTAGGGTTATTATATTTACACGAAGGTATTTCGCCCTCGCCAGCAGCAGTACTTGAGATAGCTATTCCGGCGGCTAGCTTCCCACGCTATGCGTGGCGCCCCCGCACCTGTTTAAGCTTTTTCCTAGACGCTAGAGCTACACAATATCCGCGCAACCTTGAGCGATCGGAAAGCGCGTTTTCCACCCTGGGCCGACGGAGAGGGGAGATTTCGTTCCGGCCGCGAAGCTCTCTACATCTCAGTAAGGTGCCTCGCGGTGGTCTCGTGCCGAAGATGCCCTCTCGGTGAGCGCATATTTCCCCCCTCATCTTTTAAGAGATTCAATACATACAAGCATTTGTCTCGCAAACCAGATTTATTTCAAGGGAATTTCCCACGTCTCAATAATTTCTCTCGTCGTATACGTATACGAGTGCTGATTGCCGTGTTATAGTTTGTTAACGAAGCTTCCCCTCAAGTCTAAATATTTTAAGGCAGTTTTCCTAGTGTATAAAGCCGCTCGAGTTCACGCTGCTCCTCTGGCGGCCATTTTTCAAAGAAATTATGCCTTCCAACCACTCAGAATGCCGGTGACAACTTCACGTTTGATCAATTCTGGATATTGTAAATAGTAAACAGCTACTTTTGCTTACATGATCGGCCATGACATTGAAATGGCTGATACAGCGGAAAGCATTGCACCGGATGCACATATATAGAACTGTGTATGTTGAGCGAGATAAGAGCTGCACTATAGGCATCGCAGGCAGTTTTAACTGGAGGAAAACTTGGCAAGTGCGCCTCGAATGATAAATTGTTTTGTCTAAACCGAAACAGCGCGAGTTGGTAGGCTGCATGAAAGAGACATTCTTATTGAATGACAGGAAGTTATTCGGCATATATCTGTCGATCACTCAGGAAATGGTTGTTGTGGAACGACGAGTCGGTTCTGATGTACTTCGCTATAAAAACGCGCGAGATAGTGTCGAGCAGCCTATATTGGCTTTTGTGTGTGTATATATATATCAATTCTAAATATTGTAAGGCAGTTTGTCGTGTGCGTATCATGGACACGCATGCTTATATCGCCTTCCGTTTCCCTACCACGGTTGCGCTTTAAAACCAACAGCGCGCGCATGCGATCCCATAGATGAGATGAATACATATATATAGAAAAGTATCAGTCATAGCTCTCGTAGTATAGCCTTCTGAGCCGTTTCCCTTTTCTTTTTCTTCTCTTTGTTTTTTTCTTTGAAAGAAGTCCTATTAGGGTTATTATATTTACACGAAGGTATTTCGCCCTCGCCAGCAGCAGTACTTGAGATAGCTATTCCGGCGGCTAGCTTCCCACGCTATGCGTGGCGCCCCCGCACCTGTTTAAGCTTTTTCCTAGACGCTAGAGCTACACAATATCCGCGCAACCTTGAGCGATCGGAAAGCGCGTTTTCCACCCTGGGCCGACGGAGAGGGGAGATTTCGTTCCGGCCGCGAAGCTCTCTACATCTCAGTAAGGTGCCTCGCGGTGGTCTCGTGCCGAAGATGCCCTCTCGGTGAGCGCATATTTCCCCCCTCATCTTTTAAGAGATTCAATACATACAAGCATTTGTCTCGCAAACCAGATTTATTTCAAGGGAATTTCCCACGTCTCAATAATTTCTCTCGTCGTATACGTATACGAGTGCTGATTGCCGTGTTATAGTTTGTTAACGAAGCTTCCCCTCAAGTCTAAATATTTTAAGGCAGTTTTCCTAGTGTATAAAGCCGCTCGAGTTCACGCTGCTCCTCTGGCGGCCATTTTTCAAAGAAATTATGCCTTCCAATATATATATATATATATATATAAATATATATACATATATATATATATATATATATATATATATATATATATATATATATATATATATATATATATATATATATATATATATATATATATATATATATATATATATATACAGAGAGAGAGAGAGGGAGATATGCAAAATCGAACTCTGGCAGAAATATTTCAGTTGTTTAATCTTGGCCAGCGACGAACTCAACGCTTCCTGATACAGTCGTATCTGAGCTTCCTAAGAATATATTGGTAATAAATACCTTACAACACAAACATATACCTAAATATTATACGTACCTTCTTCACTGCGCTCCTCGGATCTTTCTCCTGTTGCAGTGATCATGACCACGAACGCTGCATGCAGAAGGGCAAAAAAGATATCAACAGAAAATCCTAGAGAACATCAACGTCCTTTTTTTAGGGATCTGTTGACTCCACCGTTCAGTAAGGTGGAGTCAACGGTGGAGTCAGCGGTGGAGTTCAGTACGGTGGAGTCAATTGAATGCGAATCGATCGATTCGCATTCAATAAGACACACGACAGAGTATCAATTCGCTTGAATTTTCCTGAAACCTCAGCTGTATGCTTGCACGTAAAATATGTGCCAGAAATTGTTTCTCGGCCGCATCACCGTTTGTCCACTGCTCTGTGTTTAGGAGTGCAATTCGCCTCCAGTGCGCCATGGGATATCTTTTTTGTTATATTGAATGCGTTGCTAATTGGCATAGTCTGTTTACCTGCTATTACTGCAACCAGGAAGATGGCAGAGGTGAACCTCATCTTAGCGAGAAGTCTGGCTGTGTCCTGCGAGCAAGAACAAAATTGACATTTTCCGTGGCTTAGAACACACAGCGTATGGCAGCACAGAATTTCAAGTGCACTAAACAATCTGCATGTTTATGCATTTCAAAAAATATATATATAAATTACACGTGAGCAAGTTCTTTTTCTGGTTGAAGTATAAGAATTCTTACACTTCGAGAACAAAAAACAACTTAAAGACTTATAAAACAGTCTTGTCTAATGCTCATGCATGCAGCAGGACTTTCTTTAACTTTTACCTAAAGCTCACGAATGGACTTACTTTGACAATCATAATCGCGAAAGCTCTGCTTTAATTTGAAAATTGAAACTTTGTACATGAAATTTCCAGAATATATGTGTTTATGCTATAATAACATTCCGCACTGATGCAACTGATGATTCCGCACTGATGTCGCAGAGGGCACATAAAAAAGGAGAAGAGCACTACTTGTTCAAAGACAAGGCCATAGTGCACCTAGTGACAGGGCCAATGCAGACGAGAATATATTTACTACCCGTAGTGATATAAAAAAATCTCACCTAAAAAGATAAGATTCAGTGATCAGACGAAGTCTTGAACTGCTCTGCAACTGCAAGACTGACAAAGGCAACACACTGAGCCTCTTTAAATCTATCCGAGCCCGGAATTTCACGTGCACGGGGCGAGGTTTAGCGTAGCTGGTTAACGGATGCGCTATGTACGTTTTGCTATTTCTCGGTCGGGGTTATCCACGTGCTTCAGGTCATATTAAATCGTAAAGCAATGAAGCCTTTGAGGACAATGTACTCAGGCGGCGGAAACCGGATACATATTTCTTTGTGATGGCAACGCATATTTACATTCACCACATGCTTAAACGACGTTTAAGGTTTTGTTAAATATCTCATTTTGAAAAATGACTTGGCCTATGCTACAATAAACTGGATCAGGGATGACTTTATAACAAATTTCAGAGTAGGGTGGCTGAAGCTTTTCCAAATACTGTCTTATGTTGATAACGAACACAGCCAAAAATCGCATTAAACCACTGATCATATGCACACATCAATCGCTGTCATATTGTTCGTTCAGAAATGTTTGTTTACAACTACAACTCATACACCTTTTTTATTACTGCTATGTTCCCCGCAGATTGTCTTTGAAATGTGCATAACACTTCTGGATCATCCGGCTCACCACCATTGTTGGGTCACAAGGCGGAAAAGGGACGCAAGAACAAACAAGTAGATTAAGAAGGAAAGGAAAGAATGTTTATGCAGGAGTTACGTGGAACTTAGGGCCACTCAAGATGGTCTAAGTAAATCCGACACAGCGTTTGCTAAATGTTGTTGCTGAACGGATCCACTCAGTGTCCTCCCAATCAACATTCTGTTATGCAAATGCAAGACGCCGCTTGGTACATTTATCTACGGGTCTTTGCTCCACTCCTTCCTAACTTCTTCTTGCGTCTCGCGCAAGCATAGCACCAGCACTCCACGCACATAGAAGAATACGAGCTGGCGAAACAGTACCATAGGAACCGGTAAGCTTGCATAATTAGAGCAGTTTGCAGGGATTGCAACGAAAAACTCTGCAAGAGAAAGGTTTTCTAACTTACTTTGGCTTGTTGTGGTAAAACATTGCAGGGTCAGCAAGGCATGTACGAAGACCAGATGTAAAAAAATTGTGCAAATACCACACCGTACGGAAATCGGCGGTATAGTACGTAAATGAAAACATTGTTCAGCGTTCCGCAAAGCATTACGGCATTCACAGATGCGGTGCCATATATATATATATATATATATATATATATATATATATATATATATATATATATATATATATATATGTGTGTGTGTGTGTGTGTGTGTGTGTGTGTGTGTACATGTCTGTATGTGAGTGTGCGTGAGAACTTTTAATCACCGAACCCTGCAGTGAAACAGGTTGCAGAACAGAATCACGTGTGAGGAACAATAGAAGTTTACTGACGTTTAGGAAGGGCAACAACCTTCACTCCGACCACTGGTATCATGAGGGCAACAGTTCTAAGCACACGCAATTCAATGCAAGTGGTTCTGGAATTCGCAATGGTTGGCAGAAACGTGCCTTTCAGCCCATCAATCAGAGTGGGATGTTCAGTCACAGAGCCCATTTGTTCAGGGGTGGTATGCAGTTGCGCCTTTCCCATTTTCAGAAAGGTCTTATGCTTCTGGAAATACATATGTGGCAAAAGCTTCGCTACCGATAAAAACTTTAAGTTATGATGAAAGTTGAGGAATGCGTACGATTTATTCTACTTAAGTGTCCTTAAACGGAGCAGAAATAGCTTCATTTGCATGACTTACCATACTTCATTAGCCGATACGACAACGTTGCTCCTCTCAACTACTTCTGCTCGCGTGTAGTTGCTGAGCGCCGATTCCTGGCACCTGAAGGCGGCGGGCCTTCTCCTGGCGCAATGTGGTCGCGGCTACGACGCAACGACAATGTAGCGTTCCTTTGCGTGACGTTGCATTTAGAGAAGTGCTGTCGTGTTACTCGCCCCGCGAGATTCGACACCTTTCTTACATCTCTGAAGTTTACAACAACGTTCCGCCACATCAAGGGCACCGACAACGTTCCAGCTGACGTTCTCAGTCGTGTCAATGTCGTTTCCACGTTGACATCGGAACCTTTAATCATCGAGGCCGACTTACTCGCCAGTCAACAGCGTGACGACACTGAACTTCGTACACTCCGGAATTCGTCAACGTCCCTGAAATTGGAAGACGTCGTTGTGACCCTTGATGGTAGGTCCGTCGTCTGCGACGCTTCTACGGACAAACCTAGACTATACATTCCGGCATCCCTCGGAAGACATCTATTCGAAACCGTGCACAACCTGTCGCACCCTGGCATACGCGGGAAACAGAAACTTCTTTCCAGTCGTTTCGTTTGGCCTCGGCTAAACGCGCAAGTTTGCGATTGGGTTCGCTGCTGTTTGTCGCGTCAACGTTCGAAGACCCAGCCTCACCCCATTCCGCCTGCCAAGCGTTTTTTTCCACCAGATGCTCTTCTTGACACCGTACAGTTGGACCTTGTCGGCCCTCTCCCACCTTCGAAAGGTCACTGCTACATACTGACATTCATCCACCGTTCTACACGGTGGCCAGAAGTTACACCTATATCTGACATTTCAGCGCCCACTGTTGCAGCAGCTTTCGTGTCTACGTGGATTGCAAGGTTCGGCTGCCCATCCACAACAATCAGAGATCGCGGTCGGCAGTTTGACTCAGCACTCTTCAACGAGCTACTCAAACTACTGGGAACGACACGTTTTTGCACAACTGCTTACCACCCGCAATCCAATGGACTAGTTGAACGTTTTCACCGGCATCTCAAGGCCTCCCTAATGGCGCATAAATTGCCGGAGAAGTGGGTCCTGCATTTGCCCCTCGTCTTACTTGGAATCAGAGCCGCACTCAAGAGCAACTTAGGTTGCTCCTGTGCCGAGCTAGTTTACGGCACTCACCTACGCCTTCCGTGCGGTTTCTTTGTCATCACCCCCAAAACGCCTATGCCACCACCTGCCGAATCCGTTGCCGAACTGCAAGCCTTCTTCAGCCAGATGCGCCCCGTACCTACATGTTCACAAGAAGCAAGGTCCCCGTACGTTTCTCCCGCACTCACTTCTGCTACCCACGTTTTCGTACGTAACTGTGCTGTGCGGAAGCCTTTGCGGCCACACTACTCCGGGCCATATTGTGTTCTAGAGCGTCGTCCGACGACTTTTGTTGTGAACGTCAATGGCCGATCAGACAAGAT
Organism: Dermacentor variabilis; assembly: GCF_050947875.1. Classification (NCBI taxonomy): domain Eukaryota; kingdom Metazoa; phylum Arthropoda; class Arachnida; order Ixodida; family Ixodidae; genus Dermacentor; species Dermacentor variabilis. Next base: position 85,170,368 of record NC_134578.1, read on the forward strand.
TGCCCTGGAACGTCTCAAACCGGCCTACATCGAAGCAGCCGCGCCATCAGCTCCATCAATGTGCGACACCACCCTGCTTCATCCTACGCCGCCACCTGCGCACGTGACACCCCAGACCAACGCCCAGACACGCCGCGTCACGTGGACTTTCCATCGTTCGTCGAACTTTCCTCCTCTCTAGCGGGGGCGGAGCCCTCTGTAGCGGTAGCAGCATCGGTGTCGCACGAGAGATGACGTAGACGCTCGCGTCTACACGAGGCTCGAGCGGCTGGCACGCTCCGGCACGGGCTAGCGTTCCGAAAGAGATTAATTTTAAAAGAATGCTACGCTAAGAGATCGAGTGTCGGTTCTTCCTCTCCTGATACAGCCCGAGACCTTACCGGTCTACGTGGTCCCTCGTCGCCACAGTAGCATTTCAGGTAGGCTTATAGCGCGGTAAAAAGACAAGGACGAACGTGAGACGTGACACACACAGGCACGTTCGTCCTTGTCTTTTTAACGCGCTATAAGCCTCACGATGTCTTACCAACAAGCCCAAATCACTGCTTTACAGCATTTCAGGTTTTCTGGTACGCTGAGAATTTGAAGTTTTTCTGATGTGAAGTGGTATATAAGAGTAATTGTGGCTCTACCTTGTTTTACTGACGGACTGTGAGAACGTGTGCGGTCTGCAGGAACCTATATGATTTTAGGCATATCTAATGGCGCCTATAATTCTCGTGAAACGAGCTTCACCGAACGAAAAAGTACACTTTAACTATCATCACTTGGTTCCCGCCGGATCCTGTCTTGTCTCTTCTTGCTTCACACCTTTTATTACCATCCACACTCCAGCCATTTCCTGTTAAATACAGCCTTACGTACATCCTTCCGCTTAAGGGAAAGCCGTCCCATAGCATACATTATCACCCAATCATCTGCCTTCAACACTTCATTCTTCTCTGACCCAATAACATATTAGAACCGTCTCCCAGAAGATACCGTCTCATGCACTGACCGTAAATCATTCCACGAAATGTTAAATTACCGCATTTCTTATTTACCGATCCCACCAACTGTTACTCGAACACGATGCTCCCCTTTTTTCACAATTGTTCCTGGCTTGTTTTTTTATTGTTGTTTCTTTACTGCTACGTACATTTGTTCTAACATTGTCGCAAGGATTATAGTCCTCCCTTTTGGATTGCCTCGTGGCCTTTAAGGCGAGCAAAAATTAAATGAAGTGAAAATGCCGTTTCATACGTGAAACTTAGCTATTCAGGCATACTTTCCCGTCTGTATTCATGTAGACATGCATGGTTCTAGATTTCCTTTGATTGCGTCCCAATGTGGCAACAATAAACACACACTGTTCTTAAACAATATTTTCCTGTATATATCTTTGAGTAAATTCCGAATAGCTGAGACTGCGACCAGAATGCCGTTGACACAGTGAAGCGTAGTGTCACTTGATACGTCACATAGAAGGAAGTTCAGTGTCAATAGAGCGAACTGAAATACTCTTTCATCACTTCTTTTTAGAAAATGTTGTATATGTTCGCATGGTTGTCTTTCGTTATACTGATAACAAATCTCATATGGCTGTGTCCTCATTTCGTCATACTAAATCAATCTGCTGTGTCAGACACACCTCAAACGCATTAATGGATTTCCCGTTTTTAACTGGCGGTTCCGTCCCTTCAATGTCCAGGCTGTAGATCTCACTCATATGAATTGCTTTGTATCCCGCACTGTCGGCAAGTGGCGGTGTCGGCGCGTGTTTTCTGGAGCCCGGAACAAACTGTAGTATCGCGAAATTTGACAACGTTGTCTGATTCAGCAAGCATTTGCTCTTAACAATTCCGCTGTGTTCACTTCAAAAGTCATTTACAATTGTGTTTAATAACCACATAACTATTGCGCACTTTTATGTACGTATGTTCTTGCTTCACACGTTAGGGATGTTGGAAGTTGTATTTTCGTCTCAATTGACTCACTTGAGAATGTTAGGTGAAGGTGCCTCCAAGTAACATCTTGCTTTTCTGCAGTATTTGACAGCGGATGCCCAGACGCCGACGGCTGCACCAAAAGCTGACGATCACAAGGTTTGAACCTAGGCATGTGCCTTAAACCTCTACTGGACCTCTGTCTGTGCCTTTGACAATAGTCTCGGAACACAACGGCTCTATAAATGTATCCTGTTTATATCAAAATAAAGAGTTCATTTCATCTGATTCTAATTGACGTGTGCTCTACACTTTAAGCAAATCTGCATTGCTTCAAGCAACTTTGCGATAGTGCAACTGCTCCACAATTATTAAGCTCTTATGTTGCACGGAGTGAAACATTAGCTATCAATAACCGCACGTAACCCACATGAAGGCCAGATTGCACAAACAGCTGTTGCATTTCTAATTCTGCATAACAATTTTCATCCGGCACGTGTGTTAATCACTGTGATAGTAATGTACTTATTTTGGATTGATCGTTTCAACGGCATATTGTATAACTGTATTGTATGTGCCGCTGTGTCTAGTATAACCACGCCTTTGTCCTCTCTAGGACAAGCTGCAGCTTATTAAGTGAGCGTAAACCAGACGGTGAGACAAGTGAACCGCTTGCTTTTGCCGTAAACTAATTGCAACCGTAACGTGCACCGCAATATTGGAAGTGACCGTCATGGTGCGATGCGCTTCTAAAATCGTGATTTTCGCTGTATATTGCGAAGATTCCCCGAGCTGTGAAAGTATTTTATTCGAATTATTTTGCAGGTACCTGGCTATCCGGTGTTGTAACTGATGCGGACAACAATAATAGGTGAACCGAACCCAGTTGAAGAATACGCGAGACCGGTTTGATGTGTTCTGATGTTTTCTAGTGTAAACACCAGCAGGCTCTGCTGTTACATTGGGTGCACGACAAAGTGGACTGGTTTGTTGTGGTGTACAAAGGAGAGTGGCTTGGTGTTTTCTGGTGTGCACACCAGAGGAGCTTGGTGTCTTCTGTTGTGCACACGACAGTGACTGCGTGTGTTTTGTTAGGCATATCAGGGTGGTGTAGTTCATGTGGTGTGCACATCAGGATGGTTTATGCTAAGGCATCTACATACCAGCGTTGTCTGGTTTTCACACAACATTATAGTCTAGAGTTACTTGGAGTGCACAGAACTGTAGGCTGGGGCTGTCTCGCGTACATGTTAGTATGCTGTGATGCATATTAGTTTTGGTGCACCTGCCTCGGTTTATACTGTTCTTCTGGTTAGTGTAGGATTAAGGCTTCTGAATGCTAAATTGCCTACTTTCAAATTAGCACAGTCATCACATTAAAATTTATTACCTTTATTTATTTCTGCATACAGTAGGCCTGAACGGCCATTTCAGAGGGCGGAGTAAAGAATACAAATTTAACAAAGAATCAAGAAGCGAAAACAAAAATAACAAAAGATGTAATGCAAGATCGGTGGTTAACATATACAAGATCGAAGAATTCAACTTAGTGACAATGAACGAACATGACCGTGTAAAGCTTTCCACAATTCTACAGTATGGACAAAAAGCACCATTCATCTTTCTCGGTGTGGTGGTCAGGAGGCACATTGAGTCAGGATTGTGTAAAGTGGATGTAAGTCCACCCGTTCTGATGAAGCTGCCGGCTGAAATAAGTTGTGCCGAGGTAATCGTGGCACAGAAAACTTCAGTGATTCAGTGTGGCAAAAATTCAGGAGCAAAAATAAGATAGCGAGGGAGGTTGCCGAAGCATTCTTTATTCATAACTCCGGTAATATGTGTGCCGCGAGGCCAACGGTGAGTCTGCACAAACACAGAAATTGATTTTTTAACCACTAAGCTTTATTTTGTTACACGTATTTGCGCCAGAGCATATAATTTGCGTGTTTCTTGCAAAAAACCATTGCTGCTAGTGCGCAATAGATCGTGTTTTTATATCTCATCCCTGTTCGGTCGCGCTATTCTTCCTTGAGTGACGACAGGTATTTCTGTATTCGTTTTCCTTTACTGGGCTTTGTGTCGAAGCATCGTAGAGCAGTAAGCTAAATTATTATCAAACGTCGTAGAAGATCTTGCTAAACACGGTTCTCTAATTGCTCGTATAAGCATGTGTTCCTGCTTACTTTTGTAGAAGAGAGAATATATCAAACCTAAAACGTACTGGAAATATGTCGTGCACATAAATGTCGATGGCTTTTACATATATATATAACTGGTATCCTTGTTTGGGGTATATGATCCTCCAAGCCTTCGCCGCTTTAGGATTTAAATCAACTTTACGGGCATTGCTCAGCCTACAGCAAATGCAATCAGCCGCACACAGTATGACTGGTAAACAGGTACGTCAAATTTCTCACTACGTGCATCTCAACTCCCGGCATATAGAGAGCTTTAAAACAGACTCGTTGTCGTCTTTGTCAGCCTTGATCTGTTGCACGACTAACTACATCGTGTAAGACTCGCATTTCGTTTCCCGAGGTAGGTATTTCCTATCTCTGGGGGCACTCGACACCTTGTATCCTGTATAGGTTGCATTACTTGTTACTGCTACTTCTTGCTAGTTCTTTCCACTAGTAGTGTGTTATCTTATGCCGTATTTGTTATATGTAGATCTTTCATTGCGTGAGCACCACATGCTCATATAGCATGAACACCAAAATATGACATTTTTTTTAATCAGAAGGTACAAACAAAAATATTGCTTTCGTGATTATGACGCATAACAAGAGTTCTTTGATGGGCTTGAGCCGATGTGTACAATACATTCGTGTTCGAAAACTCCACAAGAGACACACTTGGAAATCCGTCATTGCGCTTTTTGTTCTAGAAGTAGCACCATTGCCAGAATAAGCGATTTCATTGTTCTTATAGCGTTCCAAAAAGGTTCAAACAGCAGCGCACACTTAGCGAGAAGGAATTTAATTATCACCTTCCATTATATGTGCAAGCAGTTCACATCACACTGACAACTAATGCGGTGACATTTTGCGCCAGCATAGTATACATATAGTATCCGGACAGGCCGCCATTGGAATCTGAACCTGGCAACGTTTAACGTTAGAACGCTATCTAGTGAGGCGAGTCTAGCAGTGTTATTGGAGGAATTAGAGGGTAGTAAATGGGATATAATAGTGCTCAGTGAGGTTAGGAGGACAAAAGAAGCATATACAGTGCTAAAAAGCGGGCATGTACTGTGTTACCGGGGCTTAGCGGAGAGACGAGAACTAGGAGTCGGATTCCTGATTAATAAGGAAATAGCTGGTAACATACAGGAATTCTATAGCATTAACGAGAGGGTGGCAGGTCTTGTTGTGAAACTTAATAAGAGGTACAAATTGAAGGTGGTACAAGTCTATGCCCCTGCATGCAGTCATGATGACCAGGAAGTCGAAAGCTTTTATGAAGACGTGGAATCGGCGATGGGTAAAGTCAAAACAAAATACACTATACTGATGGGCGACTTCAATGCCAGGGTAGGCAAGAAGCAGGCTGGAGACAAGTCAGTGGAGCAATATGGCGTAGGCTCTAGGAATAGCAGAGGAGAATTATTAGTAGAGTTTGCAGAACAGAATAATATGCGGATAATGAACACCTTTTTCCGCAAGCGGGTTAGTCGAAAGTGGACATGGAGGAGCCCGAATGGTGAGACTAGAAATGAAATCGACTTCATACTCTGCGCGAACTCTGGCATCATACAAGATGTAGACGTGCTCGGCAAGGTACGCTGCAGTGACCATAGGATGGTAAGAACTCGAATTAGCCTAGACCTGAGGAGGGAACGGAAGAAACTGGTACATAAGAATCCGATCAATGAGTTAGCGGTAAGAGGGAAACTAGAGGAATTCCAGATCAAGCTACAGAACAGGTATTCGGCTTTAACTCAGGAAGAGGACCTTAGTGTTGAATCAATGAACGACAATCTTGTGGGCATCATTAAGGAGTGTGCCATAGAAGTCGGTGGTAACTCCATTAGACAGGATACCAGTAAGCTATCGCAGGAGACAAAAGATCTGATCAAGAAACGCCAATGTATGAAAGCCTCTAACCCTACAGCTAGAATAGACATGGCAGAACTTTCGAAGTTAATCAGCAAACGTAAGACAGCCGACTTAAGGAAGTATAATATGGATTCAATTGAACATGCTCTCAGGAACGGAGGAAGCCTAAAAGCAGTCAAGAAGAAACTAGGAATTGGCAAGAATCAGATGCGTGCGTTAAGAGATAAAGCCGGCAATATCGTTACTAATATGGATGAGATAGTTCAAGTGGCTGAGGAGTTCGATAGAGATTTATACAGTACCAGTGGCACCCACGACGATAGTGGAAGAGAGAATAGCCTAGAGGAATTCGAAATCCCACAGGTAACGCCAGAAGAAGTAAAGAAAGCCTTAGGAGCTATGCAAAGGGGGAAGGCAGCTGGGGAGGATCAGGTAACAGCAGATTTGTTGAAGGATGGTGGTCAGATTGTTCTAGAGAAACTGGCCACCCTGTATACGCAATGCCTCATAACCTCGAGCGTACCGGAATCTTGGAAGAACGCTAACATAATCCTAATCCATAAGAAAGGGGACGCCAAAGACTTGAAAAAACAGACCAATCAGCTTACTGTCCGTTGCCTCCAAAGTATTTACTAAGGTAATCGCAAATAGAATCAGGAACACCTTAGACTTCTGTCAACCAAAGGACCAGGCAGGATTCCGTAAAGGCTACTCAACAATAGACCATATTCACAATATCAATCAAGTGATAGAGAAATGTGCAGAATATAACCAACCCTTATATATAGCTTTCATTGATTACGAGAAAGCGTTTGATTCAGTCGAAACCTCAGCAGTCATGGAGGCATTACGGAATCAGGGTGTAGATGAGCCATATGTAAAGATACTGGAAGATATCTATAGCGGCTCCACAGCCACCGTAGTCCTCCACAAAGAAAGCAACAAAATCCCTATAAAGAAAGGCGTCAGACCGGGAGATACGATATCTCCAATGCTATTCACAGCATGTTTACAGGAGGTATTCAGAGGTCTGGAGTGGGAAGAATTGGGGATAAAAGTTCGTGGAGAATACCTTAGCAACTTGCGATTCGCTGATGATATTGCCTTGCTTTGTAACTCAGGAGACCAATTGCAATGCATGCTCACTGACCTGGAGAGGCAAAGCAGAAGGGTGGGTCTGAAAATTAATCTGCAGAAAACTAAAGTAATGTTTAACAGGCTCGGAAGAGAACAGCAGTTTACGATAGGTAGCGAAGCACTGGAAGGGGTAAGGGAATATATCTACTTAGGGCAGGTAGTGACCACGGATCCGGATCATGAGACTGAAATAACCAGAAGAATAAGAATGGGCTGGGGTGCGTTTGGCAGGCATTCTCAAATCATGAACAGCAGGTTGCCACTATCCCTCAAAAGGAAAGTGTATAACAGCTGTGTGTTACCAGTACTCACATATGGGGCAGAAACCTGGAGGCTTACGAAAAGGGTTCTGCTGAAATTGAGGACGACGCAACGAGCTATGGAAAGAAGAATGATGGGTGTGACGTTAAGTGATAAGAAAAGAGCAGATTGGGTGAGGCAACAAACGCGGGTAAACGACATCTTAGTTGAAATCAAGAAAAAGAAATGGGCATGGGCCGGACATGTAATGAGGAGGGAAGATAACCGATGGTCACTAAGGGTTACGGACTGGATTCCAAGGGAAGGGATGCGTAGCAGGGGGCGGCAGAAAGTTAGGTGGGCGGATGACATTAAGACGTTTGCAGGGACAACATGGCCACAATTAGTACATGACCGGGGTAGTTGGAGAAGTATGGGAGAGGCCTTTGCCCTGCAGTGGGCGTAACTAGGCTGATGATGATGATGATGAGTATACAAATGCCGTAACTATTTTTCCCTCCTGTAACCATTGCGCAGTGGAAGGCCACTCTTCCACGCATGAACAGCATCACTTAGGTGTGGTGTCCCATTTACAAAATGCCACTTATTAAGTATAGTTACAGCGGGGACCTAAAGGAGCGCTGCTAAAGAAAAGCACACGTTTTTTTTTTTAAATGAAGGCTAATTAAAGAATAAACAGGTCTACAAATGTTTACATTTTTTTAAATGCTGAGGTCACTGATTGTATATAGAAGATGGACTTTCTGTTTTGGGATTATGGAAGCTGTGTTTCGTAACTCACAAGTGATGCACAACTCTCTTTGTCTATGCAGGCAGCAAAGTCAGACCCATTGATAACATGAGGTTCGGCTCTGCGATCTTGCTCTTTACAGTACTTGCAGGTAAGTGTGTCGTGCCAAATGGGACTGCAATAATAATAATAATATTTGGGGTTTTACGTGCCAAAACCACTTTCTGATTATGAGGCACGCCGTAGTTGAGGACTCCGGAAATTTTGACCACCTGGCGTTCTTTAACGTGCAGCTAAATCTAAGCACACGGGTGTTTTCGCATTTCGCCCTCATCGAAATGCGGCCGCCGTAGCCGGGATTCAATCCCGCGACCTCGTGCTCAGCAGCCCAACACCATAGCCACTGAGCAACCACGGCGGGTGGGACTGCATTGCTTAATACTAATAACAAAATCATTTTCAACATAAAAGCCAAATCAACTCGTGAAGATGGAAAAGTAGACAAACAAAGGTGCTAGAGAGGAGCAAACTCAGGCACGAATGGCAGGTTGAATGATTTTAACGGTGAGATTACGCAATATACCCTCATCAATCCTCTCTCATGTTACAATGTCAGAAGCCATGTGATTCGCTGGTGACTCCTACTTTAGCTTTTGATGAAGTTACAAATAGCTTGCACGTTAGCACACGGTTGCAGCTACTCAATATGGCGGTTCACCACTTCGGTGCGCAGGATGACGTCAGTACAAGCTATTTAGCTCTGCTTGCAAAATATTCGTTCTTTCGGAGATTTGTCGTTCTGATCTGGTGCTCCCACCTTTGCGCAGCTTTCGTAGCCATGATCACGGCAGCGGACGGAAGGGATGAAATGCGTAGTGGCGATGGTAACTACAAAAAGGGACGCATGTACGTGTCTCTTTTAACATATTTGATAAGAAATAAAGTATTACGATAAAATAGCCCGACTTTATTATCAAAGGATGAATTAGTTATCAATTAAAAATATGCGCCAGAAAAGTTTCTGTCTGAGCTTCCTTTTGCAACCTCTTTGTTCTGTGCTGTTCCCTGATTCTACCGTTGGTTTATCTATATATATATATATTTATATATATATATACATATATGTAGGGTGCAGCCGTGGCGCTGAAGTAGAACACCCGCTTCTCGAGCAAGAAGTCCGTAGTTCGAATCCCGGCGCCGCACAATTTACCACCGGATAAAAATGGAAAAACACGAGTGTTCTTAAAATTGCATAAACAAGCCGGGAGTGTGGCCTGATCCCGGTGACCGGAACCGGTAACGCACCCCCTCACCGGAGCAGGATTGCCCACCTTGGTGCAGTACTTGGCCACAACCTCCTATATGAACACAACAATCAAACCCGGGCCATCAGTCTCCTGCAGCTGCGAAGCAACTCACCACGGCAGCGGTCAGACCTGCGACACAGCAGAGGGTGCTAAGAATCTCTGGCTCCGGACAGGCCGCCATTGGAACATGAACCTGGCAACGTTTAACGCTAGAACTTTATCGAGTGAGGCGAGTCTAGCAGTGCTATTGGAGGAATTAGAGGGCAGTAAATGGGATATAATAGGGCTCAGTGAAGTTAGGAGGCCAAAATAAGCATATACAGTGCTAAAAAAATTGGCTGAACGCTTAGCTTGGTTAAGCCTGGAAGATTGCGAAAGCAATACCCTTGGCTGCGCCTTGGTTCGGGTGATGGTGTGGACATGGGTGCCCTTTGTTAAACTTATGGCTATACATCATCCGACATAGCGCAAGGCAGCGCGCCGACCACTGCGAGGAGCCGAGCTGTAGCCGCATTTATCCTCCTAGCGTGACGTCACACCAGCGAGCGCCCTCTCTCGGTAGCGCCGCAGCAGTGGCGCGCAAGGCTTCGCCTCCATCATCGATGCCGCGAGCTGGGGCCCCATCTCTCTGTCTGGCGTGACGTCACACGGCCACGTAACGCGCAGCTGTGTAAGGAGGCGCCACGACCACCGATGGGCCGAAAGTGCGAGCAGTATTGCTTTCGCAATAAAAGCGGGCTCGACCTGTGCTACCGGGGCTTAGCGGAGAGACGAGAACTTGGAGTCGGATTCTTGATAAATAAGAATATAGCTGGTAACATAAAGAAATTCTATAGCATTAACGAGACGGTGGCAGGTCTTGTTGTGAAACTTAATAAGAGCTTCTATGAAGACGTGGAATCGGCGATGGGTAAAGTCAAAAGAATATACAGTATACCGATGGGCGACTTCAATGCCAAGGTAGGCAAGAAGCAGGCTAGAGACAAGGCAGTGGGGGAATATGGCATAGGCACTAGGAATAGCAGGAGAGAGTTATTAGTGGAGTTTGCGGAACAGAATAATATGCGGATATTAAATATACATTCTTCCGCAAGCGGGATATCCGAAAGTGGACGTGGCGGAGCCCGAGCGGCGAGACTAGAAATGAAATAGACTTTATACTCTGCGCTATCCCTGGCTTCATACAAGATGTGGACGTGATCAGCAAGGTGCGTTGCAGTTACCATAGGAAGGTAAGAACACGAATTAGGCTAGACCTGAGGAGGGAACGGAAGAAACTGGTACATAAGAATCCGATCAATGAGTTAGCGGTAAGAGGGAAACTAGACGAATTCCAGATCAAGCTACAGAACAGGTATTGGGCTTTAACTCAGGAAGAGGACCTTTGTGTTGAAGCAATGAACGACAATCTTGTGGGCATCATTAAGGAGTGTGCAATGGAAGTCGGTGGACACTCCGTTAGGCAGGATACGAGTAAACTATCGCAGGAGACGAAAGATCGGATCAAGAAACGTCAATGTATGAAAGCCTGTAACCCTACAGCTAGAATAGAACTGGAAGAACTTTCGAAGTTAATCAACAAGCGGAAGACAGCTAACCTAATTATTTATAATATGGATAGAATTAAACATGCTCTCAGGAACGGAGGTAGCCTAAAAGCAGTGAAGAAGAGACTAGGAATTGGCAAGACTGAGATGTAAGCATTAAGAGACAAAGCTGGCAATATAATACTAATATGGATGAGATAGTTCATGTGGCAAGTATTTATGGTCTGCTGAGCATTGCCAGCTGCCCACTCATGCCTACTTACTCAAGTTGACGTCAAAGACCCACGCACGAAGGACTCTCCCACGTGCAGCAATTCGCTGCTTTGCGATGCCCGGATTGAGGGATCCTGTCGATTAACCAACGCAAAGTGCTACAACCTTGAAGGCTCCTCGGCAGAGAAAACGAAGCCCTTTGGCCATGGTTACGCTTAGATAGCTCTTCCGGACTGACACATACGGGGGAAATCGGCAGTCGCCTTTTCCTATCGCCTTCTTTGAACTTGCACTTGGCTTTTTCTTTCCCTATCTGGCCTGTCATCTTTTTTCATCAGTGTTTCTCTTAATTCATGGTGACGTGGCTTAACGCTTTGTAATTTGCCTCCATATTACCCGAGCAGAAGGCTATAGTAGCTTTGTATAGCTAACGTTATAATAAATAATCTCATAGTGGGTGCTGCGGTGGATGACTGCCATAGGGTCCAAACATATGTTTTAGTATCGTAAAATCCCAAACATCAGTAAACAATAAATGACAGGCACTGAAATGCCACTGGACTGAAGCAACAAAAGTATTTGTAAGCCGTGCGAGAATATCTCAATGTTTTTTCTTGTCGCTTCTTAAAGCGAGAACATAAAATGTATGACATGTCTCCATTTGCTGTCGTGACAATCACTACGCAGAAAAGAGCTTTAAGGGAAATATGCCTTGCTTGGCAAAAAAAGCCAGTACAGGTCTGTCTACAATGCGAACCTCAGGTGTACGCTGACTTGACCGGATGAAACGTATACAAGACGAGGAAAAGTGGTAACCCTAGAGTACACAGCTGCGTATGCAATTACCGGACAGTTACCGGTTGAATCGGTATGGTTAAAATCGGCAAGTCACACACCTCCGCAATAAACAGATGTCCAAATATGAAAATGGAATTGTGCAGTCTCAGATCATTGTGTCTTCTATGAAATGATTTGCAGAAGACTGTTATTCACTCACTAAAGTAAACGATTTGGTAACGGTGGAATGTTTCATACGCCACTGCATTGCTCGTTCGCGAGATGCATAAGAATTGATAGTGCATTAAGATGAGATAATTATATTAAAATAAGATAGCGTCTCTCTGTGACAGTAAAGACCACACATTTCAGAGCGGACCAATGGGCATCGTTTATTGCCAGGCAGTCGTGGACTAGCCTGAATATTAGGTGCACAAGCAGATTAGCAGTCGAGATCAAACGCATGCGTCTAATCCAAAGCCCTTGTCATGGCAACTTTGGGTACTTCCGGTGCCTCGTGCTGCTGGAATGTGATGATAATGATTTGCTAACATTTCAACTAATACGCTCGAGTAAATACAGTATTGCTGTTAAGCAAATGCATTCATGGGGTCTCGGCGCATACAGTTTCTTAATCACGAAATTGCAATTCTTCAGACACCTAACGCGGTAAGCAATATCTTGAGCACTCCGGAAATTGTTCTAACTCGCCTGTCATTTACTAGAGCAGCAGTAAGCCGTGACAGCCGACACTGCCATAGAAGTAATTATTGGCGATGGGAACAAGTTCGTCCACCTCCGACACAGCACTGGTTCTTTAGCGATGCGCGCATGGTTGTCCTATAATGCCACAACACTGCCTGTGTCCGCCCCTAAAAACACGCAGAGCCACAGCCACTTTCGGGCTGTGTGGGTCATAAATCTACACAGATAGGAAGTTCGAAACTTTCGAGACTTTACAGGTGGTAGAACATGCAGCCCTCAAGCGAACAACCCAAAAGGCGCTAAAGCGGCGAGGCGCTTTAGTTGGTTGCTGGATCCCACATTGTTGTTTGCAGCGCAGATTTTAACAATACACTGAGCGAAACATGTAGATTAGACGAGCGCGGGACCGCAAGAGCGCTGGCTAGTGCTCGTGCAGGCTATTTGCTTTGTCCTGTGCGTGTGTTTTTCAAGTCCGCTTTAAAAAACATGAATGCGGGAACTCTAAAGCCATATGTGATGTGTGGGTTCATTCGTTTCGCCGTGACTGTCCCAGTTAATGGGTTGTGCAGCAAGGGCCTGCAGGTATTCAGGAAATTTTTTTGACATGACCCCAATAAACGCAAGACGGGAACATAAAAACTGGCTTAAAAATTATTACTGGAACAATAGTTCAGGTGACGCCTGTCACTACGGCAGGGTTTACCATCGCAAACTTATCTAATGCTTGTTCGCTCAAGATGACATCCCCGTAATGATCCATCAAGAATAGAGTCCGTTCCCTTTTTTAGTGGTGCGAAGCTATCGAAGCCATTAGATCCATTAATCCCTGATACCAAGGGGCACCAAACGCGGGAGAAATATATATATATATATATATATATATATATATATATATATATATATATATATATATATATATATATATATATATATATATATATATATATATATAACAGATTCCTTAACGTTATACCTATCATTCTTCTTTGCAGAGCTCGTTGCGTCGTCCTCAATTTAAGTATAACCCTTTTCGTAAGCCTCCAGGTTTCTACCACGTACGTGAGTAGTGGTAAGACACAGTTGTTATAAACTTTTCTCTTGAGGGATAATGGCAACCTGTTGTTCATGATCTGAGAATGCTTGCCAAACGCACCTCAGCCCATTCTGATTCTTCTGATTCTTTGAGTCTCATGATCCGTATCCGCAGTCACTACCTGTCCTAAGTAGATGTATTCCCTTACCACTTCCAGTGCCTCACTACCTATCGTAAACTGCTGCTCTCTTCCGTGACTGGTAAACATTACTTTAGTTTTCTGCAGATTAATTTTTAGACCCAACCTTCAGCTTTGCCTCTCCAGGTCACTGAGCATGCATTCGAGTTGATCCCCTGTGTTACTAAGCAAGGCAATATCATCAGCGAATCGCAAGTTACTAAGGTATTCGCCTTTAACTCTTATACCCAATTCTTCCCAATCTAGGTATCTGAATACCTCCTGTAAACACGCTGTGAATAGCATTGCAGAGATCGTATCTCCCTGCCTGACGCCTTTCTTTATTGGAATTTTGTTGCTTTCTTTATGGAGGACTACGGTGGCTCTGGAGCCGCTATAGATACCTTTCTGTATATTTACATGCGGCTCGTCTACACCCTGATTCTGCAATGCCTCCATGATTGCTGAGGTTTCGACTGAATGAAGCGCTTCCTCGTAACCAATGAAAGCTATATATAAAGGTTGGTTATATTCCGCACATTTTTCTATCACCTGATTGATATTGTGAATATGCTCTATTGTTGAGTAGCCTTTACGGAATCCTGCCTGGTCCTTTGGTTGACGGAAGTCTAATGTGTTCCTGATTCTATTTGCAATTACCTTAGAAAATACTTTGTAGGCAACGGACAGTAAGCTGGTCGGTCTATGATTTTTCAAGTCTTTGGCGTCCCCTTTCTTATAGATTAGGATTATGTTAGCGTTTTTCCAAGATTCCGGTACGCTCCAAGTCATGAGGCACTGCGTATGCAGGGTGGCCAGTTCCTCTAGAACAATCTGCCCACCATCCTTCAACAAATCTGCTGTTACCTGATCCTCCCCAGCTGCCCTCCTCCTTTGCATAGCTCGAAAGGCTTTCCGTACTTCTTCCGGCGTTACCTGTGGGATTTCGAATTCTTCTAGACTATTTTCTCTTCTATTATCGTCGTGGCGCCCACTGGTACTGTATAAATCTCTATAGAACTCCTCAGCCACATGAACTATCTCATCCATATTAGTATTATATTGCCAGCTTTGTCTCTTAATGCTTACATCTCAGTCTTGCCAATTCCTAGTCTCTTCTTCACTGCTTTTAGGCTACCTCCGTTCCTGAGAGCATGTTTAATTCTATCCATATTATAAATAATTAGGTTAGCTGTCTTCCGCTTGTTGATTAACTTCGAAAGTTCTTCCAGTTCTATTCTAGCTGTAGGGTTACAGGCTTTCATACATTGACGTTTCTTGATCAGATCTTTCGTCTCCTGCGATAGTTTACTCGTATCCTGCCTAACGGAGTGTCCACCGACTTCCATTGCACACTCCTTAATGATGCCCACAAGATTGTCGTTCATTGCTTCAACACAAAGGTCCTCTTCCTGAGTTAAAGCCCAATACCTGTTCTGTAGCTTGATCTGGAATTCGTCTAGTTTCCCTCTTACCGCTAACTCATTGATCGGATTCTTATGTACCAGTTTCTTCCGTTCCCTCCTCAGGTCTAGCCTAATTCGTGTTCTTACCTTCCTATGGTAACTGCAACGCACCTTGCTGATCACGTCCACATCTTGTATGAAGCCAGGGATAGCGCAGAGTATAAAGTCTATTTCATTTCTAGTCTCGCCGCTCGGGCTCCTCCACGTCCACTTTCGGATATCCCGCTTGCGGAAGAATGTATATTTAATATCCGCATATTATTCTGTTCCGCAAACTCCACTAATAACTCTCTCCTGCTATTCCTAGTGCCTATGCCATATTCCCCCACTGCCTTGTCTCTAGCCTGCTTCTTGCCTACCTTGGCATTGAAGTCGCCCATCGGTATACTGTATATTCTTTTGACTTTACCCATCGCCGATTCCACGTCTTCATAGAAGCTCTTATTAAGTTTCACAACAAGACCTGCCACCGTCTCGTTAATGCTATAGAATTTCTTTATGTTACCAGCTATATTCTTATTTATCAAGAATCCGACTCCAAGTTCTCGTCTCTCCGCTAAGCCCCGGTAGCACAGGTCGAGCCCGCTTTTATTGCGAAAGCAATACTGCTCGCACTTTCGGCCCATCGGTGGTCGTGGCGCCTCCTTACACAGCTGCGCGTTACGTGGCCGTGTGACGTCACGCCAGACAGAGAGATGGGGCCCCAGCTCGCGGCATCGATGATGGAGGCGAAGCCTTGCGCGCCACTGCTGCGGCGCTACCGAGAGAGGGCGCTCGCTGGTGTGACGTCACGCTAGGAGGATAAATGCGGCTACAGCTCGGCTCCTCGCAGTGGTCGGCGCGCTGCCTTGCGCTATGTCGGATGATGTATAGCCATAAGTTTAACAAAGGGCACCCATGTCCACACCATCACCCGAACCAAGGCGCAGCCAAGGGTATTGCTTTCGCAATCTTCCAGGCTTAACCAAGCTAAGCGTTCAGCCAATTTTTTTAGCACTGTATATGCTTATTTTGGCCTCCTAACTTCACTGAGCCCTATTATATCCCATTTACTGCCCTCTAATTCCTCCAATAGCACTGCTAGACTCGCCTCACTCGATAAAGTTCTAGCGTTAAACGTTGCCAGGTTCATGTTCCAATGGCGGCCTGTCCGGAGCCAGAGATTCTTAGCACCCTCTGCTGTGTCGCAGGTCTGACCGCTGCCGTGGTGAGTTGCTTCGCAGCTGCAGGAGACTGATGGCCCGGGTTTGATTGTTGTGTTCATATAGGAGGTTGTGGCCAAGTACTGCACCAAGGTGGGCAATCCTGCTCCGGTGAGGGGGTGCGTTACCGGTTCCGGTCACCGGGATCAGGCCACACTCCCGGCTTGTTTATGCAATTTTAAGAACACTCGTGTTTTTCCATTTTTATCCGGTGGTAAATTGTGCGGCGCCGGGATTCGAACTACGGACTTCTTGCTCGAGAAGCGGGTGTTCTACTTCAGCGCCACGGCTGCACCCTACATATATGTATATATATATATATATATATATATATATATATATATATATATATATATATATATATATATATAAATATATATATATATAGATAAACCAACGGTAGAATCAGGGAACAGCACAGAACAAAGAGGTTGCAAAAGGAAGCTCAGACAGAAACTTTTCTGGCGCATATTTTTAATTGATAACTAATTCATCCTTTGATAATAAAGTCGGGCTATTTTATCGTAATACTTTATTTCTTATCAAATATGTTAAAAGAGACACGTACATGCGTCCCTTTTTGTAGTTACCATCGCCACTACGCATTTCATCCCTTCCGTCCGCTGCCGTGATCATGGCTACGAAAGCTGCGCAAAGGTGGGAGCACCAGATCAGAACGACAAATCTCCGAAAGAACGAATATTTTGCAAGCAGAGCTAAATAGCTTGTACTGACGTCATCCTGCGCACCGAAGTGGTGAACCGCCATATTGAGTAGCTGCAACCGTGTGCTAACGTGCAAGCTATTTGTAACTTCATCAAAAGCTAAAGTAGGAGTCACCAGCGAATCACATGGCTTCTGACATTGTAACATGAGAGAGGATTGATGAGGGTATATTGCGTAATCTCACCGTTAAAATCATTCAACCTGCCATTCGTGCCTGAGTTTGCTCCTCTCTAGCACCTTTGTTTGTCTACTTTTCCATCTTCACGAGTTGATTTGGCTTTTATGTTGAAAATGATTTTGTTATTAGTATTAAGCAATGCAGTCCCACCCGCCGTGGTTGCTCAGTGGCTATGGTGTTGGGCTGCTGAGCACGAGGTCGCGGGATTGAGTCCCGGCTACGGCGGCCGCATTTCGATGGGGGCGAAATGCGAAAACACCCGTGTGCTTAGATTTAGCTGCACGTTAAAGAACGCCAGGTGGTCAAAATTTCCGGAGTCCTCAACTACGGCGTGTCTCATAATCAGAAAGTGGTTTTGGCACGTAAAACCCCAAATATTATTATTATTATTGCAGTCCCATTTGGCACGACACACTTACCTGCAAGTACTGTAAAGAGCAAGATCGCAGAGCCGAACCTCATGTTATCAATGGGTCTGACTTTGCTGCCTGCATAGACAAAGAGAGTTGTGCATCACTTGTGAGTTACGAAACACAGCTTCCATAATCCCAAAACAGAAAGTCCATCTTCTATATACAATCAGTGACCTCAGCATTTAAAAAAATGTAAACATTTGTAGACCTGTTTATTCTTTAATTAGCCTTCATTTAAAAAAAAAAAACGTGTGCTTTTCTTTAGCAGCGCTCCTTTAGGTCCCCGCTGTAACTATACTTAATAAGTGGCATTTTGTAAATGGGACACCACACCTAAGTGATGCTGTTCATGCGTGGAAGAGTGGCCTTCCACTGCGCAATGGTTACAGGAGGGAAAAATAGTTACGGCATTTGTATACTCATCATCATCATCATCAGCCTAGTTACGCCCACTGCAGGGCAAAGGCCTCTCCCATACTTCTCCAACTACCCCGGTCATGTACTAATTGTGGCCATGTTGTCCCTGCAAACGTCTTAATGTCATCCGCCCACCTAACTTTCTGCCGCCCCCTGCTACGCATCCCTTCCCTTGGAATCCAGTCCGTAACCCTTAGTGACCATCGGTTATCTTCCCTCCTCATTACATGTCCGGCCCATGCCCATTTCTTTTTCTTGATTTCAACTAAGATGTCGTTTACCCGCGTTTGTTGCCTCACCCAATCTGCTCTTTTCTTATCACTTAACGTCACACCCATCATTCTTCTTTCCATAGCTCGTTGCGTCGTCCTCAATTTCAGCAGAACCCTTTTCGTAAGCCTCCAGGTTTCTGCCCCATATGTGAGTACTGGTAACACACAGCTGTTATACACTTTCCTTTTGAGGGATAGTGGCAACCTGCTGTTCATGATTTGAGAATGCCTGCCAAACGCACCCCAGCCCATTCTTATTCTTCTGGTTATTTCAGTCTCATGATCCGGATCCGTGGTCACTACCTGCCCTAAGTAGATGTATTCCCTTACCCCTTCCAGTGCTTCGCTACCTATCGTAAACTGCTGTTCTCTTCCGAGCCTGTTAAACATTACTTTAGTTTTCTGCAGATTAATTTTCAGACCCACCCTTCTGCTTTGCCTCTCCAGGTCAGTGAGCATGCATTGCAATTGGTCTCCTGAGTTACAAAGCAAGGCAATATCATCAGCGAATCGCAAGTTGCTAAGGTATTCTCCACGAACTTTTATCCCCAATTCTTCCCACTCCAGACCTCTGAATACCTCCTGTAAACATGCTGTGAATAGCATTGGAGATATCGTATCTCCCTGTCTGACGCCTTTCTTTATAGGGATTTTGTTGCTTTCTTTGTGGAGGACTACGGTGGCTGTGGAGCCGCTATAGATATCTTCCAGTATCTTTACATATGGCTCATCTACACCCTGATTCCGTAATGCCTCCATGACTGCTGAGGTTTCGACTGAATCAAACGCTTTCTCGTAATCAATGAAAGCTATATATAAGGGTTGGTTATATTCTGCACATTTCTCTATCACTTGATTGATATTGTGAATATGGTCTATTGTTGAGTAGCCTTTACGGAATACTGCCTGGTCCTTTGGTTGACAGAAGTCTAAGGTGTTCCTGATTCTATTTGCGATTACCTTAGTAAATACTTTGGAGGCAACGGACAGTAAGCTGATTGGTCTGTTTTTTCAAGTCTTTGGCGTCCCCTTTCTTATGGATTAGGATTATGTTAGCGTTCTTCCAAGATTCCGGTACGCTCGAGGTTATGAGGCATTGCGTATACAGGGTGGCCAGTTTCTCTAGAACAATCTGACCACCATCCTTCAACAAATCTGCTGTTACCTGATCCTCCCCAGCTGCCTTCCCCCTTTGCATAGCTCCTAAGGCTTTCTTTACTTCTTCTGGCGTTACCTGTGGGATTTCGAATTCCTCTAGGCTATTCTCTCTTCCACTATCGTCGTGGGTGCCACTGGTACTGTATAAATCTCTATCGAACTCCTCAGCCACTTGAACTATCTCATCCATATTAGTAACGATATTGCCGGCTTTATCTCTTAACGCACGCATCTGATTCTTGCCAATTCCTAGTTTCTTCTTGACTGCTTTTAGGCTTCCTCCGTTCCTGAGAGCATGTTCAATTGAATCCATATTATACTTCCTTAAGTCGGCTGTCTTACGTTTGCTGATTAACTTCGAAAGTTCTGCCATGTCTATTCTAGCTGTAGGGTTAGAGGCTTTCATACATTGGCGTTTCTTGATCAGATCTTTTGTCTCCTGCGATAGCTTACTGGTATCCTGTCTAATGGAGTTACCACCGACTTCTATGGCACACTCCTTAATGATGCCCACAAGATTGTCGTTCATTGATTCAACACTAAGGTCCTCTTCCTGAGTTAAAGCCGAATACCTGTTCTGTAGCTTGATCTGGAATTCCTCTAGTTTCCCTCTTACCGCTAACTCATTGATCGGATTCTTATGTACCAGTTTCTTCCGTTCCCTCCTCAGGTCTAGGCTAATTCGAGTTCTTACCATCCTATGGTCACTGCAGCGTACCTTGCCGAGCACGTCTACATCTTGTATGATGCCAGAGTTCGCGCAGAGTATGAAGTCGATTTCATTTCTAGTCTCACCATTCGGGCTCCTCCATGTCCACTTTCGACTAACCCGCTTGCGGAAAAAGGTGTTCATTATCCGCATATTATTCTGTTCTGCAAACTCTACTAATAATTCTCCTCTGCTATTCCTAGAGCCTACGCCATATTGCTCCACTGACTTGTCTCCAGCCTGCTTCTTGCCTACCCTGGCATTGAAGTCGCCCATCAGTATAGTGTATTTTGTTTTGACTTTACCCATCGCCGATTCCACGTCTTCATAAAAGCTTTCGACTTCCTGGTCATCATGACTGCATGCAGGGGCATAGACTTGTACCACCTTCAATTTGTACCTCTTATTAAGTTTCACAACAAGACCTGCCACCCTCTCGTTAATGCTATAGAATTCCTGTATGTTACCAGCTATTTCCTTATTAATCAGGAATCCGATTCCTAGTTCTCGTCTCTCCGCTAAGCCCCGGTAACACAGTACATGCCCGCTTTTTAGCACTGTATATGCTTCTTTTGTCCTCCTAACCTCACTGAGCACTATTATATCCCATTTACTACCCTCTAATTCCTCCAATAACACTGCTAGACTCGCCTCACTAGATAGCGTTCTAACGTTAAACGTTGCCAGGTTCAGATTCCAATGGCGGCCTGTCCGGATACTATATGTATACTATGCTGGCGCAAAATGTCACCGCATTAGTTGTCAGTGTGATGTGAACTGCTTGCACATATAATGGAAGGTGATAATTAAATTCCTTCTCGCTAAGTGTGCGCTGCTGTTTGAACCTTTTTGGAACGCTATAAGAACAATGAAATCGCTTATTCTGGCAATGGTGCTACTTCTAGAACAAAAAGCGCAATGACGGATTTCCAAGTGTGTCTCTTGTGGAGTTTTCGAACACGAATGTATTGTACACATCGGCTCAAGCCCATCAAAGAACTCTTGTTATGCGTCATAATCACGAAAGCAATATTTTTGTTTGTACCTTCTGATTAAAAAAAATGTCATATTTTGGTGTTCATGCTATATGAGCATGTGGTGCTCACGCAATGAAAGATCTACATATAACAAATACGGCATAAGATAACACACTACTAGTGGAAAGAACTAGCAAGAAGTAGCAGTAACAAGTAATGCAACCTATACAGGATACAAGGTGTCGAGTGCCCCCAGAGATAGGAAATACCTACCTCGGGAAACGAAATGCGAGTCTTACACGATGTAGTTAGTCGTGCAACAGATCAAGGCTGACAAAGACGACAACGAGTCTGTTTTAAAGCTCTCTATATGCCGGGAGTTGAGATGCACGTAGTGAGAAATTTGACGTACCTGTTTACCAGTCATACTGTGTGCGGCTGATTGCATTTGCTCTAGGCTGAGCAATGCCCGTAAAGTTGATTTAAATCCTAAAGCGGCGAAGGCTTGGAGGATCATATACCCCAAACAAGGATACCAGTTATATATATATGTAAAAGCCATCGACATTTATGTGCACGACATATTTCCAGTACGTTTTAGGTTTGATATATTCTCTCTTCTACAAAAGTAAGCAGGAATACATGCTTATACGAGCAATTAGAGAACCGTGTTTAGCAAGATCTTCTACGACGTTTGATAATAATTTAGCTTACTGCTCTACGATGCTTCGACACAAAGCCCAGTAAAGGAAAACGAATACAGAAATACCTGTCGTCACTCAAGGAAGAATAGCGCGACCGAACAGGGATGAGATATAAAAACACGATCTATTGCGCACTAGCAGCAATGGTTTTTTGCAAGAAACACGCAAATTATATGCTCTGGCGCAAATACGTGTAACAAAATAAAGCTTAGTGGTTAAAAAATCAATTTCTGTGTTTGTGCAGACTCACCGTTGGCCTCGCGGCACACATATTACCGGAGTTATGAATAAAGAATGCTTCGGCAACCTCCCTCGCTATCTTATTTTTGCTCCTGAATTTTTGCCACACTGAATCACTGAAGTTTTCTGTGCCACGATTACCTCGGCACAACTTATTTCAGCCGGAAGCTTCATCAGAACGGGTGGACTTACATCCACTTTACACAATCCTGACTCAATGTGCCTCCTGACCACCACACCGAGAAAGATGAATGGTGCTTTTTGTCCATACTGTAGAATTGTGGAAAGCTTTACACGGTCATGTTCGTTCATTGTCACTAAGTTGAATTCTTCGATCTTGTATATGTTAACCACCGATCTTGCATTACATCTTTTGTTATTTTTGTTTTCGCTTCTTGATTCTTTGTTAAATTTGTATTCTTTACTCCGCCCTCTGAAATGGCCGTTCAGGCCTACTGTATGCAGAAATAAATAAAGGTAATAAATTTTAATGTGATGACTGTGCTAATTTGAAAGTAGGCAATTTAGCATTCAGAAGCCTTAATCCTACACTAACCAGAAGAACAGTATAAACCGAGGCAGGTGCACCAAAACTAATATGCATCACAGCATACTAACATGTACGCGAGACAGCCCCAGCCTACAGTTCTGTGCACTCCAAGTAACTCTAGACTATAATGTTGTGTGAAAACCAGACAACGCTGGTATGTAGATGCCTTAGCATAAACCATCCTGATGTGCACACCACATGAACTACACCACCCTGATATGCCTAACAAAACACACGCAGTCACTGTCGTGTGCACAACAGAAGACACCAAGCTCCTCTGGTGTGCACACCAGAAAACACCAAGCCACTCTCCTTTGTACACCACAACAAACCAGTCCACTTTGTCGTGCACCCAATGTAACAGCAGAGCCTGCTGGTGTTTACACTAGAAAACATCAGAACACATCAAACCGGTCTCGCGTATTCTTCAACTGGGTTCGGTTCACCTATTATTGTTGTCCGCATCAGTTACAACACCGGATAGCCAGGTACCTGCAAAATAATTCGAATAAAATACTTTCACAGCTCGGGGAATCTTCGCAATATACAGCGAAAATCACGATTTTAGAAGCGCATCGCACCATGACGGTCACTTCCAATATTGCGGTGCACGTTACGGTTGCAATTAGTTTACGGCAAAAGCAAGCGGTTCACTTGTCTCACCGTCTGGTTTACGCTCACTTAATAAGCTGCAGCTTGTCCTAGAGAGGACAAAGGCGTGGTTATACTAGACACAGCGGCACATACAATACAGTTATACAATATGCCGTTGAAACGATCAATCCAAAATAAGTACATTACTATCACAGTGATTAACACACGTGCCGGATGAAAATTGTTATGCAGAATTAGAAATGCAACAGCTGTTTGTGCAATCTGGCCTTCATGTGGGTTACGTGCGGTTATTGATAGCTAATGTTTCACTCCGTGCAACATAAGAGCTTAATAATTGTGGAGCAGTTGCACTATCGCAAAGTTGCTTGCAGCAATGCAGATTTGCTTAAAGTGTAGAGCACACGTCAATTAGAATCAGATGAAATGAACTCTTTATTTTGATATAAACAGGATACATTTATAGAGCCGTTGTGTTCCGAGACTATTGTCAAAGGCACAGACAGAGGTCCAGTAGAGGTTTAAGGCACATGCCTAGGTTCAAACCTTGTGATCGTCAGCTTTTGGTGCAGCCGTCGGCGTCTGGGCATCCGCTGTCAAATACTGCAGAAAAGCAAGATGTTACTTGGAGGCACCTTCACCTAACATTCTCAAGTGAGTCAATTGAGACGAAAATACAACTTCCAACATCCCTAACGTGTGAAGCAAGAACATACGTACATAAAAGTGCGCAATAGTTATGTGGTTATTAAACACAATTGTAAATGACTTTTGAAGTGAACACAGCGGAATTGTTAAGAGCAAATGCTTGCTGAATCAGACAACGTTGTCAAATTTCGCGATACTACAGTTTGTTCCGGGCTCCAGAAAACACGCGCCGACACCGCCACTTGCCGACAGTGCGGGATACAAAGCAATTCATATGAGTGAGATCTACAGCCTGGACATTGAAGGGACGGAACCGCCAGTTAAAAACGGGAAATCCATTAATGCGTTTGAGGTGTGTCTGACACAGCAGATTGATTTAGTATGACGAAATGAGGACACAGCCATATGAGATTTGTTATCAGTATAACGAAAGACAACCATGCGAACATATACAACATTTTCTAAAAAGAAGTGATGAAAGAGTATTTCAGTTCGCTCTATTGACACTGAACTTCCTTCTATGTGACGTATCAAGTGACACTACGCTTCACTGTGTCAACGGCATTCTGGTCGCAGTCTCAGCTATTCGGAATTTACTCAAAGATATATACAGGAAAATATTGTTTAAGAACAGTGTGTGTTTATTGTTGCCACATTGGGACGCAATCAAAGGCAATCTAGAACCATGCATGTCTACATGAATACAGACGGGAAAGTATGCCTGAATAGCTAAGTTTCACGTATGAAACGGCATTTTCACTTCATTTAATTTATGCTCGCCTTAAAGGCCACGAGGCAATCCAAAAGGGAGGACTATAATCCTTGCGACAATGTTAGAACAAATGTACGTAGCAGTAAAGAAACAACAATAAAAAAACAAGCCAGGAACAATTGTGAAAAAAGGGGAGCATCGTGTTCGAGTAACAGTTGGTGGGATCGGTAAATAAGAAATGCGGTAATTTAACATTTCGGGGAATGATTTACGGTCAGTGCATGAGACGGTATCTTCTGGGAGACGGTTCTAATATGTTATTGGGTCAGAGAAGAATGAAGTGTTGAAGGCAGATGATTGGGTGATAATGTATGCTATGGGACGGCTTTCCCTTAAGCGGAAGGATGTACGTAAGGCTGTATTTAACAGGAAATGGCTGGAGTGTGGATGGTAATAAAAGGTGTGAAGCAAGCAGAGACAAGACAGGATCCGGCGGGAACCAAGTGATGATAGTTAAAGTGTACTTTTTCGTTCGGTGAAGCTCGTTTCACGAGAATAATAGGCGCCATTAGATATGCCTAAAATCATATAGGTTCCTGCAGACCGCACACGTTCTCACAGTCCGTCAGTAAAACAAGGTAGAGCCACAATTACTCTTATATACCACTTCACATCAGAAAAACTTCAAATTCTCAGCGTACCAGAAAACCTGAAATGCTGTAAAGCAGTGATTTGGGCTTGTTGGTAAGACATCGTGAGGCTTATAGCGCGTTAAAAAGACAAGGACGAACGTGCCTGTGTGTGTCACGTCTCACGTTCGTCCTTGTCTTTTTACCGCGCTATAAGCCTACCTGAAATGCTACTGTGGCGACGAGGGACCACGTAGACCGGTAAGGTCTCGGGCTGTATCAGGAGAGGAAGAACCGACACTCGATCTCTTAGCGTAGCATTCTTTTAAAATTAATCTCTTTCGGAACGCTAGCCCGTGCCGGAGCGTGCCAGCCGCTCGAGCCTCGTGTAGACGCGAGCGTCTACGTCATCTCTCGTGCGACACCGATGCTGCTACCGCTACAGAGGGCTCCGCCCCCGCTAGAGAGGAGGAAAGTTCGACGAACGATGGAAAGTCCACGTGACGCGGCGTGTCTGGGCGTTGGTCTGGGGTGTCACGTGCGCAGGTGGCGGCGTAGGATGAAGCAGGGTGGTGTCGCACATTGGTGGAGCTGATGGCGCGGCTGCTTCGATGTAGGCCGGTTTGAGACGTTCCAGGGCAATCTTGTCTGATCGGCCATTGACGTTCACAACAAAAGTCGTCGGACGACGCTCTAGAACACAATATGGCCCGGAGTAGTGTGGCCGCAAAGGCTTCCGCACAGCACAGTTACGTACGAAAACGTGGGTAGCAGAAGTGAGTGCGGGAGAAACGTACGGGGACCTTGCTTCTTGTGAACATGTAGGTACGGGGCGCATCTGGCTGAAGAAGGCTTGCAGTTCGGCAACGGATTCGGCAGGTGGTGGCATAGGCGTTTTGGGGGTGATGACAAAGAAACCGCACGGAAGGCGTAGGTGAGTGCCGTAAACTAGCTCGGCACAGGAGCAACCTAAGTTGCTCTTGAGTGCGGCTCTGATGCCAAGTAAGACGAGGGGCAAATGCAGGACCCACTTCTCCGGCAATTTATGCGCCATTAGGGAGGCCTTGAGATGCCGGTGAAAACGTTCAACTAGTCCATTGGATTGCGGGTGGTAAGCAGTTGTGCAAAAACGTGTCGTTCCCAGTAGTTTGAGTAGCTCGTTGAAGAGTGCTGAGTCAAACTGCCGACCGCGATCTCTGATTGTTGTGGATGGGCAGCCGAACCTTGCAATCCACGTAGACACGAAAGCTGCTGCAACAGTGGGCGCTGAAATGTCAGATATAGGTGTAACTTCTGGCCACCGTGTAGAACGGTGGATGAATGTCAGTATGTAGCAGTGACCTTTCGAAGGTGGGAGAGGGCCGACAAGGTCCAACTGTACGGTGTCAAGAAGAGCATCTGGTGGAAAAAAATGCTTGGCAGGCGGAATGGGGTGAGGCTGGGTCTTCGAACGTTGACGCGACAAACAGCAGCGAACCCAATCGCAAACTTGCGCGTTTAGCCGAGGCCAAACGAAACGACTGGAAAGAAGTTTCTGTTTCCCGCGTATGCCAGGGTGCGACAGGTTGTGCACGGTTTCGAATAGATGTCTTCCGAGGGATGCCGGAATGTATAGTCTAGGTTTGTCCGTAGAAGCGTCGCAGACGACGGACCTACCATCAAGGGTCACAACGACGTCTTCCAATTTCAGGGACGTTGACGAATTCCGGAGTGTACGAAGTTCAGTGTCGTCACGCTGTTGACTGGCGAGTAAGTCGGCCTCGATGATTAAAGGTTCCGATGTCAACGTGGAAACGACATTGACACGACTGAGAACGTCAGCTGGAACGTTGTCGGTGCCCTTGATGTGGCGGAACGTTGTTGTAAACTTCAGAGATGTAAGAAAGGTGTCGAATCTCGCGGGGCGAGTAACACGACAGCACTTCTCTAAATGCAACGTCACGCAAAGGAACGCT
Organism: Dermacentor variabilis; assembly: GCF_050947875.1. Taxonomy (NCBI): domain Eukaryota; kingdom Metazoa; phylum Arthropoda; class Arachnida; order Ixodida; family Ixodidae; genus Dermacentor; species Dermacentor variabilis. The sequence goes on from NC_134578.1 coordinate 85,197,807, forward strand.
ACATTGTCGTTGCGTCGTAGCCGCGACCACATTGCGCCAGGAGAAGGCCCGCCGCCTTCAGGTGCCAGGAATCGGCGCTCAGCAACTACACGCGAGCAGAAGTAGTTGAGAGGAGCAACGTTGTCGTATCGGCTAATGAAGTATGGTAAGTCATGCAAATGAAGCTATTTCTGCTCCGTTTAAGGACACTTAAGTAGAATAAATCGTACGCATTCCTCAACTTTCTTCATAACTTAAAGTTTTTATCGGTAGCCAAGCTTTTGCCACATATGTATTTCCAGAAGCATAAGACCTTTCTGAAAATGGGAAAGGCGCAACTGCATACCACCCCTGAACAAATGGGCTCTGTGACTGAACAACCCACTCTGATTGATGGGCTGAAAGGCACGTTTCTGCCAACCATTGCGAATTCCAGAACCACTTGCATTGAATTGCGTGTGCTTAGAACTGTTGCCCTCATGATACCAGTGGTCGGAGTGAAGGTCGTTGCCCTTCCTAAACGTCAGTAAACTTCTATTGTTCCTCACACGTGATTCTGTTCTGCAACCTGTTTCACTGCAGGGTTCGGTGATTAAAAGTTTTCACGCACACTCACATACAGACATGTACACACACACACACACACACACACACACACACACACACACACACACACACACACACATATATATATATATATATATATATATATATATATATGGCACCGCATCTGTGAATGCCGTAATGCTTTGCGGAACGCTGAACAATGTTGTCATTTACGTACTATACCGCCGATTTCCGTACGGTGTGGTATTTGCACAATTTTGTTACATCTGGTCTTCGTACATGCCTTGCTGACCCTGCAATGTTTTACCACAACAAGCCAAAGTAAGTTAGAAAACCTTTCTCTTGCAGAGTTTTTCGTTGCAATCCCTGCAAACTGCTCTAATTATGCAAGCTTACCGGTTCCTATGGTACTGTTTCGCCAGCTCGTATTCTTCTATGTGCGTGGAGTGCTGGTGCTATGCTTGCGCGAGACGCAAGAAGAAGTTAGGAAGGAGTGGAGCAAAGACCCGTAGATAAATGTACCAAGCGGCGTCTTGCATTTGCATAACAGAATGTTGATTGGGAGGACACTGAGTGGATCCGTTCAGCAACAACATTTAGCAAACGCTGTGTCGGATTTACTTAGACCATCTTGAGTGGCCCTAAGTTCCACGTAACTCCTGCATAAACATTCTTTCCTTTCCTTCTTAATCTACTTGTTTGTTCTTGCGTCCCTTTTCCGCCTTGTGACCCAACAATGGTGGTGAGCCGGATGATCCAGAAGTGTTATGCACATTTCAAAGACAATCTGCGGGGAACATAGCAGTAATAAAAAAGGTGTATGAGTTGTAGTTGTAAACAAACATTTCTGAACGAACAATATGACAGCGATTGATGTGTGCATATGATCAGTGGTTTAATGCGATTTTTGGCTGTGTTCGTTATCAACATAAGACAGTATTTGGAAAAGCTTCAGCCACCCTACTCTGAAATTTGTTATAAAGTCATCCCTGATCCAGTTTATTGTAGCATAGGCCAAGTCATTTTTCAAAATGAGATATTTAACAAAACCTTAAACGTCGTTTAAGCATGTGGTGAATGTAAATATGCGTTGCCATCACAAAGAAATATGTATCCGGTTTCCGCCGCCTGAGTACATTGTCCTCAAAGGCTTCATTGCTTTACGATTTAATATGACCTGAAGCACGTGGATAACCCCGACCGAGAAATAGCAAAACGTACATAGCGCATCCGTTAACCAGCTACGCTAAACCTCGCCCCGTGCACGTGAAATTCCGGGCTCGGATAGATTTAAAGAGGCTCAGTGTGTTGCCTTTGTCAGTCTTGCAGTTGCAGAGCAGTTCAAGACTTCGTCTGATCACTGAATCTTATCTTTTTAGGTGAGATTTTTTTATATCACTACGGGTAGTAAATATATTCTCGTCTGCATTGGCCCTGTCACTAGGTGCACTATGGCCTTGTCTTTGAACAAGTAGTGCTCTTCTCCTTTTTTATGTGCCCTCTGCGACATCAGTGCGGAATCATCAGTTGCATCAGTGCGGAATGTTATTATAGCATAAACACATATATTCTGGAAATTTCATGTACAAAGTTTCAATTTTCAAATTAAAGCAGAGCTTTCGCGATTATGATTGTCAAAGTAAGTCCATTCGTGAGCTTTAGGTAAAAGTTAAAGAAAGTCCTGCTGCATGCATGAGCATTAGACAAGACTGTTTTATAAGTCTTTAAGTTGTTTTTTGTTCTCGAAGTGTAAGAATTCTTATAGTTCAACCAGAAAAAGAACTTGCTCACGTGTAATTTATATATATATTTTTTGAAATGCATAAACATGCAGATTGTTTAGTGCACTTGAAATTCTGTGCTGCCATACGCTGTGTGTTCTAAGCCACGGAAAATGTCAATTTTGTTCTTGCTCGCAGGACACAGCCAGACTTCTCGCTAAGATGAGGTTCACCTCTGCCATCTTCCTGGTTGCAGTAATAGCAGGTAAACAGACTATGCCAATTAGCAACGCATTCAATATAACAAAAAAGATATCCCATGGCGCACTGGAGGCGAATTGCACTCCTAAACACAGAGCAGTGGACAAACGGTGATGCGGCCGAGAAACAATTTCTGGCACATATTTTACGTGCAAGCATACAGCTGAGGTTTCAGGAAAATTCAAGCGAATTGATACTCTGTCGTGTGTCTTATTGAATGCGAATCGATCGATTCGCATTCAATTGACTCCACCGTACTGAACTCCACCGCTGACTCCACCGTTGACTCCACCTTACTGAACGGTGGAGTCAACAGATCCCTAAAAAAAGGACGTTGATGTTCTCTAGGATTTTCTGTTGATATCTTTTTTGCCCTTCTGCATGCAGCGTTCGTGGTCATGATCACTGCAACAGGAGAAAGATCCGAGGAGCGCAGTGAAGAAGGTACGTATAATATTTAGGTATATGTTTGTGTTGTAAGGTATTTATTACCAATATATTCTTAGGAAGCTCAGATACGACTGTATCAGGAAGCGTTGAGTTCGTCGCTGGCCAAGATTAAACAACTGAAATATTTCTGCCAGAGTTCGATTTTGCATATCTCCCTCTCTCTCTCTCTGTATATATATATATATATATATATATATATATATACATATATATATATATATATATATATATATATATATGTATATATATTTATATATATATATATATATATGTGTGTGTGTGTGTTTGTTTCAATTTGAACTTTCAACAGTGTTAAAGGTTGCCTGTCGCAGAGAGAACCATTTAAGTTCATAAGCTGGTGTGCTCGAAGACGCGGACATTATTTGCACAAAAATTTAAGTGCACCATCAGCTAATACATTCGCCAATTATGTTTTTAATAAGTTCACTATGCTTTAACTAATTACCTTATGCTCCATATTGCACTTTATAACTTCTAGCCATGGAGTTCGAAAAGCGGATCCACTTGGAACGAATTCTCAGGATAACACCGGTTTCAGAATTATAATTCCCCAAACAGTGAAAAAGGAATGCATTGGCGTTCCAACTACTTCTTTTTTTGCTTAAACGCCTAAAATGATGTTTCGATAAGAAAGTAACTAGAACGGCAATGTATTTCTCGGCAAAGTTCGGTAATTAAGATCTAGAAACTGGTGTCATACTGGGAATTCATTCCATGTGGACCCTGCATGAGAACTAACGACACGGCGCTAGAATATTTAAATTGCAATGTGGTCATATTGGACATATGGCAATATGGCCCATATTGTTTTTAAAAACCCAAATATTGATTTTTATTTAGTCGGTTATGCATTTCTATTTTTGTACAATAACGTCCTCTCCTTCGACAAAGTTGAAAAAATTTTGAAAGCGCTCGCTGAAACACCCGGTATATATACCGGGTGTTTCGTGCTACATGAACCCCGGGTTTTAAAGAACTGTTTATCCGCGGCTGTATGAGACCAAAGGCATATGGTCTGCCGTCATTTGGCGCTCTATAGAATAACTTATGTATTCCGCTTAATTAGTTACTTAGTAAGGTCAATACTGGAAAATTTTTTATATTTGCTTTTGGACCAAGTGCGTTACGTTACGTTTTTGAGGGCATTTCAAGACGGCCGATCCAATTTTTTGTGGCAACGTACAGTCGCGATCACTTGAAGGTGATCGCGCGAGCATCGACTGGCGGGCCTTCCAAGCAGCATAGCGGCCGATTTCGGAACTGCGAAGATAAAAATTGCACTGCCTTCTTCCCCTATTATGCTCTTCCAGGCTGCAACCACCACCCCCAAGACCAACTCGCCACATTTTTGTGTTTGTTTCCCTTTCATGACAAAGATCTGTGTGCGTCGCTTCCTCATGCATATCTTGGCCTAACAATGACGCCTCTGTGCAAAAGCTCATAACGCAGTCGAAATGAATTCGCAGGCTATGCCTTGAACGCTGATGGGAGTGACACCTTTTCAGGGAACACCGAAAGAGTGAGAGGGGAGCTATCTGATGTTTCCCTCTCGACCGACGTTGATGACGTAACGTGGCGCTAGTTTTGGTCGCCGCTCGAGCGATCACCTCCAAATTGATCGCGACTGTACATGCTTCGAGGTGATTTTCTCCGGCGTTTAAAGAAAACCCGCGATGTTATTAACAAAACCATGTGACTGCGCTCGTGTGCTATGGTATTGCAGCGGGCTCAACAGTGCGTCTAGCTTATCGCTTCTGAAGGACGACGGTGCTTCCTTTCCGCGGGCCACCGTCAAAGATGATGACGCACTCGTAAGACCACGCCTGGAGCCGCAACCGCTGACTTCGCCACGGTCCGCGATCGCGGTTCTTTCTCACGCAGCGGGGTCGGGAGGGTTGCAATACGGTAGCGCGTGTGCGCCGTCACGTAAGACTTATTTCATATTTTGGGCTCTCTAAACGCCGGAAAATATCTTCGTGCAGCATGTACAGTCGAACAAAAAAGTTCACGGACCAAGAGATCTGACCCAAAGCTGAATGTCTCCTCAGTCTCAAAACACAGCCTCTTATTCCCACTTTTAGCCTTTTGTGGCATATGCGAACAACATTGTGATGCACAAGTTTACTGGCTGCTTTTAAAGGCTGCTCGTATATTTTGAATTTTCTGAGATACCGTGGTTCGTAAACTTTCTTGGTCGACTGTACGTACGTTGCCCAAAAAATGGTATCGGTAGTTTTCTAATGCCCTTTAGAACGTAAGAAAACCCACTTGGCCCTAATATGATTAAAAATTTATTAATTTGTTCTAGTTAATTATTTAAGTAGGCGCTATGCAAAAATACCCTGAGATGCACCACATGACCGCAAACAAATGTCCTTGGTTTCATTCAGTTGCAGTTAACCACTTCTTTAAATACTTGGCTCAAGTTACGTGAAACACCCTGTATATAGGCGACATGTCGCTTTGATTTAGCGGATGTGGTGTTGCCCTGCTAAGTACGAGACCGCGGTATGGAAATTGTGCCACTGCGCTCGCATTTCGATGAAGGCAAAGTACAAAAACGCCCGTGCCCCGTGCATTGTGGGCACGTTCCAGAACCACAAGTGGTGAGAATTCCAGAGTCCTCCACTACGGCGCTCTAACTATAATAGCGTTGCTCTGGCATGTGAAACCCTAGAATTTAATTTTTATTATATGTAGATACATCGGACCACATGACATGCTCTTCAAGCAAACATAGTTTCCTACCTTGACAGGTTTTTTCTTATCAATTGTTTCACAAGAAGCAAGGAAGGCGCACCAGTGGAGTATGTTTCGGTGGCTCCGGTATGTAGCAGTGAAAGTAAATTGTCGGATGAAGAGGGGCATTGCCTGGGTCTGCGATTGGTCCTCTTCGCCTAGCTCAGCTTGTGGTGGCGGGTGAAAATTAGCGGCAGCGACCTACGGAAGGACAAAACTACCGGTAAAACTTACATTCTGCGAGGGACAGCTGCCAGAGTGATGCTGGATGCGTGCCAAACGTGCTCGAGAACGTTAAACCACAACCTGACAATTTCAATCACCCGCAAAGAAAGCTGTTGTCGCAGGAAGCTCTGATTTGTCTATGCAGGAGAGTTTGGTGAAGCGCAAACATTTTTCTTATATATATATATATATATATATATATATATATATATATATATATATATATATATATATATATATGTATATATATATATATATATATATATATATATATATATATATATATATATATATATATAGATATATATATATATATGTATATATATATATATATATATATATATATATATATATATAGAGAGAGAGAGAGAGAGAGAGAGAGAGAGATAGATAGATAGATAGATAGATAGATAGATAGATAGATAGATAGATAGATAGATAGATAGATAGATAGATAGATAAGCCTTCTTGTAACAAACGAGGTAAAGTTTCTTATTAATTACATTTCCGTCTACTGCATAGATAGAAGCTTTAAAAGTCAGAATTAGCCGCACCAACCACTCCTTCAAAGCGAAAGAGGCACGTAAGACAACGAAGAGCCACATACAGTTGATGAAACATATCGTCTTCCTTTTACATGCATTCATTGGGCTTATCAAAAGCAGTGAATGAGAGTAGCACGTGTGCCTGTCGTGGTACGATTGCAGTTGAAGTACACGATTTTACCGTTTAGAGAGACAGTTCACGAAGGAAGGTCACTATTGTCACTGAGGCCCTTTCGCTTTTCTGCAGCTCGCGCGTCTGGCTGCAAGGCCGACGCTTGCAAGAGTTACTGCAAGTCACTGGGCTCTAGCGGCGGATATTGCGACCAAGGCACGTGGTGCGTGTGCAACTAGTCAAGGAACACTGGACCAGTCTGATGACAATATAAAGCTACTGTGCAAGCACACCGTGTTCTGTGTTGTTTTCACGTGCTTCCTAAGACAATACAATATGAATGCTACTTCTGCGCGCACAGCCGAAAATTTTCGAAGCTATTTTCAACACACACACAACGAATACGCCACGGACCTTCGTCATATCTTAAACGATTGCGCTTACTCGCGAGGTCAGTAATGATATTACTAAGGAGGTAGAGTGGGTCACTATTTAACAAAGCACACATTGAATGCCTTGCCATGAATGAAGAGACTAAGGCGTTAATTCTGTGCAAATTAATGTGTCTGTTATCGAAGTAGAAAATGCAAGCGAGCTTAGCAACGACAACTGGGATATGGGAGACGTGGGTGCCATTCAATGTAAATAAAAAACTGCAGCTAACAATAGACTATCTCTAAGCAGCAAAACTCCACGTTAGACATATTTTTGACGCTTTGTTAATCGGTGCTTTTGATTTTGAGCTAATACGAGATAAAAAGAATAGCGGCACCTTCATTCAAGCAACGTTATCATTGGTGTTCTGGCATGATGTATACCGCAACATCTCCCGTTCCGCAGACGATCACGCCATTTATATAAAAGCGCTGGATGGCGAAGAGTTAGGGAAAGAGATGGCGAAGGGCCATGAAGATCAAGCGCATTACATCTTTTTTATATATAAAGGCGTTACTGTAAGAGAAGAATACAGTTCGAAGTGGCTGAAAGCTTTTAGGTCTGTTTTGCACCTGCACTGATAGATGTTGTTTATAAGCATGCTGTATCACGGCTCCAGGAAGATATTTACGATTAAAGACAACCAACTGCGGAGTTTTCAAAGCATTAGGCCCGTGACTAACCTGATCAAATAGGTTGTGTGTGGCCATAGAGGGGTGTTGATTTTAAGAACGTAGTCGCAGCACGAGCAAATCTTGCAGTCTAAGTGTCCTATTATTAAATTTCGCATTACAGGCAGTCGACTACAGAGGAGTTGTCCACGATTGCTAAAATTTCATAACACCAAAGTAATCGGCAGAACATGAATGTTAGGCCTGTTATAAACTTGAAGAAAAGAATAATGATGGGTGTAACGTTAAGGGATAAGAAGAGAGCAGATTGGCTGAGGAAACAAACGCGAGGTAATGACATCTTAATTGAAATCAAGAAACGAAATGGACATTGGCAGGGCATGTAATGAGGAGGGAAGGTAACCGGTGATCATTATGGGTTACGGACTGGATTCCAAGAAAATGGAAGCGTAGCAGGAGGCGGCAAAAAGTTAGGCGGAGGGATGGGATTAAGAAGTTTGCAGGGACAATATGGCTACCATTAGCCATTAGCCCGGGGTTGTTGGAGAAGTATGACAGAGGCTTTGCACTTCAGTGTGCGTAGCCAGACTGGTTATGATAATGATGAAACTTGATCTAGCAAACGTATTTTTAAAGAACATCAGGACCATTGCGGACCTAATTTTCATGTTCACGGCCACACAGCTGAATTCACATTCAATTGGTATTAGCGGTCTATTACATGGGAACCAGTTTTGTGACGGTCTTCTTGCATAGCTACTATTTACAGGCCTTCTACTTTCTACCAGCTGCCATTGACAAGGTAGTAGAAGCTTTGCAGGTCACAATAAATGGTGTTCCATAAGTGGCATACGCTTTTCTTCAATCAGCTTTCTAGCACGAAGTCAGAAGGGCTCCCCCACTGTTGGTCTAATATGTAAACCTCGCACATTTCCTCTTAGATATAGAGACAACTCATGAGACTCAACTGAGAGGCTCGGTATTTGGTATGTTCGGAAGGCATCGGTCACAAGGTGTATGCCTAATCGTGAACAGGGTCCAGCGTCCTCAGGGAACTCGGTGTAGCATACTGATATAGGGTGGCGCCGTATTCTCAAGATGTACGTGTAAGGCTCTTGTATAGGTTGACGAGGAACTTTCGGTGGCCACCCTACGTTGTGTGCGACAAAAACTTTAGAAGTTTTATCATTTTTAGTCATTTACATTTAACGTATTTGATACGACGAATGAAGCTTAGCTATGAATCAAGTACAATGCCTAGAAATTTGCGTTCTTTGACAACAGGTATCTGCTGTCCGTGTGCCTTGAATTTGTGAAAGGGCACATAGAAGGGAACGGAGAGAGTGAACAGGACGCGGCAGTTAATACCAACTCAACATTTTTTATTCATCATACATTTTTTTATAATTCATCAGAAAGGACACATCTAGGCGCCCACTATAGAGAATGCGGTTGTCATTCTGTTTTTGAAGACACAGAATATCTTCAAAAGCACTAATGAGCTGCGCCGCCGCCATAATTAATTTTTGTGTACATATTTGTTTCCTTAGAAAAAAACTTTTCAGATCAGAGTAAGGGCCTCGTCCTCTCCGCTCTCTTCGTTGGTGTCTTTTTTTTTCAAGATCCAAGTAAACCCACTAGCCCAGTTATGCATTCTGTTATATTATGTTGTCCGTGTAGTTTGGTAACTAACTCCGGGACGAGCCTTGAGTTCCTGGAAAAAGAAAACTGGTAATTTTTTTGGGGCTAACCTTACAGCCTTTTGTTCTGCCCATTTTGACGCTCTGTTTAGACTAAGCTACATTTGTTGCTCGCACACTGTAAGGTTTTCCTGCGTCTACCACGCTATTTACTTAGTCATTTACTAAAGGCAACGGATGTGTATTAGGACTTGTTGTTGGACGAGTTGGTGCATATTAGCAAACGTTTCTTGACTGCGCGAACAAACAATATAAGAGAGAGCCAAAGAATGTATTTATAGTCCCTTTAGCATTCTTGTCACGTTCCGTATGGTAGTAGACTGAGTGTAGGAATTTATACGTGAAAGAAACCTCTTCCAGTTTCCCTTCCTTGCTTGTCGTCGCATCCTTCTTCCCTGTGGTTTAGCATGCTTAAATTGAAAAAGAATTTCAGTAGTGGGACCTTCACGTAGTTTACACCAGGGTTTATTTGGACTCCTTCGTGCCATCTGCGATTAGTATTCCACCAGGAAAGCCGTCTTTTGAATTAGCCGCCACTTGCTTGAGGAGTGACCTCAGCTGCGTCAATGATAAAGGCGATAAAGTATGATACGGCATGATTTATGCTAAAATTACTTCTAAAATACCGTGTTGAGTAAGTAGATTTCTTAAAACGTTTCCGATCAGGCAATGCCAATTTTCAGCGAGGGGCAATTGGAGGGGAGTCTTGTTGTGTTATTCAGATTAACATTAGTGGGAAGAGCTCAATTCCAAATGGATTTTTGATTACATGTCGTTCCAAGTCAAAGAAAAAGGAAGCGTAGCCAATCGACAGTTCTGTTGATGAATATCAATTATGGTGAAGATTACAATACATTGGTTAGGTCTGACTGAAGAGACACACTCTAGAAGTTACAAGGAGGTTTTCTATGAGACCACCACGCACTTCGCATCGCGAGTCTCCCCACAACGTGTTGTGAGCGTTGAAATGACCCACTAGTATGTAGGATTGTGGAAGTGGATATATGAGCTTTCAAATCCTGTTTTACTGAGGTGATTATTTGGCGGCATATTTCTGTAACGCAACAGTAATGAATTTATTAAAGAAATGCCCGAACTGATACAGCCTCAAGGACCCCAAGAACTCACACAGCCTCACAGCTTCAAGGGCCACATGTTGGCAAGCTACAGAACTATGGTTAAACCACTGAATGACGCGAAAGCGTCGTCTCGGTGTTTCTGTTAAACAGCGTATTGCCGAAGAAAGTTGGGTTGTGTAGATTTAATGTATGTCTCTTAAACTCACAGCACATTGGAATAAACTTCTGTAGCATTTCTTTCATGCCGTCCAGGTTGCGGTTGCATCTGGTGATGTTCCACTGTAATATAAAAATAACAGGAAAATTGTATTGGTCCACCCTTGTATTAGAGGATAATTTTTGTGGGAGGGGTTGAGGGACAGCATTTGCAAAGTAAGCCGTGGAAAATTCGACGGCGAGGATAGCCCCCAATCCTCAAGACCAACAAGGGGACGCTACTGTGCTGGATGAACACTTAGAAACGCCGGCTATGCATCAACGTTACAACCTAATATATATTTTCCCGAAACTACATATATTAGACAAGGTAACGGTTGCCGTCAGAAAATAAGAAGTTAAATGAATTGACTAGAAGACAGGAAAGATTGACAGTGAGAGAGAAAGACGAAGATATAAGAATTTTTGGTCGCCATTCCACAAGGGAACAAAAACAATCCCCCAGTGTGGGTACGAGTCATTGTATCAGGCCATCATCACCATCATCAGAATAGGAAAATGCGACTACTGGTTTCCTCCAGATTGGTGAATCTGGAGCCGCCGCCTATGTGAAGCAGTGGCAAAGGAGGTATGTTGCCTCCGCCCGAGGTGGGGGGGGGGCAGGTCTGGCTTAAAGCTCCAAACACGCAGCATCGGCAACCCCTAGAATCAATCTTTGCCCAGACAAGGTTATGTCGCGCAAGGCTACACGCGGGAGGGCCCAACAGAGATGTGCTTGGGTACGTGGTGTCGGAGAACGTCAAATGCCTGCTTACGCAGACGTTCCTGTGGGTTTGGGAAACCTTGTCACGTGGGTACAATTCTGCACACTATTAGATAAACAGAAAGGATTTTTCTCGTCATTTTAGATTCACACATTCCCAGTAGCACATGTGGCGGTGCTAGTCGGTTCATACTGCTAGTAGACCACAAATATTTTTTATTGCTTAGTGCAGAAAGGAAGGATGGAGGGAACTAGAGAAACCTTGTTCCCTTCCATCTTGGAATGAAAAAAAGGTTTCCTTGCATTCTTTCGTCCCTCCTTGTTTGCACTAAGCCATCGTAAGTATTTATGGTCTGCTGAGCATTGCCAGCTGCCCACTCATGCCTACTTACTCAAGTTGACGTCAAAGACCCACGCACGAGGGACACTCCCACGTGCAGCAATTCGCTGCTTTGCGATGCCCGGAGAGAGGGATCCTGTCGATTAACCAACGCAAAGTGCTACAACCTTGAAGGCTCCTCGGCAGAGAAAACGAAGCCATTTGGCCATGGTTACGCTTAGATAGCTCTTCCGGACTGACACATACGGGGGAAATCGGCAGTCGCCTTTTCCTATCGCCTTCTTTGAACTTGCACTTGGCCTTGTCTTTCCCTATCTGGCCTGTCATCTTTTTTCATCAGTGTTTTTCGTAATTCATGGTGACGTGGCTTAACGCTTTGTAATTTGCCTCCATAGTACCCGAGTAGAAGGCTATAGTAGCTTTGTATGGCTAACGTTATAATAAATAATCTCATAGTGGGTGCTGCGGTGGATGACAGCCATAGGGTCCAAACATATGTTTTAGTATTGTAAAATCCCAAACATCAGTAAACAATAAATGACAGGCACTGAAATGCGACTGGACTGAAGCAAAAAAAAATTTGTAAGCCGTGCGAGAATTTCTCAATGTTTTTTTTCTTGTCGCTTCATAAAGCAAGAACATAAAATTTATGACATGTCCCCATTTGCTGTCGTGACAATCACTACGTAGAAAAGAGCTTTAAGGGAAAGATGCCTTGCTTGTCAAAAAAGCCAGTACAGGACTGTCTACAGTGCGAACCTAAGGTGTACGCTGACTTGACCGGATGAAACGTATACAAGATGAGGAAAAATGGTAACCCTAGAGTACACAGCTGCGTATGCAATTAACGGACAGTTACCGGTTGAATCGGTATGGTTAAAATCGGCAAGTCACAAACCTCCGCAATGAACAGATGTCCAAACTTGAAAATGGAATTGTGCAGTCTCAGATCATTGTGTCTTCTATGAAATGATTTGCAGAAGACTGTTATTCACTCACTAAAGTAAATGAATTGATAACGGTGGAATATTTCATACGCCACTGCATTGCTCGTTCGGGAGATGCATAAGAATTGATAGTGCATTAAGATGAGATAATTATATTAAAATAAGATAGCGTCTCACTGTGACAGTAAAGACCACACATTTCAGAGCGGACCAATGGGCGTCGTTTATTGCCAGGCAGTCGTGGACTAGCCTGAATATTAGGTGCACAAGCAGATTAGCAGTCGAGATCAAACGCATGCGTCTAATCCAAAGCCCTTGTCATGGCAGCTTTGGGTACATGCAGTGAGTTCTGAGCATCCGGTGCCTTGTGCTGCCGGAATGTGATGATAATGATTTGCTAACATTTCAACTAATACGCTCGAGTAAATACAGTATTGCTGTTACGCAAATGCATTCATGGGGTCTCGTTACTTAGAGTTTCTTAATCACGAAATTGCAATTTTTTTAGACACCTAACGCGGTAAGCAATATCTTGAGCCCTCCGGAAATTGTTCTAACTCGCCTGTCATTTACTAGAGCAGCAGTAAGCCGTAACAGCCGACACTACCATAGAAGTACTTATTGGCGATGGGAACAAGTTCGTCCACCTGCGACACAGCACTGGTTTTTTAGCGATGCGCGCATGGTTGTCCTATAATGCCACAACACTGCCTGTGTCCGCCCCTAAAAACACGCAGAGGCACAGCCACTTTCGGGCTGTGTGTGTCATAAATCTACACAGATAGGAAGTTCGAAACTTTCGAGACTTTACAGGTGGTAGAACATGCAGCCCTCAAGCGAACAACCCAAAAGGCGCTAAAGCGGCGAGGCGGTTTAGTTGGTTGCTGGATCCCACATTGTTGTTTGCAGCGCAGATTTTAACAATACACTGAGCGAAACATGTAGAATAGACGAGCGCGGGACTGCAAGAGCGCTGGCTAGTGCTCGTACAGTCTATTTGCGTTCTCCTGTGCGTGTGTTTTTCAAGTCCGCTTTAAAAAACATGAATGCGGGAACTCTAAAGCCATATGTGATGTGTGTTTTTATTCGTTTCGCCGTGACTGTCCCAGTTTATGGGTTCTGCCGCAAGGGCCTGCGTGTATTCACGAAATATATTTGACATGACAACAATAAAAGCAAGACGGAAACATAAAAACTGGCTTAAAAGTTGTTACTGGAACAATATTTCAGGTGACGCCTGTCACTACGGCAGGGGTTACCATCGCAAACTAATCTAATGCTTGTTCGCTCAAAATGACATCCCCGTAATGATCCATCAAGAATAGAGTCCGTTGCCTTTTTTCGTGCTGCGAAGCTATCGAACCCATTAGATGCAGTAATTTCTGATACCAAGGGGCACCAAACGCGGGAGAAATTGGTTATAGTAATAGTGCATATATATATATATATATATATATATAACAGATCCCTTAACGTTACACCTACCATTCTTCTTTGCAGAGCTCGTTGCGTCGTCCTCAATTTATGTAGAACCCTTTTCGTAAGCCTCCAGGTTTCTACCCCGTACGTGAGTAGTGGTAAGACACAGTTGTTATAAACTTTTCTCTTGAGGGATAATGGCAACCTGCTGTTCATGATCTGAGAATGCTTGCTAAACACACCCCAGCCCATTCTTATTCTTCTGATTCTTTCAGTCTCATGATCCGTATCCGCAGTCACTACCTGTCCTAAGTAGATGTATTCCCTTACCACTTCCAGTGCCTCAATACCTATCGTAAACTGCTGCTCTCTTCCGAGACTGGTAAACATGACTTTAGTTTTCTGCAGATTAATTTTTAGACCCACCCTTCGGCTTTGCCTCGCCAGGTCAGTGAGCATGCATTGCAGTTGGTCCCCTGTGTGACAGCTCGTATCTAAGCAAGGCAATATCATTAGCGAATCGCAAGTTACTAAGGTATTGGCCATTAACTCTTATCCCCAATTCTTCCCAATCTAGGCATCTGAATACCTCCTGTAAACACACTGTGAATAGCATTGGAGAGATCGTATCTCCCTGACTGACGCCTTTTTTTATTGAAATTTTGTTGGTTTCTTTATGGAGGACTACGGTGGCGTTGGAGCCGCTATAGATATCTTTCTGTATATTTACATACGGCTCGTCTACACCCTGATTCTGCAATGCCTCCATGATTGCTGAGGTTTCGACTGAATGAAGCGCTTCCTGTCAGTCCACATTTTAAAAGAATGCTACGCTAAGAGATCGAGTGTCGGTTCTTCCTCTCCTGATAGAGCCCGAGACCTTACCGGTCTACGTGGTCGCTCGTCGCCACAGTAGCATTTCAGGTAGGCTTATAGCGCGGTAAAAAAACAAGGACGAACGTGAGACGTGACACACACAGGCACGTTCGTCCTTGTCTTTTTAATGCGCTATAAGCCTCACGATGTCTTACCTACAAGCCCAAATCACTGCTTTACAGCATTTCAGGTTTTCTGGTACGCTGAGAATTTGAAGTTTTTCTGATGTGAAGGGGTATCTAAGAGTAATTGTGGCTCTACCTTGTTTTACTGACGGACTGTGAGAACGTGTGCGGTCTGCAGGAACCTATATGATTTTAGGCATATCTAATGGCGCCTATTATTCTCGTGAAACGAGCTTCACCGAACGAAAAAGTACGCTTTAACTATCATCACTTGGTTCCCGCCGGATCATGTCTTGTCTCTGCTTGCTTCACACCTTTTATTACCATCCACACTCCAGCCATTTCCTGTTAAATACAGCCCTACGTACATCCTTCCGCTTAAGGCAAAGCCGTCCCATAGCAAACATTATCACCCAATCATCTGCCTTGAACACTTCATTCTTCCCTGACCCAATAACATATTAGAACCGTCTCCCAGAAGATACCGTCTCATGCACTGACCGTACATCATTCCCCGAAATGTTAAATTACCACATTGCTTATTTACCGATCCCACCCACTGTTACTCGAACACGATGCTCCCCTTTTTTCACAATTGTTCCTGGCTTGTTATTTTTATTGTTGTTTCTTTACTGCTACGTACATTTGTTCTAACATTGTCGCAAGGATTATAGTCCTCCCTTTTGATTTGCCTCGTGGCCTTTAAGGCGAACATAAATTAAATGAAATGAAAATGCCGTTTCATACGTGAAACTTAGCTATTCAAGCATACTTTCCCGTCTGTATTCATGTAGACATGCATGGTTCTAGATTGCCTTTGATTGCGTCCCAATGTGGCAACAATAAACACACACTGTTTTTAAACAATATTTTCCTGTACATATCTTTGAGTAAATTCCGAATAGCTGAGACTGCGACCAGAATGCCGTTGACACAGTGAAGCGTAGTGCCACTTGATACGTCACATAGAAGGAAGTTCAGTGTCAATAGAGCGAACTGAAATACTCTTTCATCACTTCTTTTTAGAAAATGTTGTATATGTTCGCATGGTTGTCTTTCGTTATACTGATAACAAATCTCATACGGCTGTGTCCTCATTACGTCATACTAAATCAATCTGCTGTGTCAGACACACCCCAAACGCATTAATGGATTTCCCGTTTTTAACTGGCGGTTCCGTCCCTTCAATGCCGAGGCTGTAGATCTCACTCATATGAATTGCTTTGTATCCCGCACTGTCGGCAAGTGGCGGTGTCGGCGCGTGTTTTCTGAAGCCCGGAACAAACTGTAGTATCGCGAAATTTGACGACGTTGTCTGATTCAGCAAGCATTTTTTCTTAACAATTCCGCTGTGTTCACTTCAAAAGTCATTTACTATTGTGGTTAATAACCACATAACTATTGCGCACTTTTATGTACGTATGTTCTTGCTTCACACGTTAGGGATGTTGGAAGTTGTATTTTCGTCTCCATTGACTCACTTGAGAATGTTAGTTGAAGATGCCTCCAAGTAACATCTTGCTTTTCTGCAGTATTTGACAGCGGATGCCCAGACGCCGACGGCTGCACCAAAAGCTGACGATCACAGGGTTTGAACCTAGGCATATGCCTTAAACCTCTACTGGACCTCTGTCTGTGCCTTTGACAATAGTCTCGGTACACAACGGCTCTATAAATGTATCCTGTTTATACCAAAATAAAGAGTTCATTTCGTCTGATTCTAATTGACGTGTGCTCTAAAGAGTTCATTTCGTCTGATTCTAATTGACGTGTGCTCTACACTTTAAGCAAATCTGCATTGCTTCAAGCAACTTTGCGATAGTGCAACTGCTCCACAATTATTAAGCTCTTATGTTGCACGGAGTGAAACATTAGCTATCAATAACCGCACGTAACGCACATGAATGCCAGACTGCACAAACAACTGTTGCATTTCTAATTCTGCATAACAATTTTCATCCGGCACGTGTGTTAATCACTGTGATAGTAATGTACTTATTTTGGATTGATCGTTTCAACGGCATATTGTATAACTGTATTGTATGTGCCGCTGTGTCTAGTATAATCACGCCTTTGTCCTCTCTAGGACAAGCTGCAGCTTATTAAGTGAGCGTAAACCAGACGGTCAGACAAGTGAACCGCTTGCTTTTGCCGTAAACTGATTGCAACCATAACGTGCACCGCAATATTGGAAGTGACCGTTAAGGTGCGATGCGCTTCTGAAATCGTGATTTTCGCTGTATATTGCGAAGATTCCCCGAGCTGTGAAAGTATTTTATTCGAATTATTTTGCAGGTACCTGGCTATCCGGTGTTGTAACTGATGCGGACAACAATAATAGGTGAACCGATCCCAGTTGAAGAATACGCGAGACCGGTTTGATGTGTTCTGATGTTTTCTAGTGCAAACACCAGCAGGCTCTGCTGTTACATGGGGTGCACGACAAAGTGGACTGGTGTGTTGTGATGTACAAAAGAGAGTGGTTTGGTGTTTTCTAGTGTGCACACCCGAGGAGCTTGGTGTCTTCTGTTGTGCGCACGACAGTGACTGCGTGTGTTTTGTTAGGCATATCAGGGTGGTGTAGTGTCATGTGGCGTGCACATCAGGATGGTTTATGCTACGGCATCTACATACCAGCGTTGTCTGGTGTTCACACAACAATATAGTCTAGAGTTACTTGGAGTGCACAGAACTGTAGGCTGGGGCTGTCTCGCGTACATGTTAGTATGTTGTGATGCATATTAGTTTTGGTGCACCTGCCTCGGTTCCTACTGTTTTTTCTGGTTTTTGTAGGATTAAGGCTTCTGAATGCTAAATTGCCTACTTTCAAATTAGCACAGTCATCACATTCAAATTTATTACCTTCATTTATTTTTGCATACAGTAGGCCTGAACGGCCATTTCAGAGTGCGGAGTACAGAATACAAATTTAACAAAGAATCAAGAAGCGAAAACAAAAATAAGAAAATATGTATTGCAAGACCGGTGGTTAACATATACAAGATCGAAGAATTCAACTTAGTGACAACGAACGAACATGGCCGTGTAAAGCATTCCACAGTTCTACAGTATAGACAAAAACACTATTCAACTTTCTCGGTGTGGTGGTCAGGCGACATATTCAGTCAGGATTGTGTAAAGTGGATGTAAGTCCACCCGTTCTGATGAAGCTGCTGGCTGAAATAAGTTGTGCCGAGGTAATCGTCGCACAGAAATCTTCAGTAACTCAGTGTGGCCTTAATAATACAACGTAAAAGCTGAAGATTTTAAACATATAAATCCTTACAATGGAACCAATTGCATGATATCTCTGCATCTAATTTATGACAGTAAACAAAAGCTGAATTATGTGATTGTATACATGAACACAAGAGTTTCACTCACCACAAACTTACGCATTTGCGTCCGAATTGCAAGATGCATGACATACCTGCTTTACAAAATGATTATGCATTGTGAGTGTGTGTGTGTATGCATACACACACCCACGCATATATATATATATATATATATATATATATATATATACATGAACGAGAAGAAAGGGGGTATACCGAGGGGCCCGATTTTTGTTAGTCACATCATGAGAAGCCAACAAACACCGACACCAAGGACAACTTAGGGGAAATAATTGGTGCTTAATAAATGAAATAAAGAAACGATCAATTATTGGAAATTAAAGTTGATGAAAAAGCAACGTGCCACAGGTGGGAACCGAACTCACCCACAACCTTCGCATTTCGCGAAGGTTGTGGGTTCGGTACATATATATATATATATATATATATATATATATATATATATATATATATATATATATATATATATATATATATATATAGAATGTCTACCTATTTACAATTACATTTCATTGCTTCGATACCCTACAATTCAACCTTTCTGACAAACATGGAAACATCTATGGGCAATGTTTTGCCTGGCACAAGGAGGAGTTCAACGGGAAATAAATAAACAATGATAGACAAACAGCGCTATGTATAATATGCTTGATTTGTCCCAGTGTACAGCTTTCAACTGGTTGGGTAATACGAAGCTTTCAAAAATGAGTAACTTCACAATACATTAGTTTAATTACTAACAATGCATACCAAGCTTACACTTCGTGGGAATGCACGAAACAAAGTGGTAGTAGAAATGCAAATTCCTGTTTCTAGCTTTCATAAAATCACTTTTCAGCTAAGTGGTGAGTGCTGGTACTTATAAGTGACATTCACGCTTCCTAATGCTCACTCTTACGTTATATTACGTTAAAAATTACCTGAGGACCAGATAACAATACTGAAAAGTTTGGCAAGGAAAGGACTGATATGTACTAAATACAAATGCTGTGCTTACATATGGCTTGGCAAAAGTGTAGCTCAATAAACCACACGTGTTCGCTGAGTAAATCTGTCAATTTAGCACTAGTATGATTTAGGAGCTTATTTTTCGGTGAGCATGTTGATGCTCATGCCACGTTATGTGCCATTGCCCACGCAAATGCGTATAAACATCCCACATACGCAATAATATAATGGCAACATAAATTGCCAAACTACGAAGACTGTGTGAAATCATATTCTTTCATCACAGGGCTGAGTAATTTTTGCTTCATGCCATAAAATCTACATGCGATGGAAGAATAAGATTTTGTGTATTCATAAAATACACGAATGGAGTAACCATGGCCGGTACAATTCATGTCAAAACATTGCAAAGCATGCTGTTGAATAGTATCTCAAAGTGCCTTTAGATCAAACAGCCAGCACTGCACCCATGAAAATATTCTACTTGAAAAAAAAATAATATGAAGAAATGACATACACTACTTAAGATTTGCAGACAATTACATTTCCTTTTAACATACTGCAAGGGCCTCACCGATGAGAACATGCTGAGATACTGATACATCATAGGAAGATTCCCGCACTGGAACAAGCTTACATTATTTGCTTTATAGCTCGATATGCATAGCTGCATTGGTAAGATCTTGTAAAATTACCATTGACAGCATTGGCCAAAGAATTAAGATCCAGACTAATTCAACCCCATTACAGACATTTTCTACTATCAAGCAACAACATCATTACAAGGACACTCACTGGAAAAGGCGAACCAGACACAAAATTACACATTCACATTGCAACGTCATGGAAACGCATGATGGTTTCTATCGCAGATGCAGGAAAATGAAAAAACAAGGAACCCTGCTCCTAACTAGCTGCGTCTACGTGCTGGATTGCACCGCAGCACTTGTCTTGAAACACATTGTATACCGCACCACATTTGTGGCACACAACGCACTTCAGATACATGTGTTTCTTTAGTAATCTTCATTAGCCGCAAGACAAAGAAACAAGGCACGGACAACAGGAGCACTACCCGCGCATATTCTCCACCACTGTCGTCCACAGTAGATGTGGATGACACTGGTGTAACCTGCCTCGCACGAGTGATGAACCCTCGTAGATTTGATGATTTCGGACTCAAACAGAAGGAAAGCACACAGAGCCATGGCACACTGCAAACGTGTACCTCGGAGATGAGGCTAACAATTTCAGTGGCGAATTTTGAAGACAGCTGCAGAAAGTCATTTGAAACGAAGAGATGGCAAAGGAGCCACAGGCAATAGTGCAAAATGGGACGGAGGGGTTTCAAGACAAGCATTCTAGCCTTTCTACCGTAGTCAAATCGTTGAAATCAAGGCCCAGCGCTGGATGACATAGAGTAGCATATCCAGGTCTCGAAGGCCAGGCTTCGGCTGGCTGCATTGGACAGAAATTACTGAAAATCAGAGGTACCTCGTAGAATTTTTTTCTGCGCTCAGCTACAACGGCTAATATTGTATGTTCAATTGTTAGTTTTGTATCGCAACTGCTTATGTAGTTGTGCGCCACACGGCACAAAACGAGACTGTGCTGGTTAATATTTCATGCATCACGGAGGCCGCAACATAAATACAAGTGTACGCTCGTCCCATGCGACCTGTTGGTGGCCCGACCCACCACCCCCTTTCGAAGGATACGCTTATAGCATTCGTTCACCTATCCTGTTCTCTACTTTAACATGCTGGTTGGTCGTGCGTTGCGCGAGCGGTGGCGAAGTGTTTGTCTAATCGTGTAGTTTTGTCGTTTGTACAATCAAATGTGACTCAGTTCGCCCACACAAAAGGGTTAGAAGACAAATTCTGTCTGTGAAAACTCGCCGCATGCGTGACGAGCCACGCGAATGGGCATCAACGATTTTCATGCCGGGGACCTTTGTTTCCGGTTGTCGTAGAAAGTTGGGTGGACGTCGCACACAAATGCGTATCATCAGCGTGCCTCAGCTTGTCCACTACGAAACGACGTGTATGCTTGGAGTAACACCGCTACAATGGCAACTTGAGGGTGCTTTGCGAGCGCGTCGGAACATTGAAAAGTTAAGTCATCGTGCTTGCTAACCACATGCATGTTGAGCGTGCTTTTCGTGTGTTGATACACTTATGAAAATGTCATATCTGTGCTGAAATAAAAAAATGGTATATATGTGCATATTAAAAATTGGGCAGATGTGGCCATATATATGTCATATATGGCCTACTATGACCGCTTATATGCTATATATGGCATATGTGTCAAATTTGTTATATGTCTATACAAGGCCCTCTTATATGGATGGTCATAGATTGAATCTCATTGAATTAACATCTAGGGTTACAAATGCTAAAACCCCAACTTGGTGAGGAGGCACACCATTGTGATGCATTCCGAATAATTTTAACTTTCTGGATTGTTTTAATGTGCAGGGAGTGCACGGTGCACAGGCAATTTCGCATTTCAACATCGAAATGCAACGGCAGCGGCCGCGATACATTCAAGCCCCCTCAGATTAGTAGCGCAACACCTCTGCCACTACGGCAGGTCCGGATTTTATATGTACATATACCCAGTCAAAAAGTTCCATCAGCCTATCGGTTGACATGTTTCTTCGCTAACTGTAATTTGCGACCTTGATTGTCTTGTAGTTTCTCGGCCTACAAGTTTAATGGTCTACTAGCCTATCGGCCTGCATGCCTACATGTCTATCAACTTGTGTGTCTACAAGCCTGTCATACTATGTTTGTCGGTATGCCATTTTATTAGCGAGTCCACTGTTGAAATTTGCATTGTATTTTTATTCAACTGGATGAATTTTCGTTTTGACTGTGATTGCATTAATTCATGCAGTCTTAATCAGAATATACTCAGCGTCTTTGAACACCTTTGTATGCCAATCAGTACTTATTATATGGCTTAATTCATGAGTATGCTCACCATTCCATCTAAAGCATCAGGCATCGCATGGGCATGATGGCGTAATTAGATTTGTAACGTATAAAAGCAATATGAGCAAAGGTTAAATTTTATTGCAAAAGGTTCCTACTACAGCACATTACCAAACGGCTACAATGGGCTACCTGTGCACTGCTTTCAGCTTCTGCACTAATTTCAGCCTCTTTTCCGTTACCACCTTTGACACGGTCTTGTCTGCGTAGTGAAGACAGCTGTACAAAAGAATGAATCATTATTGTCATAACACAGAAAACTAAGTACATTGTTTGTTGGGTTGTATAATACACTGACAAACGTTAAGGAATGGAGCATTATTGTTGTTAATAAAAGATAAAGAAGTGGTGAAAGCAGTACAAGTAGTAGCCATGACTGCTTTCAAGTAAGCTTTGCATATTTTGAAGCAATTGTAGGCAAGGCGCGCAAAGCTATTTCCATTACACAGATGGCTTTTGAATAATAGCTATAATTCCAATATGGCTAGGCCTCACTGAGTGCCTGCTGGGTTAATTATTAATAGTGCATACATTAAGTATGTGAACAATGAAAATTCGCATATACCCCCTTCACACAATGACCACACTGCATATGAGCAATGCAAGCAGTGGCCCTATTTCGACTTCCACTAATGATGATGATGGCCTGCTGCGGATGCCAGCTCTTCTCTGGCACTACCAGCACCAGAGCTATCTAGTGCAATATGCACAAAGCTAGTACTTTTCTACGTTCTTTTTGACAGTCTGGGCCGGCCATGTCGCAATTTCATGGCGTGGGAAGCATGCTACAGCACCGGATTCAAGCTCAAAGCTGTTCAGCATGCTTTGTAGAATGACAATCGTCCATTGCGAAGGCTCTTCACCGTCAAAGAAGTAAACATTACAGACGGTGGAATGAAAAGCTTAATGCTACCTCCAAAACAAGCATCACTTTCCGCAGACCAAACACTGGTTTTTACCTACAAGTTGACATAGCATTCCTTTACGGTTACAAACTGCAACGCAAGCAGCAACTGGATGATGCGCTTCATTTGGTGGCGTGTGTTTGCCTCTCGAATGAGAACGACATGTCAGCAGCTGCCTTCTATACAAAGAAATATTCACGTCACGGACTTTCACTATTGGTCATCATGTCGACGCAAGGACGCAAGCTTAACAGGCTACCAGGGGAACTGTTGCGCACAATGGTCGCAGAGGTGCGAAGCACAATTTCAGATGAAACAGTCATCAAAAGCTTCAGGAGGACTGGCATCTGAAGCTCAAGGGACACTAATGAGGACCACCTACTATGGTATGACGCTGCTCAAGCCGAAGCAACTGGAGAGCCTGCCAGAATTGCAGATTTCTCAAGCACAAATTATTTGGAATATGTTTTCAAGATTCGATGATGACACTTGGTATGTTCTTGTAAATTACTCATGTTTGATTCTTCCGTAGCTAGTTTTTGGACAATATCTTAGTATACCTAAGGTTAAGCTGAAATAGGTGGCAGTGTAAATTCACTTAAAAGTTTACTCTTAATACAAATGTACCCTCCGAATTTGTGACATTTGCTTAGGTGTATATTATATGAGTAAACATATTAGCAAAAATACTTCATGTGTTCCATCCTTATACAAAAAATACGCTGCAATATATCAGGAAAGCTGACATACTGTAGTGATTGCTTTCCCTTGATTTTATATTCCATTCTTATCATTAACTACACATCGCCAGCCAATCATGATAACCTAGGCAGAAAGCTATCCTTACAACGTCTTACAACGTACCAGAAAGAAAGGAAGCGCAATAGAATCATTACACGATGCCTGGCCTAAGTTGGCGTTCAGCTGTGTCTGGCAGTTCCTGAAGCTAACACATAGCCGAACTTTCATGCGAACTTTTGCTTCTGGCCTACTGATTGACATAGGATAAAGAAAAAAATGACCTGCCTGTCTCTATAGAGACAAAAGTTTACCAACGAGAATTTCTGGCCCTGCTACTTTGGGGAGTGCACCAGCTCACAGTTTGTTTTGTCAAAATGGCTGCCGCTACTTCACACGCACGTGTAATGTGTCCCCCCTTGGATTGCCCTTGATTTAGAGTTTCCGCTTCAGATGCAGAAAGTTGTGAGTTCAATTCGCACGCCGCCAGGCATCCCACTGTTTCAAATGGACGCCAGCATTCCACGACATGGCATTCGATTTTCTTCAGGAAAAGGAGCCTGCACTCTAAATTCTAGTCGAAATCCTCGTCAACGCAAAAAGAGTACACTTTTTGGGCGGCGAGTTCCCATTTCGCGCCCCAAATGCACCTACTGAACTGGGGGTACCTTCGGGTTGAGGAAAACACCCCTTTGTAAGCGTTGTGGTGCCATAATGGCCGAGCACTAGGCTGGCAGCACGCTTGTACCTATTTGACCGCTAGGTATCTGGCAGATGCACTTGCCTCAAACAGCTGCGGCTGGTGCTCTTCCACAACGCCGTCTGTGGTTCGACAAGTGCCAAGAGAGACAACTCATGAAATCTTTATTGGGCTGCCTTTTGAGGTTTTAACTGCAACAAAAAGCTGAGCCCCATGCTAGGGGACATCTCTATCCACCAGAAAGAAACGAAGGGTTTCTGGTGGCGCTATTATTTGCGCTCATTACCTCCCACATACCAGGCGGATGTTCCACTGCTATACCACGCTGTGGTCCAGTTAAAATGTTCGGTGATGAGGATCTGGCTCCACTTTAGCATGTAAGAGCACCGAAAGCGGGGCAAGCAGGGAAATGTTAAAATGTTGAAAGCAGCAAAGAAAACCACACACAACAAAGGGCTTCCATTCTCTTGTTTATTTCTCTGTCCTCAGTCTGCATTTGCTTTTCAATGCTTTAAACCTTCTAATCGCTTCAGCTTTATCCATGACAGCATTGTTTTAATTATAGATGTATTATAGCAGCTTGGATTGTATGTATATCAGAGCGTTACTAACATATGAGTGCCGATGTTTCTATAAGTGATTGCTATGTTATAGTACTTCACAACACAGAAATTTCTTGTCACCAAAGGGAACAAGATGAGCATCCAGAGCGACAACAGCGTCCGATATTATATTACATTATTTGCTTATCCTATTTATTATATTTAGAATATTTATTTATTTATTTATTTATTTATTTATTTATTTATAAATACTTCGATCTTTTCCAACATCTTGACAGTGTGGGAACATACAAGTCCATTCATACGAACATACAGTTCAAGCAATCATGCCAACGCTTGATTTCAACATGGCAAAAGAACAGAATGTACGAAAAACTAGGAGCAAATAAACTACGTGCGATTGAGTCATGAATTCAGGTGGGCCTGAAAATTGGATAAAGAATTTAGTGTAAAGACTTCATCAAGAGCGTAGGTTAGGGCGTGTTGGTTCATAACTGAGGTTTTTCAGCGCACAAAAAGGGACGAAGGACAGTGGCAAGACGCGGACCGCTTCGTGGAATAAAACGATTGTGTGAAGTTAGCGCTGTGTCCACGTCTTGCCACTGTCCTATATGAGCATGTGCATGTATAGGCATGTGCTATATGAAACAGCTGTCGCAGCGGCATCCTCTAAAGACAGGAGACGCTACGAGTGTGTGGGGCTAATAACATGTATTACGACATCTTTCAGGAAGCCCAGGACTGCGTTGGTGTCAAACAGTGGTTCTGGGCCGCGTAACATTAATTGATGAAGGGGGATGTGCTGCCGGTATGCTAAGGGAAAATGTTTCTTTCTTTCAGATTCGGCTTTCCGACGCTCCAGAAGGACGTGGAGGACGGTCAGCCACTCGCCGCATCTACCACAGGTTGGAGGCTCGTTTCCGGTGAGTAAAAAGTTATGTGTGCCAAATGTGTGTCCTATTCTTAGACGACAGAATAGGACATCTGTCCGGCATGATTTTGTTACGGAAGGCCAGAATCCTAACAGTGGCTTTATCACGTGGAGCTTACTATTTGTTTCCGCGTCCCATAGGCGTTGCCAGTAGTTCCGTAGTCTCCTCCGTAAGAAGGGCTTCAGATCTGTGACAGGGACTGCGGCGGTGGAATTGACAGAATGCGATGCAACTGACGTGGCCATCTGGTCCGCCAGAACATTGCCTTCGATGCCCCTATGACTTAGCACCCAGCATATGATGACATGCAGGTTTCCTATATACGCTTTACACAGTACGGAGTAGAGTTCATTATTTACCGGATTTTTGTGGCTACAAAAAGACATCAAGGCCTTCACAACACTAAGAGAGTCCGTATATATAACTGATTTCAGGAGTTTTGATTTATTTATATGCTTTACGACCGACAGCAGTGCGTAAGCCTCAGCCGTAAAGATACTAGTTTCCGGATGCAGTACATCAGTTTCCGAGAAGGATGGACCGACGGCTGCATAGGACACCCCGTCGTGTGACTTCGATGCGTCTGTGTAGAACTCCGTGCAGGAGTATTTGTGCTGGAGTTCCCGGAAATGCATTTGTATTTCAATCTCTGGAGCGTGTTTTGTAACTTGCATGAAGGATATATCGCATTGTATGAGCTGCCACTCCCAAGGAGGTAGCAGCTTGGCTGGATGCATTGGGCGAAGCTCAAGGATTGGGACACGCATTTCATCACTAAGCTCCCTCACACGCAGCGAGAAAGGCTGTCTTAGGGAGGGACGATTATGAAAGAGTGTAGCATATGTCGTATCGTTAATGATATTAAAACACGGATGTTGAGGATTAGAGTGGACTTTCAAAAAATATGTTTGGCTGATGTATGTTCTCTGTAGATGAAGTGACCACTCGTTTGATTCTGCATATAAGCTTTCAACAGGACTTGTTCTGAAAGCTCCAGTTGCCAGTCGGATTCCTAGATGGTGGACCGGTCTAACATCTTTAGCGCGCTCAGGGCTGCAGAATGATAGATCACGGCACCGTAGTCCAACCGTGATCGGATGAGGCTGTTGCAAAGATTCAATAAACATTTCCTGTCGCTGCCCCATGTTGTGTGGGATAACACTTTAAGTAAGTTCATTGTTTTTAAGCATTTGACCTTGAGGTACTTTATGTGTGGAATAAAAGTTAATTTCGAATCAAGTATGGTGCCTAAGAACTTGTGTTCTTTGTTCACAGGAATTTGCTGACCATACATTTCGATACTGGGTTCTGCAATGAGGCCTCTCTTTCTTGTGAAAAGCACACATGAACTTTTGTTGGGGTTAACTTTAAATCTGTTTTCCTCTGCCCATTTGGACACTTTGTTCAAGCCCTGTTGAACTTGCCTCTCACATACTGTAAGGTTGCAGGATTTGAAACCTATCTGTATGTCATCTACGTAAACAGAATAAAAAATGGCTGGCGGTAATGAAGCACGAAGGGTGTTCATTTTCAAGATGAAGAGCGTGCAGCTAAGTACACCTCCTTGAGGTACACCAGTTTCCTGTATAAAAAGTCGCGACAGTACATTGCCGACTTTCACGCGGAATGTACGGTTGGACAAATAACTTTCTATTAGGACGAGCATATTGCCACGGATGCCAATTCCCGACAAGTCTCTCAAAATTCCATAGCGCCACGTACTGTCGTACGCCTTCTCCATATCGAGGAATACGGACAGGAAATATTGTTTATGTAGAAAGGCGTCGCGAATGTTTCCCTCAATGCGCACAAGGTGATCGGTTGTGGACCGCCCTTTTCTGAAGCCACACTGAAAAGGATCAAGGATAGTGTTGAGTTCAAGCAAATGTACAAGTCTGCGGTTAACCATTTTTTCAAAAAGCTTACAAAGACAGTTTGTAAGAGCTATCGGACGGTAACTTGCCGCCAAGGAAGGGTCTTTACCCTGCTTAAGAACAGGGACCACAATCGCTTCTTTCCATGTGGATGGGAGGTATCCCGTCGCCCAAATTGCGTTGAAAAGCGTGAGTAGTGTAAGTTTGGCGTCAGTATGTAAGTTTCTGATCATTTCGTACATGACTCTATCAGGTCCCGGTGCAGAGCTTTTGCCTGTGGTCAAGGCAGCTCTCAACTCAGCAATACTGAACGGCTGGTTATTAGGTTCATTCTGTCTGGATTTTCGTATTATTGGCTTACATTCTTCTATTTGTTTGTATTTCAAAAAGGATTGCGAATAATGGTTTGAACTCGACACGCTCTCAAAGTGTTCTCCAAGTGAGTCTACCTGATCTTTCAGTGTTTCACCTTCTGTGTTCACCAAAGGAAGTGAATATGTTTGTCGCCCTTTTATCCTATTAACCCTCTTCCAGACTTTGGCCTCATCTGTATAGGAGTTGATACCAGATAAAAACTTCTGCCAACTCTCTCTTCTGGCCTGTCGGCGGGTTCGCCTGCCTTGGGATTTTACTTGTTTAAAATTGATAAGGTTCTCAGCAGTGGGGGAGGCGCGTAGCAACCCCCACGCTTTGTTTTGTTTCTCACGAGCGATCCTACAACCGTCGTTCCACCACGGGACACGCCGTTTGCATGCCAATCTATTTACTTGTGATATACATTTAGTTGCGGCATCTACTATGAAGGCTGTAAAATATTCCACAGCAGCATCAATTCCTAACGCGCACATGTCATCCCATGATATGCTAGTTAAGGTTCGGAATTTCTCCCAATCTGCTGTGTCAGTCTTCCACTTAGGAGCCTGTGGTGAATATTCGTCTTTTTTAAGTGTTCTTAATAGTATGGGGAAATGGTCGCTTCCGTAAGGATTGTTCGTAACTTCCCATTCGAGTTCAGGCAGTATGGACGGGGAAACTATGCTCAGATCAATTGAAGAAAAGGTATTGTTTGCAAGACAGTAATATGTGGGTTTCTTCTTATTCAGAAGGCACGCACCAGAAGAAAAAAGGAACTGTTCAACAAGAAGACCTCGCGCATCTATACGAGAGTCGCCCCAGAGGGAGCTGTGCGCATTGAAATCGCCAAGAACAACATAAGGTTCTGCCAATTGATCTATAAAGGATTGGAATTCATGTTTTGTTAATTTGTAGTTTGGGGGTACGTAAAGGGAGCAAGTGGTGACGAGTTTATTTAGAAGAACAGCTCGAACCGCCACTGCTTCGAGGGGCGTTTGTAGCTGTAAACGCTGACAGGAGATGCTTTTATGAATTAAAATGGCAACACCGCCTGATGATACGACAGCATCATCGCGATCTTTGCGGAACTTGACATACGGTCGGAGAAAGTTTGTGTGCTGTGGTGTTAAGTGTGTTTCCTGTAGACACAGCACTTTTGGATTGTGTTTTTGGATAAGCTCTTGTACCGCATCAAGGTTCCTAAGAAGACCTCTGACATTCCATTGAATTATTTGTGTAGCCATATTGGAAGGAAATAAGTGCTGTGTGTATGGAAAGGGAGGTGTTGCCTTAGGTTACAGAGCTCTTTCGAGGCCCTGTAACGGGAGTTCTGCCATTTCTGGTGCGTTCGAGGGAGTCTCGACGCTCCTTAGGCGTTTGGTGCGCCTTGAGGACAGGTGTAGTGTCCATTGCCTCTTGTGAGGCGCCGGACCCGTGCTCTTGCGAGCGAGAAGTTACAAGGGAGAGTCCCGCCTTGGAGGGCAAGACCCTTGCACCCACCAGCCCGTAGGTCGATGGGGCACCCTGCGGGATTTGGCTGCGCCGGCTGTTGCCAGCGCTGGAAGGGGCCGGGGAGGTTGGGGCAGCCTCGGCTGCGCCCCCCTTCGGGGTCGATGGCCCCGTTTGCTGAGTAGGCGGAGCAGCGCTAGCTGCAACCACCGTGGGGGCAGATGGCGTAACTGCCGACTCACTGACTGTGGGTCGGACAGCCGCCGGAGACCATTGAGGTGCTGCCCCCTGACGCGCCACTTCGGCAAAGGTGTTCTTTGGCAGGAAGGACACCCGCCTGCGTGCCTCTTTGAACGATATGCTTTCCTTAACTTTGATTGTGACTATGTCTTTCTCTTTTTTCCAGCACGGGCACGACCGCGAGTATGCGGCGTGCTCGCCTTCACATTTTACACAATAGAGAGTGTTCTTGCAAGCCTCAGAATTATGCTCGTGGGCACTGCACTTCACACAGGTTTCGGCAGCTCTGCGAACTGTGGCCGGAGCGTTGGCATTTGAAACATCTAAAGGGGTTTGGGACATATGGCCTAACACGGAGCTTGATGTACCCGGCCTCTACAGACTCGGGCAGAATACTTGAGCCGTAAGTCAATATAAGGTGTTTGGTCTTGATTTCTTTGCTGTCACGCCTGATCTTAATACTTTTAACATTGATAACATTCTGGTCACTGAAGCCCTCCAAGAGTTCATCCTCAGTGAGCTCCAGCAAGTCATCGTCCGAGACAACACCGCGGCTTGTGTTCATGATACGGTGCGGGGTTACTGTTACTTGGGTCTCTCCAAATGACACAAGTTTCGGCAGCTTCTCATGCTGCTTCTGGTCTTGGAGCTCCAAAAATAGATCACCACTTGACATTCTCGACACCTTATATCCTGTACCAAAAACTTCGGTCAAAGACTTGGATACAAGGAACGGTGAAATGGATCGCACTAGTTTGTCTGGCTTTTCTGAGTGAATCACGCGGAATCGAGGAAAGTTGTGGACTTGTCGTCCGAAAAATTGAAAGGGATCTTCGGTGCGCCCTCGTTTCTGAGGGCGATCAGGAAGTTTGGGGAAAGAAGTTTCCATGAAATATATAAAAATTGGAGGCTTATTAAGGTTAAGCCCAGTGGATTCGAAGCATCCACTGGGCTTAACCACAGCGTATCCTCAGCGTTTGGAGGCATCTTGACCGCATACACGCCCGGCGCAAAGACGCTGGCGCGGGCACAGAGACTGACGCGACGGCGGGCGCGCGCCGCTTCATCCCTGGCGTGACGTCACATATCACGTGATGCAGCGATGGTGGCGCCGCCGCCGCGTTGCGCGCGACGGCGCGAACCGAAGCGTGGAGGCCTCCGCCGGGCGACGTCCGACGGCGCGATATGAGGCCCCATCTGCAGCCGGTGTGACGTCATCACGTGACGTCTTGTCACGTGACCCCACTTCAGGGTCAATGGTGGCCACCGCCAGGCGTCGCGCGAAGGCCCGAAACCTACGTTAATATGCTTCGCATAAAAATTCGGCAACAGCGCCGACCACCCACCACGGAGCCCAACGAGGGGACGCGGCAGAGCTTGCATGCAAGTCTGCACGACTCCAGCCGTACGCCGCCACTATAACCAAATATGGTGTACCCAAGGTTGGATAGCCACACTGGGTTAACCCTTGCCGCCAAGAAGAAGGAAGTAAATAGAAGAGAGAGAAGGAGACAGGAAAGGTGGAAAGTAAGGAAAAGACGAAGGTTGTAGGAAGAGAGAGACAGGAAAAGGCGACTGCCGATTTCCCCCGGGTGGGTCAGTCCGGCGGTGCCGTCTACGTGAAGCAGAGGCCAAAGAGGTGTGTTGCCTCCGCCGGGGGGCCTTAAAGGTCCGAACACCCGGCATCGGCTCAACCCCCAGGATCCCCCTTTCCCCGGGAGGGTGCAACCCTCGTGTGCTCGGGTACGTGGTGTCGCAGCACACCAAACGCCTGCTGACGCAGACGCTCCTGCGGGGAACATGTCAGCGAGAACCAGCTGTTTCCCGGGAATGTACTGCAAGACAAAGTTGTATTTTAGTAGCCGCAAGAAGAATCTTTGCACTCGCGGTGGCATGTCGGCGATTTCCTTTTGCGCGATCGTTATATGCGGCTTATGGTCTGTTTCGATAAGAACTTTTCTTCCGTACACAAACTTGTGAAACCTTTCACAGCCAAAACAAATTCCGAGTGCCTCCTTTTCAATTTGTGCACAGCTTTGCTCGGCTCGGGTTAATACACGAGATGCGTACGCTACTGGTCGCCATTCACCATTGTAGCCTTGCAATAATGCTGCACCGACACCTTCCTTTGATGCGTCGCACGTTATCTTAGTTTCTCGTTGCGGATCAAAGACTGCAAGCAGGGGAGCGGTAGTCAAAACTTGCGTTAAGGTTTGCCATTCTTTTGCATGGTTTGCTGTCCATTGGAACTCTGCGCGGGACTTGATAAGCTTGACAACCGTGGCACGAATTGGCTGAAATAGTTCAGCACTCCCAGCATACGCTGGACGTCAGTCTTGGACGTTGGTGTCGGCATGTTTACCAAGCTTTCGATAAGCCTTCGGTCAGGCGATATGCCCGGTCGGTTTTATGACGTCACCAAGGAATTTGATTTCACACCGAACTTGCATTTCTGCGCGTTGAAAGTCAATCCTGCTTTCTCGGCAGCCTGAAGCACTTCCGTCAACCGTTCATCGTGTTCTTTTTTACTGGAACCCCAAACTAAAATTTCAATGTATACCAGCACACCAGGTAGGCCCTCGAATACTTGACTCATGGTTTGTTGAAATACCTCCGGTGCGGACGAAATGCCCAAAGGCAGACACAGAAAACGGTATCTCCCAAGCGGGGAAGAGAAATTGCAGATCTTAGATGTGCGCTCGTCTAGCGGTATCTGATGACAGCCGCACTTCGCGTCAAGGCAGCTGAAGTACACGGCATTAGTTAAACGAGCTTCCAAATCCTCGCGCCTAGGAAGCGGAAAATGCTGCCGCTTTATGTACTTGTTAACAGCTTTGGGGTCCATGCACACCCGTAACGTGCCATCTTTCCTTTTTGCCAGAACTAAAGGACAGGCCCAGTCGGTAGGCTCGTTCACTTTAGCAATTGTGCCAGCACGCACCATTCTTTCAAGTTCCTTCTTTAGAGGCTCTTCCAGTGCCAAAGGAACTCGTCGAGCTTGTTGCACGACCGACACCACTTGCAGGACCACGCTGAATGCCTGCTGCAAACAACCTAGGCCCTCGAAGACATGCCTGAATTTCTTGAGAAGTCCGTCGTTGGAAATCTTGTCTACGGCGCCTACTTTACGCTGGACCAGCCCCAAAGCCTCACTAGCTTCTAGCCCGAGTATGGCCTGATGGCCATTTTTCACAACAAAAATGTGACCGTAGTAGAAGTATTACGAAGCCTTACTTCCTGCGTAGACGTTCCATAGCACGCTATGGTACCGCCGTTATACGCCCTCAGCACCGAATTCATTAGCTTCAACTCTCCAGCTCCCCTCAGTTGGCGGCAATTGACATGGGAAACAGGCTTGCCTGCGACCCCGTGTCCACTTTAAAGCTTATCTCGCGATTGCGAACTTGGGCTTTAACCGTCCAATCCCTTTCGTGACTAGATGTCGACTAGATGTCGTGATCTCGAGAGTGTCGAAGTCTTCGTCTTGCTGTTTTTTGACTTCGCTGACTACCTCTGACGCGCAACTACTTGCAATGTGGTTCAGCTTGTGGCACAAACGACACCTCTTTCCAAACGCTGGGCATTGCTTCGGTTTATGCCAGCGGTTGCACTTACTACAGTGAAATTGTTCTTTTCCTTGCTTCCGCTCTTTTGAGGGTGGCGCCGTGCGCCTCGATACGGCATCGACTCTGTCTTCCCCGCTACGCCATACTTCGTTTCGCTGTGCTGCCGTCTCCGCTGCTTTACACATTTGCGCTGCTTTTCGCAAAGTCGGTTGGCTGTCACGAAGCATTTTCTCCCGTAGTCTAGGATCGTGCGTGCCAAATACGACCTGGTCCCTTATCATGGATTCTTGCAAAACACCAAAATTACACTGCGCTGCTTGCTTTTTCAGGTCAAGAACAAATTTTTCATGTGGTTCACCCTCCGCTTGCTTTCTTGAACGGAATGCATATCTCTCGTGCACTTCATTGCTCACTTCGGCACAATAGGCATCAAACTTTCTCACCACTGTACTGTAGTCGGTGTTGTCTTCATCCAGTGCGAACTGGAAGTTGTTGACGTTCAGCGCGTCGTCACCCGCCATGCTCAGCAGGAGGGCTGCCTTCGATGCGTCAGTTTTCGGCCGGTCCTTTGCCGCCGTTGCCTGCAGAAATAAATAAAATTTCTGCTTGAAACGCTTCCAGTTTTCCGTGACGTTACCTGTCAGCCGCAATGGCTATGGTGCTTTTAGCAGGTCCATAAAGCGTTCTTCGCGGTTATGATTTCCCTCAGGCGTCGACAGGCAGCGGAGCAACTTCTGACACCATGTAACGTGCCAAGGGAGACGACGCTTACAGCAGCATGGTCAGTGCAGGAAAGCACGAAGGTTTATTGAGAGCGTGGCTTATAAAGGACATGAATGCAGCACGCTGTACACACTGCGCATCACCGATGCGCATCCGCGCAGATATAATCAGTACACGTGTCCGATACAGGGACCGCCAGCAGCAACAGTTAATGTGGAGGAGGAAATCTGGTTTATCCTAACGGATTGGAAACGGTTGGTTGGTTACGCTTGTATCCATTTTGATAGCTTACCGTGTCTAGGCATAAAACTTAATTTGTAAAATAGTTTGCTGGGGGCTACTTTGTCGAATATGTTGCTGAAATCCATGAATATAGCGTCGGTTTGTTTTCTATTATTTATAGTGTTGGCAAAATCATGAAATGTTTCTACTAACTGCCAGTTTGAGGAAAAGTCCTGCCGAACCCCGTGTTGAGCGTTTGTCAATACGCAATGCTCACCAAGGAAACGGATTACATGCTTATATATTGCGTGTTCGCAAATGTTGCATGTTGTCGAAGTCAGAGAAATTGGCCAATAGCTTTTTTATACATTTCTTGCTTCCCGATTTGCGTAAAGGTTTGAATATTGTTTTCCAGTCATCCGGAAGCTTGCCATTCTGAAGCTATTAATTAAACAAAAATATTATTATTATTATTATTATTATTATAATTATTATTATTATTTTGCCTTGTCTATCATATTCATAGACACGGTCCTACAAGCCAACTGAGGCTTAGATCGGCCTGTTTGTGTTCTTTTGTATATCTTGTGGCAATAAACATTATTATTATTATTATTATTATTATTATTATTATTATTATTATTATTATTATTATTATTATTATTATTATTATTAATATTAATATTATCATGAAGCCTTTCCCTTCAAGGAACCTACTTGATAATTGAAGGGAGAGGAACTTTCCCCTGCGCATGCTTATAGCGTGACTAAATGCATTAGGAGCAAGTTTACGTTTTTAAGGCTACAACGTAAAATATTTCACAAGATACTTTCTCAGTATTCAGTGATAATAGGAAAGAAGCATTGTTTCTGATATTCTGCAGCCCTGACGCACGCTGTTTCTTGCCGTATACATGAGAAGAGAGTTCCTTAGCTTCTTGCTCTTTAGTTTTATAGGACATTTTCGGGCTTTCATTAGAGATCATGCCACGAAAACAAAGCGCCTCACAGAAATGACCCAGAAGAATGTGCCATTTCAGTAGACAGCAGAGTGTGAGTTCGCTTATCAAAGCCTTGTGAGCATCATTTCGTCTGACCCAATTCTGACTTTTCCAGACTTCAAGTTGCCCTTCGAGCTGAACATCACTTCTCATTACGGCATAGGTGCATTGCTTTACCAGAGGGATTCAGAATCTCGACGGAGCCAGCAACAAAAAGTTGTGGGATATTATTGGTATACATTATCAAAGCGCAACTAAATTACACGACTACGGAGAAAGAAGCTTTGGCAGTCCTAATGGCCGTACTTTATTTTAGACCTTACATGTATGGCAGGAGCTTCACGCCCTTTACCTGTCACCAAGCGTTAACATATATCCTTAACCTCGGAGAGCCTAGGGTAAAAATTGCGTGGTGGGTGAGTCAACAACAGCAGTTGGTGTTCGTGGTCCATCGCAGACCTGGAGAACACCTGAAGGATGCAGACGCACTCTCCAGGCTTGAGGTAACCCCAGATCAGGAGACTGTCAGCGCAACTCTGCTGTGGGAGGGAACTGAATAATTGCAACTCCACGGTGGAAAGTTCATAGTCCGAAAAACAATGGTGCCTAGAATCTGGCAACATTATCGTGATTCCCCGGACTCTGGCGGGCACGACGGGTTCTGGCGAACTTATCGCAAGATTTTTCAACGTTTCCGATGGAAACACTTGAAAGAGGACGTCCAGGGGTACGTGCAGTCTTGCCATCAGCGTCAAGTCCATAAGTAAAGTACCTTCAGAAAACAGACGAGATGGTTCTACCTCGTCATTCTGACATACCGTTTGAAGTCATCCGGGTGGATTTTGAAGAGTTTAAGAAAAAGGCTACAGGAGTAAGGAAAACACATTCTTTTCTAGTGGCAATGGACCAGTGCACTAGAATAGCAGCCACACGACCGGGTAGTTACACGCAGACCACGCAGTTACAGAAGAACACAGAAGTGTAAGCGTTACATAATGAGGATTTTCCAATGTAAATTTTCGACATGCTATCATTTATCATTAGACAATGAATAGGATTTTCGACTGGCGTGAGTAATGGACATTTATCATTTAGGTGGCGTTGGCCAAATGGAAAAATAATCGCAGTGGTAATGCTGCTCACTACATGCCCTGTCATTGACTTGAACTGAGTAGACTAAAGAGCACATGTCAGCACTGTAACACGCGTGTTTGATGATGGCATCTTTATACAATAGAACAGTCAGGTACATGTACTTATCACAGACTTCTTTTTCTAAGAGGACACCTTTGGCTTCATTTTAAGAGACACACCAACATGGATACTGAAAATGAACAGATTGCACTACGGTTCTGCAAAGTACTAGTCTTGGGAAGACAAGGTAGATGTGCACAATTGCACACACAGACCACACATGATAAAGCGTTCACCGAGTACAAATAGACAATGCGAACATCAGTGTGTCTCCTAGGACAGCACTGATGGGGGGCTCATTCGCCCTAAGCCCTACTCGAGACAGCTCTGTGGCTGTCATGGACGGAACATTGTGCGTAGTGCACGTTTACGTTACAAAAAATGTAAGGTATTCTCTCTACCAGTAGTAACTGGAAGAAAAGGTGGGAAACCATCATCAAGAAATGGGTAGTCACTGGAATGCGCAACACAAAGTACTTGCACAACACAAGGAATCCACAGCACAATGTACTTGGACAGCGGAAGGCGTAGATGACAATCCGAAATACAAACGCTTGAAGCGAAAGAGTGATGAAAATAGTAAGCTCACGGCTTTTCTCGGACAATAAAACGTCATGATAAGCAGACTGCAAGTCCGACTTGCTGAAGAAAATAGCACCAGCGAGTCGATGCAACAGTTCGTCATCCCTCGGTGGTGGAAAGGTGTATGACGATAGCCTTTTTGGGCTCTCTAAAATAGACGCAAAGTCAAATGAAATTGTCCTTCTTCGAATGACGACGAGCGGAGAAATCCACTCGCACGCAGTGACTCGTTCGATGATATCAGCTAATTTTATCCGTTGCAGTTCGGCGGAGACTTGCTCACGGAGAACCAGAGGTAGAGGACGCAGCTTCGCTTAGACTGGTTGCACTGAAGCTCGGAGACGAACGTCGTGGACGAAGCCCTTTACATGTCCCAATTGTCCTAAGAACAAATGGGTGAACTCCAATGGAGCGTTGTGCGGCAGAAACGGAAGCTGAACGCTTGGGTCAGCTGGAAATCCTGACAAGTGGTATGTGAGCGAAGACCCTTGAATGTCAATGCCCAAAGCTTGATTGACGTCTAAGCCCAAAAGAGAAGTGCCTTGGTTCGTGATGTGAAATGTGACTACTGCAGCCTCGTTGCGGTACTTGACGAGCAGGGAGCAATGTCCTGAACGCAGAATTTCTTGCTGTGAATCATTCTTGAGCCGGAGACTCGAAGGAGATAATATAAAAACCTTGAAATGTTCTTCATACAAATGTTCATCAGCGACTCCGTAGCTCTTGCATCCACGAGTAACTCGAGTGCTGTATTCACAACGAGCACTTCGGCGTAAATTTTTGCCGGACGAAAATTTTGTTCTTTAATTGTAAGCACAGACGGGTGTCTGTGCTTACAATTGGGGGCTGATTCTGTATAAGGGCTAGCGGAAACAAGCTGCGTTCGAGCAGGGGACTGTCGATGCGTTCGGTTCCTCGAACGGCAAACTGAAGCGTAATGTCCCACTTTTCCGCGAGCACGGCAGGTAACGCGTTTGGCCGGACAGCCTGGTTCGTATGCGATGTGGTGAGGCGAGCCCCATCGGTAGCAATGGACTGCTACGTCTCGACTGGCTTCACGGAGTTCTGGCAGGACGCCATGTTGGCCGGCCTCCTCAGGTCGTGGTTTTCCGCCATTCCGTTGGGCGCCATCTTGAAGCCGCCGGTTCTACGGAGAAGGGTGGCGGGTACCGCCATCTGGCGCGCCCGGGCGAGGAAGGTGGTGGCTGTCGACGCCATCTTGGTGTTGCGTCGAGACACGCTAGAAAGACTAGCTGTTGAAGACTTGAAGTTGCTTGTGAACTTACATAAGCTTCGTTCGATTTCTTGGATTTTCTTGAGTGTAAGGGACGATCCTTCGTAATGTAACCTCTCTTGTATCCTTGCCTTGCAGGATTTGGTCGCGAAGGGACTCGTCGTGCCAAGCGCCGAACGTACAAGCAGGCGCTAGCCTTTGTAACGCGGTGACGAAGTCCTGAAATGTTTCCCCGGGTAGCTGCTTTCTGTCCCTGAAGATAATACGGTGCACCAGGGGACAGGTGCTTTCTTCGTAATGCTGGTCGGAGATGCGAAGGATGTCTTCGAACGTAGTAGATGTCAGGTCCGTCTGCAACGCGAGATCGACGTAGAGACGACGCCCCTCGAGGCATAAGTTACTGTGCTTTCTTCATGTCGTCTTGTAGTGCCTCGCCTCCAGTTGTCTCCAGAAACGTGCAAAAGTGACGTTTCCACGTGAGCCACGGTACCGCAGGAGTATCGGGTAGCGCCAGGAAAGGCGGCATGGGTGGTACGAACGCCATGCTGGGCACCGAGAACAAACGCGGGGGAGTTGCAGTTGACGGAGAAGGAGACGTAGCTGCGGCGTCTTCCTTTTCGGAAGCAGGATAGCAGCAGAAGTTGAACAGCAAGGACAAGTAGGCAGCAGAGTAAACGGTTTGCCTCGTCGCCTGTTTGTAGTAGCTTCGACGGGGCGGCCGGAAGCGGGACCTACGACATGAGGCCCAACAGCCGGGCCGCGAAGCGCCTCAGTGAAAAGCCGGACTGCTCGAGTCCGGGACCACACAAAGGATGACTTTTTTCCAGCGAGGGGAAGCGCAGCAGGTGTACTTACAGCGTTTGGCGCTGAGTGGCGCCATGACGTAACCGATTCGAAACCGAAACTGGAAGTCGACACAGGATACTACAGCGATCAAACGACAAATACGTA
This sequence comes from Dermacentor variabilis, assembly GCF_050947875.1. Lineage (NCBI taxonomy): Eukaryota > Metazoa > Arthropoda > Arachnida > Ixodida > Ixodidae > Dermacentor > Dermacentor variabilis. The sequence goes on from NC_134578.1 coordinate 85,237,433, forward strand.
TAACGGCGATGGCATGACGACAATGAGATGTCGATTCTTCAATTCTGACGATATTGTAATAAGACGACGTCTCCATGACAACCATATTTTCCCTGCCTAGGTGGTAGCGGTCAGCCTGGGCGCAGAAGCGTGCTATGAAACGCGTCCTACATATGGTTTCGAACCAGACAGGTGCATAACCTGTGTACCGTGACGACGGTCCGAGGGAGTGTAAATAGGCGAAATATGGTAATTAGCATGTGAATTTTGTTCCTAAGTCCGGTAGGGCCAAAGAACACGACTGAAACTTGTCACGTAATCCAGGAACACGTACAGGTGTCCAGAATAATACTTCGTCCATAATAATAATTCGTAATAATACGTCCAGAACTGAACTCAGTATGCGCGCGATACAAAAGCTACATGTTGCAAAAATATAAGGCCTAGCACACGTAATTTGTGCCATGACAAAGCTCGACGGCTCTATCACGCGCTCTGGCGTCGTAGTTTGTATTGAGTGCGATATTACCTTTTCGAAAGGCGTTAAAATTGCTAGAGAGGCATTGAAAGTCAGCGCTATGTACTACCCGTAGACAAGTGAGCTCAGTGACCGGATGAACAACGCATTGATCGATGTACAGGCGATGCACATCTCCACCAATCTTCTTTAGCTTGACTTCATCATTACTTAGGTTACCATCCCTTATAACACATCCCTTCACGGCACCCGCGTTTTATTTCTACATTAGCTATTGTTGGGTCAACAGCCAAACTTGCCAGTAGGCACACAGACGTTCTGTTGCGCACCTTTTTCAGCAACGCTGTATATGGCTAGCTTATTCCTCCGGCCGTCATTCGCCTGTACGCCAAAAGCGCCTCCGGCGCAACCCCATGTGCATGTGCGAAAAAAAAGAGGAAGGAAGGTGCGCGACTGGCGGCCCCAGTACTCACGTCGTTGTTCTCTTTCGCAGCCGAGCGCGCGCGCATGTTTCTGTCTGGCTCCGAAATGAGTTGGCCACGCGTCATACATGTTCCTGAGGAGCAGGCAGCTTTCAATCAGCAACACAGCAAGCAGAACCACGAACACACCGTGCCGATGCTGCAGCCCGGGCACAAGATCAAGCTCGTGCATCCGAGTGCGAGCTGCAACTGCTAGTGAGGATCTGGATTTCTACCAAGCCGTCGTTTAACGAAATGTCGTGTTTAAGCCGTGCTTAACAAACCCTTAGCTCTCTAGGGTCTGTCAGGTTATCAGCCTGCCTGAGAAATTGCCGTCGTGCTACATGGGTCATTAGGAGATATTGCATTAAAGAATCCACTAAAATAATATATTCTGTAAATATCCTCTGTCCTCTAGGCATCGCCCGCGTGCCCCAATTTCGGCATCACGTCACCTGTAGCTCCTATTTCGCTTCATTCGGGCACACACGGTGATCTGCCCGCAGGGAATATCAAATGTCACAAGCCAATTTCCCTGTTTATTGTAACGAAATGATCGTCAGGGAATCCCGTGTGACCATGATTAAGGGCATACGAACAAAATCGAACAATAGTTGCGCGGGATTTTTTGGGCCAACTTGCGTATCTTAATTTTCAACTCACTTGAACGTTAATATTTTTTTTCGCTCCTCACATACTTAACCACCTTTCGAACTTTTCGCATCGTCATGTTAAAAAAGGTTAAACCTAGCACGCGTAATCGGTGTCGTGAACACGACTCTCGGCGCACGTAGCAGAAAACACACAATTGAATGCCCTTCATTGTTTATGACGCAGAGTACAAAATAGAGTGAATGGTAAAGGTGATCGGGGTTCCCTAAGTCACGCCGAACTCAGATTGCCTTCGCTCAAAGTCTTCGAACACCGTGAAACAAGACCCCTCAAGTAGCTTTTACACAATCCATCACAAGATAGGGTGCACCGCCCAAACTTTCCTGCCTCGCAGATGCGAATTTTGGTTTCCTGGTGCAATTGGAATGACGGCGGCTTTATTAAAGCGTAACCCTGATATGGCCCATGAAGAGGAAAATCCGGCGAACGTCCGACCTTAACATGAGATGGAAGGAAAACCCGCGTGACCAAGTGACCACGTCCAGTTCCCGGCGCTGCACCTGCGGGAGCTTGCACGGCGTAATGCCATGGTGCACAGCCAAGGCGTCAGTCGGATGCCGTGGCCGAATCCCAGAATTATATTAACGGAATAAAGGTACTCAGGAGAATTAAGCTCAACTAAGATGGATTAAAGTGGATTAAGGTAGAGTAAGGTTTGTACAAATTAGTCTGATGTAGATTATGGTGGAGTTCTGAATTAAGGTGATAACTAAGACAAGTCCTAATGCTTTCTCATTCAAATAACCTAAGGATAAGTAAGTGACTATCAAATTTTGTTTATTTATCATGGCGTTGAATGCATGGCAGAATCAGTGGGATCGTAATAGGCGCTTGCATTTTAGCAGTAAAGGGAACATTCTTGAAGAACAAGTAGGACAGGGATTACCGACTGTTGGGCGTGTCGGTGATCCATATTCAAGGTGTAATGATGCAAAAGGACAGGGATAACCGAATAATGGACACAGATCTTCTTCGAAAGAGAAGGCATCGTCTAATATGTTCCTACATTGCAGACAATTTAGGTGCCGATTGCTTCTAAATAAAACCAAGATACTCTGAAGAAACAATGATAGGAGAGCGAGGGAGATTGCTGATGTATTCCGTATTGATAAATCCGGTGAAATACGTGTTGTGAGGCCATTGGTGACTCTCCACGAAGTAGATATTGATTGTTTAAGCATTCATTTTTAAGCTGTGACACGTGTTTGCGCCACAGTACATAATTTAGGCGTCTTCCGCAATAAACCATTGTTCCTAGTGTGCGCTCGACCGTGTTTTCCTATCTCGGCGCTGTTCGTGTGCTCCATTCTTCCATGAGTATGAATTACCTAAGGAAAGCAACGGTTAGACCCGCTGACCTGAAGAAGATTGCTATTAGCTTATGAGGGGAGCTAAAGTTAGAGAAGCTATGTGCGACTCTGAAAAATGGGAAGGGACATTTGCGCAGACGCTTCTTTACCCTTGAAGCACTCCAAGGAGGCAACCTCTTTCTGGTAATAGTATCTGAACATTGAACCTGGCAGAATTTGATGTCTGGATAACTGCAAATAACCTCTCTTCACTGTGCATCGAGGATCCCTTCCGTGTGAAGAACTCTGGTTACGTCATCGAGTTCCTGACGATAACTGCTTCTTGCCCATGTGTGTGTTTAGCGTTGACATGGAGAACTTATTCTACTCTTTGGAGCATGACACATGCATGAGTTTTCTGCAAGACTACGTACATAAAAAAATAATGAACTGTATTTCCAAGACAATGGGGTGTTTCCGTCGGTGCCTTTCTGGAACTGCTGTCCGTGTACTTATTCTCGACGCTGGTCGTTTGGTTTGATGACGTTTATACGCAGAGATTGATAATTTGTATAGGTTCCCACGTTGGTGCCAATACTTGGTGAACTTTACGTGAGTAAAATTGATCGGGAGCTTGCTGGTATTTTGGAACGTATTCTGCTAAAACGATCCGTTATCTTGACGATTATTTTGGTTTTTCTTGGAGTGAGCGGTTCCATGTATACTATAGTGAATGGGCACAAGACATTTCAAGAGGGGCGTAACGGTCTGAGCTTCGTCTTTAAAGTATTGAGGAAGCAGACTATTCGGTTTTTTGTTTTGTAATATCCTAATTGGCTGTCACCATGCTCGTCGGGTGTGTTCACCGAAGTATGTGAAGCCCATTTTGGATTTATGTTCTGATCACTCGCAGCAGGTGAACAAGGTATGGTCACATCTTGCATAGAATCTGCGTTCCCAAGTCTTGCCTGCATCGAATCATTGAAGCTTTTTCTAACCAACTCATCAGGCTTATACAGTCAAGTTATCCAGTAAGTAAGTTAGCCTTGAACAGTGAAAGATTGCTGAAGAAGTTAAACTTAGAAGCAAAAGGTATCGTGGGAACAAAATTCAACGCTATTGAGTAGCCAGTGGCCAGTATTCCATATCTGCGCATGTCCCACCGCTTGAAAAAGGCAAGTCAATGTTATGGCATAAATGTCGTGTTTTTGGCAAGAAAGAAATTGCGCCGTATTTTCGCAGTGGTAGGAGGATAAGTTGAAGGTAATAAGCAAGAGTGGGCGGGATTTTAAAAACCGTGAAGGCTTGGCAGAGTGTGGAAAGGGTGTAGCGTACATGATTACCCGGTCCTCCTGTTTGTGGTATATTTGCCAAACAGTGCGGCGTTTGAATAAGCGATTAACGGAACACGCAGCTTTTCCGTAAGCGCAGCTGTCATCTAATATGTGCCTACATTGCGAACAATTTAAGGGCAAGCCGTTGCTAAATAAAACCAAGGTAGTGTCAAGGAGCAAAAATGAGATAGCGAGGGAGGTAGTAGAAGCATTCTTTATTCATAACGCCGGTAACATGTGGTCGCGAGGCCAACGGTGAGTCCGCACGAACTAGAAATTGATTTTTTAACCAATAAGCTTTAGGTTTTTACACGTATTTGCGCCAGAGCATATAATTTGCGTGTTTCTTGCAAAAAACCATTGCTGCTAGTGCGCGATCGATCGTGTTTTTATATCTCATCCATGTATGCCCGCCATTCTTCCTTCAGTGACGACAGGTATTCCTGTGTTCGTTTTCCTTTACTGGGCTTTGTTTCCAAGCATCATAGAGCAGTGAGCTAAATTATTATCAAACGTCGTAGAAGATTTTGCTAAACACGGTTCAAAAAGGGATGCATGTACGTGTCTGTTTTAACATATTTGATAGGAAAAGAATTATTACGATCAAATAAGCCGAGGTTATTATCCAAGAATGAATTAGTTAGCAATAAAAAATATGCACCAGAAAAGTTTCTGTCAGAGCTTCCTTTTGCAACCTTTTGGTTCTGTGCTGTTCCCTGATTCTGACGTTGTGATATATATATATATATATATATATATATATATATATATATATATATATATATATATATATATATATATATGGAGAGAGACTTAGAGAGAGAGAGAGAGAGAGATACAGTATTTGAGCGTTCTGGTGATCATTTAAAGGGTCTAATAAATTCAGCTGCTACATTTAAGGATAGCAGCAGGATGCGGCCACAAACAGAGGCTGCTCCGATTTGTTCGTACTGTATGGTTGGCTTTTTAAATTACACGGCAAAAATAATTTATGAGAACTAAGATCAACGCATGCTACTTCCGCTCTCATTCTAGACACAACACTCTTGATAACGGAGAATTTTGTATTTTTTCTGAATATTATTCTAACAGTTCGCACAGCGCATGATTCTCTAATAACATGTTGAACACTCGCGCCTAACATGAAGTGACGAAAGAAATAAGTTTCGCTTCTGGTGTCAGATCGTCCCACAATCATAATATTGAAATCGTCAAGAATAGAATGTGGCAACTTTTATATTGTGAATATATCTGCAAAGAGACGTGTGACTCTCTTTATCTTCTTTACTAAATGCCAGAATATGCGGCAGCTGCAATAAACGCTACGCCATTTCGGTATGTTTGAAAGTTCCAATTCAGAAACTTTTTAGTAATAAACGAATTTTCTGGGCCTGGTTGAGCTATTTTTTCTCAACTCTTTCCTGCAGATAAGCTTGATGAAATATAATATTTACACGAATTCCCTTTACCACAATTTGCATACAGACAATCGGCTTAAGTACGGACACGTTCCTACGTACTTAAACGTCGTTTCACGTGTGCAACATTACTATAGCCAATTTCTCCCGCATTTGGTGCCCCTTGGTATCAGGGATTAGTGCATGTAATGGGTTCGATAGCTTCGCACCACGAAAAAAGGGAACGGACTGTATTGTTGATGGATCATAACGGGGATGTCATTTTGAGCGAACAAGCACTAGATAAGTTTGCGATGGTAACCCCTGCCGTAGTGACAGGCGTCACCTGAAATATTGTTCCAGTAATAATTTTTAAGCCAGTTTTTATGTTTCCGTCTTGCTTTTATTGGGGTCATGTCAAAAAAAATTCGTGAATACATGCAGGCCCTTGCGGCAGAACCCATAAACTGGGACAGTCACGGCGAAACGAACGAACCCACACATCACATATGGCTTTAGAGTTCCCGCATTCATGTTTTTAAAGCGGACTTGAAAAACACTCGCACAGGAGAAAGCAAATAGACTGCACGAGCACTAGCCAGCGCTCGTGCAGTCCTTCGCTCGTCTAATCTACATGTTTCGCTCAGTGTATTGTTAAAATCTGCGCGGCAAACAACAATGTGAGATCCAGCAACCAACTAAACCCCCTCGCCGCTTTAGCGCCTTTTGGGTTGTTCGCTTGAGGGCTGCATGTTCTACCACCTGTAAAATATCGAAGGTTTCGAGCTTCCTAATATCTGTGTAGATTTATGACCCACACAGTCCGAAAGTGGCTGTGCCTCTGCGTGTGTTTAGGGGCGGGTACAGGCAGTGTTGTGGCATTACAGGACAACCATGCGCACATCGCTAAAAAACCAGTGCTGTGCCGGAGGTGGACGAACTTGTTCCCATCGCCAACAATTACTTCTATGGCAGTGTCGGCTGTCACGGCTTACTGCTGCTCTAGTAAATGACAGGCGAGTTAGAACAATTTCCGGAGTGCTCAAGATATTGCTTACCGCGTTAGGTGTCTAAAAAAATTGCAATTTCGTGATTAAGAAACTCTAAGTACCGAGACCCCGTGAATGCATTTGCTTAACAGCAATACTGTATTTACTCGAGCGTATTAGTTGAAATGTTAGCAAATCATTATCATCACATTCCAGCAGCACAAGGCACCGGATGCTCAGAACTCACTGCATGCACCCAAAGCTGCCATGACAAGGGCTTTGGATTAGGCCCATGCGTTTGATCTCGACTGCTAACCTGCTTGTGAACCTAATATTCAGGGTAGTCCACGACCGCTTGCCAATAAACGACGCCCATACGTCCGCTCTGAAATGGGTGGTCTTTACTGCCACAGTGAGACGCTATCTTATTTTAATATAATTATCTCATCTTAATGCACTATCAATTCATATGCATCTCGCGAACGAGCAATGCAGTGGCGTATGAAATATTGTACCGTTACCGAATCATTTACTTTAGTCAGTAAATAAGAGTTTTCTGCAAATCATTTCAGAGAAGACACAATGATCTGAGACTGCACAATTCCATTTTCAAGTTTGGACATCTGTATATTGCGGAGGTTTGTGACTTGCCGATTTTAACCATACCGATTCAACCGCTAACTGTCCGTTAATTGCATACGCAGCTGTCTAGGGTTACCATTTTTCCTCGTCTTGTATACGTTTCATCCGGTCAAGTCAGCGTACACCTGACGTTCGCACTGTAGACAGAACTTTACTGGCTTCTTTGCCAGAAGATAACAAGGCATCTTTCCCTTAAAGCTCTTTTCTACGCAGTGATTGTCACGACAGCAAATGGGGACATGTCATACATTTTATGTTCTCGCTTTAAGAAGCGACAAGAAAAAACATTGTGAAATTCTCGCACTGGCTTACAAATAGTTGTGTTCCTTCAGTCCAGTCGCATTTCGGTGCCTGTCATTTACTGTTTACGGATGTTTCAGATTTTACCATACTAAAACATATGTTTGGCCCCTATGGCTGTCCTCCACCGCACCACCCACTATGAGAGTATTTAATATAACGCTAGCCATACAAAGCTACTACAGCCTTCCGCTCGAATACTATGGAGGCAAATTACAAAGCGTTAAGCCACGTCACGATGAAGCTAGAAAGACACTGATGAAAAAAGAAGACATGCCAGATAGGGTAAGAAAAAGCCGAGTGAAAGTTCAAAGAAAGCGATAGGAAAAGGCGACTGCCTATTTCCCCCTTATGTGTCAGTCCGGAAGAGCTATCTAAGCAAACCCATGGCCAAAGTGCTTCGTTTTCTCTTCCGAGGAGCCTTCAAGGTCGTAGCGCTTTGCGTTGGTTAATCCACCGGGATCCCTCTCTCCGGGCATTGCAAAGCAGCGAATTGCGGCATGTGGGAAAGTACCTCGTGTGTGAGTCTTTGACGCCAACTTGAGTAAGTAGGCATGAGTGGGCAGCTGGCAATGCTCAGTAGACCATAAATACTTACGATAGCTTAGTGCAAACAAGGAAGGACGAAAGAAGGCAAGGAAACCTTTTTCTTTCTTCACTAAGCAATAAACATATTTGTGGTCTACTAGCAGTATGAACCGACTAGCACCGCCACATGTGCTACCGGGAATGTGTCAATCTAAAGGGACGAGAAAAATCCTTTCTGTTTATCTAATGTTGTGAAGAATTTTATCCACGTGACAAGGTTTCCTAAACCCACAGGAACGTCTGCGTAAGCAGGCATTTAACGTGCTCCGACACCACGTACCCGAGCACATCTCTGTTGGGCCCTCGTGCGTGTAGCCTTGCGTGACATAACTTTGTCTGGGCAAAAAGTGATTCTAGGGGTTGAGTCGATGCTGCGAGTTCGGACCTTCAAGCCAGAACTGCCTCCCTACCTCCCCCCCCCCTTCGGCCGGAGGCAACATACCTCTTTGGCCACTGCTTCACATAGGCGGCGGCTCCAGATTCACCCATCTGGAGGAAACCAGTAGTCGCATTGTCCTATTCTGATGATGGTGATGATCGCCTCATACAATGACTCGTACCCACACTGGGGGATTGTTTTTGTTCCCTTGTGGAATGGCGACCAAGAATTCTTATATCTTCGTCTTTCTCACTCACTGTCAATCTGTCCTGTCTTCTAGTCAGTTCATTTAACTTCTTATTTTCTGACGGCAACCGTTACCTTGTCTAATATATGTAGTTTCGGGAAAATATATATTAGGTTGTAACGTTGATGCATAGCCGGCGTTTCTAAGTGTTCATCCAGCACAGTAGCGTCCCCTTGTTGGTCTTGAGGATTGGGGGCTATCCTCGCCGTCGAATTTTCCACCGCTTACTTTGCAAATGCTGTCCCTCCACCCTCTCCCACAAAAATCATCCTCTAATACAAGGGTGCACCAAAATAATTTTGCTGTTATTTTTATATTACAGTGGAACGTCACCAGACTCAACCGCAACCTGGACGGCGTGAAAGAAATGCTACAGAAGTTTATTCCAATGTGCTGTGAGTTTAAGAGACATACATTAAATCTACACAACCCAACTTTCTTCGGCAATACGCTGTTTAACAGAAACACCGAGACGACGCTTTCGCGTCATTCAGTGGTTTAACCATAGTTCTGTAGCTTGCCAACATGTGGCCCTTGAAGCTGTGAGGCTGTGTGAGTTCTTGGGGTCCTTGTGGCTGTGTCAGTTCGGGCATTTCTTTAATAAATTCATTATTGTTGCGTTACAGAAATACGCCCCCAAATAATCACCTCAGTAAGATAGATTTTTAAAACCTCATATATCCACTTCCACAATCCTACATACTAGTGGGTCATTTTAACGCTCACAACACGTTGTGGGGAGACTCGCGATGCGAGGTGCGTGGTGGCCTTATAGAAAACCTCCTTGTAACTTCTAGAGTGTGTCTCTTCAGTCAGACCTAACCAATGTATTGTAATCTTCACCATAATTGATATTCATCAACAGAACTGTCGATTGGCTACGCTTCCCTTTTCTTTGACTTAGAACGACAAGTAATCAAAAATCCATTTCGAATTGAGCTCTTCCCACTAATGTTAATCTGAATAACACAACAAGACTCCCCTCCAATTGCCCCTCGCTGAAAATTGGCATTGCCTGATCGGAAACGTTTTAAGAAATCTACTTACTCAACACGGTATTTTAGAAGTAATTTTAGCATAAATCATGCCGTATCCTACTTTACCGCCTTTATCATTGACGCAGCTAAGAAGGTCACTCCTCAAGCAAGTGGTGCCTAATTCAAAAGACGGCTTTCCTGGTGGAATAGTAATCGCACATGGCACGAAGGATACCAAATAAACCCTGGTGTAAACTACGTGAAGGTCCCACTACTGAAATTCTTTTGAAATTTAAGCATGCTAAACCACAGGGAAGAAGGATGCGACGACAAGCAAGGAAGGCAAACTGGAAGAGGTTTCTTTCACGTATAAATTCCTACACTCAGTCTACTACCCTACGGAACGTGACAAGAATGCTAAAGGGACTAGAAATACATTCTTTGGCTCTCTCTGCAATTGTTTGTTCGCGCAGCCAAGAAACGTTTGCTAATATGCACCAACTCGTCCAACAACAAGTCCTAATACACATCCGTTGCCTTTAGTAAATGACTAAGTAAATAGCATGGTAGACGCAGGAAAACCTTACAGTGTGCGAGCAACAAATGCAGCTTAGTCTAAACAGAGCGTCAAAATGGGCAGAACAAAAGGCTGTAAGGTTAGCCCCCAAAAAATTACCAGTTTTCTTTTTCAAGGAACTCAAGGCTCGTCCCGGAGTTGGTTACCAAACTACACGGACAACATAATATAACAGAATGCATAACTGGGCTAGTGGGTTTACTTGGATCTTGAAAAAAAAAGACACGAACAAAGAGAGCGGAGAGGACGAGGGGCTTACTCTGATCTGAAAAATTTTTTTCTAAGGAAACAAATATGTGCACAAAAATTAATTATGGCGGCGGCGCAGCTGATTCGTGCTTTTGAAGATATTCTGTGTCTTCAAAAACAGAATAACAACAGCACTCTCTATAGTGGGCGCCTAGATGTGTCCTTCCTGATGAATTATAAAAAAATGTATGATGAATAAAAAAATGTTGAGTTGTTATTAACTGCCGCGTCCTGTTCACTCTCTTCGTTCTCTTCTTTGTGCCCTTTCACAAATTCAAGGCACACGGACAGCAGATACCTGTTGTCAAAGAACGCAAATTTCTAGGCATTGTACTTGATTCATGGCTAAGCTTCATTCGTCGTATCAAATACGTTAAATGTAAATGACTAAAAATGATAAAACTTCTTAAGTTTTTGTCGCACACAACATAGGGTGGCCACCGAAAGTGCCTCGTCAACCTGTACAAGAGCCTTACACGTACATCTTGAGAATACGGCGCCACCCTATATCAACATGCTACACCGAGTTCCCTGAGGACGCTGGACCCTGTTCACGATTAGGCATACACCTTGTGACCGATGCCTTCCGAACATACCAAATACCAAGCCTCTCAGTTGAGTCTCATGAGTTGTCTCTATATCTACAGAAGAAGTATGCGACGTTTACATATTTGACCCACAGTGAGGGAGCCCTTCTGACTTCGTGCTAGAAAGCTGATTGAAGAAATGCGTATGCCACTTATGGAACACCATTTATTGTGCCCTGCAAAGCTTCTACCGCCTTGTCAATGGCAGCTGGTAGAAAGTAGAAGGCCTGTAAATAGTAGCTATGCAAGAAGACCGTCACAAAACTGGTTCCCATGTAATAGACCGCTAATACCAATTGAATGTGAATTCAGCTGTGTGGCCGTGAACATGAAAATTAGGTCCGCAATGGTCCTGATGTTCTTTAAAAATACGTTTGCTAGATCAAGTTTCATCATTATCATAACCAGTCTGGCTACGCACACTGAAGTGCAAAGCCTCTGTCATACTTTTCCAACAACCCCGGGCATGTGCTAATGGTGGCCATATTGTCCCTGCAAACTTCTTAATCCCATCCCTCCACCTAACTTTTTGCCGCCTCCTGCTACGCTTCCATTTTCTTGGAATCCAGTCCGTAACCCTTAATGATCACCGGTTACCTTCCCTCCTCATTACATGCCCTGCCAATATCCATTTCGTTTCTTGATTTCAATTAAGATGTCATTACCTCGCGTTTGTTCCCTCAGCCAATCTGCTCTCTTCTTATCCCTTAACGTTACACCCATCATTATTCTTTTCTTCAAGTTTATAACGGGCCTAACATTCATGTTCTGCCGATTACTTTGGTGTTATGAAATTTTAGCAATCGTGGACAACTCCTCTGTAGTCGAATGCCTGTAATGCGAAATTTAATAATAGGACACTTAGACTGCAAGATTTGCTCGTGCTGCGACTACATTCTTAATATCAACACCCCTCTATGGCCACACACAACCTATTTGATCAGGTTAGTCACGGGCCTAATGTTTTGAAAACTCCGCAGTTGGTTGTCTTTAATCGTAAATATCATCCTGGGGCCGTGATACAGCATGCTTATAAACAACATCTATCAGTGCAGGTGCAAAACAGACCTAAAAGCTTTCAGCCACTTCGAACTGTATTCTTCTCTTACAGTAACGCCTTTATATATAAAAAAGATGTAATGCGCTTGATCTTCATGGCCCTTCGCCATCTCTTTCCCTAACTCTTCGCCATCCACCGCTTTTATAAAAATGGCGTGATCGTCTGCGGAACGGGGGATGTTGCGGTATACATCATGCCAGAACACCAATGATAACGTTGCTTGAATAAAGGTGCCGCTATTCTTTTTATCTCGTATTAGCTCAAAATCAAAAGCACAGATTAACAAAGCGCCAAAATATTTCTAACGTGGAGTTTTGCTGCTTAGAGATAGTCTATTGTTAGCTGCAGTTTTTTAATTACATTGAATGGCACCCACGTCTCCCATATCCCAGTTGTCGTTGCTAAGCTCGCTTGCATTTTCTACTTCGATAACAGACACATTAATTTGCACAGAATTAACACCTTAGTCTCTTCATTCGTGGCAAGGCATTCAATGTGTGCTTTGTTAAATAGTGACCCACTCTACCTCCTTAGTAATATCATTACTGACCTCGCGAGTAAGCGCAATCGTTTAAGATATGACGAAGGTCCGTGGCGTATTCGTTGTGTGTGTGTTGAAAATAGCTTCGAAAATTTTCGGCTGTGCGCGCAGAAGTAGCATTCATATTGTATTGTCTTAGGAAGCACGTGAAAACAAAACAGAACACGGTGTGCTTGCACAGTAGCTTTATATTGTCATCAGACTGGTCCAGCCTGCCTTGACTAGTTGCACACGCACCACGTGCCTTGGTCGCAATATCCGCCGCCAGAGCCCAGTGACTTGCAGTAACTCTTGCAAGCGTCGGCCTTGCAGCCAGACGCGCGAGCTGCAGAAAAGCGAAAGGGCCTCAGTGACAATAGTGACCTTCCTTCGTGAACTGTCTCTCTAAACGGTAAAATCGTGTACTTCAACTGCAATCGTACCACGACAGGCACACGTGCTACTCTCATTCACTGCTTTTGATAAGCCCAATGAATGCATGTAAAAGGAAGACGATATGTTTCATCAACTGTATGTGGCGCTTCGTTGTCTTACGTGCCTCTTTCGCTTTGAAGGAGTGGTTGGTGCGGCTAATTCTGACTTTTAAAGCTTATATCTATGCAGTAGACGGAAATGTAATTATTAAGAAACTTTACCTCGTTTGTTACAAGAAGGCTTATCTATCTATCTATCTATCTATCTATCTATCTATCTATCTATCTATCTATCTATCTATCTATCTATCTATCTATCTATCTCTCTCTCTCTCTCTATATATATATATATATATATATATATACATATATATATATATATATATAAATATATACATATATATATAAGAAAAATGTTTGCGCTTCACGAAACTCTCCTGCATAGACAAATCAGAGCTGCCTGCGACACCAGCTTTCTTTGCGGGTGATTGAAATTGTCAGGTTGTGGTTTAACGTTCTCGAGCACGTTTGGCATGCATCCAGCATCACTCTGGCAGCTGTCCCTCGCAGAATGTAAGTTTTACCGGTAGTTTTGTCCTTCCGTAGGTCGCTGCCGCTAATTTTCACCCGCCACCACAAGCTGAGCTAGGCGAAGAGGACCAATCGCAGACCCAGGCAATGCCCCTCTTCATCCGACAATTTACTTTCACTGCTACATACCGGAGCCACCGAAACATACTCCACTGGTGCGCCTTCCTTGCTTCTTGTGAAACAATTGATAAGAAAAAACCTGTCAAGGTAGGAAACTATGTTTGCTTGAAGAGCATGTCATGCGGTCCGATGTATCTACATATAATAAAAATTAAATTCTAGGGTTTCACATGCCAGAGCAACGCTATTATAGTTAGAACGCTGTAGTGGAGGACTCTGGAATTCTCACCACTTGTGGTTCTGGAACGTGCCCACAATGCACGGGGCACGGGCGTTTTTGCACTTCGCCTTCATCGAAATGCGAGAGCAGTGGCACAATTTCCATGCCGCGGTCTCGTACTTAGCAGGGCAGCACCACATCCGCTAAATCAAAGCGACATGTCGCCTATGTACAGGGTGTTTCACGTAACTTGAGCCAAGTATTTAAAGAAGTGGTTAACTGCAACTGAATGAAACCAAGGACATTTGTTTGCGGTCATGTGGTGCATCTCAGGGTATTTTTGCATAGCGCCTACTTAAATAATTAACTAGAACAAATTAATAAATTTTTAATCATATTAGGGCCAAGTGGGTTTTCTTACGTTCTAAAGGGCATTAGAAAACTACCGATACCATTTTTTCGGCAACGTACGTACAGTCGACCAAGAAAGTTTACGAACCACGGTATCTCAGAAAATTCAAAATATACGAGCAGCCTTTAAAAGCAGCCAGTAAAATTGTGCATCACAATGTTGTTCGCATATGCCACAAAAGGCTAAAAGTGGGAATAACAGGCTGTGTTTTGAGACTGAGGAGACATTCAGCTTTGGGTCAGATCTCTTGGTCCGTGAACTTTTTTGTTCGACTGTACATGCTGCACGAAGATATTTTCCGGCGTTTAGAGAGCCCAAAATATGAAATAAGTCTTACGTGACGGCGCACACGCGCTACCGTATTGCAACCCTCCCGACCCCGCTGCGTGAGAAAGAACCGCGATCGCGGACCGTGGCGAAGTCAGCGGTTGCGGCTCTAGGCGTGGTCTTACGAGTGCGTCATAATCTTTGACGGTGGCCCGCGGAAAGGAAGCACCGTCGTCCTTCAGAAGCAATAAGCTAGACGCACTGTTGAGCCCGCTGCAATACCATAGCACACGAGCGCAGTCACATGGTTTTGTTAATAACATCGCGGGTTTTCTTTAAACGCCGGAGAAAATCACCTCGAAGCATGTACAGTCGCGATCAATTTGAAGGTGATCGCTCGAGCGGCGACCAAAACTAGGAGCAGCGCCACGTTACGTCATCAACGTCGGTCGAGAGGGAAACATCAGATAGCTCCCCTCTCACTCTTTCGGTGTTCCCTGAAAAGGTGTCACTCCCGTCAGCGTTCAAGGCATAGCCTGCGAATTCATTTCGACTGCGTTATGAGCTTTTGCACTGAGGCGTCATTGTTAGGCCAAGATATGCATGAGGAAGCGACGCACACAGATCTTTGTCATGAAAGGGAAACAAACACAAAAATGTGGCGAGTTGGTCTTGGGGGTGATGGTTGCAGCCTGGAAGAGCATAATAGGGGAAGAAGGCAGTGCAATTTTTATCTTCGCAGTTCCGAAATCGGCCGCTATGCTGCTTGGAAGGCCCGCCAGTCGATGCTCGCGCGATCACCTTCAAGTGATCGCGACTGTACGTTGCCACAAAAAATTGGATCGGCCGTCTTGAAATGCCCTCAAAAACGTAACGTAACGCACTTGGTCCAAAAGCAAATATAAAAAATTTTCCAGTATTGACCTTACTAAGTAACTAATTAAGCGGAATACATAAGTTATTCTATAGAGCGCCAAATGACGGCAGACCATATGCCTTTGGTCTCATACAGCCGCGGATAAACAGTTCTTTAAAACCCGGGGTTCATGTAGCACGAAACACCCGGTATATATACCGGGTGTTTCAGCGAGCGCTTTCAAAATTTTTTCAACTTTGTCGAAGGAGAGGACGTTATTGTACAAAAATATAAATGCATAACCGACTAAATAAAAATCAACATTTGGGTTTTTAAAAACAATATGGGCCATATTGCCATATGTCCAATATGACCACATTGCAATTTAAATATTCTAGCGCCGTGTCGTTAGTTCTCATGCAGGGTTCACATGGAATGAATTCTCAGTATGACACCAGTTTCTAGATCTTAATTACCGAACTTTGCCGAGAAATACATTGCCGTTCTAGTTACTTTCTTATCGAAAGATCATTTTATGCGTTTAAGCAAAAAAAAGTAGTTGGAACGGCAATGCATTCCTTTTTCACTGTTTGGGGAATTATTATTCTGAAACCGGTGTTATCCTGAGAATTCGTTCCAAGTGGATCCGCTTTTCGAACTCCATGGCTAGAAGTTATAAAGTGCAATATGGAGCATAAGGTAATTAGTTAAAGCATAGTGAACTTATTAAAAACATAATTAGCGAATGTATTAGCTGATGGTGCACTTAAATTTTTGTGCAAATAATGTCCGCGTCTTCGAGCACACCAGCTTATGAACTTAAGTGGTTCTCTCTGCGACAGGCAAACTTTAACACTGTTGAAAGTTCAAATTGAAACAAACACACACACACACACACATATATATATATATATATATATATATATATATATATATACAGAGACAGAGAGAGAGAGAGAGGGAGATATGCAAAATCAAACTCTGGCAGAAATATTTCAGTTGTTTAATCTTGGCCAGCGACGAACTCAACGCTTCCTGATACAGTCGTATCTGAGCTTCCTAAGAATATATTGGTAATAAATACCTTACAACACAAACATATACCTAAATATTATACGTACCTTCTTCACTGCGTTCCTCGGATCTTTCTCCTGTTGCAGTGATCATGACCACGAACGCTGCATGCAGAAGGGCAAAAAAGATATCAACAGAAAATCCTAGAGAACATCAACGTCCTTTTTTTATGGATCTGTTGACTCCACCGTTCAGTAAGGTGGAGTCAACGGTGGAGTCAACGGTGGAGTTCAGTACGGTGGAGTCAATTGAATGCGAATCAATCGATTCGCATTCAATAAGACAGACGACAGAGTATCAATTCGCTTCAATTCTCCTGAAACCTCAGCAGTATGCTTGCACGTAAAATATGTGCCAGAAATTGTTTCTCGGCCGCATCACCGTTTGTCCACTGCTCTGTGTTTAGGAGTGCAATTCGCCTCCAGTGCGCCATGGGATATCTTTTTTGTTATATTGAATGCGTTGCTAATTGGCATAGTCTGTTTACCTGCTATTACTGCAACCAGGAAGATGGCAGAGGTGAACCTCATCTTAGCGAGAAGTCTGGCTGTGTCCTGCGAGCAAGAACAAAATTGACATTTTCCGTGGCTTATAACACACAGCGTATGGCAGCACAGAATTTCAAGTGCACTAAACAATCTGCATGTTTATGCATTTCAAAATATATATATATAAATTACACGTGAGCAAGTTCTTTTTCTGGTTGAACTATAAGAATTCTTACACTTCGAGAACAAAAAACAACTTAAAGACTTATAAAACAGTCTTGTCTAATGCTCATGCATGCAGCAGGACTTTCTTTAACTTTTACCTAAAGCTCACGAATGGACTTACTTTGACAATCATAATCGCGAAAGCTCTGCTTTAATTTGAAAATTGAAACTTTGTACATGAAATTTCCCGAATATATGTGTTTATGCTATAATAACATTCCGCACTGATGCAACTGATGATTCCGCACTGATGTCGCAGAGGGCACATAAAAAAGGAGAAGAGCACTACTTGTTCAAAGACAAGGCCATAGTGCACCTAGTGACAGGGCCAATGCAGACGAGAACATATTTACTACCCGTAGTGATATAAAAAAATCTCACCTAAAAAGATAAGATTCAGTGATCAGACGAAGTCTTGAACTGCTCTGCAACTGCAAGACTGACAGAGGCAACACACTGAGCCTCTTTAAATATCTCCGAGCCCGGAATTTCACGTGCACGGGGCGACGTTTAGCGTAGCTGGTTAACGGATGCGCTATGTACGTTTTGCTATTTCTCGGTCGGGGTTATCCACGTGCTTCAGGTCATATTAAATCGTAAAGCAATGAAGCCTTTGAGGACAATGTACTCAGGCGGCGGAAACCGGATACATTATTCTTTGTGATGGCAACGCATATTTACATTCACCACATGCTTAAACGACGTTTTAGGTTTTGTTAAATATCTCATTTTGAAAAATGACTTGGCCTACGCTACCATAAACTGGATCAGGGATGACTTTATAACAAATTTCAGAGTAGGGTGGCTGAAGCTTTTTCAAAATACTGTCTTATGTTGATAACGAACACAGCCAAAAATCGCACTAAACCACTGGTCATATGCACACATCAATCGCTGTCATATTGTTCGTTCAGAAATGTTTGTTTACAACTACAACTCATACACCTCTTTTATTACTGCTATGTTCCCCGCAGATTGTCTTTGAAATGTGCATAACACTTATGGATCATCCGGCTCACCACCGTTGTTGGGTCACAAGGCGGCAAAGGGACGCAAGAACAAACAAGTAGATTAAGAAGGAAAGAAAAGAATGTTTATGCAGGAGTTACGTGGAACTTAGGGCCACTCAAGATGGTCTAAGTAAATCCGACACAGCGTTTGCTAAATGTTGTTGCTGAACGGATCCACTCAGTGTCCTCCCAATCAACATTCTGTTATGCAAACGGAAGACGCCGCTTGGTACATTTATCTACTGGTCTTTGCTCCACTCCTTCCTAACTTCTTCTTGCGTCTCGCGCAAGCATAGCACCAGCACTCTACGCACATAGAAGAATACGAGCTGGCGAAACAGTACCATAGGAACCGGTAAGCTTGCATAATTAGAGCAGTCTGCAGGGATTGCAACGAAAAACTCTGCAAGAGAAAGGTTTTCTAACTTACTTTGGCTTGTTGTGGTAAAACATTGCAGGGTCAGCAAGGCATGTACGAAGACCAGATGTAAGAAAATTGTGTAAATACCACACCGTACGGAAATCGGCGGTATAGTACGTAAATGAAAACATTGTTCAGCGTTCCGCAAAGCATTACGGCATTCACAGATGCGGTGCCATATATATATATATATATATATATATATGTGTGTGTGTGTGTGTGTGTGTGTGTGTGTGTGTGTGTGTGTGTGTGTGTGTGTGTGTGGGTGTGTGTGTGTGTGTGTGTGTGTTTGTGTGTACATGTCTGTATGTGAGTGTGCGTGAAAACTTTTAATCACCGAACCCTGCAGTGAAACAGGTTGCAGAACAGAATCCCGTGTGAGGAACAATAGAAGTTTACTGACGTTTAGGAAGGGCAACGACCTTCACTCCGACCACTGGTATCATGAGGGCAACAGTTCTAAGCACACGCAATTCAATGCAAGTGGTTCTGGAATTCGCAATGGTTGGCAGAAACGTGCCTTTGAGCCCATCAATGAGAGTGGGTTGTTCAGTCACAGAGCCCATTTGTTCAGGGGTGGTATGCAGTAGCGCCTTTCCCATTTTCAGAAAGGTCTTATGCTTCTGGAAATACATATGTGTCAAAAGCTTCGCTACCGATAAAAACTTTAAGTTATGATGAAAGTTGAGGAATGCGTACGATTTATTCTACTTAAGTGTCTTTAAACCGAGCAGAAATAGCTTCAATTGCATGACTTACCATACTTCATTAGCCGATACGACAACGTTGCTCCTCTCAACTACTTCTGCTCGCGTGTAGTTGCTGAGCGCCGATTCCTGGCACCTGAAGGCGGCGGGCCTTCTCCTGGCGCAATGTGGTCGCGGCTACGACGCAACGACAATGTAGCGTTCCTTTGCGTGACGTTGCATTTAGAGAAGTGCTGTCGTGTTACTTGCCCCGCGAGATTCGACACCTTTCTTACATCTCTGAAGTTTACAACAACGTTCCGCCACATCAAGGGCACCGACAACGTTCCAGCTGACGTTCTCAGTCGTGTCAATGTCGTTTCCACGTTGACATCGGAACCTTTAATCATCGAGGCCGACTTACTCGCCAGTCAACAGCGTGACGACACTGAACTTCGTGCACTCCGGAATTCGTCAACGTCCCTGAAATTGGAAGAAGTCGTTGTGACCCCAGATGGTAGGTCCGTCGTCTGCGACGCTTCTACGGACAAACCTAGACCATACATTCCGGCATCCCTCGGAAGACATCTATTCGAAACCGTGCACAACCTGTCGCACCCTGGCATACGCGCGAAACAGAAACTTCTTTCCAGTCGTTTCGTTTGGCCTCGGCTAAACGCGCAACTTTGCGATTGGGTTCGCTGCTGTTTGTCGCGTCAACGTTCGAAGACCCAGCGTCACCCCATTCCGCCTGCCAAGTGTTTTTTCCCACCAGATGCTCTTCTTGACACCGTACAGTTGGACCTTGTCGGCCCTCTCCCACCTTCGAAAGGTCACTGCTACATACTGACATTCATCCACCGTTATACACGGTGGCCAGAAGTTACACCTATATCTGACATTTCAGCGCCCACTGTTGCAGCAGCTTTCGTGTCTAGGTGGATTGCAAGGTTCGGCTGCCCATCCACAACAATCAGAGATCGCGGTCGGCAGTTTGACTCAGCACTCTTCAACGAGCTACTCAAACTACTAAACTACACGTTTTGCACAACTGCTTACCACCCGCAATCCAATGGACTAGTTGAACGTTTTCACCGGCATCTCAAGGCCTCCCTTATGGCGCATAAATTGCCGGAGAAGTGGGTCCTGCATTTGCCCCTCGTCTTACTTGGCATCAGAGCCGCACTCAAGAGCAACTTAGGTTGCTCCTGTGCCGAGCTAGTTAACGGCACTCACCTACGCCTTCCGTGCGGTTTCTTTGTCATCACCCCCAAAACGCCTATGCCACCACCTGCCGAATCCGTTGCCGAACTGCAAGCCTTCTTCAGCCAGATGCGCCCCGTACCTACATGTTCACAAGAAGCAAGGTCCCCGTACGTTTCCACCGCACTCACTTCTGCTACCCACGTTTTCGTACGTAACTGTGCTGTGCGGAAGCCTTTGCGGCCACACTACTCCGGGCCATATTGTGTTCTAGAGCGTCGTCCGACGACTTTTGTTGTGAACGTCAACGGCCGATCAGACAAGATTGCCCTGGAACGTCTCAAACCTGCCTACATCGAAGCAGCCGCGCCATCAGCTCCACCAATGTGCGACGCCACCCTGCTGCATCCTACGCCGCCGCATTCTCCGTCTCTACACAAATACCGTACTGTGCCCGGCGGTGCTGAAACACTTCAACCCGGCATTTTCGGGCGAGTGCCCGCATTATGGGGAGGTGTTTGTGGACACATACCACATGGTGTGGGCATGCCCCTCTAACCCTGCTTTCCCCCCAAACCCCCACCCTACCCGAGAGGACTGGGAGGCCACCCTGCTCGGCTGCTCAACCCTCCAGGAACAACGTGCCCTGGTGGCCCGAGCCAAAGCCGCTGCAGAAGCCACGGGGGTCCCGGACTAGGGACCGCCCCCTAGACTTTGTAAGGGCTGGGCCCTTAGGGCTGAGCTCGCGGCTCTCTTGTAAATAGAAATAAAGTTTGTAACCAACCAACCAACCGCCTGCGCACGTGACACCCCAGACCAACGCCCACACACGCCGCGTCACGTGGACTTTCCATCGTTCGTCGAACTTTCCTCCTCTCTAAGGGGGGGAGCCCTCTGTAGCGGTAGCAGCATCGGCGTCGCACGAGAGATGACGTAGACGCTCGCGTCTACACGAGGCCCGAGCGGCTGGCACGCTCCGGCGCGGGCTAGCGTTCCGAAAGGGATTAATTTTAAAAGAATGCTACGCTAAGAGATCGAGTGTCGGTTCTTCCTCTCCTGATAGAGCCCGAGACCTTACCGGTCTACGTGGTCGCTCGTCGCCACAGTAGCATTTCAGGTAGGCTTATAGCGCGTTAAAAAGACAAGGACGAACGTGAGACGTGACACATACAGGCACGTTCGTCCTTGTCTTTTTAACGCGCTATAAGCCTCACGATGTCTTACCAACAAGCCCAAATCACTGCTTTACAGCATTTCAGGTTTTCTGGTACGCTGAGAATTTGAAGAATCTGATGTGAAGGGGTATCTAAGAGTAATTGTGGCTCTACCTCATTTTACTGACGGACTGTGAGAACGTGTGCGGTCTGCAGGAACCTATATAATTTTAGGCATATCTAATGGTGCCTATGTCCAGGCTTTAGATCTCACTCATATTAATTGCTTTGTATCCCGTACTGTCAGCAAATGGCCGTGTCGGTGCGTGTTTTCTGGAGCCCGGAACAAACTGTAGTATGGCGAAATTTGACTACATTGTCTGATTCAGCAAGCATTTGTTCTTAACAATTCCGCTGTGTTCACTTCAAAAGTCATTTACTATTGTGGTTAATAACCACATAAATATTGCGCACTTTTATGTACGTATACGTTCTTGTTTCACACGTTAGGGATGCTGGAAGTTGTATTTTCGTCTCCATTGACTCACTTGAGAATGTTAGTTGAAGGTGCCTCCAAGTAACATCTTGCTTTTCTGCAGTATTTGACAGCGGATGCCCAGACGCCGACGGCTGCACCAAAAGCTGCCGATCACAATGTTTGGACCTATGCATATGCCTTAAACCTCTACTGGACCTCTGTCTGTGCCTTTGACAATAGTCTCGGTACACAACTGCTCTATAAATGTATCCTGTTTATATCAAAATAAAGAGTTCATTTCATCTGATTCTAATTGACGTGTTCTCTACACTTTAAGCCAATCTGCATTGCTGCAAGCAACTTTGCGATAGTGCAACTGCTCCACAATTATTAAGGTCTTATGTTGCACGGAGTGATACATTAGCTATCAATAACCGCACGTAACGCACATGAATGCCAGACTGCACAAACAACTGTTGCATTTCTAATTCTGCATAACAATTTTCATCCGGCACGTGTGTTAATCACTGTGATAGTAATGTACTTATTTTGGATTGATCGTTTCAACGGCATATTGTATAACTGTATTGTGTGTGCCGCTGTGTCTAGTATAATCTCGCCTTTGTCCTCTCTAGGACAAGCTGCAGCTTATTAAGTGAGCGTAAACCAGACGGTCAGACAAGTGAACCGCTTGCTTTTGCCGTAAACTAATTGCAACCGTAACGTGCACCGCAATATTGGAAATGACCGTCAAGGTGCGATGCGCTTCTAAAATCGTGATTTTCGCTGTATATTGCGAAGATTCCCCGAGCTGTGAAAGTATTTTATTCGAATTATTTTGCAGGTACCTGGCTATCCGGTGTTGTAACTGATGCGGACAACAACAATAGGTGAACCGATCCCAGTTGAAGAATACGCGAGACCGGTTTGATGTGTTCTGATGTTTTCTAGTGTAAACACCAGCAGGCTCTGCTGTTACATTGGGTGCACGACAAAGTGGACTGGTGTGTTGTGGTGTACAAAGGAGAGTGGCTTGGTGTTTTCTGGTGTGCACACCAGAGGAGCTTGGTGTCTTCTGTTGTGCACACGACAGTGACTGCGTGTGTTTTGTTAGGCATATCAGGGTGGTGTAGTGTCATGTGGTGTGCATATCAGGATGGTTTATGCCACGGCATCTACATACCAGCGTTGTCTGGTTTTCACACAACATTATAGTCTAGAGTTACTTGGAGTGCACAGAACTGTAGGCTGGGGCTGTCTCGCGTACATGTTAGTATGCTGTGATGCATATTAGTTTTGGTGCACCTGCCTCGGTTTATACTGTTCTTCTGGTTAGTGTAGGATTAAGGCTTCTGAATGCTAAATTGCCTACTTTCAAATTAGCACAGTCATCACATTAAAATTTATTACCTTTATTTATTTCTGCATACAGTAGGCCTGAACGGCCATTTCAGAGTGCGGAGTACAGAATACAAATTTAACAAAGAATCAAGAAGCGAAAACAAAAATAACAAAAGATGTAATGCAAGATAAGTGGTTAACATATACAAGATCGAAGAATTCAACTTAGTGACAATGAACGAACATGACCGTGTAAAGCTTTCCACAATTCTACAGTATGGACAAAAAGCACCATTCATCTTTCTCGGTGTGGTGGTCAGGAGGCACATTGAGTCAGGATTGTGTAAAGTGGATGTAAGTCCACCCGTTCTGATGAAGCTTCCGGCTGAAATAAGTTGTGCCGAGGTAATCGTGGCACAGACAACTTCAGTGATTCAGTGTGGCAAAAATTCAGGAGCAATAATAAGATAGCGAGGCAGGTTGCCGAAGCATTCTTTATTCATAACTCCGGTAATATGTGTGTCGCGAGGCCAACGGTGAGTCTGCACAAACACAGAAATTGATTTTTTAACCACTAAGCTTTACTTTGTTACACGTATTTGCGCCAGAGCATATAATTTGCGTGTTTCTTGCAAAAAACCATTGCTGCTAGTGCGCAATAGATCGTGTTTTTATATATCATCCCTGTTCGGTCGCGCCATTCTTCCTTTTATCTGTATTTCTGTATTTCTGTATTCGTTTTCCTTTACTGGGCTTTGTGTCGAAGCATCGTAGAGCAGTAAGCTAAATTATTATCAAACGTCGTAGAAGATCTTGCTAAACACGGTTCTCTAATTGCTCGTATAAGCATGTATTCCTGCTTACTTTTGTAGAAGAGAGAATATATCAAACCTAAAGCGTACAGGAAATATGTCGTGCACATAAATGTCGATGGCTTTTACATATATATATATATATATATATATATATATATATATATATATATATATATATATATATATATATATATATATATATATATATATATATATAACTGGTATCCTTGTTTGGGGTATATGATCCTCCAAGCCTTCGCCGCTTTGGGATTTAAATCAACTTTACGGGCATTGCTAAGCCTACAGCAAACGCAACCAGCCGCACACAGTGTGACTGGTAAACAGGTACGTCAAATTTCTCACTACGTGCATCTCAACTCCCGGCATATAGAGAGATTTAAAACAGACTCGTTGTCGTCTTTGTCAGCCTTGATCTGTTGCACGACTAACTACATCGTGTAAGACTCGCATTTCGTTTCCCGAGGTAGGTATTTCCCATCTCTGGGGGCACTCGACACCTTGTATTCTGTATAGGTTGCATTACTTGTTACTGCTACTTCTTGCTAGTTCTTTCCACTAGTAGTGTGTTATCTTATGCCGTATTTGTTATATGTAGATCTTTCATTGCGTGAGCACCACATGCTCATATAGCATGAACACCAAATTATGACATTTTTTTTAAATCAGAAGGTACAAACAAAAATATTGCTTTCGTGATTATGACGCATAACAAGAGTTCTTTGATGGGCTTGAGCCGATCTGTACAATACATTCGTGTTCGAAAACTCCACATGAGACGCACTTGGAAATCCGTCATTGCGCTTTTTGTTCTAGAAGTAGCAACATTGAAAAGAATAAGCGATTTCATTGTTGTTATAGCGTTCCAAAAAGGTTCAAACAGCAGCGCACATTTAGCGAGAAGGAACTTAATTATCACCTTCCATTATATGTGCAAGCAGTCCACATCACACTGACAACTAATGCGGTGACATTTTGCGCCAGCATAGTATACAAATGCCGTAATTATTTTTCCCTCCTGTAACCATTGCGCAGTGGAAGGCCACTCTTCCGCGCATGAACAGCATTACTTAGGTGTAGTGTCCCATTTACACAATGCCACTTATTAAGTATAGTTACAGCGGGGACCTAAAGGAGCGCTGCTTTACAAAAACACACGTTTTTATTTTTTAAATGAAGGCTAAATAAAGAATAAACAGGTCTACAAATGTTTACATTTTTTTTTAATGCTGAGGTCACTGATTGTATATAGAAGATGGACTTTCTGTTTTGGGATTATGGAAGCTGTGTTTCGTAACTCACAAGTGATGCACAACTCTCTTTGTCTACGCAGGCAGCAAAGTCAAACCCATTGATAACATGAGGTTCGGCTCTGCGATCTTGCTCTTTACACTACTTGCAGGTAAGTGTGTCGTGCCAAATGGGACTGCATTAATAATAATAATATTTGGGGTTTTACGTGCCAAAACCACTTTCTGACTATGAGGCACGCCGAAGTGGAGGACTCCGGAAATTTTGACCACCTGGGGTTCTTTAACGTGCAGCTAAATCTAAGCACACGGGTGTTTTCGCATTTCGCCCCCATCGAAATGCGGCCGCCGTGGCCGGGATTCAATCCCGCGACCTCGTGCTCAGCAGCCCAACACCATAGCCACTGAGCAACCACGGCGGGTGGGACTGCATTGCTTGATACTAATAACAAAATCATTTTCAACATAAAAGTCAAATGAACTCGTGAAGATGGAAAAGTAGACAAACAAAGGTGCTAGAGAGGAGGAAACTCAGGCACGAATGGCAGGTTGAATGATTTTAACGGTGAGATTACGCAATATGCCCTCATCAATGCTCTCTCATGTTACAATGTCAGAAGCCATGTGATTCGCTGGTGACTCCTACTTTAGCATTTGATGAAGTTACAAATAGCTTGCACATTAGCACATGGTTGCAGCTACTCAATATGGCGGTTCACCACTTCGGTGCCCAGGATGACGTCAGTACAAGCTTTTTAGCTCTGCTTGCAAAATATTCGTTCTTTCGGAGATTTGTCGTTCTGATCTGGTGATCCCACCTTTGCGCAGCTTTCGTAGCCATGATCACGGCAGCGGACGGAAGTGATGAAATGCGTAGTGGCGATGGTAACTACAAAAAGGGACGCATGTACGTGTCTCTTTTAACATATTTGATAAGAAATAAAGTATTACGATCAAATAGGCCAACTTTATTATCAAAGGATGAATTAGTTATCAATTAAAAATATGCGCCAGAAAAGTTTCTGTCTGAGCTTCCGTTTGCAACCTCTTTGTTCTGTGCTGTTCCCTGATCCTACCGTTGGTTTATATATACACCGCTGCACCGTATATATATATATATATATATATATATATATATATATATATATATATATATATATATATATATATATATATATATATATATATATATATATGTATATATATATATATATATATATAGGGTGCAGCGGTGGCACAGAAGTAGAACACCCGCCTCGCGTGCCAGAAGTCCGTAGTTCGAATCCCGGCGCCGCACAATTTACCACCGGATAAAAAAAGAAAAACACGAGTGTTCTTAAAATTGCATAAACAAGCCGGGAGTGTGGCCTGATCCCGGTGACCGGAACCGGTAACGCACTCCCTCACCGGAGGAGGATTGGCCACCTTGGTGCAGTACTTGGCCACAACCTCCTATATGAACACAACAATCAAACCCGGGCCATCAGTCTCCTGCAGCTGCGAAGCAACTCACCACGGCAGCGGTCAGACCTGCGACACAGCAGAGGGTGCTAAGAATCTCTGGCTCCGGACAGGCCGCCATTGGAACATGAACCTGGCAACGTTTAACGCTAGAACTTTATCGAGTGAGGCGAGTCTAGCAGTGCTATTGGAGGAATTAGAGGGCAGTAAATGGGATATAATAGGGCTCAGTGAAGTTAGGAGGCCAAAATAAGCATATACAGTGCTAAAAAAATTGGCTGAACGCTTAGCTTGGTTAAGCCTGGAAGATTGCGAAAGCAATACCCTTGGCTGCGCCTTGGTTCGGGTGATGGTGTGGACATGGTTGCCCTTTGTTAAACTTATGGCAATACATCATCCGACATAGCGCAAGGCAGCGCGCCGACCACTGCGAGGAGCCGAGCTGTAGCCGCATTTATCCTCCTAGCGTGACGTCACACCAGCGAGCGCCCTCTCTCGGTAGCGCCGCAGCAGTGGCGCGCAAGCCTTCGCCTCCACCATCGATGCCGCGAGCTGGGGCCCCATCTCTCGGTCTGGCGTGACGTCACACGGCCACGTAACGCGCAGCTGTGTAAGGAGGCGCCACGACCACCGATGGGCCGAAAGTGCGAGCAGTATTGCTTTCGCAATAAAAGCGTGCTCGACCTGTGCTACCGGGGCTTAGCGGAGAGACGAGAACTTGGAGTCGGATTCTTGATAAATAAGACTATAGCTGGTAACATAAAGAAATTCTATAGCATTAACGAGACGGTGGCAGGTCTTGTTGTGAAACTTAATAAGAGCTTCTATGAAGACGTGGAATCGTCGATGGGTAAAGTCAAAACAATATACAGTATACCGATGGGCGACTTCAATGCCAAGGTAGGCAAGAAGCAGGCTGGAGACAAGGCAGTGGGGGAATATGGCATAGTCACTAGGAATAGCAGGAGAGAGTTATTAGTGGAGTTTGCGGGACAGAATAATATGCGGATATTAAATATACATTCTTCCGCAAGCGGGATATCCGAAAGTGGAAGTGGAGGAGCCCGAGCGGCGAGACTAGAAATGAAATAGACTTTATACTCTGCGCTATCCCTGGCTTCATACAAGATGTGGACGTGCTCAGCAAGGTGCGTTGCAGTTACCATAGGAAGGTAAGAACACGAATTAGGCTAGACCTGAGGAGGGAACGGAAGAAACTGGTACATAAGAATCCGATCAATGAGTTAGCGGTAAGAGGGAAACTAGACGAATTCCAGATCAAGCTACAGAACAGGTATTGGGCTTTAACTCAGGAAGAGGACCTTTGTGTTGAAGCAATGAACGACAATCTTGTGGGCATCATTAAGGAGTGTGCAATGGAAGTCGGTGGAAACTCCGTTAGGCAGAATACGAGTAAACTATCGCAGGAGACGAAAGATCTGATCAAGAAACGCCAATGTATGAAAGCCTGTAACCCCACAGCTAGAATAGAACTGGAAGAACTTTCGAAGTTAATCAACAAGCGTAAGACAGCTGACACAATGAAGTATAATATGGATAGAATTAAACATGCTCTCAGGAACGGAGGTAGCCTCAAAGCAGTGAAGAAGAGATTAGGAATTGGCAAGACTGAGATGTATGCATTAAGAGACAAAGCCGGCAATATATCACTAATTTGGATGAGATAGTTCATGTGGCTGAGGAGTTCTATAGAGATTTATACAGTACCAGTGGGAGCCACGACGATAATAGAAGAGAAAATAGTCTAGAGGAATTCGAAATCCCACAGGTAACGCCGGAAGAAGTACGGAAAGCCTTTCGAGCTATGCAAAGGAGGAGGGCAGCTGGGGAGGGTCAGGTAACAGCAGATTTGTTGAAGGATGGTGGGCAGATTGTTCTAGAGGAACTGGCCACCCTGTATACGCAATGCCTCATTACTTCGAGCGTACCGGAATCTTGGAAAAACGCTAACATAATCTTAATCTATAAGAAAGGGGACGCCAAAGACTTGAAAAATTATAGACCGATCAGCTTACTGTCCGTTGCCTACAAAGTATTTTCTAAAGTAATTGCAAATAGAATCAGGAACACATTAGACTTCCGTCAACCAAAGGACGAGGCAGGATTCCGTAAAGGCTACTCAACAGTAGAGCATATTCACACTATCAATCAGGTGATAGAAAAATGTGCGGAATATAACCAACCTATATATATAGCTTTCATTAGTTACGAGGAAGCGCTTCATTCAGTCGAATCCTCAGCAATCATGGAGGCATTGCAGAATCAGGGTGTAGACGAGCCGCATGTAAATATACAGAAAGGTATCTATATCGGCTCCAGAGCCACCGTAGTCCTCCATAAAGAAAGCAACAAAATTCCAGTAAAGAAAGGCGTCAGGCAGGGAGATACGATCTCTGCAATGCTATTCACAGCGTGTTTACAGGAGGTATTCAGATACCTAGATTGGGAAGAATTGGAAATAAGAGTTAAAGGCGAATACCTTAGTAACTTGCGATTCGCTGATGATATTGCCTTGCTTAGTAACACAGGGGAACAACTCCAATGCATGCTCACTGACCTGGAGAAGCAAAGCTGAAGGCTGGGTCTAAAAATTAATCTGCAGAAAACTAAAGTAATGTGTACCAGTCACGGAAGAGAGCAGCAGATTACGATAGGTAGTGAGGCACTGGAAGTGGTAAGGGAATACATCTACTTAGGACAGGTAGTGACTGCGGATACGGATCATGAGACTGAAAGAATCAGAAGAATCAGAATGGGCTGAGGTACGTTTGGCAAGCATTCTCAGATCATGAACAACAGGTTGCCATTATCCCTCAAGAGAAAAGTTTATAACAACTGTGTCTTACCACTACTCACGTACGGGGCAGAAACCTGGAGGCTTACGAAAAGGATTCTACTTAAATTGAGGACGACGCAACGAGCTCTGCAATGAAGAATGATAGGTATAACGTTAAGGAATCTGTGATATATATATATATATATATATATATATATATATATATATATATACCCCATTATTTCTCCCGCGTTTGGTGCCCCTTGGTTTCAGGGATTAATGGATCTAATGGGTTCGATAGCTTCGCACCACTAAAAAAGGGAACGGACTCTATTCTTGATGGATCATTACGGGGATGTCATTTTGAGCGAACAAGCATGAGATAAGTTTGCGATGGTAAACCCTGCCGTAGTGACAGGCGTCACCTGAACTATTGTTCCAGTAATAATTTTTAAGCCAGTTTTTATGTTTCCGTCTTGCTTTTATTGGGGTCATGTCAAAAAATTTCCTGAATACCTGCAGGCCCTTGCTGCACAACCCATAAACTGTGACAGTCACGGCGAAACGAATGAACCCACACATCACATATGGCTTTAGAGTTCCCGCATTCATGTTTTTAAAGCGGACTTGAAAAACACTCGCACAGGAGAAAGCAAATAGACTGCACGAGCACTAGCCAGCGCTCTTGCGGTCCCGCGCTCGTCTAATCTACATGTTTCGCTCAGTGTATTGTTAAAATCTGCGCTGCAAACAACAATCTGGGATCCAGCAACCAACTAAACCGCCTCGCCGCTTTAGCGCCTTTTGGGTTGTTCGCTTGAGGGCTGCATGTTCTACCACCTGTAAAGTCTCGAAAGTTTCGAACTTCCTATCTGCGTAGATTTATGACCCACACAGTCCGAAAGTGGCTGTGCCTCTGCGTGTTTTTAGGGGCGGACCCAGGCAGTGTTGTGGCATTATAGGACAACCATGCGCGCATCGCTAAAAAACCAGTGCTGTGTCGCAGGTGGACGAACTTGTTCCCATCGCCAATAATTACTTCTATGGCAGTGTCGGCTGTTACGGCTTACTGCTGCTCTAGTAAATGACAGGCGATTTAGAACAATTTCCGGAGGGATCAAGATATTGCTTACCGCATTAGGTGTCTAAAAAAATTGCAATTTCGTTATTAAGAAACTCTAAGTAACGAGACCCCGTGAATGCATTTGCTTAACAGCAATACTGTATTTACTCGAGCGTATTAGTTGAAATGTTAGCAAATCATTATCATCACATTCCAGCAGCACAAGGCACCGGATGCTCAGAACTCACTGCATGTACCCAAAGCTGCCATGACAAGGGCTTTGGAATAGACGCATGCGTTTGATCTGCTTGTGCACCTAATATTCGGGCTAGTCCACTACTGCCTCGCAATAAACGACGCCCATTGGTCCGCTCTGAAATGTGTGGTCTTTACTGTCACAGTGAGACGCTATCTTATTTTAATATTATTGTCTCATCTTAATGCACTATCAATTCTTATGCATCTCGCGAACGAGCAATGCAGTGGCGTATGAAATATTCCACCGTTACCAATTCATTTACTTTAGTGAGTGAATAACAGTCTTCTGCAAATCATTTCATAGAAGACGCAATGATCTGACACTGCACAATTCCATTTTCAAGTTTGGACATCTGTTTATTGCGGAGGTTTGCGACTTGCCGATTTTAACCATACCGATTCAACCGGTAACTGTCCGTTAATTGCATACGCAGCTGTGTACTCTAGGGTTACCATTTTTCCTCGTCTTGTATACGTTTCATCCGGTCAAGTCAGCGTACACCTGAGTTTCGCACTGTAGACAGTCCTGTACTGGCTTTTTTTGACAAGCAAAGCATCTTTCCCTTAAAGCTCTTTTCTACGTAGTGATTGTCACGACAGCAAATGGGGACATGTCATAAATTTTATGTTCTTGCTTTATGAAGCGACAAGAAAAACATTGAGAAATTATCGCATGGCTTACAAATATTTTTGTTGCTTCAGTCCAGTCGCATTTCAGTGCCTGTCATTTATTGTTTACTGATGTTTGGGATTTTACGATACTAAAACATATGTTTGGACCCTATGGCTGTCATCCACCGCAGCACCCACTATGAGATTATTTATTATAACGTCAGCCATACAAAGCTACTATAGCCTTCTGCTCGGGTACTATGGAGGCAAATTACAAAGCGTTAAGCCACGTCACCATGAAGTATGAAAAACACTGATGAAAAAAGATGACAGGCCAGATAGGGAAAGAAAAGGCCAAGTGCAAGTTCAATGAAGGCGATAGGAAAAGGCGACTGCCGATTTCCCCCGTATGTGTCAGTCCGGAAGAGCTATCTAAGCGTAACCATGGCCAAAGGGCTTCGTTTTCTCTGCCGAGGAGCCTTCAAGGTTGTAGCACATTGCGTTGGTTAATCGACAGGATCCCTCTCTCCGGGCATAGCAAAGCAGCGAATTGCAGCACGTGGGAGTGTCCCTCATGCGTGGGTCTTTGACGCCAACTTGAGTAAGTAGGCATGAGTGGGCAGCTGGCAATGCTCAGCAGACCATAAATACTTACGATCGCTTAGTGCAAACAAGGAGGGACGAAAGAAGGCAAGGAAACCTTTTTTTCATTCCAAGATGGAAGGGAACAAGGTTTCTCTAGTTCCCTCCATCCTTCCTTTCTGCACTAAGCAATAAAAAATATTTGTGGTCTACTAGCAGTATGAACCGACTAGCACCGCCACATGTGCTACTGGGAATGTGTCAATCTAAAATGACGAGAAAAATCCTTTCTGTTTATCTAATGTTGTGCAGAATTGTACCCACGTGACAAGGTTTCCCAAACCCACAGGAACGTCTGCGTAAGCAGGCATTTGACGTTCTCCGACACCACGTACCCAAGCACATCTCTGTTGGGCCCTCCCGCGTGTAGCCTTGCGCGACATAACCTTGTCTGGGCAAAGATTGATTCTAGGGGTTGCCGATGCTGCGTGTTTGGAGCTTTAAGCCACACCTGCCTCCCCCCCCCCACCTCGGGCGGAGGCAACATACCTTCTTTGCCACTGCTTCACATAGGCGGCGGCTCCAGATTCACCCATCTAGAGGAAACCAGTAGTCGCATTTTCCTATTCCGATGATGGTGATGATGGCCTGATACAATGACTAGTACCCACACTGGGGGATTGTTTTTGTTCCCTTGTGGAATGGCGACCAAGAATTCTTATATCTTCGTCTTTCTCTCTCACTGTCAATCTTTCCTGTCTTCTAGTCAGTTCATTTAACTTCTCATTTTCTGACGGCAACCGTTACCTTGTCTAATATATGTAGTTTCGGGAAAATATATATTAGGTTGTAACGTTGATGCATAGCCGGCGTTTCTAAGTGTTCATCCCGCACAGTAGCGTCCCCTTGTTGGTCTTGAGGATTGGGGGCTATCCTCGCCGTCGAATTTTCCACGGCTTACTTTGCAAATGCTGTCCCTCCACCCCCTCCCACAAAAATCATCCTCTAATACAAGGGTGCACCAATACAATTTTCCTGTTATTTTTATATTACAGTGGAACGTCACCAGACCCGACCGCAACCTGGACGGCATGAAAGAAATGCTACAGAAGTTCATTCCAATGTGCTGTGAGTTTAAGAGACATACATTAAATCTACACAACCCAACTTTCTTCGGCAATACGCTGTTTAACAGAAATACCGAGACGACGCTTTCGCGTAATTCAGTGGTTTAACCATAGTTCTGTAGCTTGCCAACATGTGGCCCTTGAAGCTGTGAGGCTGTGTGAGTTCTTGGGGTCCTTGAGGCTGTATCAGTTCGGGCATTTCTTTAATAAATTCATTACTGTTGCGTTACAGAAATATGCCGCCAAATAATCACCTCAGTAAAACAGGATTTGAAAGCTCACATATCCACTTCCACAATCCTACATACTAGTGGGTCATTTCAACGCTCACAACACGTTGTGGGGAGACTCGCGATGCGAGGTGCGTGGTGGCCTCATAGAAAACCTCCTTGTAACTTCTAGAGTGTGTCTCTTCAGTCAGACCTAACCAATGTATTGTAATCTTCACCATAATTGATATTCATCAACAGAACTGTCGATTGGCTACGCTTCCCTTTTCTTTGACTTAGAACGACATGTAATCAAAAATCCGTTTGGAATTGAGCTCTTCCCACTAATGTTAATCTGAATAACACAACAAGACTCCCCTCCAATTGCCCCTCGCTGGAAATTGGCATTGCCTGATCGGAAACGTTTTAAGAAATCTACTTACTCAACACGGTATTTTAGAAGTAATTTTAGCATAAATCATGCCGTATCATACTTTATCGCCTTTATCATTGACGCAGCTGAGGTCACTCCTCAAGCAAGTGGCG
Source organism: Dermacentor variabilis (assembly GCF_050947875.1). NCBI lineage: Eukaryota > Metazoa > Arthropoda > Arachnida > Ixodida > Ixodidae > Dermacentor > Dermacentor variabilis. Next base: position 85,271,816 of record NC_134578.1, read on the forward strand.
GCTAATTCAAAAGACGGCTTTCCTGGTGGAATACTAATCGCAGATGGCACGAAGGAGACCAAATAAACCCTGGTGTAAACTACGTGAAGGTCCCACTACTGAAATCCTTTTTCAATTTAAGCATGCTAAACCACAGGGAAGAAGGATGCGACGACAAGCAAGGAAGGCAAACTGGAAGAGGTTTCTTTCACGTATAAATTCCTACACTCAGTCTACTTCCATACGGAACGTGACAAGAATGCTAAAGGGACTATAAATACATTCTTTGCTCTCTCTGCAATTGTTTGTTCGCACAGTCCAGAAACGTTTGCTAATATGCACCAACTCGTTCAACAATGAGTCCTAATATACATCCGTTGCCTTTAGTAAATGACGATGTAAATAGCGTGGTAGACGCAGGAAAACCTTTCAGTGTGCCAGCGACAAATGCAGCTTATTGCAAACAAAGCGTCAAAATTGGCAGAACAAAAGGCTGTAAGGTTAGCCCCAACAAAATTACCAGTTTTCTTCTTCAGGGAACTCAAGGCTCGTCCCAGAGTCAGTTACCAAACTACACGGACAACATAATATAACAGAATGTATAACTGGGCTAGTGGGTTTGCTTGGATATTGAAAAAAAAGACACGAACGAACAGAGCGGACAGGACGAGGGGATTACTCAGATCTCAGAAATTTTATTGTAAGGAAACAAACATGTACACATAAATTAAGTATGGCGGCGGCGCAGCTGATTAGTGCTTTTGAAGATATTCTGTGTATTCAAAAACAGAATAACCGCCGCATTCTGTATAGTGGGCGCCTAGATGTGTCCTTCCTGATGAATTATAAAAAATGTATGATAAATAAACAAATGTTTAGTTGTTATTAACTGCCGCGTCCTGTTCGCTCTATTCGTTCTCTTCTTTGTGCCCTTTCACAGATTCAAGATACACGGACAACAGTTACCTGTTATCAAAGAACGCATATTTCTAGGCGTTATACTTGATTCATGGCTAAGCTTCATTCGTCATATCAAATACGCTAAATGTAAATGACTAAAAACGGGAAAACTTCTTAAGTTTTCGTCGCACACAACATAGGGTGGCCACCGAAAGTGCCTCTTCAACCTGTACAACAGCCTTACACGTACATCTTGAGAATACGGCGCCACCCTATATCAGTCGGCTACACCGAGTTCCCTGAGGACGCTGGACCCTGTTCACGATTAGGCATCCACCTTGGGACCGATGCCTTCCGAACAAGCCCAATACGAGCCTCTCAGTTGAGTCTCATGAGTTGTCTCTATATCTACAGAGGAAGTATGCGAGGTTTATATATTTGACCCACAGTGAGGGAGCCCTTCTGACTTCGTGCTAGAAAGCTGAGTGAAGAAATGCGTATGCCACTTATGGAACACCATTTATTGTGCCCTGCAAAGCTTCAACCGCCTTGTCAATGGCAGCTGGTAGAAAGTAGAAGGGTGTAAATAGTAGCTATGCAAGAAGACCGTCACAAAACTGGTTCCCATGTAATAGACCGCTAATACCAATTGAATGTGAATTCAGCTGTGTGGCCGTGAACATGAAAATTAGGTCCGCAATGGTCCTGATGTCCTTTAAAAATACGTTTGCGTTGCGTTCGATTACAATTTACGAAGTAGCCAAACAAAACCTGCTAAATCAAGTTTCATCATTATCATAACCAGCCTGGCTACGCACACTGAAGTTCAAAGGCCTCTGTCAAACTTCTCCAAAAATCCAGGGCATGTGCTAATGGTGGCATATTGTCCCTGCAAACTTCTTAATCCCATCCCCCAGCCTAACTGTCTGCCGCAACCTGCTACGCTTCCATTTTCTTGGAATCTAGTCTGTAACCCTTAATGATCACCGGTTATCTTCCCTCCTCATTACATGCCCTGCCAATGTCCAATTCGTTTCTTGATTTAAACTAAGATGTCATTACCTCGCGTTTGCTCCCTCACCCAATCTGCTCTCGTCTTATCCCTTAACGTTACAGCCATCATTATTCTTTTCTTCAAGTTTATAACGGGCCTGACATTCATGTTCTGCCGATTACTTTGGTGGTATGAAATTTTAGCAATCGCGGACAACTCCTCTGTAGTGGACTGCCTGTAGTGCGAAATTTAATAATAGGACAGTTAGACTGCAAGATTTCCTCATGCTGCGACTACGTTGTTAAAATCAACACCCCTCTATGGCCACACACAACCTATTGATCAGGTTAGTCACGGGCCTAATGCTTTGAAAACTCCGCAGTTGGTTGTCTTTAATCGTAAATACCGACCTGGAGCCGTGATACAGCATGCTTATAAACATCATCTATCAGTGCAGGTGCAAAACAGACCTAAAAGCTTTCAGCCACTTCGAACTGTATTCTTCTCTTACAGTAACGTCTTTATATATAAAAAAGATGTAATGCGCTTGATCTTCATGGCCCTTCGCCATCTCTTTCCCTAACTCTTCGCCATCCAGCGCTTTTATAAAAATGGCTTGATCATCTGCGGAATAGGAGATGTTGCGGTATACATCATGCCAGAACACCAATAATAACGTTGCTTGAATAAAGGTTCCGCTATTCTTTTTATCTCGTATTAGCTCAAAATCAAAAGAACAGATTAACAAAGCGTCAAAAATATGTCTAACGCGGAGTTTTGATGCTTAGAGATAGTCAATCTTTAACTGCAGTTTTTTAATTACATTGAATGGCACCCACGTCTCCCATATCCCAGTTGTCGTTGCTAAGCTCGCTTGCATTTTCTACTTCGATAACAGACACAATAATTTGCACAGAATGAACGCCTTAGTCTCTTCATTCAGGGCAAGGCATTCAATGTGTGCTTTGTTAAATAGTGACCCACTCTACCTCCTTAGTAATATCATTCCTGACCTCGTGAGTAAGCGCAATAGTTTAAGATATGACGAAGGTCCGTGGCGTATTCGTTGTGTGTGTTGAAAATAGCTTCGAAAATTTTCGTCTGTGCGCGCAGAAGTAGCATTCATATTGTATTGTCTTAGGAAGCACGTGAGAACAACACAGAACACGGTGTGCTTGCACAGTAGCTTTATATTGTCATCAGACTGGTCCAGCGTTCCTTGACTAGTTGCACACGCACCACGTGCCTTGGTCGCAATATCCGCCGCGAGAGCCCAGTGACTTGCAGTAACTGTTGCAAGCGTCGGCCTTGCAGCCAGACGCGCGAGCTGCAGAAAAGCGAAAGGGCCTCAGTGACAATAGTGACCTTCCTTCGTGAACTGTCTCTCTAAACGGTAAAATCGTGTACTTCAACTGCAATCGTACCACGACAGGCACACGTGCTACTCTCATTCACTGCTTTTGATAAGGCCAATGAATGCATGTAAAAGGAAGACGATATGTTTCATCAACTGTATGTGGCGCTTCGTTGTCTTACGTGCCTCTTTCGCTTTGAAGGAGTGGTTGGTGCGGCTAATTCTGACTTTTAAAGCTTCGATAAAGTGCAATAGACGGAAATGTAATTAATAAGAAACTTTATCTCGTTTGTTACAAGAAGGCTTAAATATATATATATATATATATAAGACAAATGTTTGCGCTTCCCAAAACTCTCTTGCATAGACAAATCAGAGCTGCCTGCGACAGCAGCTTTCTTTGCGGGTGCTAAAAGTTGTCGGGTTGTGGTTTAACTTTCTCGAGCACGTTTTGGCACGCATCCAGCATCACTCTGGCAGCTGTCCCTCGCAGAATGTAAGTTTTACCGGTATTTTTGTCCTTCCTTAGGTCGCTGCCGCTAATTTTCACCCACCACCACAAGCTGAGCTAGGCGAAGAGGACCAACCGCAGACCCAGGCAATGCCCCTCTTCATCCGACAATCTACGTTCAGTGCAACATAACGGAGCCGCCGAAACCTACTCCACTGGTGCGCCCTCCTTGCTTCTTGTCAAGCAATTGATAAGAAAAAACCTGTCAAGGTAGGAAACTATGTTTGCTTGAACAGCATGTCATACGGTCCGATGTATCTACATATAATAAAAATTTAATTCTAGGGTTTTACAAGCGAAAACAACGCTATTATAATTAGAACGCCGTAGTGGAGGACTCTGCAATTCTCACCACTTGTGGTTCTGGAACGTGCCCACAATGCACGGGGCACGGGCGTTTTTGCACTTCGCCTTCATCTAAATGCGAGCGCAGTGGCACAATTTCCATGCCGCGGTCTCGTACTTAGCAGGGCAGCACCTTTAAAGAAGTGGTTAACTCCAACTGAATGAAACCAATGACATTTGATTTGCCCTCATGTGGTGCTTCTCAGGGCATTTTTGCATAGCACCTACTTAAATAATTAACTAGAACTAATTAATAAATTTTAATCACATTAGGGCCAAGTGGGTTTTCTTACGTTCTAGAGGGCATTAGAAAACTACCGATACAATTTTTCGGGCAACGTACATACAGTCGACCAAAAAAGTTTACGGACCACGGGATCTCAGAAAATTAACATGTACGAGCAGCCTTTAAAAGCAGCCAGTAAAATTGTGCATCACAATGTTGTTCGCATATGCCACAAAAGGCTAAAAGGGGGAATAACAGGCTGTCTTTGAGACTCACGAGACATTCAGCTTTGGGTAAGATCTCTTGGTCCGTAAACTTTTTTTGTCGACTGTACATGTTGCGCGAAGATATTTTCCGGCGTTTAAAGAGCCCAAAATATGAAATAAGACTTACGTGACGGCGCACATGCGCTACCATATCGCAACCCTCCCGATCATGTTTCGTGCGAGAGAACCGCGCTCGCGTACCGTGACGAAGTCAGCGGCTGCGGCTCTAGGCGTGGTCTTAAGAGTGTGTCATCATCTTTGACGGTGGCCCACGGAAAGGAAGCACCGTGGTCCTTCAAAAGCGATAAGCTCGACGCACGGTTGAGCACGCTGCAATACCATAGCACACGAGCGCAGTCACATGGTTTTGTTTATAATATCGCGGGCTTTCTTTAAACGCCGGCAAAAATCACCTCGAAGCATGTACGTTGCCACAAAAAATTGGATCGGCCGTCTTGAAATGCCCTCAAGAACGTGACGTAACGCACTTCGTCCAAAAGCAAATATAAAAAATTTTCCAGAATTGACCTTAGTAAGTAACTAATTAAGCGGAACACATAAGTTATTCTATAGAGCGCAAATGACGGCAGACCATATGCCTTTGGTCTAATAAAGCCACGGAGAACCACTTCTTTAAAACCAGGGGTTCACGTTGCACGAAACACCCGGTAGATATACCGGGTGTTTCAGCGAGCCCTTTCAAACTTTTTTAAACTTGTGGAAGAAGAGGACGTTATTGTATAAAAATAGAAATGCATTAACGACTAAATAAAAATCAATATTTCGGTTTTTAAAAACAATATGGGCCATATTGCCAAATGGCCAATATGACCACATTGCAATTTAAATATTCTAGCGCCGTATAGTTAGTTCTCATGGAGGGTCCACATGGAATGAATTCTCAGTATGACAGCAGTTTCTAGATCTTAATTACCGAACTTTGCCGAGAAATACATTGGCGCTCCAGTTACTTTCTTATCGAAACATCATTTTATGCATTTAAGCAAAAAGAAAGTGGTTGGAACGCCAATGCATTCCTTTTTCACAGTTTGGGGAATTATTATTCCGAAACTGGTGTTATCCTGAGAATTCGTTCCAAGTGGATCCGCTTTTCGAACTCCATGGCTAGAAGTCATAAATTGCAATATGGAGCATAAGGTAATTAGTTAAACCATAGTGAATTTATTAAAAACATAATTAGTGAATTGATGAGCTCATTATGCACTTCAATTTTTGTGCAAATAATGTCCGCGTCCTCGAGTACACCAGCTCATGAACTTGAATTGTTCTCTCTGCGACAGGCAACCTTTAACACTGTTGAAAGTGGTAGTTGAAACACACACACACACACACACACACACACACACACACATATATATATATATATATATATATATATATATATATATATATATATATATATATATATATATATATATATTTGTATATATATATATATATATATATATATATATATATATATATATATATATATATATATATATATATATATATATATATATATATATATATGTGTGTGTGTGTGTGTGTGTGTGTGTATATCTATATATATATATACATATATATATAGAGAGAGAGAGAGAGAGAAAGAGATATATGCAAAATCGAACTCTGGCAGAAATATTTCAGTTGTTTAATCTTGGCCAACGACGAACTCAGCGCTTCCTGATACAGTCATATCTCAGCTTCCTAGGAATATAATGATAATAAATACCTTACAACACAAACATATACCTCAATATTATACGCACCTTCTTCACTGCGCTCCTCGGATCTTTCTCCTGTTGCAGTGATCATGACCACGAACGCTGCATGCAGAAGGGCAAAAAAGATATCAACTGAAAATCCTAGAGAACATCAACGTCCTTTTTTTAAGAATCTGTTGACTCCACCGTTCAGTAAGGTGGAGTCAACGGTGGAGTCAACGGTGGAGTTCAGTACGGTGTAGTCAATTGAATGCGATCGATGGATAAGACACACGACAGAGTATCAATTCGCTTGAATTCTCCTGAAACCCCAGCTGTATGCTTGCATGTAAAATATGTGCCAGAAATTGTTTCTCGGCCGCATCACCGTTTGTCCACTGTTCCGTGCTTAGGAGTGCAATTCGCCTCCAGTGCGCCATGGGATATCTTTTTTGTTATATTGAATGCGTTGCTACTTGGCATAATCTGTTTACCTGCTATTACTGCAACCAGGAAGACGGCAGAGGTGAACCTCATCTTAGCGAGAAGTCTGGCTGTGTCCTGCGAGCAAGAACAAAATTGAAATTTTCCGTGGCTTAGAACACACAGCGTATGGCGGCACATAATTTCAAGTGCACTAAACATTCTGCATGTTTACGCATTTCAAAAAATATATATAAATTACACGTGAGCAAGTTCTTTTCCTGGTTGAACTATAAGAATCCTTACACTTCGAGAACAAAAAAAATTAATGACTTATAAAGGAGTCTTGTATAATGTTCATGCAGGCAGCAGGACTTTCTCTATCTTTTACTTAAAGCTCCCGAATGAACTTACTTTGACAATCATAATCGCGAAAGCTCTGTTTTAATATGAAAATTGAAACATTGTACATGAAATTTCCCGAATATATGTGTTTATGCTGCAATAGCATTCCGCACTGATACAATTGAAGCGTCGCAGAGGGCACATAAAGAAGGAGAAGAGCACTGCTTGTTCAAAGACAAGGCCATAGTGCACCTAGTGACAGGGCAAATGCAGGCGGGAATATATTTGCTACCCGTAGTGATATAAACAAATCTCACCTAAAAAGATATGATTCAAGGATCAGACGAAGTCCTCAACTGCTCTACAGCTGCAAGGCTGACAAAGGCAACACACTGAGCCTCTTTAAATCTATGCGTGCCCGGAATTTCACGTGCACGTGGCGAGGTTTAGCGTAGCTGGTTAACGGATGCGCTAAGTAAGGTTTGCGATTTCTCGGTCGGGGTTACCCATGTGCGTCAGGTCATATTAAATCGTAAAGCAATGAAGCCTTTGAGGACAACGTACTCAGGCGGGGGAAACCGGATACATAATTCTTTGTGATAGCAACGCATCTTTCTATTCACCGCATGCGCAATGGACGCTTTACGTTTTGTTAAATGTTCCATTTTGAAAAATGACTAGGCCTATGCTATCATAAATGGATCAGGGATGACTTTATAATAGATTTCAGAGTAGGTTGGCTGAAGCTTTTTCAAAATATTGTCTTATGTAGACAAAGAACACACCCAAAAATCGCATTAACCCACTGATCACATTCACACATCAATCGCTGTCATATTGCTCGTTCAGAAATGTTTGTTTATGACTACAACTCACACACCTCTTTTATTACTGCTATGTTTCCCGCAGATTGTCTTTGAAATGTGCATAACCCTTATACGTATTCCGGCTCACCACCATTGTTGAGTCACAAGGCGGCAAAGGGACACAAGAACGAATAAGTAGATTAAGAAGGAAAGGAAAGAATGTTTATGCAGGAGTTACGTGGAACTTAGGACCACTCAAGATGGCCTGAGTAAATATGGCGCAGCGTTTGCTAAATGTTGTTGCTGAACGGATCCACTCAGTGTCCTCCTAATCAACATTCCGTTATTCAAACGGAAGACGCCGCTTGTTACATTTATCTACTGGTCTTTGTTCCACCCCTTCCTATCTTCTTGTTGCGTCTTGCGCAAGCATAGCACCAGCACTCTACGCACATAGAAAAATACCAGCTGGCGAAACAGTACCATAGGAACCGGTAAGTTTGCATAATTAGAGCAGTTTGCAGGGATTGCAACGAAAAACTCTGGAGGAGAAAGGTTTTCTAACTTACTTTGGCTTGTTGTGGTAAAACATTGCAGGGTCAGCAAGGCATGTGCGAAGACCACCTGTAAAAAAAAATGTGCAAATGCCACACCGTACGGAAATCGGCAGTGTAGTACTTAAATGAAAACATTGTTCAGCGTTCCGCAAAGCATTACGGCATTCACAGATGCGGTGCCATATATAACTATATATATATATATATATATATATATATATATATGTGTGTGTGTGTGTGTGTGTGTGTGTGTGTGTGTGTGTGTTTCTACATGTTTGTATGTGACTGTGTGCGAAAACTTTTAATCACCGAACCCTGCAGTGAAACAGGTTGCAGAACAGAATCACGTGGGAGGAACAATAGAAGTTTACTGACGTTTCGGCCGGGGAACGGCCTTCACTCCGGCCGCTGGTATCATGAGGGCTAGAGTTCTAAGCACGCGCAATTGAATTGAATTCCAGAACAATTGAGTTGTTCTGGAATTCCCACTGGTTCGCAGAAACGTGCCTTTTCCGCCAATCAGAGTGGGTGGTTCTGTCACGCACAGAGCCCATTTGTTCTAGGGTAGTATGCAGAAGCCCCTTTCCAACTTTCAGAAAGGCCTTATGCTTCTGGAAATACATATGTGGCACAAGCTTCGCTACCAATAAAAAGTTTAAGTTATGATGAAACTTGAGCAATGCGTACGATTGATTCTCCTTAAGTGTCTTTAAGCCGAGCAGAAATAGCTTTATTTACATGACTTACCGTACTTCATTAGCCGATACGACAACGTTGCTCATCTCAACTACTTCTGCTCGCGTGTAGTTGCTGAGCGCCGATTCCTGGCACCTGAAGGCGGCGGGCCTTCTCCTGGCGCAATGTGGTCGCGGCTACGACGCAACGACAATGGAGCGTTCCTTTGCGTGACGTTGCATTTAGAGAAGTGCAGTATACAAAGTGTAACGTGTACAGTGTCTTCACCTCCATGAATTCATAGCTGTTTCCTAAGATCCCCGACTGTGACGGTCCCCGAAACAAGTCAGGTTCCACTGCGGCGCCAAAGAGGCAGCGGCAATCTGCGTGGCTTCACAAATGAGCTGCCCATGCGTTAAAGTAGCAAAGCATAACAGCTTAACAATTCCAATCATGATTTATAGACCTTCTTTAGTGAACCCTCATCGCCCCTCATTCCCCTTCCTTCCTTATTATGGTATATATGAACATAGGGGTAAACATTCCGTGTCCTTCTAAGAGTCCGCAACGGCTGGCTTTCAGGTGCGCGGATAAAGAGTACGTAGTGGGTGGCGGTTGATACATTAGGGCAACTGAGTCACTCAGACGCAGGCGTGGTCGGGGCCAAAAATTCCTTTGCGCTGGCCAAGCAGGAATCGTTATACCGTAGACGGATTTCCCTGGTACTGCTCCACCAGTGAACCATTTGCCTGAACAAAAGGTGGTACAGTTCTCAGATATTGCGCATATGCCGGTCAGAAATGTATAATTTGTTAAAGACATATTTGAATGTCTCAAATACAAAACTGAAGTTGTAGAAGTGAATATAAGAGGTAAAAGATATATTTTAAGAACACCCAGCCCACTTTGGCAATACATTCGGCTCTGAAATCATTACTGAGACAGCAACCTTCTGCATCCCTCAAAACCACAATGGTATTCTTCGTTACCTTCTTTTTTCCTAGAATAATGCTCTCATTCACTTCTGGGAAAGGGACAAGAATCTAGAAGTTTCACGGCAGTTCCTTCTAGAGGGTGTTGTGATGAAGTAATGTTTTCTAAAGATACAAAATTACCAAATTTAGTGTACTATTTCAAGGGTAATCACAAAGTTTGTGTTTTAAAAGAACCGAACTTTTTCTTAGATATATAAGCTCCGAAGGTATCTTTTTCTTGATGTAGAAAATTTCTTTTAATAATGGCATAGGAATGCGAGCCGTCTCACACGAACTGAATTTACCGCTCTCGCAAACCCCAGCTTCGATATTGCTACATTTATGTTGAGCTAAGACGAGCTGAATAAAAGAATGACGAGGACTCCGAGGAGGACTAAAATAATCAAAAGCTGCATGTCTACCCTAACGTTTGCTATGTTTGTAAATACACCTTGTAAATACTTTTATAAGCGTAAGATTTGAAGCGTGTGCGCTTTTCGTTTCTTCGCACAGCGTAGACCGCCTGTATCTTGTGACCATGCCTCCTTGGGTCACCTATGGCTGTGCCTGCATCCTTGGCCAACCCCAGTGTGTTACCCTTCCACATCAGCATTATCTCGGCTGATAACCCTGCATCCATGGTATTGACGTAGAAGAATGGCAGCGCATGCACAAACGTGTAAGCAAGGTGAACAAGTAGGACCGAACTTTAGTGCCAGGAAATGTCAATTTATTCCCGGAAAAAAGTATGCCCGTTTGGTTTCAAACATGTGGGGAAGAACTGATAAGGTAGGAGCTGTTCGAACAGAAGCTGTCGGCCTTGTTGGGTATTCATCGGCTCGCCACCTAGGCACCGAGAAGCAGCTAGCTGTGCACGTCCAACCTGCTACCGATTATTACGGCTTCGACAGTCAAGACGTTCTTGTCATTTCTCGCAAAATGGCCACGCCTAAGACAAACTCCAACAAAGTCGAACATATTCTCCAAGGCATTGCGGATGACGTATTCAGTCGCGTGGTTTTCAATATCTCTGCCGTGAAATCCATTATTAAATGCGTTCATTATTAAACTCGTGGCTGTTAGATGTTGTTATTGTGTTTTTTAGCTATACATCATTTCTACATGGTAAAACGTGTTGGATCTAAGCTTTACTTTTGTTTTTTTATTCAAATACAAAGTATTGCGTTTTACGAGCCAAAACAACAAGATCTTTCTGAATAAATAGTGGAGAACGCCAGGATAAGTTTGACCAACTGGGGACCTTCCCAGTGCACCCAATGCAAAGTACCTGAGTGCTTTTGCCGTTTAACCCCATGGAAGAATGGCCTTGATATGCAGCGCGCGACTTCTGCCTCATCGGTGCAACATCATTTTTAAATCACATCAAAGCCCCACAGCGGTTCTTTTTTTTCTTTTTGCACATCCTGCGTACACATTCGATATTGGATCGCCTACTAATTTTTTAGAAATCTGTATAACCGTGCTTTCCGCATTTATATTTGTGGGCACTTCTATCCCTACCGAATAAGAAATTCCGTACCTCCGTCCGCCCATCACGTAGCACGATCGCTTTAATATAGGTACCGCAGTCATGACCGAATTCACCTATGCATTGCCACTCGCTTCAAAAGGAACGAAGTGGCGAGAACACAGTGCACGCGAAGCTATCAGCACTCCACGCACTGTGTTGACATTGCAGATCACTTTCAAGATAGGGCCCATCCGTCTCCCTTCAACGAGAACTTACTGCCAAGAATGCAGACAGTCGAGGTAGCGCCCAGTAGTTTGCTTGCGTTATCAATTCACTTTGCGCCGACGTCCGCAGCAGCTCGTGTCGCTGCAGCTTGTCGTTTATATTAGTCGGATCAAGATTCATAATATTGATACTGACCTCAGGCTGTGTGAGGATGAGCAAGGGGTCCAACGCTTACGTATACTTACGCAACTACCTGAGAAATTCCCGCATGAATTTCTTTTCAATTCTTAAACAAAACGTGTTCTTTCTTCCAGAAAGAAAACGAATGCCCCATCTTCGAGCTTGACAAGAACGGCGATCTCGTTCATTAGTGTCCACGCAATCCAAATACCGTCACGATTCTGTCCTGCATGCACCGACATGCGACATTTGGACTCATAGAGTGTGTGATGGCACGTGGAGATTTCGCATTGACTATTGTCATTTCAATCCCGTAAAAAAGTTGGATATATACTCCCTATCTAGCATAGACGGCGGCCTTGATTTTCTCTGTGTACCCGGCACGTTTTGTCCTCGAACCTTCGGTCCGAGTATTGGGCGATTTTCTGTAGATGATCTTTATCTTGAAAAGAAGGCCTTATAACATTGGATGCCACTTGTACGCGATGAATTATACCCTATTGAATATCTCAGCATTGCCCACCATGATTTTTATGCTGGGGATGATGAAAAACGCACTGAGCCTGATGTAAGACTCGTTGGGTATGATGGAATACACCGTGGCTATAATTGGTGGATTGTGGCTGTAGTGGTAGATGGTGGGATATATTGATGAGATTCATACTACAGATCACGGGCATTACAACCAAAGAAGCAGAGGACGACATTTACCGCTCATACACGGATAATAACGTCATTGTAGTTAGCACGCCAATCATGTCTAACGCCGAAAAATACTGCCGCATCCACAGCCTCCCCATCGGAGCAGTCCGCTACGCAGCCACAGCGTACGTCACACCGCCGGAGGACAGAGCCAAAGGAGTCATACATAACATCCCTGCATATGACACAGAAGAAGACATTACCAACAGTCTCGTTTAGAAGAAGAACCCTACGATTCTGCAGGCCCGACGAATGGGCAGTACTAATTCAGTGCTCATCGTATTCGACGGAAAGCAAGTACCGTACCATGTCTACTACCGAGGAGCAGAATACAAATGCTATCTACATAAGAAGCGCATCCAGGTCTGCGACATCTGCGGGACCGACGGCCACAGAGCCGATGTATGCCCCACTCCAACCCAGAAGAAATGCAAGAGCTGTGACACAGTAAATCCGCCGGATGATCACCCCTGTCACCCTTGCTGCGCGCTCTGCGGCAAAGGCCACCCGACTGGTGATAAGTCCTGCCATCGCCGCTTCCAGACACCACACCTCCTACTCCAACGACGATGGGAACGCCTACGACTGGGACAGCAAGGAGCGGACCAGGAGACGGTGTCATCGACTTCAGCAAATGGAGACTCAGGTCTGCCAACACCGAAGTCGACACCACAACCGCAGGCTCCCGAACGCAGCAACTTACGCGGACGCAGTCGGTCTCGTGGACGCAGCCGCTCCCGAGGTCGCAGTCAGTCACAAGGACGCAGTCACTCCCGGAGTGGACCGGATTCAACACCACCGCAGCAGCAAGGCAACGCAAGCCTTCGAACGACCACAGTTAAAGTGCAAGACACACTCCCCAAGGTAAGCTGGGCCAGCATTGTCTCCCACATAGGTCACACCTCACAACCTATAGAAACCCCAGTGAACACAGTTAGTGACGGTACTATGCACAGCTTCACGCATGAGCTTCGATCCTTACGTGCTGAGATACAAGACCTCAAGACAGAAAACGCTAAGCTCAAATCACAACTTGCAGACACACAACTCAAACACTTACCATCAAATGCAGACATCCTTCCTTTCCCTGCAATAGATTGCCCGCACACCACCCAACAACCAACCCCGCACAAGCGCAAAGCTCTCGAACCAAGCTCAACAGCGGCACCACCACCATACACTTCAGAAGGAAATGTCAACTGTGAGGCCCTCACTGAGCTTCAACAGCGGATAGAACGCAACCTCAACGAAGCAATATACTGTAAGCTTGCCACGTTGCTCGACGCCTCCATTGCAAATGCTCTCGAACGCGCAATGGACAACCTCCTTACTGCGAAACTAGAAACGCTACTACTGCCCAGAATTGAGCAAGCCTTTGCGGCAAGAGAACAACAGCGACAGGAAAACATGAACGACACGCGCAAAGTGTTTCAAGACATGGTCGCGAATCTGGCTCAAAATCACAACACCCGTTTGACAGAATTGGAAAACACCCTACTCCGTCCCAGAGCAGGTACCCTAAAGAAGTCGTACTCGCGTCCCGACAAAGATGGCTGTGCGTAATCCAGAACGTGCTACCTACTGCATTTGGTAGTGGAACTGCCGGGGTTTCCGGCGAAAACGAGCACCACTTAGAGCAATATATTACCTCTCCCGCACAACATACTTCCCCCGATGTTATCGCATTACAAGAGACCGGAGTAGCGGCTAAGCTGTCGGGATACGCCGCATACACCGCAGTTTGCGATGATAACCGCAGGCCCCAAGTAACCACACTAGTTAAGCGAAACATTCCGGTTATACAGCATCACACAGGCTTTGATACAGCAGCCCACATTTTCCTGGAGATCATCCCGTCTGCAAGGCGCAAGCAACAGAGTCTCTTCATCCTCAATGTGTACAGCAGCCCCAAACAACAGCATAGGTTTCTATGACTTTTCACCAAAGCAGATCGAGTAGCTAGGGGAGCCCCCCTGCTCATAGTAGGGGACCTAAACGCCCCTGCGGTGGCATGGGGATACCCAATGGACCGCCGAAAGGGAAGACAACTATGGCTTGACGGACAGAATCTAGGTCTTACTCTTGTCACGGATCCAACTTGTCCCACCCGTATGGAAAACAGCGTTAGCAGAGACACTACTCCGTACTTAGCATTCACAAAACGAATTCCACAAGCAGACTGGGTCAACACACAACTTGGGCAGCGATCACTATTTAATCCAAACAACAGTTCGAGCGGGCCCGCGAAAGCCTAAGGGCCGTCAACTCCGCATAACGAACTGGGACGCTTTCCGGCAGGCCAGAGACCTCACCTCTTTCTCGGGTACCCAATCCCCTTTCGAAGATTGGGTCGCATCCTTGCTGCCAGACGCGAGCGAAGCCACTAAATTGGCGCCTGAGGAAGCCAATCTGCAGGAGGCAGATAGCAAGTTACTGCATATGTGGGAAGCCCTCGCCAGTCTGCAACGCAGATACAAACACAAGCTCAACCGAACGCTCAGGAAACGTATTAGTACTCTCACCCTTCACATCAAAGACAACACACGACAACTTACTAGTCAAAATTGGCAGAGCACATGCGACAGCATGGAGCGGCACCCAAACCTGCCCAAAACGTGGAATATCCTCCGTTACCTCCTCGATCCGGCCAACAGCAAGAACACACAACAGCACAAGTTGCAAAAAATTATTCACACCCTTCCGGGCACGGACGCACAAGTTCTTCAAGAGCTGATCGACCGATACATAGGACCTCAACCTACTACACCCGCTCTAGCATACACAGGCACCGCAAACGACCACCTGGACGCGCCCATACAAGCAGCAGAAGTGCGGAAAGCCATCCTCGCACTCCGTCCTAACTCGGCCCCGGGACCTGATGGCATTACTAATAAAATGCTTCGCAACCTAGATGAGGATTCTATACTAGCCCTCACAGCTTATTTTAACACATACTGGGAAACTGGAAACCTCCCCTCACAATGGAAAGAAGCCAAAATTATTATGATTCCCAAACCCGGGAAGCGCCTCCTACTCGAAAACCTCCGCCCTATCTCCCTCACTTCATGTGTCGGAAAGGTCCTCGAACACGTCATCCTCACACGCTTACACAGACATATGAACGACAACGACCTCTTCCCCAATACCATGGTTGGCTTCCGCCCAAAACTTTCTGCTCAAGATATCATGCTTCAGCTCAAGCACCAAATTATCGATGGTGACAAAAGCTCCAGGCTGGACACCAAAGCCATCTTGGGACTAGACCTAACCAAGGCATTCGATAACGTCACGCATGAGGCCATACTGAACCAACTGGCACAACTCCACGTTGGTCATCGAGCATATAACTACGTGAAGAATTTTCTTACAGGTCGCGCGGCCACCATTACCATCGGAGGGTTGCAGTCGCCAGTTATTCACTTCGGCAGCAAAGGAACGCCGCAAGGATCAGTTCTGTCCCCTTTTCTGTTCAACGTGGCCTTGCTCGGACTACCGCCTGCATTAGCTAGCATCCCCAACCTCAAGCATAGCCTCTACGCAGACGATATCACCCTGTGGGTCACTGGGGGCAGCGACGGGGACATCCAAGACACGCTGCAGCAAGCCATCATGCGAGATTGGTGCATACGTAGAACCGCGCGGCCTGGCGAGCTCCCCACAGAAATCGGAGCTCCTTCTGTACAAGCCTAATTGGGGAGGTCGACGTCAAGACCCTCACCCGCCCGAGATAGAACTCCACGTGCACCAGCAACGCATACCTACTGTACCGAGCATTCGTATCCTTGGCTTACGCATCCAACATAACGGCAGAAACACGGAGATACTCAAGCAATTAGAGAATCATGTACACCAAACCACTCGCCTCATTGCACGCATCGGAAATCGACATCACGGCATGAAAGAAAGCAACCTTATACGCCTGGTAACCGCCTACTCCCTGAGCAGGATCACCTATGTCGCCCCGTACCTTAGCCTCAATGCAACTGACAAGCTCAAACTCAACACCATCATCAAGAGGGCCTATAAACAAGCCCTACATCTTCCCATCGCCACCTCTAACGAGAAACTGGACGCCCTCGGCATCCATAACACCATAGACGAGCTTATTGAAGCGCAGCGTATTAGCCAATACGAACGACTCGCCAATTCCACCACGGGCAGCCACATTCTAGGCACCTTAGGCATAACCTACACCACCCAATTCGGACCAAAAGTACCCATCCCTCCAAACATTCGTGCTCAACGAGTTGTCCCGCCCATACTTCGCAATATGCACCCGGAACACAATCCGGAGCGACGTGCAGAACGAGCTAAACGACTACAAAAGCGCTACGACCAAGCCGCTGACGTAACCTACGTGGACGCAGCAGAATACCCACGCCAAAATGCCATGGAGGTCGTCGCAGTCGCGGTTTCGCAGTACCGCCTCGCCGTGGCCGCATCAATATTCACCACGGAACCCGAAGTAGGAGAAGAAACGGCCATCGCTTGGGCTTACGCGCCTACCAATGCACACTGCATCATAAGCGATTCAAAAACGGCCATTCGTAACTACACAAGAGGACTGATAGCACCCCAAGCACAGAAGATTCTCTTTGGCACTCCTCCCTCAAGGCAACGCAGCGTGCAGATCATATGGGCCCCTGGTCACTCGGGTCTGGCTGGAAACGAAGCCGCCCACGATGCCGCCCGAGCTCTCGCACACCGGGCGCATCATCCTTCCCCTGCGTCTTCCGATCCCGACCAGCCCTCTGTTCTGCATCGCGGTCACGCGCGGGACCGAATGATCACGTTGAGAGAAATTCTCCTGCACTACCACAGGGAGCGGTTATGCTACCCCCCAGCACACAAAACACTGAATAAGTCTCAATCTACCACTTTGCGACTCCTTCAGACACGAACCTTCCCGAACCCCGTGCTTTACAACCGCATGTACTCCGATGCATACTCTCCACTCTGCAAAGCGTGCGAGGCCCGCGCTGACCTCGATCATATCATCTGGCAATGCCCCAAAGCCTCACCCACCAACACCTCCCACACTAACACACGCATAAGTACGGCCGAGCAGTGGGAGACATTGCTGCTCATCTTGGACCCAGAGGAGCAGCTCTGGGCCGTCCGGATGGCCGAAGACGCCGCCAGAGAGTAAGGACTGGCCGCCGTCTGAGGAAAGGGGGATTGGGGGTTAGTCTCCCGACCCCCGCCACCGCTGAACCCCATCAAGGACATAACAAACTTTTATCTCTCTCTCTCTCTCTCTCATACTGTGTGACTTGCGTCTTTGATGGGTGTGCTGGCTAGATGGTTGGATACTTAATAATATGAATTGGTTATTCAAGGTTACAGATATATGCCCCCAAAAAATCATCTCAGTAAAACAGATATTTGTAACCTCATATATCAGCTTCCAGAATGCTACATACTACTGGGTAATTTTAAAGCACACAACACATTGTGGAGAGACCGGCGATGCGATGCGTAAGGTCGTCTCACAGAAAACCTCCTCGTCAATTCTAGTGCGTGCCTCTTCAGTCAGAATGAACTAAAATATTATAATCTTCACCATAATTCATATTCATCAACAGACCTGTCGATTGGCTACGCTTCCCTTTTCCTTGACTTGGAACGACATGTAATCAAATATCTATTTGGAATTGGACACTACCCACTAACCCTAAGCTGAATAACACAGCATTACTCCACTCCGGTTGTCCCTCGCCGAAAATTGGGCTGACCTGATCGGGAAAGTTCTAAAAATTCTGCCTATTTATCACGATATTTTAGAAGTGATTTTAGCATAGATCATGCAATATCATACTTCCCCGCCTTCACCATTCAAGTTCATTTCTCGAGCAAGCGCTGCATAATTCAAAATGTTGATTTCCTGCTGTACTGATAAGTGCGGATAGGCATGAAGGAGACCAAATAAACCATCGGCCTAACGACGTGAATGTCCTACTGCTGAAAATCTTATTGAATTTAAACATGCTAAACCCCAAGGACGAAGGACGCGACGACAAGCAAGGAGGGCAAACAGGGAGAGGTTGCTTTCAGGTATAAAGTCATACACTCAGGAGACGAACATATGGAACGGGATTAGAAGCCTAAAGAGACTAAAAATAGATCCTTTCCTCTCTTTGCGATTGTTTGTTCGCGCAGTCAAGAAATGCTTGCTAATATGCGCAAATTCGCCAACAAAAAGTTCTCAGATATATCCGTCGGCCCTTGTGAATGACGAAATAAATAGCTTAAAATACGAAGGAAGTGCTTACAGTGCGCGAGGGACAAATGCATCATAGTCTCAACAAAGCGTCAAAATGGGTAGAACGAAATTGCTTTAAGGTTAATGGCAAGGTTAATGAAAGCACTAGCATTCTTTTTCAAGGATCTGAAGACTCATCTCTGAGCCAGTTATTAAACTATACGGGCAACATACTTGAACAGAATGGAAAACTGGGCTACTTGGTCTACTTAGATTTTGAAAGTGTAAAAGCTCGCAAAGACGAGAACGAAGAGAATGCACAGGACGACGGGCTCACTCACATCTGACAAATTTTATTGAATGGAAAGGAATATGTACACAATCACGGAGTATGAGGGTGGCGCAGGCGTGTCAAGGATTACGGGTTAAATCATTTCAGAGGCAACGTTAGAAGCTAAAGAAAAATTGCCGACGATTACGTTACTTCCTAATGCGAAATTTGAGCGCAGCAAATAAGCTGTTTCACCTTTTCGATAGATTGAGGCAAAGAAATCGAGCAACACATGTATGCGCTACCACAGAATTTTTTTTTATTTTTCACACGTATTCCTTTAACAAAGACTCCACTAACAGTTCTTGACAGTCATGAAGGAAGCTTTGTGGTCGGAGAAATAGACTGATATATGTTCGACTTGGTACACCAATGCTTGATTCTCAAAGACGAGATGTATACAAGTGCCTCGCGAGGTTGTCACAGCCGTGGGACGCGTTACGAGCGAGAGGAACGGGATGTTCTCCCGCATAAGTGTTAGGAAATTGCTGTTTGTCTTTATGTCTAGCCGCCACCGATCTGGCTCTCTGATTGCCACCGCACAGGGCGAACGGCAGCGGCAATTTCGGCTCGGGCGGTGCACATATACAGATCCGCCGCCACCGATCTGGCTCTCTGATTGCCACCACACAGGGGTTGCATTGGAGGAGGAGCGAAGAAAGGAATTAAGTTCGAGCCGGCGCTTTGACAACCGGAGACTCGCAGGAAGAGGGGGGAGGGGGGCGGCGTGTACACCCAGCGGCAAACGATGGGGGCAGAAGCGCGCGCAGCAAGCGGACAATACGATAAAGGGAGGAGGGAAGAGATAGCAGCGACTGACTGATGCCGCTGACGCCGATAGTGAGTCAACCCCAGCTGCGGAGTTGGTTTCAGGGACAACGAATAACCGGCGCGTCGGAAACTGAAGAGCACCCTATCCGTCACACAAGAACAGGGGGGGGGACCCTTTCCTCCTCTTTCTGCATGGCGGCGACGGTGTTCTATGCAGTCACGTTATCTTGACTCTCTAGCGGCGTCAGCGGCATCCAGCGGTATCAGTCGGTCGCTGCTAGCGCTGGGGGGATGAAAGGGGGGCGGAGCTGGTTACGAGGCCGACGACGACGCCGACGCGAAACCCAGGAACGGACGCCAAAGAGCTGCGCTCTAAAAAACTTGAATTCCTCATTATGTGGCAAGACCGAGGAGTGGATGACGCAGTTATTACCTCTTTTCTTAATCTGGAAGGCATCTGCCATTTCACAGGATAGCGGCCTAGTGCTCTTGAAGATAACCATAGTGTCTTCAAAAACAGAATAACAGCCGCAATCCCTACAGCGCGCGCCTAGATATGTCATTCCTGATTATTTATATGAAATATTTATGATGTATTTAAAAAAATGCTCAGTTGTGATCAAGCGCCTCGTTCTGCTCACCCTCTTCGTTCTCGTCTTTGCGCGCTTTTACTATTTCAATATACACGTACAACCGATACCCGTTATCAAAGAACGCAAATTTCCAGGCGTTATACTTGATTCATGGCTAAGCTTCATTGGCCACATCAAATACATTAAACGTAAAAAACTTAATTTTTCGTCGCACACAACATAGCGTAGCCACCGAAAGTACCTCGTTAACCTGTAGAAGAGCCTTATACGAGTTACAGCAACGGTTAGTTGTCTCCACATCCGCAGAGGAAATATGCGAGATTCACATATTGTACCTACAGCGAGGGAGCACTTCTCACTTCCTCTTAGAACGCTCAGGGAAGAAATGGGCATGCCACTTATGGAACACCATTTATTGTGCAATGCAAAGGTTCTACTACCTTGGAAATGGCAGCTGGTTGAATGTAAAATACCGGTAAATAATATCTACGCTAGAACGTCATACGAAAACTGGTTATTAAGTACCAGACACCTTAAACCAATTGCCCTTGAATTCAGCTGTATGGCCGTGGCAGCAGGCAGACGTTGAAAATTAGGTCCGCAACGGTCCTGATTTTCATTAAAAATACATTTACGTTACGTTCGATAAAAATTTATCAAGTAGTCAAACACAACCTGCTAAATAAAAGTATCATGGGATTAACGTTTACGTTCTGCCAATTACTTTGGTGGCATGAAGCATTAGCGAAGTTGGACAACCCTGTGGTGCTTTGCCTGTAATTAGAAATGTTTTATAAGAACACTAAGACTGCTCGATTTGCCTGTACGGGGACCGCCTGGTTAAAATCAACACCCCTCTATAGCCACACACAACCTCTTCGATAAGATAAGTCACTGGCCTAATACTTTAAAAACTCCGCAGTGGGTTGTCTTTAATCGTATACATTATCCTGGAGCAGCGATAGAGCATGGTTTTAAACAACACCTATCAATGGCAGTGCGAAACAGACAGTTTCTTTTTTTTTGCCACTTCGAAGTGTGCTCTTCTCTTAAAATAACGCCTTCGTATATATAAAGCCTGTAATGGCCATGGTCTTCGTGGACGTTCGCCATCTCTTTCCCTAACTCTTCGTCATCCACCTCGTTTATTAAAAGGGTGTTGTCCTCTGCGGACATTATGCCAGAACACCAATGACATCGTTGCTTGAAAAAAGTTTCGCCATTCTTTTTACCTCTTAAATAGCTGAAAATCAAAAGAACAGATTAACAAAGCCTCACAAATACATCTAACGCGGAGTTCTACAGCTTAGAAAATGTCTGCCGTTAACTGCAGCTTTTTAATTACATTGCACAGCACCGAAGTCTCGCGTATCCCATTAGAAGTGGTCATTATTGAGCTTGTTTGCAATACCTACATCGATACCGGACGCACAAAATTGTACAGAATTAACGCACATTAGTCTCGTGATTCATAGCAAAGCATTAAATGTGTGCTTTGCTAAATAATGATTCAGTGATTCAGGCAACTTGTCAACCAGCTCCAATTATTAAGCACTACTTCTGAAAGACTGAGATATTGACACGAATGCCTAAAAGAACACACTCTAAGATCCAAATCTCCGGAATTGGGAGAAGTCATTGGCTGAAAGTGAGTCCGTGGAAAAAGTCAAAGCGGCTAACGTGCTTGAGTCTCTTTACCTTCAAGTCTTCTTACGCTCGAGTCTCTACCCTATGCGTAAATGACCACACGTTTCGGAGCGGAGGCAGTTGCCCGTTAGTTCAAGCACCGACAGGCGCCACTACACCGCGGGCCATTTATATCCCGGCGACGGTGCGACTTCTGACCACGATGCAGAGCTTCAATTGGCCTTTTTTGACAACTAAAGGTTCTAGAACATCTGGAAATTTCGGTCTGGCAGCACCATCGCTGAGAAAGCACATGTCGCCTGGTACACCAGCGCAGAGGCTAACCTCCTCCTTCTCGCAAAGATATCGCTCTGCGACTGTCTGCTGTTGCCTAGGCCAATCCCTTTCAGTATGACAGGAGGCTGTTCAGTGTCAAGGGGTACGGTATATATGTCTACGAGATAATTGCCAGTGGGATAATTGTCTACAAGAGCGTAACAGTCAGTGCCGACCACCACAGACGCTCGTTATGCACTGCACAACTCAGGGATGGCAACTTCAATTCCTGAGTTTTGTCGACTTGTTTTCACACCTGTGAGCTCTCACAATTGTCACAGTGAACTTCAGCAGCGTGGCTAGTCGCAAAGCACTCTATTGCAATGAAGACGGAGGCGCACTTCGCCTCATTGCCTCGCACGACGGGTGCCAGGACTGGTGACGACGAGATCTAAAGGAGGTGTTCTTCGAAACGGCTGCTTCGCTATTTGGTGCTCCACAATATACTCAAATACTAAAATGCTGAGGAGCCTTAAGCAAAAACTTTTTCGCTAGCCTATATCAGGGACGCAGCTGCAGTGGAGTACGTGAAACGTATTGCGCCTGCTGCAGAGAGTCCATTGGAAATAAGGAACAGAAATTGATGTAAACAAATACTCTTGCGACATTTTCTCAGTAAATATAAGGCACACTTGCCTAACTTGGGATAGTGCTTGTGGGAATTCTAGCCAATTCTGCAGTCGTGTTCACCATTAATTCGAAGTGGGCTCACTTCTCTTGCGAAGAGTTTTGGCTCAAAGGCAAAGAAAAGGTGCCCTCCTAGTGGTACCAGAGATTTCCCTGCACCGTTCCGGTCCACCACACTCGTAGTGTGTCCAGGCTCATAAAGTCCCTTTGGAGGCTGCCACGATCCAACATGATCAAAGAGGTAGGATATCCCTAGTTGTGCTGTCCGAGGTTTTTCGTACCATTTTCGGACCAGACGTGCTGAGCGCACGAGGGCCGTGACGGAGCAATTGTTAAATGTGCATAAGGGGACTGTCAACGTCCCAACTGATGTATATTATATTCTTCAGCATAATTTTCCGTTTAGAATATCAGTGTTTTTTTTTCAGTCTTGACTGCATTACCATCAGACTCAGTAAAAAATGCGACGAAGAACACAAGCAGTAATTCCTAAAGCTGCGGAAGGAATGCAGATACTAAAGCTAGCGTGGAGTGTGCATAAAGTGGCACGCGTTTAGGCATTATAACTTGTATTTGATGAAATATAATAACTATGCCTGCTTAACCGCATCTAAACACAACCACTTCCACTCCGATGGACAAAGGTACTACCCAGCTTTGCTTCACTGAACGCCCAGCGAGATGCAAATTTATATTCAACTGTGTTACGCGTGCCGTGGCAACGTCACGGCGACAGTGCGACACATAGGTGATCGAGTGATGTCTTTGTTTTTCGACAACAACACCATTCTAAAGCACCTCGTTAGTGAGTTTGCAAAGATACGAGCAAAAATAGAAGAGCACGTTTCAGATACGTGTGGTTTTAGGATGCGACACACACAGACCTATTCGAAAGATGTTTCACGTCTAAACAACATATGTGTTGGCCAAATAGCTGGGAATATAGAACTTTCCAAACAGATCAATTTGCTCTTTAAACAAACGCATGGTAATCAGTAATGGGGTATTTAAGAGTTCATTTAGTCTCTGCATTTCGAATCCACGAGATGTAGTCGTATGCGATAAGTAAAGGATGTTGTGCATATCACACACTAGATAACATCAAAACCGTTTTACTGAAACAAGTTTCGTTCTCTGGAGAACGTAAATTAGCAATCGCCTTACAAATAATATCCCAAATATGTAACTTTTTTTCTAGTTTCGAAAATATAACGTCATTTATAACTGTTGAAGTATGAAGACCTTCAAATAAGTTCAACTATGCATAACAACTATTCTGAAACCACTAGAATCTGGTCCGTTGCCCTGAAGTGAGTGAGCCCCATTCTTCAGGAAAAAGCAGGTCAGCGAAAATAAGATTGTGGTTCTCACTATGGGAGCGATACTTGTTCTTCGGGAGCAACAACTCCATGGCAAATCTGAGACAGGGGACTCTTTGTACAGCAAGCACTCAACTTTCGTCTGAAATCTTCATAATATCTGTGAATTGAAAACACATTTCTTTAAGCTTAAAGGCACATGGAGCGAATGGGGCCGGGCCTGGCCTGATTTGAACCTTGATGTCAGATCACCGGCCAAGCACCTGGCGGGCGAATCCGATGCACCTTTAGGTTCGGGCTGCCCATGCGGTAGAATAAACGGCCTGTGCATGTTTTAAATTGTGGCACCAAACGGCGATAACTTAGGCGGCATTGTGCGTCCCACTTTCAATAGATCTTCATTCAATTTCATACGAAAAAGTGATCCCATTTGTGCATCGTCAACAAATGTAGATCTCACTTGTTATCGGTTGGGTCGTGCAGATATGGGCAGGGCTAGAACGGCGGACAGCCGTGGCAGGTTAGTAAAGGTTAATGAACAATTTCGGTATATTTCCGTGAAAGAAACAATGTGCTGTCGCTCTTTGCGTTTCTTCGTACCGTTTCTGCCGATCACGGTGGTCTCGACACCACCTTCCCTTTAAGCTACGTTCCTCTGCAAGTAAACAGCCTCTTTAAATTCTACCTTTACACACAATGCTAAAGCTGTCGCACACCTTTCCGCATAGCATAATTGTCCAATCCAGCTCATGTGGCACGTCGGAGTCCCCATGCGTGACTATACAAGACGCAGTCCTCTCAGAAGGAAGCTGCAGCCTTTCATAGACACATCTGCTTCTGTTGAAGCTCTGTCGTATTTTTCTACACTATGCCGTCCTATGGGCCTTAAGAAAACTTTGCAAAAGAGGAGCAACGCAGACGATGGACACAAAGACGATGAGCAGAACGAGAACAGGGTAAAAGCTGGAGCCAACGTTTCGAGAATGGACTTGTGTAACGCTACATGTGACACTACAAGACATTACAGAAAAAAGAAAAACGTAAAGTATGATAAGTTCCCGCTCTAGAGAATTTCACCGTAATCTCTGCTATCTACCTTTGTCGTGCACCTTTAGAAGAAGTTGCTCTAGCCGCACGTAATAGAAGACGTGGGGCGCTGCCATTCGTTATTAGAAGTCAATTTACTAGGTGGAAAAGGACAGTCAATAATTAGCCAATTGATTCAGATCATCATGGAAAGTAAACAAAGAAAACTTCAGAACACATTGCTTGAATTCCCTTAGTCATGTTATCTCGGAACGCAATTCATGCTTAAACAGCGTTATTTTTGGTTTCGCTTACATGCTCACATACACTTTCGTGCTTAGTCGTTCTTAGTCAACACGCTTAGTCATGCATGCATTCTGGTAATAATGTACTCTCCATGCAACAAAAAGATAATAGGTGTATGCTTTCTGGTTGTAACAAGAAATAGTACGGCAGCCATTACGTGTGTACAAGGTATCAGCGCGTTTTGTGCCGATGTTCTTTACCATCGCATAATAGCACGTTAGGAGAGCTTCGGTCATCCCATCACGAAATTCACATTAATATGTTCCATAATCACATTCATGATAAGTTATGTGTGGTCAGTTATCCGCAAACAAGGTACGTGACACTTGAAGCTCACTTCAAATGTGTCATGTCTGTTAAAGTACGTTGCCGGTATGAGAAATATGTATCCTGTTTCCTTCTCCGGCGTGTGCTATTCTGGAAGTTCGCATCGCTTTAAGATTTAAATCAACCTCATGCACCTTGGTCAGCCCGACAGCAAAGACGTTCACCCGCGCAAAGTGCCTCTGATAAACAGCTACGTTGAACCTCTCCACATGCGCATCTACTTCCGGCCTGAGGAGAGATTTAAAAGAGGCCAACTTTTGTGCATTGGTTAGCCTTGCAGCTGTAGTGCCATTGAAGACTTGGCCTCATCCTTCAGTTTCGACACTTCAGGTAAGATTTTTTTCAGTCTTTGAGGGCAGTCAACGTGTTCACTACTGTAGTTGCTGTATTATTCATAAGTGCGTGATCTATTCATACACTTAGTAGTGTTGAGTATTCGCTTATATGTGCCCTCTGCGAGGAAACTATTGAATCAGAGCCGCTTGTTTAAATAACGTGAACAAGAAAATTTCCCGTAGAGCGTTTGCGTTATCGAAAAATTCGTGCAGGTGCAACGATCACATCGGGACGGATCGCAAGTGAAGGTGTTTACGTTGCATACATGGCTTCATACATGGCCTGCATGCATTTTTAAAGTACATATTTTTTTCACAATGCACCACTCTACGCCGACATGGCGCCGCCGTAACCGCACCTTCCGCGCATCTGCCGCAACCACTGTTGCTGCGCACAGGCACTTAACGACGTGCGTGTCGTAGACGTCATCTCCACACTCCTTTCAACTCTCATCGTCCCTCAAAGAGGATATACTAGAAAGAACCCGATGGAAGGCCAACTTGACACACCGAATTCATTTTCTTGTGCGCAAATCAAAGCATATATATATATATATATATATATATATATGTGTGTGTGTGCGTGTGTGCGTGTGTGTGTGTGTGCGCGCGTGCGTGCGCGTGCGTGCGTGCGTGCGTGCGTGCGCGCGTGCGTGCGTGCGTGCGTGCGTGTGTGTGTGTGTGTGTGTGTGTGTGTGTGTGTGTGTGTGTGTGTGTGTGTGTGTGTGTGTGTGTGTGTGTGTGTGTGTGTGTGTGTGTGTGTGTGTGTGTGCGTGCGTGTGTGTCTACTACCCACATACCCACTTCCCCCATAGGAACGCATGCGCGGGCTGCCTACGTGGAGTATTACTAAACAGCTTCGCTACTATCTTAGTGGAAATAGGTTCACTCACACCATGACAAGAAACAGGGAAAAATGCATTTTCGAACCTGCGTGGTGAACATAGCTGCTTGGTACGTCATAATGTTTATTATTGTCAAAATAGCCGAACTATCAAAGGACAACTTACAAACGGGACTGGTAAAAAATATGTTAGATCGTTAAGAAAGGCAACAACGCAGGGAACATTCGGTGCACCTGTATGTAGGTGTTCGACGTCTGTACGCTCTGTTTTGTGAGCCGTAGTAGACGTAGCTCTCCTTTCGTCTTCGCAGGCAACCAAGTCAGACTCTTTGCTAAGATGAGGTTCACCTCTGCCATCTTGCTCCTTGCAGTACTAGCAGGTAAGCGGGTCTTGCTTATTGGCGACGCACCCAATGTTACATAAAGCACAAGCCTTTTCGAGTATACTACAAACACGCAGCCGTGCAGGAACACTATGTCCGCAAAGCTCACCTTGCGGAACGAATTTGCAGGTGCAAACAAAGAGCAGCTGTGATTAGACGAAATGCAAACACGAGTCGATATTATCTCCGGTCCTCCGAAAGGAAACAGTGCCATGGGCTAGCAAATTCTCCTTAATCAAATCAAATGAAATCAAACTTTTATTGAGCATTTACCATTTCCTCCTGCTTTTCCACATTTTCTTTATCGAAACGTCGAGAAAGCAAGCAAAATGATAGGATGTGAATAAAAAGCTGCTGTGTTACCAGCTTGACAGGGCTCACACTTCATTTTCTTTGGTATCTGGCACCACAGAACACAAATGAGCAACACTTAATCGGAGGTATTCTACACCTGTAGGCATGCTTATACAGAAGCCATGTATAGATCCACGCTTCTCGAGACGTGAAGAATTGTACATTGCATATAAAAATTGTTCTACAAATATATATGATATACGATAACGGATACGCACTCGAAAGGCAGAAACAGATACAAAAACAATGCACAAGCAGAAGTACTACACGTGCTTACAAACTCAGTGTCAGAAATGAACAAAGAAACAAAGTAGAAAGACGTCTGTTACATACACCAGCAGCTTCGTATGAAATTGTAAAATATATAGTAGTGTAACAGAATACATAGAAAACGGAACCACATGTCACTATTTCCAATTAAAACTTCTTCGATTCTTTTTTTTTGACATGTTAAGATACAAATGTTTTCATTTTATAATTACTTTAAGCAAGCAGGAATGTCGCGTTCAAAGTTCTTTACCTCCTAGTGCGAGGAAAAGGCACAAACGAGGAAGGCCTTTGCCTAAAATTATAACGCCATTTTATATTTTTCCTAATTTAAGGAAGCAAGTATTGTTGGATCAGAATTTAGCGAGTATTAAGGGAGGATCAGCAATGTTTAGCTACCTCAATTCCAAAAGATAGTTGGGATCTCTTACTGTCGCATATCTGCATATAGCAGATATATTTAGTATATTTAGTATTTACTGAGATTCTCGTCTCAATGTTTTCGACCTTTCTTGGGAGACTTTTCTGATATAAATTTACTATTTTTGTGGTAAATTGCTTTTAACAAACAGGCAAATCTGCCATACGCCTCATTTCTATCAGTGCATTCGTAAACAGCTTTCCAACATGTTTGAGTAATCTCACTCCTAAAGTTGCCTAATATTTTACTCTTAATCTGATGCACAGTGTAAGGCATTGTAGCTGATATTTTTGCACAGTTGAGATGCTCACTGTACTTATAAAGCATGCAAATAGGGAAGTGATCACTATTATATGCAACAATAGCACCAGATGGTGTTATCCCCCAGGCCACTTGTAAGAAATAAGTAAATATAGGCTCGCAATATTGCAGGGGATACGAGTATGCTCCGTAATATTAGTACACGCGAATAACTCCAGCAGTAGTGGAAAAATACCTGATAGCCCTATTGATTTTAACAGGTTTTAATTTCGATCGGCAACTATTTTCGGCTGTAGATTGTTAGGGGATAGGAAAAAGCTCAAGCTTCGTAAAAACTTTGATATACTCGTTGTAAATATTTCTTATTATTACGTGCGTTGATCTCTGTGTAGCCTTCCTGGCCATGATCACTGCAGCGGAACATGAAAAGGACCAGAGCCATAAGGGAGACAGTAAGTATGAAGGCGACGTCCTTGTGTGTGTTGCAACATATTTGTTATGGTAATAATTCTTACAAAAAAGGAAGCCCGCTTTGTCAAGAATGGCATAACTTGTTGTTGGAAACAAATATACTGCCGGAAAAATTCACACACAGACGCATATATATATATATATATATATATATATATATATATATATATATATATATATATATATATGTCTGTGTGCGTGTGTGTAAAAATACATAAAGGAGCTATGGCACAATAGAGGCGGTCTCGTTAACCAACTCCCTTATTTATATCTACTAACAGTTTCCTCAGGGCAGTTGAAAGGATTAAGATTGCTCGGATGGAAAGAGCCGAACTCTCGAAACTACTTGCTCAAATGGAATAACATTGCCCTTTACACAATGCTTCTACTCCGGCATTAATTCTTCTGACAACTAGCCCACGGATCTTTTACCTTCTCCTGATGTTATATAGGGAGAGATAAATACATCAAAGATAACGGTAGTTTTAGTGTAGGCATATCTGCAAACGTACGCGTAGCAATCTATTTTTAATCAATGTCAAAGCTTATGCAGCCAGAACTAAACAGTACCTTCTATTGTATCTGAATCCTCCATTCCCGAACTTCCAGCTATACAATTATTTGGTGTGTGTACGAGCTATTTCTTTCTCAACTGTTTGTTGTAGATAGTCAGTGAAAAAAAAATAAAGTTTTTCGACATTTCTGCTGACTAGCATTTACACTACAGACGACATATTTACTGCCGATGCGTTCTTACGCGCCTCAGTGTACACAGATAGCGAGAAAGCTCACTGTGAGAAGTCCGAGGAATTAGCCAGCTCATTTTCGAATACACGCTAAACTTTAGAGAAATGCTCTAGGGAAATTTTTACCCCTATGATGCTATATTGCTATCAGGGGCATTGCATATAGTGGGCTTGATAGCTTTCCCACACGATAAAATATAGGGACCGTATTCAAGATGAATCACAATAGGAATTTCACTTTCGCACAACACCGACTGAAAGAGCCTTTGGTGAGAATACCCTGTGGCACAGTGACGGGCCACGCGATATATCACGTCATGCAAAGACGAATGCAAAGTTCGGGGAGCCAATTTTAAATGTGGTCCCCTTACTTCTTTTCAAACCAGTCTTTATCTTGCGGTGATGTTTTATTGGGTATATCGCTCGAGAGCCCAATGCGTGTGTTCCCTTATCTCCAGTCGCAAACTCGATAGCAACGATAAAGGCATGAAGTGGGCATATAGCATACAACTCCACTACATTTTCGGAGATGCCCACTTTGGTGCTGGATGTCTTAGTACGTGCACAATCTGGCGCATTCGTAGCCGCGTAATATCTGTGGAGTGGTGTGACACGCACAGCCGGAAACCGGTTGTGTTCCTGCGTTCTTTCTGGAGGTCCCCACAGGCAGTATTACGGAGGACAAGTACGGAACTTTGCGCGTCGACAAGCTATATAGACAAAACGGTTAGGATTGCTTACTGCGGTTGTACTTTTGTGTAAGTCCAAAGCTAGACGATTTTCTAGAGTTCCGAGTTTATCGCTTAACGCGTGCGATGTCTTGGTATACTTCAATTTTGGTGTTAACAAACTCTAGGCACAGACACCATGTTAACACATTTGCTTTAACAGGAATAATTTACTCGAGGGTGTTAGTGGGTGAGCCTAAAATTTGCCATCATCACCTTCGTGCAGGTAAAGGTACCGGATGTCCAGACGCCATTGCCTGCACCACTAGCTGCCAAAGGAAGGGTCACCAGTCTGGTGTTTGCCATGGACACGAACTGCGAACCTGCTCATGCTCCCAATTTTGATGGCCGTTCATCAGTGGCTTGCAATGGCGAACCTAATAATTCTAATAAAATAAACATCCTAATAACCTAAACACTGTGAACGTATCTGCACAGGTAGAAAGGTTGATACATTGGTATGTCAAATGTTCCAGAATTACCGGAACGCTTGCCTTACCAGGTCTAAAAGAGAACGTTGCGAATTATCCGCCCGCCACTACACAGCGTGATCGGAGGCTGCAGAAATAAATGTTCCTTTGAAACATGAATTCCAATTTCCTGCTTCAACATGCATATATATAGCGACTTAAACACTCACTCTACGACTTCATTGCATACGTAGATTTGTGATCTCGCGTATCCTTGTTGGTTGGAGTGAATACTTTCAAGCGTAACCCTAAGTGAACCAGTTAGATTTGCTAGAAGGTTGTGCACCGGAATATTGGAACTGTACCTCAGCGCAACAAGACTGTGCAGACGTCCCAAACAGTTTCTCATTGGATTCCTGAGAAAATGACTAAATAATCATCAAAGGTTATTTCCAAGCACTCTGTGGAACATAGGTTGGCGTAGAGTGTTCTTAAATATGTTATATACTTGGACAGATTGCAGAGCAGGAATATATTGAAAGAATGTCTGCACTAAAGTGTGTCCTCAGGAGAGGCTATATATTCTTCTTTCAGTCGCTTAATCAGTAGCTTACTATATGGGCGGCTTTGCGGCTTTCTGACTGTCTGCTGAGTTAATGCCTACAAAGACCGATCACAGCACACCTACGCTCAGCACGACTGTTTCTAAAACAAAAGGTGTAATTGAATATTGAGTGTATTGGACACAGTCATAATTTCATGCGCCGTGCTATGTTTCCTACACAAGGTCACAACGTGGAAAAATTCCACTGAGTGAAACATTGAAAAGTAGAAATAAAATGAAGCTTCGACATTTATCGGTTCTTTATTGTCTCTATTTTGAGAGGGTTTGCCGCATCCAAGCCGGGTTGGCGTACTATCACTAGCCCGTTTAGCCTCCTTCCGCTGTACTCGGCACTGGTTGCGTTTCACGCTACAAGTCAAATCCCGCTTTGATGGAGTTCCTGAAATGCTTGCAAAAAAATTTATTGATGCGAAATCATGAAATGGCTCACTGAATGAAAAAGCCGGTGTCTGTAGCAGAGAAACTGCGACGAAGTTATCATTGGCTTTGACACCACGTCACGTGCGAGCTTCGACGGAGCAGAGCAGACGAAAAGGAACTCCTCCTACCACGCCGGGTGTTGTGTGAAGGGAGACAGCATCATCGCGACACGATCTCACACTTGCCCTCGCTATCGGAAGCCTGCGTTATCCGCACGTTCCTTTTTCGCCTAAACTCACGCCAGCCTTCTACTTTCAGCTCCGTAATCGCTGTAAAAAAGAATGTATATTATAAATTATGGGTTACGGATTATACATCCATCGGGTTACATCCAAGGGTTACGGACTTATACATCATTAAGGGTTACGCACTTGATTCCAAGGGAAGGGCAGCGCAGCAGGGGTTGGCAGATAACGAGAACGTGATCTTTTTTTTAGGGTGAAGGCAACTCGTCAATAAACCCACATATAGGGGAAATTACTTGTGCTTAATAAATCAAATAAAGAAACGATTAATAATTGGAAATTGAAGTGGACGACAATAATTTCTCGTTTCTTTATTTCATTTAATAAGCACAAGTATTTTCCCCTATGTTTTCATTGGTTTCAGTGTTTGTTGGCTTCTTACGATACTAATGAAAATCGGGCCCCTCGGTTAACCCCCCTTTCTTCTCGTTATTACATAACGAGGGTCTCGAATCCGGCAACATTAATGCCTTCAGGTAGCATATGTGGGTTTATATACGAGTTGCCTTCACCCTAAAGAAAGATGACGTTCTCGTGACGCCTGCGGCAAAAAGGACGTTCCACGTCCGCCGCCAATGTCTGTGAGTGGTGGCACTGGCTAACACTCCCAGGGTTCTACTAGGACACATAAATACTCAAGAAACTGGATGGCAAAACAGCACCGCAGTAGCTCAATTGGTAGAGCATCGCACGCGAAATGCGAAGGTTGTGGGTTCGGTTCCCACCTGCGGCAAGGTAATTTTTCGTCCACTTTAACTTCCATTAATCTATCGTTTCTTTATTTCATTTATTAAGCACAAGTAATTTCCCGTATTTTGTCCTTGGTGTCAGTGTTTGTTGGCTTCATATGATATGACTAATAAAAATCGGGCCCCTCGGTTAACCCCCTTTCTCGTCGACATCCTTGTTACAGATCCTTATTATTTAACGCGTTTACTGAAACAATGGCACTTGTATCAGCTGAAGCATCCGATGTTTCGGGGTTTCTGCGGCATTCGATTGTCCTCCACCTCGGCGCTCCTCCGGTGGTGATGTGTGATCCCGGCCGGTTGTCCGCCGCTCACGCAATGGAAGAGTTACTACGCCTGTGTGAAACTCAATATTGTCATTTCACGTCTTACCATTAGCGAACCTTTCGTATTTTCGTCAATATGCTTTCACTGTATGTCTCAGCGGATCGTAAGAATTGGGATGCCGTATTACGTTAAACACCGATAAGCATGAAGTCACAGAACACGCATCTTTCTTTCTCATCTAATCTCGCCATCGTCAAAGTTTTCATGACACCAGACTTCCTTTTTCACCTAACGACGATGTTCAGGCTGTCTCGTTACTACGCACATCTTCCTGTCATACTCGCCACCATTGACTCCATGTGGCTAGGAAAAGCGGAATTTGCCAGGTGCTTCTCTCCGAGTATACGGACCCGTTCGTAATCCCAAATGCTTGAGCGAAGTGCCCTGTCACCGCAAAATGACGGCTGATAAACGCCGTTCACGCAAGACGCTAGTGGTGCATGTCGCACGATTGAAACCATACATCAATGCGCACTCTAACTAGTTCGGTGAGCTTTGTCTACACTGGAGCAAATGTTATGCCGCATGCGCATACACGCAACACGCTAGCGGAAGAAGGCCACATTACGTGCATCTTATCAAAATTATGCTTCAAAGGATGGTGGTATGTTGGCACGCAAATAATGCCCTCTCTCAAAAGGAGGCGTGCATCACTGATGATAAACGTGAAACATTGCTTTTACCAGCAGTATACGGTACGCCACAAATGGGAGGGCCGGTTGAAAACAACCTCAAGACCATCAAGACTATATCAAGAAACAATTTCGCCACTCAGCTGACACATTTGGCAGGTCTGTTCTTAAATATGGTCCTGCTGGATTAAAGGAACAGAAATTTCTTGCAGTGCACAAGTTTTCAAAACTGGTTACACTGACCTAAAGGTACACCGACTATAATATACAGAAAAAGAGCCATAATATCCGCGACGCACATAAGTTGCCTGAAGTAGAAATTTTAAGCATCAGAAGCAGACAACAAACCGACTCTCAGAAATCCTGCTATATTTCTTCCTCAACTTCCTCTAATCTTCTCTCCGCCGGCCCGCGCTGCCTTGTGGACTTCATCGTAATCCTCGGCCGCGCTGCTGGTTTCCGGCGCAGCTTGCAAGCGTGCAAATTAAGGTGTAGTCTACTAGACAAGGTAGTGAGACGTTCGTTGATGGGCGATCCAGCGCGAAACCAGATCCACTGCCGGCCGGCGATGACTGTTACGCTGTAGTCCAGAAGTTACCAGTCGTGTTGCTGTGTACGCAGCAGACGCCAGCAGACGGCAGCACAGTTTTTCCGCTGGTCCTCTGCATCGCACCCGTCTCGGAAGCGAATTTCGTGACGTTTGTAAACGCGTCTGGCTAAAACACTGAGGGTTCCAAGTGGCGCACGATGTCATGTACGTGTTCATCGGCTTCGGTGGATGGCGGAAACGCTTCAGTAGACGCGTATTGCACTGGCTTCCCAGGTATTGCGCCGTCATCCCGATCCGCCTTCCCCTGCCGAAGATTATGTTTCGCAGGGCGATTGATGTATCTCCGCCAAAGCTTTGGACGAAGACTCCACAATGTGCTTGAATGTATACTAAGCCGTGACATCAGAAAAACATGAACCGCCCGTTATGCCATTTTGGTAAGGTCTAGTATTTTTAGAGCTTGAAACAAGGGCCAGGTGCCATTTAATGAAAATCTGTGGGTTTTAGGGCACCTGACAAGACGACTCGAACCACATATTCAGAACTGTGATATCGGGTGCATAAGCCGTACTGGTCAGACACCTCTGAACGGATGGTGAACGTCTCTGCATGAAGAGAATAGCTGCGCTGGAATCTCAGGATGTGGCTCTGATGGACGACACCCCTGTGATCGCTGGAGAAGTTGGGCGTCTGGAGTACTAGCGTTTCACGTACGAGAGCAGCCGGCCGGTCTGTGCGCCCAAGTCTTGATCAGTTGAGGCAACACTTCACCGACTGCTGAGGATAGTACGTTGTTATAGCTATTGGCAATTATGGTAGGTTGTCTGTCACTGAATTCTTGAATGCGACCCACAGCAGAAAAGCCAGCCTTGAGGCAGCCTGGCGTTTGTTCAAAGACGGTCAAATGGGGTCCGCCATGTGCCTCTCAGCATCTGGAGTAAGCCGACGGCGCCCCCCCGTGAGGCCGTTGCCCGGAGTTTTCCGCCCTTACACCAGCCCATCTTTTTAATTATGTCGAGGAGCTGCTGAGCTAGAGTGGGCCGTTCAGGTGGCGCGCCGACTAGCACTGTGCACAGGAGAGTGCAGGTCGGAAATAACAGGCATACAAATTGCAGCCGAAAGCATAAATCAATGTTCAACTCCATGCAGCCGCGGACCGCTGTTTGGTGCCTTCGTTGTCTCATGCCTTGGGGACATCTGGAGTCGGTATGCGGTAACCAGACTTTTTGTGGCCTGGTAAAGCATTACGATCATCACAAGCCATTGATTGTGTCCACCCAAAGAGTGAGATCTACCTTGAAATCTACAGAACTACGTTAGGCACACGATAACCGTTGGTAGGAAGCCGCAGTGCATATTCGCTTCCAAGCTGCGCGCTTGCCTGTCCAGCTGCCCGATGAGTCAGTGGCGGCATCCGACGACAGTGAGGTGGCCGCAGTAGTCACGGCAGTCGGCTTTACTACCAAGGGAGCGCCTATGAGTGCTTTTGGTGGCTCGGCGTTTGAAGTTCAAGTACAGCGTTTGGTGGTGAAAGGACCAGCTATGGCGGAATAGGCGCTCGAAGTTTCGCATTGGAAAGGTGTCCATGCCATTTGAAGCGTGAACTGCGTTTTCCAGCACGAAGGGCCCAAGACGGAGTGATGACCAGTTCGCTCAACTCGGTGTGATGCGCAAGCGCGGCCCAGCCGACGATAGATTAGAAAGCTTTAGCAAAACTTCTTACCAACCTAGGTCATTCATGATTTCAAAAAGAAAGGTTACGGTGCTAAGTAAACGAGGACGAAGTGAGCCCGTAGGTGTAGTTTGTGTCTCACTTCGTCATCATCTGGTTAGTGCCACAACATTTAGTTAGATGGCGCTTGTCATATCCTGCAGCTGCTACAACAACATAGTGGTGAAATATACAATATCACCATGGGAGTCCTCCCTTGTAGCCACCGAGGAGGCCTGGATACTGTTCACAAACATTTGGCTTTGTGCGTATGATGGTAACAGCGTAGCAGGCTCCATTCCAGAGAGAACGTGGATGGCGTTTCTTCGCAGGAGGGATTCGGAACGCCGAAGACCCACAATGATGCACTTATAGGAGGGAGGCGGTCCTTCGTAACGAAACTGGCAGAGAAGACGCCGCTCGCCCAAACACGCGCCTTACTTTTTTTTGTTCTGTCACTAAGCCTTTAAGGTATAGGCTCATGGTTTCGGGAAGACTGGTGCAGCTCATAACTACAGCCGCCTAAAGCAAATTTTGAGGTCACGAACACAGGCTGTATTTTCCACTAAACATCGAGAGCCCGTCATTTGCTCTCGATGTCGCAGTCTGTGTCAAACAATCATCTTGTATTCCACCCTAAGCCATGTGCGGCTAACTTTACATGACATGTCGCCAAATTCCAAAAATTCGGCACTACATGCGCAGGACCAAGATGTGGCGACGAATCCAGAAAATGGGATACCCTCAGAGCCAGATCTCCGTAATTTGGAGAACTCATTGGCAGAAAATGAGCCCTTTCATCCTGTGCTCCACAGCGCTTCTCTGAAAAAAAGCCAAAGCGACGAACGCGGTAGAGACTCTTTATCATGAAGTCGTCTTACGCTGAAGCCTCTTTACCCTAGGCACAAATGACCACAGGTTTCGGAGCGGAGGCAGTTGTCCGCTAGTTCAAGCACTGACAGGTTCCACTACAGCGTGGGCCACTTATATCCTGGCGACAGCGTGGCTTCTGACCAGGATGCATCGGGTTCACGTTGTCTTTTTTCAGATGTACTGGTTTGAGCACCTCGGAAAATTTTGTTTGGACAGCACCAACGCTGCGAAAGCACATCTTGCCTGATACACCAGCGTAGAGGCTCGCCTCCGCCTTCTCGCAAAAGCTTCGCTCTGCGACTGTCTGCTATTGCCTAGACCAATCCCTTTCAATGCGCCAAGAGGCTATTCAGTGTCAAAGGAATCGGGATAAATGTCTAGGAGGTAATTACCATCGGATAATTGTCTACGAGAGCACAACAGTCAGTGCCAACCACCACAGAGGCTGATTGTGCCCTGGACAGGTCAGGGATGACAACTTCAATTCCTGATTTTTGTCGACTAATTTTCACACCTGTGAGCTCTCACAATTGTCAGAGTGACCTTAAGCGGCGCGGCTGGTAGCAATGCGCCCGAGTGTAGTGTAGAAGGAGGCTCACTTCGGCTCAGGAGCTCGCACGGAAGGCGCGAGGACTGGTGATGACGAGATCTAAAGCAGGTGCTTTGCGAAACAGCTTCTTCACTGCCATTTACTCTAGAATATATTCAAATACTAATATGTTGAGGTGCCTTAACCAGGAACTGTTTTCGCTATCTTGCAAAAGGGATGCAGCCGCAGTGAAGTACGTGAAACGTCTTGCGCTTGCTGCGGAGAGTGCTTGGAAATGACGCAAAGAAATTTATGTAAACAAATACGCTTGTGGCTTTTTCTCAGTAAATATGAGGCACACATGCCTAACCTATCATAATGCCTATGGGAATTCTAGTCTAATTCTGCAGTCATGCTCGCTCTTAATTTGTAGTGGGCTCGCTTCTCTTGCAAAGAGTTTTGGCTCAAAGGCAAAGAAACGGTGCCCTCCTAGTGGTACCAGAGACTTTCCTGCACCGTTCCAGTCCACCGCACACGTAGTGTGTCCAGGCTCATAAGGTCCCTATGGAGTCTGCCATGACCCACTATGACCAAAGAGGTAGGATATCCCTAGTTGTGCTGTCCGAGTGTTTGGTACCATTTTCGGACCAGACGTGCTGAGCGCAGGAGGGCCGTGGCGGAGCCATTGTGAAGTGTGCATAAGGGGACTGTCAACGTCCGAACTGGTGTATATTATATTCGTCAGCATAATTGTCCGTTTAGAATATCATTGTTGTTTTTTTCAGTCTTCACTGCATTACCAACAGACTGAGTAAAAAATGCGACGAAGAACAAAAGCAGGAATTCCAAAGCAGCTGAAGGAATGCAGATGCCAAAGCTAGCGTGGAATGTGCACAAAGTGGCACAGGTTTAGGCATTATTATGTGTATTTTGAAGAAATATAATAACTATGTCTGCTTAACCTCGTCTAAACACAACCACTTCTGCTCCGATCTACAAAGGTACTGTCAAGCTTTGCTTCACTGAACGCCGAGCGAGAGGCGAAATTTAGATTTAATTGTGTAGTGGGGGGGGGGGCGTGGTGTGACAACGTCGCCATCTTTGTACGCGACTGTACGACACATAGGTGATCGAGTAATAACTTTTTTTTTCTTTTCGACAACAATACTTCGTTAATGCGCCTGGTTTGCTCGTATCTTTTAAAGCGCGTTTGCTCGTATCTTTGCAAAGGAGATTGCAAAGATACGAGAAAAAATATAAGAGCACGTTTCAGATACGTGTGGTTTTAGGATGCGACACACTCAGACCTATTTGAATGACGTTTCACGTTTCAACAATATAAGTTTTGGCCAAATAGCTGGGAACATAGAACTTCACAAACTGATCTATTTTCTCTTTAAACAAATGCATGATAATCAGTGATGGGGTTTGTAAGAGTTCATTTTGTCTCTGCATTTCGAATTCCACGTTATTTATTGCTATGCAATAAGGAAAGGATGTTGTACACATCACACACTAGATAACATCAAAACCGGTTTATTGAAACAAGTTTCGTTCTCCGAAGAACCAAAACTAGCAATCGCCTTATAAATAATATCCCAAATGTGTAGCTTTTTTTTTCTAGTTTCGAAAATATAACGTCATTTATTACTGCTGAACTATAAAGACGTTCAAATAAGTTCAACTATGCATAACAACTTTTCTGCAACCACTGGAACCTGGTCCTTTGCCCTGAAGTGAGTGAGCCCCATTCTTCAGGAAAAAGCAGGTCAGCGAAAATAAGATTGTGGTTCTCACTTTGGGAGCGATGCTAGTTCTTTGGGAGCAACAACTCCATGAAAAATCTGAGACTAGTGACTCTTTGTACAGCAAGCACTCAATTTGCGTCTGAAATCTTCATAATATCTGAGAATTGAACACACATTTCTTTAAGCCTAAACGCACACGGAGTGAATGGAGACGGGCCTGGCCTGACCTGAACCTTGATGTCAAATGAATGGCCTGGCACCTGGCGGGCCACTGCGATGCTCTTTTAGGTTCGGGCCGCCCCTGCGGTAGAATAAACGGCCTGTGCATGTTTTAAATTGTGGCACCAAACGGCGATAACTTAGGCGGCATTGTGCGTCCCACTTTCAATAGATCTTCATTCAATTTCATACGAAAAAGTGATCCCATTTGTGCATCGTCAACAAATGTAGATCTCACTTGTTATCGGTTGGGTCGTGCAGATATGGGCAGGGCTAGAACGGCGGACAGCCGTGGCAGGTTAGTAAAGGTTAATGAACAATTTCGGTATATTTCCGTGAAAGAAACCATGTGCTGTCGTTCATTGCGTTTTTTCATACCTTTTCTGCCGATCAAGGAGGTCTCGACACCACCTTCTCTTAGACTGCGTTCCTCTACAAATAAACAGCCTGTTTAAATTTCACCTTTAAACGCATTGGTAAAGCTGTCGCACACCATTCGACATAGCATAACTGTCCACTTCAGCTCATGTAGCACGTCAGAGTCCCCATGCGTGACTATACAAGACACAGTCCTTTCAGAAGGAAGCTGCAGACTTTCATAGGCACATCTGCTTCTGTTGAATCTCTGTCGTATTTTTCTACAGCACGCCGTCCTATGGGCCTTGCGAAAACATTGGAAAAGAGAAGGAACGCATAAGATGGACTTTCAAGACGATGAGCAGAAGGAAAACAGGGTAAAACCTGGAGCCAACGTTTCGACAATGGACTTGTGTCACGCTACATGTGACTCTA
This sequence comes from Dermacentor variabilis, assembly GCF_050947875.1. NCBI lineage: Eukaryota > Metazoa > Arthropoda > Arachnida > Ixodida > Ixodidae > Dermacentor > Dermacentor variabilis. The sequence goes on from NC_134578.1 coordinate 85,312,559, forward strand.
CAAGACATTACACCAAAAAAAAAGAAAAAATAATAAAGTATGATAAGTTTCCGCTCTACAGAATTTCAGCGTAATCTCTGCTATCTGCCTTTGTCGTGCACGTTTAGAAGAAGTTGCTCTATCCGCACGTAAATGAAGACGTGGGGGGCTGGCACTCATTATGAGAAGCCAATTTACTAGGTCGAAAACGACAGTCAATAATTAGACAATCGATTAAGATCATCATGAAAAGTAAACAAACAAAATTTAAGAACACATTGCTTGCATTCCCTTAGTCATGTTATCTCGGAACGTAATTCATCAGTAAACAGCGTTATTTTTTCGTTTCCCTTACATGCTCGCATACACTTACGTGCTTAGTCATGCTTAGTCAACACGCTTAGTCATGCACGCATTGTGTTAGTAATGTCCTCTTCATGCAACACATAGATAATAGGTGTATGCATTCTGGTTGTAAGAAGAAATAGTACGGCAGCCATTAGGTACTTCCACGGTATCAGCTCGTTTGGGGGCGATGTACTTTTACCATCGCATAATAGCACGTTAGGAGAGCTTCGATCATCCCATCACGAAATTCACATTACAACGTTCCGTAATCACTTTAATGATAACGTATGCGGGGTCAGTTATCCGCAAACAATGTACGTGACACTTGATGCTCACTTAACATGTGTCATGTCTGTGAAAGTATGTTGCCGGTGTGAGAAATATGTATCCGGTTTCCTTCTCCAGCGTGTGCTATTCTGGAAGTTCCCATCGCTTTAAGATTTAAATCAACCTCATGCACCTTGGTCAGCCCGACAGCAAAGACGTTCAACCGCACAATGTGCCTCTGATAAACAGTTACGTTGAACCTCTCCGCGTTCGCATCTACTTCCGGCCTCAGGAGAGATTTAAAAGAGGCCCACTTTTGTGCATTGGTTAGCCTTGCAGCTGTAGTGCCATTGAAGACTTGGCCTGATCCTTCTGTTTCCACACTTCAGGTAAGATCAGGTAAGAGGGCAGTGAATGTGTTCACTTCTGTAGTTGCTGTATTATTCATAGGTGCGTGATCTATTCATTTCACTTAGTAGTGTTAAGTATTCGCTAATACGTGCCCTCGGCGAGGAACTTATTCCATCAGAGCCGCTCGTTGAAATAACTTGAACACGAAAACTTCAGATAGAGCCTTTGCGTTTTCGAAAAATTCTCGCAGGTGCAACAATCATATCGGGACGGATCACAAGTGAAGGTGTTTACGTTGCATACATGGCTTCATACATGGCCTGCATGCATTTTAAAGTACATATTTTTTTCATAACGCACCACACTACGCCGACATGGCGCCGCCGTAACCGCTCCTTCCGCGCATCTGCCGCAACCACTGTTGCTGCGCACAGGCTACTACGACGCCCGTGTCGTTACAACCACAGAAGCTGTGGCCACGTGCACAGACGCCATCTCCGCTCTCGTTTCAACTCTAATCAACCCTCAAAGAGGATATACCAGAAAGAAACCGATGGAAAGCCAACTTGCCACACTTAATTCAGTTTTTTGTGCATGTACATATATATATATATATATATATATATATATATATATATATATATATATATATATATATATATATATATATATATATGTGTGTGTGTGTGTGTGTGTGTGTGTGTGTGTGTGTGTGTGTGTGTGTGTGTGTATACCGACTTCTCCCATAGGAACGCATGCGCAGCTGCCTACGTGGAG